>NC_080787.1:40749295-41363295 GCF_028018385.1 Neofelis nebulosa
TAAACAACCTTATGTGTATACTCACATTTGGCATTGTGAAAGTCTGGAACCAACTGATGTGAGGTGAACTAACTACTTGTTCTGTTACACCAAATAACCAGGGGCATGATACAATTTAGGTAGGATTGGTCATGAATCATTTGCTCCATTAAGAAAGAAGTCTTGATCAAAGAGAATCAAGCTTCAGAAAAGTTTCATGGATATTTGTCTGATTAACAGTGTCCAACAGGGCATCATGGGCTTGATGTGGACAAGGTTCTGTAGGGTAAGAGTAGGTGGGGTGGTATTTGAATTCCCTTCAGAAACAGGACTGTAACCAGCGGCCTTGAGCAAGACGAAGTTCTCCGAAAGCAGTGGTTATCATTGTAGGGTAGGGGCCTATAAGCCACCATTTGATATACTGCCATTTGACTATCTTTGTCTTTAACTACTGTTGCTTTATTTGATTTGATTTGATTCATCTTAAAGGTATCTCTTTTCTTCACCAGAGACGTGTAATTCATGCAACTTGGGGTTCTTTTTTACAGAATATGATCATAGACTACTTGTTTCAAGCTTGTGTCAAAAGTTCTCATCAGATAGGTAATATTTATGGAAGGCTGAGAAGGACATGCAGTCCGTTTATTCCCCTGGAATCTAGATCCTCGCTTCTCAAAAGTATTACATACCAACCGGTTGCATTAGCATCTCCTGTGAGCTGGTTAGAAAAGCAGAATCTCCAGCCCCTCCCCCACCCCACCCTCTACTTAATCATAATCTGCATTTCAAAATTCCCAGGTGATTGATATGCATGTTAAAGTTGAGCAAACACTGCTCTAGGGTTTGTCTCTGGATCTTCCAGTCAAGCTAATCATGAGAGCTGCATACTCAGACCATATTTCTTTGGCCTTCTACAGATTTGCTTTCACCAAATTGCAGTTACTGTCACACTTTGACTTTGTTTATTTGAAGTCCGCCTCAAGAACTCCTATGGAATCCATTACTGTATCTGCTAAAGGCGTGCCATTTAGGGTGTTGTCTGTACATCCCTCGCGGACTCTTAAAGCTGAAATCCCATGGAAGAAATTTCTTTTAAATTTAAGTGCTGAGCAAAGTTTTACTTTACATGCAGAATGGAGTTTTAAAAAGAAAAAAACCCATACACAGTTAAAGCCACGAAACTGTTTTCTTTTTGTCTTAACTACTGTTGAACTCATGGTCCCTCTGCATCCCAAGTAAAATGAGATCTCATGGCCAGCGTGTTTGCATTTTATTTTTCCGTGTGTGATGCTTAGAACAGCCTGGTATATGGTAAGAACTCAACAAATGGTAGCTATTCTTTCTTCTTCATCTTCTGTTGCCTCCTCACCATCTTCATGGATTACTGAGACTAGCTAGTTAGTTGATGGCCTCTCCATGGCTGCAGGTCCTGTGTTGGGGAGCAGAGTCCCCAGGGATGGCACTGGATCATGTCACCTGACAGTTGCACTTTAAGGTGATGAATCCAAACTGTGATTTCTGCTGGAAGCCAGAATTCTTAGCTGCAAGGGGAAAGCAAGGTCATCACAAACAATGAAACAATGACAAAAAGCAAGACTGTTAAATAGGGTGGAGACTTGATTAGTTGGAGATCAGGTACATTGCAGGGTTGCCAAAGGTCAAGACGAATGACCTGGAAGAGGGACCGAGTTTAAGAGCAGTGAAGGGGATCATTTGCCTCTTTCCCGTGTTGATTCTCCTGAGTGGGCAGGACCAAGTTTTCTCCAAGGTTGTCCATGGAAAATCATGAAGCACCTGAGAACGTGGTTGTGGCAGGATGTTATTCCTAAATGTGCTTCCCTGGTTTCTATCACTTGCATGTAAGGCTGTGGGGAGCCCAGTACCTCGTGCCCATAGGGGTAGACTGATGATCCGGCAGGTTGGTTGGTTTGGCCACAGTGCTGGTGGAGGAAGGCACTTGTGCATATATGACTGTGTATCTTCCTGCTTAATCCCCTCAGTGGCTTCCCTTTGCCATGAGAACACTGCCCAACCCTGTTTCTGTGTCCCATGAAGCCTCACCTCTTTCTCTCTCTCAAGACTCCTGGATGCCTCATCTGTGCTGAACTTCTTTGAGTTCCTTGAACATGCAGCCAGGTCTCCTGGGTCTTTGCCTAAAACATTGTGCCTTCTTTTTTAAAATTTGCTTTCATTTTATTTCCCTTGGTAATTCCTACTATTTTTCCAGGTTTTAGTTTGAATATTTCTTTCTCCAAGTATCCCTCTCAGCCTCCCCTAGACTACGTTAGGTCCTCTTGCTACACATTTCCATGAATCCTGAATTTCTTTTCATATTTTATTCCAATTATTTGTTTATCTGTTTATCTGTTTGTCTTTTGTCTTTTTTTGATCAGCTTCAGAAGACAAGAACCATTGTCTGTCTTTGTTCACCGAGCACAGTGTCGGGCCTAAGGAGGGACTCTATAGATATATGTTAAATAAATGAACCAGTTCATGAATGAGTGAATAAAAACTGCCTATATGCTTGTGTTTTGTGCTATTGCAATTCAGTATGTAATCTCTTTGTATTTCATGTTTTTAAGGTAAAAATGCATATCAAATCAGTTACTGATTTTGAATGGCTAAAACAGAGTAGATTTTATTTTAAGGAAGACTTGGATCAAACTGTAGTGTCTATTACAGATGTGGATTTTATTTACCAAAATGAATTTCTGGGATGCACTGATCGTCTTGTTATCACTCCATTAACAGATAGGTAGGAACTGAGTTTTTGTTATTCCATTAAAAAAATTCTTTTTAATGTTTATTTATTTTGAGAGACAGAGAGAGAGAGAGAGAGAGAGAGATAACATGAAGAGGGGAGGGGCAGAGAGAGAGAGGGAGAGACAGAATCCCAAGCAGGCTCCACGCTGTCAGTGCAGAGCCCAATGTGGGGCTCGAACTCATGAACTGTGAGATCACGACCAAGAGTCTGATGCTTAACTGACTGAGCCACCCAGGCGCCCCTTGTTATTCCATTTTGTAATTAAATGATGTACTTAAAATTGTTTTAAAATTGCATCTGAGAGGTGCCTGGGTGGCTTAATCTGTTGAGCATCTGACTCTTGCTTTGGGCTCAGCTCATGATCTTATATTGAGCCCCACATTGGACTCTGCACTGAGTGTGGAGCCTGCTTAAGATTCTCTCTCTCTCTCTCTCTCTCTCTCTCTCTCTCTCTTCCTTTTCCCCTCTCTCTGACTTGTGTGCTCTCTCTAAAACAAAACAAAACAAAACAAAACAAAACAAAACAAAACAAAACGTTGCATTTGAAATATTAACAAAAGCATATTGCTGTCAGGTTAGGTCCATGCTAGCTCATCAAAGTCAGTCTACCAATGAAATAACCATAGCTGTTACTTAAACGTACATGTGCATTAAGTTTTTCTGAAGTAAAAAAGATACAAGAATGAAAGCAAGTTAGAATGCTGACTAAGAGAGTAATGTAGTAATGAATGACAGCAAGCTGGAAGAACCTCTCTGGCACCATAAAAGAAGTCATTAGAATTGTAAAGAAGGAAGGGACCTTGGAGATGATGTAATTTGGCCTCCTGGTTTTCCACGTGTGGAGATTGATGCCTAAAGTGAAGGTCCTTGGCCAGGTACAAATAATCAGCCAATGGCCGATCTCCTCACAGTTCTTTCTTTCCAATGTGTGACACCAAACAAAACTGGGCCTTATTCATCTCTGCATATCCTCCAACACCCAGTTCAATACGCTGTGCATAGAACACGCTCAATAAGGGGTTGCCTGGGGGGCTCAGTTGGTTAAGCATCCGACTTCGGCTCAGGTCATGATCTCACAGCTCCTGAGTTCAAGCCTGCCGTCAGGCTCTGTGCTGACAGCTAGGAACCTAGAACCTGCTTCGGATTCTGTGTCTCCCTGTCTCTGGCCCTCCTCTGCTTGCGGATCCACACACACACACACTCTCTCTCTCAAGAATAAATAAACATTAAAAAATTTAAAAAAAGAAGATGCTCAATCAGTATTTGTAGAATTGACTTGGGTCATAGAACAGTTAATTCTGCGGTTACTTTAAATAGGGCTGCATGATAATGACACAGATTACATCTTTACTGTCCTCTTGATTCATCCAACCCCCTTCTATATGCCCAGTGCCCTTGTAGCATAAACTTGTCAATGTGCTTCCTCTTCCACCAAGCTCCACTCAGTTTTACTTAGATCTGGAACAAATATAACTGAAGCTACATCATAGATACAAGTAGATTCATTATATTATTCTTTACACTTACCTAAACGAGTGAAACATTTCGTAGTAAGATGATTTATTTGCCACAGTGTGCTGGAGTTGGCTTGTACCAGCTTGTGAGAGTCAACTGTGTGCTTCTCTTCCCAAGTTTGTGGGACCACATTGGTAGCTTGTCATTGGCCCTGGTGGAAGTATTCGTACCACAGAAATCAGCAAACATGAGAATCAGATTGATTTATTTTTTTCCTGGAGTTGTTCAATATCCGCCAGTATAGCACTGCTTATTCGGTCCTCTGCCTCACGATTTATCCTGACCACAGTAGAAGGAAGGCCTAAAAGTTTTATTTTTTTTTTAAGTTTATTTATTTATTTTGAGAGACAGAGAGAGAGACAGCACACGAGTGTGGAAGGGGCAGAGAAAGGGAGAGAGAGAGAGAATCCCAAGCAGGCTTTGCATCGTCAGTACAGAGCCTGATGCAGGGCTCAAACTCAGGCCCCGTGAGATCATGACCCGAGCTGAAGTTGGAAGCTTAATGAACTGGGCCATCCAGGTACCCCAGGCCTGAAGATTTTAAGTCAGGGTTGAGGAGTTTAAAAAGTTTGTCTCAGGGGTGCCTGGGTAGCTCAGTCAGTTGAGTGGCCGACTCTTGATTTTGGCTCAGGTCATGATCTCACAGTTCATGGGATCACGAGCCCCACATTGGGCTGGGCTCTGCACTGACAACATGGAGCCCACTTGGGATTCTCTCTCTCCCTCCCTTTCTCCCTTTCTGCCCCTCCCCCACTCATGCATGCACACACACTCTTTCTGTCTCTCTCAAAATAAATAAAATAAAATAATAAAAAAGGAAAATTTGTCCCAAGAAATGTTTTAAAAAAATTTTTTTTAACATTTATTTATTTTTGAGAGGCAGAGAGCACAAGTGGGGGAGGGGCAGAGAGAGAAGGAGACACAGAATCCCAAGCAGGCTCCAGGCTCTGAACTGTTAGCACAGAGCCCCACCAACCGTGAGATCGTGTCGTGAGCTGAAGTCAGATGCTTAACTGACTGAGCTACCCAGGCGCCCCTGTCCTAAAAAATGTTTGTAATCACTGCACTACTTTTAATGGATATCAAGTACTCCAGCCTTGTTTGGTTGACTCTTTTAAGTGGGGGGCTCAAATTCTAAAATAAATAGGCCCATTCCAGTCACATTCGACTTCGACTTGTGCCTACTGTAACAATGTGTTATCGCGTACTCATGGTGCTTTATCTGATTCACGTCTGCAGGTGCTATATCACTTTAGCCCAGGCTTTGGGAATGAACATGGGAGGAGCTCCGGCAGGACCCGCGGGCACTGGCAAAACAGAAACCACGAAAGACATGGGAAGGTGTTTGGGAAAATATGTGGTTGTGTTTAACTGCTCAGATCAAATGGATTTCAGAGGGCTCGGAAGGATTTTTAAAGGTAAGTGTCAAACACAGTTAAATTACTTTTGGTGAATGTATTTTTACTGCACTTTAACATTATTTTCTGATAAAACCTGAAGTGATATTATCCCATGTAACCGAAATTAGTACAGGTTGATGCATAAAATACTGCCATTCTTTTTTCTGGGTCAAGAATGGCTGGATATCATCAGTTTCATACGGTTCAATACTGTTGCTGGCACTCTAGTCCATGAGTTGAATGTGTATTAGACTGTGAAAATGAAATCAATTTGTTATTGCCTGAAACAATGGTGGAGGGGATAAGATCAAGATAGCAAACCCATGACACATGTGGTTCCCCCTTCCTGCATTAGATCCTGCTGAAATGAAAGATCTCATTTAGAGCATAACTCAGAGCCGAGATTGATAAATAGACCAGTGGAATATGATAGAGAATGCAGAAATGGGCCAAGGACACTTGACGTATGGCAAAGGTGATTGTAAATCAGTGATGAAGGGATAGACTTTACAATGAATCATCCTGGGGCAAGAGATGATTAGTATTTAACAAAGGAAATCGGATCCCTACATGTATAAAAACTGGATGCCTACACCATATATAAAAATCAGGGAATTAAGCACCTGAACGTGGTCAGCAAAACCATATGGTTTTCAGAAGGTAATAAATGAAAATATCTTTGTTCTCAGAGAAAGGGATTTTTAATACAAAAATCACAAGCCATAAAGGAAAGATTGATACATTGCTTACTCTAAATTAAAAACTTCTGGGGACACCTGGGTGGCTTAGTCCATTGAACATCTGACTTTGGCTCAGGGCATGATCTCACAGGTTTGTGAGTTCAAGCCCTACATTGGGCTCTGTGCTGACAGAGCAGAGCCTGCTTTGGATCCTCTGTCCCCCTCTCTGTCTTCCTCTCCCACACTCATGCTCTCTCAAAAATAAATAAAACATGCTATTTCTAGGTCATAGGGTCGTTCTATTTTTAATTTTTTGAGGAACCTCCAGAAATAAACAAACATAAATAAAACATTAAAAAATAGTGGATTAGATCTATGTGTATTTGCTTAGATAAATCTCAGAAAAATAATACTGACCAAATAAATCAAGTTTCAGGAAGATATATACAGTATTTTATAGACCTATACATGTAGATAGATACACATAAATCTTGAATACACAAAATAGTGTCCATGAATATATGCAAGTGAGCAGTAGTTTATTTTTTAAAGGTTTTTTAAAATGTTTGTTTATTTTTGAGAGAGAGAGAGAGAGAGAGAGAGAGTGAGTGTGGGAGGGGCAGAGAGAGAAGGAGACACAGATTCTGAAGCAGGCTTCAGGCTCTGAGCTGTCAGCACAGAGCGTGACGCCGGGCTCGAACCCACGAACCGTGAGATCATGACCTGAGCCTAAGTCGGACGCTTAACCAATTGAACCACCCAGGCGCCCACGAGCAGTAGTTTAAAGCACACCTGGAACCACTGGCATCAAATTCAGGACAGAGGTTCCCTCTGGAGAAGGAGGGAGTGTGAATCCAAAGAACCATACATGGATGTGAACTGTGGTTCTAATATTTTATTCTTTAGAATGAAATCTGAAGCAAATTGTTAAGATTTGATAGGTAGGTGCTTGGGTATACATTATATTATTCTTTATAGTTGCCTGTTAAACATTTTTGAGCCCTGAAAATCATGTCCTGATCAAAGAGAAGGGTTCTCCTGTGGATCACTCTCAGCTTGAAGGTTGGGGATGGTTGAGAGCAGCCAACAGAGCACAAGGTAAATCCTAGAGTGCCACAAAATGATAGGAGATGACAGAGAAAAAAGAAAAGGAAGTGGCTGGCTCCGGTGTTTCCTTTGCATAAACGATGTTGCACAGCTCTCTGAAGCGGGAGTCCTGTCACAGATAAACCTCAGATGGGGGCTCGTGTCAGAGAGGCAAACTGCCCACCCAGGACAGGCTGCGAGCCCCAGACCCCGAGGGGAAGCTCTCCTGCCTCTCCAGTTCCTTCCTCCAAATCACCGGCAGAGGTCCTACAAACAGAGATTGGCATCTGAGATAAGGAAACAGAGATACAAAGATACAGAGATAACAATACAAAGGTAACAAAGTCTCATAAAATATCTGAAGAAATGAGGTAGGCGCCCTAAACAGCCGAGAGACCGCTAAAGTGATTAATAGAGGAAACAGAAGAAAAGAGTAAATAAAATCATTAGCTTCAGAGGGATTCAATAATTTATAACATACAACTGATGGAAGAAAGACAGGCTGCTATGAACAAAGTAACAGTTGGAATAACATGAAATTGAAAACGTGAATAAATTAAAAACCTCTTTTGAGTTAAACTGTCTAGCCAAGAGAATAAATACATTGAGTGCAAGAGAAAGAAATGGGAGGTTTGACAGAAAAGCCTAAGGGTAATAGGGATACATATAAAAGTTCCAACATCTGTATAATGGAAATGCCCAAAGGAGAGAGAAGAAAAACTGGGGCGGGGGGCGGGGGGACAGTAATAAGAGAAAGAAGAACATTTTATGCAGCTGAAGATAATGAAGGTTTTCATCCTTAAGAGATTAGATAGGAGTAATGTTCATAACATGGAAGTGTTTCTTTGTATTGAGTTTTGAAGGGAATAAATAAAAATCCCTTTGACCGTTTTCTATCTCACCCTGCATCCCCTTGTATCTGTCATTGCAACAAGAAAGAAACAGAATAATCTGATGCAGACAGGGTATGCCTTATTTTGTCCGTTTCCCCAAACGTGGCTCCTTCAGCCTCCTTCCCCACTGAATCCGGTTTTATCATCTTCCAGCATTCCTGGGTGTGATGACGTGTCTATTCTTTCATTTTGGCAGTGCCCTATTTTCATGATGCTGTACAAATAATTAAACCCCTTTATATCACTGGAATTAAATATGTCTTTATAAACAGCCAGACATGAAACTTTATATAAATTGTATTTCTATATAGAATTGTTTGAGAGCACTTTAGAGAAATGATTGCTACCAAGAAGGTGTATAACAAAAGAAACCTTTTGAAATTAATCCTTTTTCATACCAGGTCTTGCACAATCGGGTTCTTGGGGCTGTTTTGATGAATTTAACAGAATCGAATTGCCTGTATTATCAGTGGCAGCCCAACAGATTTATATTGTTCTGACAGCAAGAAAAGAGAGAAAAAAACAGTTCATTTTCTCTGATGGTGATTGTGTTGATTTGAATCCAGAATTTGGAATTTTCCTAACAATGGTAAGAATGTGGTCTTTAAATGCAATTCTATTGGTTTAATTGCTATAGACTTAAATGAAATAAAGCATATATTAATTAGTAAATCAATGACTATTCAGAGGTCATGAGCTATTCCCTCTTGTCATATGATTTTTTGAGTAGTAAAAATAACCTTGAGAGAAGATGAAATAGCAAAATGTTAATGATAATACTAGCTACTGTTTAGTGAGCACTTATTATGTGTAAGGTGCTGGGCTAAATGTTTTCTGTAGTATATCAGACAGGCTAGCCGCAGTAACAATCCCCAAATCTCAGTGGCTCAAAACCTCAAAGATTTATTTCTCTCTCATGTCGCATGTCTATTGTAGGTTGATGAACACACCTAACTTCAAAAGAACAGGCAAATGTAGTCCTGTACCTCATTTGTATGGTGGATATTGTAACTGAGTTATCTCAGGCTCAGATTTAAAAACCTGTTCAAGTCACGTAGCCAGTTAGAGAAAGAGGTTATTGTCTGTCTAATGTCAAAATCTAACTACTTAACCTTTGCACTTGGGTTTTTCTCTGACACATAATAAAGGATGATGGAAGTGATTTAAAATAGCCAAAGTAATTCACCAAAAACCTGTAACAATTGTAACAAATTCAGTTACCATGTGATTGAGGGCAATGTGTTGTGATACATTTAGTAAAGAAAGAAAACCAAAAGCATGAATAAGTAGAAAAGTCTGTGAATTGTAAAAGTGATGTTAATGTTGAACCAGTTTTATTTAATGTTTTTGTATGTTTTCTATATAGTTAAATCTTTATGTTGCAAGATAACACAACGTAATCTGAATTTTAAATGTCTCAGTGGACAAAGATTATAGAAAGTAAAATTAGGAAATTTTCTGATAAGCTTTATTATAAGCAAACATAAGCAAAACACTCGGGGGTAAATAATAATAATCCAGAAGTGATTAGTTATTATAACTCCGGAAATGGGATGAAAAGTTTTATTGTGTGATACTGTGGTGGAGAATAATTTAAAAGAAGAGTAACATTTCCCTTGGATTAAGAATAATATTGGAGGGACGCCTGGGTGGCTCAGTCGGTTAAGCGTCCGACTTCGGCTCAGGTCACGATCTCGTGGTATGTGAGTTTGAGCCCCGCGTCGGGCTCTGTGCTGACTGCTCAGAGCCTGGACCCTGTTTCAGATTCTGTGTCTCCCTCTCTCTCTGACCCTCCCCCGTTCATGCTCTGTCTCTCTCTGTCTCAAAAATAAACGTTAAAAAAAAAAATAAAAAATAAAAAAGAATAATATTGGAAATATCAATTAGGTATTACATTGGACTGTAAATAACTGAGACATGAAAAATAGTAGCTTAACACATAAAGATTTATTCTCTTAAGATCCTTCTCTGTTTCTACACCATCATGATTTTTATCTTCAAGTCACCTTTATAACCCAAGATGCTACAGAAGCACCTCTGTTTTGCTGTAGCCAATTGATTGAATCAACTCCCTTCAAACAAGCATCGTATTATGTGCCCCTTTGCACCTTCCAGTGTCAAATTTAATCACACCAGCTGCAAGGCAGGCTAGGAAATGTAGTGTTTTATCTGGGTGGTGATGCACCCAGTTTGCAACTGAGGTTCTGTGACTGAGAAAAGAGAAAAGAAGAAATATTGAGAGGCAGCTAGTAACTTCTGTATTCCCAGGACTGAGGAAGGTATCTGGCCAATGGACAGTGCCCATGAAATGCTTAGGGACTGAAGGCTTCTTAATGTACTTTCCTAGAATAACTAACCCCTCTTTGCCTGACTAGTCTTTGAATCCCTAACCTCTCCCCTGGAACTGTTGGGTCTGATACACTCAACCTGTTGCTATTCGTGAGGCCCTAGCTTCCTTTCCTCTTCTACGTTCGTCATTTTCAACATTTTCCCCACCATTCCCATCTTTATTTCCCCTCACTCCAATGGAGTTTTTTTTTGTTTGTTTGTTTTGTTTTTTTTTTTTTAAATCAGCCAGAGAACTCTATAATTCTGACCATGGAGAATAATGGAAAAGATAAAATAAGAATTGCCTAAGTAAACTGATCCATATGAAATCCTGAATTTTTTTCCTTTTTCAATAACCTATGTTAGACCATAATTATCCTAGTATTTATGTATCTTTCTTTTCTATTTTCTTAACCAATAGATACACAGAAGCTTAATTTTTGCTACATGAAGTGTGTGTGTGTGTGTGTGTGTGTGTGTGTGTGTGTGTATGAGTTTGTTAGTATAATGGAAATGGAAATTATGCATGAGGGGGTAATGTGACCTTAAAAAATATGGATAGTCCAATACATATTTTTGAGAAAGGAGGGACGTTTTATGAATCTAATGTTTTTCAATACCACCTTAGAATATGAACTAGGAATTTGAATGTGTTTGTATTCATGAAATGAACATTACATCAATAATTTAAAATAATTTTAACTTTTAGAACCCTGGGTATGCTGGGCGCCAGGAACTACCAGAAAACTTAAAAATTCAGTTTAGAACTGTTGCTATGATGGTTCCAGATAGACAGGTAGGCACTGGGATTTGGAAGCATAATATGATTTATGTTCTTGTTTTTCTCTAAATTGTTGAAAAATCTCATGACCTTAATTTTCAGATCATTATGCGAGTTAAACTTGCAAGCTGTGGTTTTCTTGAAAACATCGTCTTGGCTCAAAAGTTTTACGTTCTTTACAAACTCTGCGAAGAGCAACTTACCAAACAGGTAACTTTGTAAATCAGTCTTTTTCCTAGCTGTAGAACGTGATTTTTTTTACTTGGCAGTTTTACCCTGATAGATGTTAATCAGTGAGTTAAAAAAAATATCAACTCTTTTCTAAGACATATTTATAATTATGTATGTATGTGTTTTTAAAATTTTTTAGTTTGAAATGATTATGGAGTCTCAGTAAAGTTGCAAAGAAAGGTAGAGGGGGTCTTGTGAACCCTGCTTCCGCATGGTTGACATTTTGTAACAACAGTACAATTATAAATGACAAAACCGGAAAACAGATGGGGGTACAATCCACAGAGTTTAAGAGTTTGCCAGTTATGTATGCACATATGTAGTGTAGTGTAGTGTGTGTGTGTGTAGTACTATGCAATTATGTCACGTGCAGATTCATGTAACCTCCACCTTGATCAGCAAACAGGACTGTTCTGTCTCTGCTACCCCTTATAGCCACACCCTCCACCCTTCTGAATCCCTAACCACTCGCAGCCCCTATTTTCCCTCCATCTCTATAACTTTGTTATTCCAAGAATGTTATAGACATGGAATTACAGAGTATGTAACCAACAGGGTAAATTTAAATCTGTTTACTGTGAGGCATCTGGGTGGCTCAGCCAGTTAAGTGTCTGGCTTCTGCTCAGGTCAGGATCTCATGGTTTGAGAGTTCGAGCCCGTGTCAGTCTCTGCACTGACAGTGCGGAGCCTGCTTGGGATTCTCTCTCTCTCTCTCTCTCTCTCTCTCTGCTCCTACCCCACTTGTGCGCACGCACTCTGTCTCTCAAAAATAAATACATAAACTTAAAACTAATCTGCAGTCAAAGGAAAGGTGAAAGACTTGAGCTTATAGAACTTTGAAGCTTAGCCCCTCCACACAGCAGTGTGTACAGATCAGCATATCCACCTATGTGTATACAGTGGGTCTGCATTTAGGATTGGTCAATTAAACAATCTTTTCTCCCCCCATCTTAGGTTCATTATGACTTTGGGTTGAGAAATATCCTGTCTGTCTTGAGGACACTTGGATCTCAAAAAAGAGCCAGACCAGAAGACAGTGAACTAAGCACTGTCATGAGAGGACTGAGAGATATGAACCTTTCCAAACTGGTATCCTTCTCTTCCCTGAACTCACTTCTCCTTCAGTATCCTTCCCTTCCCTGAACTCGATTCTCCTTCAAGATTCTCACCTGTTCTTTCCCCCACTTAGCCGAAATGCAGGGGTTTGGCTCAGCTGGAGCTGAGCATTAGTAACGACAGGGACAGTGGGTATGTGAAGCTAGCCCTGTGCTTCCAGAAGACAAAAAGTCTGTGACCTTGTATACCCAACATGGGCTCTCACCACTTGTGAACCATAAAACCATTGGTGGGTTCTGGCCCCCAAATTTCAGTCCAGACTTCTTTTTTGTTTTTTTTATAATTGTGTCTTTAAAAAAAATATTTTTATTTATTTTTGAGAGAGAGAGAGAATATGAGGAGGAGAGAGGTGGGGGTGGGGGGCGGCGGGGATAGAGGATGTGAAGCCGGCTCTGTGCTGACAGCAGAGAGCTTGGTGCGGGGCTCAAACTCACGAACTGTGAGATCATGGCCTGAGCTAAAGTTGGACGCTCAACCAGCTGAGCCACCCAGGAGCCCCTTAGTCCAGTCTTCTACTATTATTTAGAATGTAACAAATTCTAAACATGAAAGTCCAGGTTTCTTGGATTCACAGAGAACTATGAGAACTTTTGCTTTCTCAGAACACGTCTGAACTTACTTCAGCTATGTCTCTCCCCCGCCATCAACACCATTTCTGTTTTCCAAAAGTGCACTGAAAGTTTGCCATGAAGATGATAATAATTATCTTGCTGCTTTCACGCTTGTCACAATTATAGCCAGGTTCTTTGAAGTAGCTGACGGACAGGCGTACGTGGGATTTTTTCAAGGGCTTTTATGTGTTACATATTGTGTCAATGCCCTGGGAATACAATGTTGAGGAAGAAGTGGTTCTTAGGAAGCTCAGTTCTAGTTATACAAACTAACAACTAACATCTGTGTAGTTCTTTAGTATTACAAAGCTTTTTCAGGGGTATTGTGTTGTTTGAGTCTCACAGCAACACTGTGGGATATGAATGGCTCGAGTGCTTATTGCCATCTTACTTATGAGGGAACCAAGTTCGAAGGACTCAGCCACAATTATGGTCAGTTGAGAAGCTGGAACAAAAATCCACAAAACTTTCTGATGTCAAATCCTCTGTCCCTTCTAGTACACCTTAGCGCCTCCCTTGGTAATAGTGTATTCTTGAAACAGCTACAAGAGAATTCCAGAAGGTGTCGGCAGAGTCCCAGAGGATAAGGAGAAATCAGAAGGGGGCAGCAGCTGGGAATGGGGTGAGGGAGACGTTAAAGACGTAGCAAATGAGGATTAGGGTCAGTTGACTGAAACCTACGGCTTATTAAGGATGGCAGAACAGTACTCTGATGGAGTGTTCCAGCCAATGTTGGATGAGCCGGGCAGTTTAAATGAAATTTTAATTTTATAATTAAATATAATTTTAATATTTCTATTTTCATGGGGTTGGGACTACTAATTGCATATTTTTAAGGTTAATGCATACACCTGTTTGTGACATGCAGCACATTCATGATAACGTAGTGAGATCAAACCTTGAAGCCGCAGATTGTAGAGGATGCTGAATGCCAAAGAGCTTTGGGTACGATGCTATAGGTAACGTAGATTCAGTGGTGGTGTTCAGGACTTGGGTCTACAGGACCCAAGTCTGGTTAGGAGAGTAATACATGATTTTCTGGGCATGCAGTGATAGTAGGTGCCATGAGCTTCGTAACTGGTCAGTAATTATTTATTGACTGAAGAAGTAAATTTATTCTCTGCCATCTTAGGTTGATGAAGACGAACCCCTGTTCCTCAGCTTAATCAATGACCTGTTTCCAGGACTGCAGCTGGACAGTAGTACGTACGCGGAGCTGCAAGCTGCAGTGGCCAACCAGGTTCAGATAGAAGGTTTGATTAACCACCCGCCCTGGAATCTCAAACTTGTGCAGGTAAAGAAATTTTAATCTTTTATGCTAAGTGTGTGTTGTTAAAGATCGCCATTTGAAGAGAAGAGCTCAGGATATTAGTCTTAATGTAAATGCTGAAACTAAATTAATTTTTTAATGGTTATTTTTGAGAGAGAGAGAGACAGAGTGTGAGTGGGGGAAGGGGGAGAGAGAGAGAGAGAGAGAGAGAGAGAGAGAGAGAGAGAGAGACAGAACCCGAAGCAGGTTCGAGGCTCCGAGCTGTCAGCACAGAGCCTAACGCAGGGCTCAGACTCACAAACTGTGAGATCATGACCTGAGCCAAAGTTGGATGCTTAAACCACTGAGCCACCCGGGCGCCCCTGAAACTAAATTAAAGCACATCATTGCAAGAAGAGTCCTCAGGAGGATGTGTTGGCCCCAGAGAGATAGTATGGCATTACCCTGCCTGGCAGGAAACAAGCTGTAATTTGCTACCTAGAGCTGGTATTAGGGCAGGTGGTAACTAGAATCTCAAGAACAGTTAGGAGAGGGTGACAGGTTATATAAAAAGCCGGGGAGATGGAATGATCTCACAAGCTTCTTGTGTCAGTCTGGCAATATCACTCATAGCTGGGTACCTTCATGGGCATGGAACCCGAGGAATCTGGGAGTGTTACTTTGCTTCTGTTTTGTGTGTGGTCAAGTTCACGCCTACCCTAAAATCTAAATCCTTTGCCTGTGTCTCTTGGTATCTTTTTGCTCATTACATTTCATCCTTGTCAACCACCCACCAGTTAATCAGCAGAGGCAAGAAGGATTGGCAGAGATGCAGGAAGAAATCTCTATGGGCCTGATGTTTCAGGGGTATTTTCTAGGGCATTTGGAAATGAAGGAGCTGAAATTATGGAAAATGTTAAAAACTGCATGCGGAAAATAACAATTCTTATTTTAACTTGCCAGATAATAAGAAGTCCAAGTATATGAGACACATTCAAAGTTTACAGGGAAATATATGAGGGAAAGTTTAAGTATTTTTCATCATCCATGTATTGAAAACCATTAAACACTTCTTTTAATTTCTGGGAAACTTTCCCAAATCTGTATGATATACATACTGAGTATACTGAGTACTAAAATCATAGTCATTTCAGTGGGTAGGGGACTAGAATATTGTGTTGTTACTCAGTGTGAACAGTGTTACTCTTGAATATAATGTTATGGGTAGTGTCTCTATTGCTTTTAAACTATGGGTTACTGTAGTAATACATTTCTACCTATAATGTTAGAATAATTTAAATTCTGCCTCCTATAAGGTGTAAGTTTTTTTTTTTGTTTTTTTTGTTTTTTTTTTTTTTGAGAGAGAGAGAGAGGAGAAGAGGGGCAGAGGGGAGAGAGAGAGGTTCTTAAGCAGGGTGGAACTTGATCCCATGACCCTGGGATCATGACCTGAGCCAAAATCAAGTGTCTAATGCTCAACTGACTGAGCCACCCAGCCACCCAGATGCTAGCTTTTAAGTTCTTATTTTTATTAAGAAAACAATAGAGAGGATGTTGTAACAGATACCATCTAGTTCTTAGCACATCTCCTTGAATCTTTTTTACCGTAACTATGTGCCCCTTCCTGGGCTATTCTAATAGCCCATATTCACTATTCTTTTCCAGAGGATTGGAGCCACTTTGTTAGCAGGCACAAATAGCAGTTAGTTAAGGACTGATGGGTGATGGAGTAGGAAATTCAAGTTCTCCTGCTTCCAGGTGGAATAAATGCAGGTGTAACTTACATTCCAGAGTACCCCCTAGGAACAGTGTTCAGGCTTCCCTGTACAGGATTTTGTCCTCAATAACACGTTCCCTGACTTCCCTTTCCTGTCTCGCGTCTCCCACTCCCTTATCAGTTTCTCCTGGGAGTACTTCTTGAATAAATCACTCATCTCAAGCTGGTCTTCCCTGTGATGGTTTGTGTTGCTGCTTTCCACCACCAGGGGGCGACATCATCACATTGAATACAGAGAAAGCGTGTGCGTGGAAAAACTTCTGCATCAGAAAGCCAAAATCACAAGGAATAGTAGTTTGAGAAGCAAAAACTAGATCCTGAGTTCATTATTTCCAAAACGTAATGCAAGTACCACATTGTCATAATTTTCTCACTTAACGTTATTTTATAATGTGGTGCTAACTGGCTAGCCACGTCTAGTAAAAAAAAAATACAAACCACTTTTTTTCTCATCCTTTAAATAGTGAACAGGTTACTGTTAATAGCTTATTGAAAGCTTTTTAAATTTCAGCACGCTGCTATGAGTGTCAGCAAGAGACTCATTAGTTCCATTTTTCAATTGCTTGCTTCATTGTGCAGTTATATGAGACGTCTCTGGTCCGTCATGGTTTGATGACTCTGGGGCCCAGTGGTTCTGGGAAGACGACTGTCATAACAATCCTGATGAAGGCATTGACTGAGTGCGGAAGACCTCACAGAGAGATGCGAATGAATCCCAAAGCGATTACCGCGCCTCAGATGTTTGGCAGACTGGACACCGCTACTAATGACTGGACAGATGGGATTTTTTCTACTCTGTGGAGAAAAACATTAAAAGCTAAAAAAGGTACACCTCAACTCTCCTTTGTGAAGCTTCCCCCTCCCCCCCCATCAGTTTATTAATAATACAATGTTTAATTTTTTTACAGGTGAAAAGTGATTTTCCCTTTTAATTATTTGCAGGTGAAAACATTTTCCTCATTTTAGATGGCCCCGTGGATGCCATTTGGATCGAGAACCTAAATTCTGTGTTGGATGACAATAAAACTCTCACGTTAGCTAATGGAGATCGCATCCCCATGGCTCCGAGTTGCAAGCTTTTGTTTGAAGTCCACAATATTGAGAATGCTTCCCCTGCCACAGTTTCCAGGATGGGCATGGTCTATATCAGCAGCTCTGCACTCAGCTGGAGGCCGATATTGCAGGTGGGGACAGGAGACCCACGCCAGTGTGTGCTCAGCGGCTACCTGGGGTTCACATCCTTGGGAAACTGAGGTTCTGTCTCTTTGCTGCAGGCGTGGTTGAAGAAGCGCACTGCGCAGGAAGCTTCTGTATTCCAGACTCTGTATGATAAAATATTTGAAGATATATATACATTCATGAAACTGAACCTCAATCCAAAAATGCAGCTCCTGGAGTGCAACTATATCATGCAGGTAAGACTGTGGACATTCTCTATGTAGACTGGAGTCGTTTCCCCCTCCCTCCCCCCCCCCCCCCCCCCGCCCGCCCACTTGCAGTTTAGAGGCATCTGAAATAGAAAATTCCTGCAGTCCATAGAAATATTTTTATGATATGGCTGTGAAGGCTTGGAGAAGTTGGATTCCTATTAAAGATTTCATTAATGTTGTTACTGCCATCGGTTTTATTGTTTTCTCTTCCCAAGGGTGGGTGTTGTCAGGGGAAGAGGAATGAACTGTCTTCCCCACCATCAAGCTTAGTAACCTTCCCGGAAAGTCCATCCAATCATGACAGTAGACTAACTAAATAAGTAAAGCAGACTGTTCTACCGAAAAGTGCAAAAAGGGAGCTGGTAACAAGCAAGAAGATTCGAATGGCAGTCTCATCTCAGCATTGCATATTTACAGAATACCAGACTGGGAAAACCTTTAAGCAATTTTCCTAGTAGTCTCTAGCTTTGTGTGTATGTCTTTTCCGCCTCCCTCCGCCCCCTCAGCTTTTCTTAACAGTCTTCGGAGAAAACAGAACGAATCATAGATTTTGAAGGGCTCTCCTGCTTCTAGGCTATAGGTGACCTTTCAGTATCCATTCTGGTGCTTTGATTTTCTCTTAGTTTAATAATGGATACCGGTCAGTGAGGATGGGTAGGTTAGAAGTAATGCATGAGACCCAAATCAATTAATTATTTAGTAATTACTTTAAAATGCATAACAGAAGTGAACATCTTATCTTGAATTAATTTTGTTTTGAAAGACTGAGGATGTCTTGCTGTAGATACATTTCTTTCTGATGCTGGATGGGGGGGGGGTGGTGCACTTTTCTTTAAATGAGCAGGTAGCAAATATTTAAGCAAATATTTGCACAACTGTCTGTCTCAACACTGACACCTGCTGTTGTATTGCAAAGGCAGCCAGACACAATGCCTACATGAATGAGTGTGACTGTGTTTCAGTAAAACTTTATTTGCCAAGCAGGTGGCTGGCCCCTGGGGCCACAGTCTGCTGAGCCCTGCAAAAAGTTAAAGAGAAATGCAGACTCTGATGTAGGAAATTTGGAGCCTGCTTCAGATTCTGTGTCTCCCTCTCTCTCTGCCCCTCCCCTACTCATGCTCTGTCTCTCCCTGTCTCTCTCAAAAATGAATAAACGTAAAATAAATTAAAAAGAGAGAGAGAGAGAGACTTAAAATACAAATCGACAATAAAATGATAAGTTAGGAGAGAGATAAAGGAAATTAAGGTGTTCAAAGGTCATTGGATATACAAGATAGGAATAAAGGGTTTATCTTTATCTTTCATTACCCGTGTATGCAGGATATACTGTCTAGGTAAGCATTAGAACACAGAAATTGACTGCAGTGTATAGGTAGTAAACAAACAAAAGGAAAAAGTCAATCTTCTCAGGAAATAGGAAGAAAGCTACGACACATGTGTGCTCGGCAAACGGTAAGGAAATGGAGGTGTGAGAGGTCCGAGAAAATGAAGAAAGTATGAAACAGTCATGTCACAGAGAAGGAGCCTGAATGGGAGCTGAGGTCCATGATGATGATTTAAGTTTATTTATCTATTTTTGAGAGACAGAAAGAGAGAGCAGGGGAGGGGCAAGGAGAGAGGAAGAGAGAGAGAGAGAATCCCAAGCAGGCTGTGCACTGTTAGCACAGAGCCTGACGCCTGGCTCAATCCCACAAACCAGGAGATCATGACCTGAGCTGAAATCAAGAGTTTTAGTCAGTCAGTTTAACTGACTGAGCCACCCGGGCAGCCCCATGGTGATGATTTTAAAATGAAGCCAGAATTGTGTGGTTTTCTCCAGCCAAGCTTAGCTGCATAGGTGCAGGTGGGTGGAGAGCAGGCCGAGTTTCAACAAGGCTTTAATGGGGTTATGGCTTTCACAGGTGAGTAGAGGGTGTATGCGACAGTGATTATAGTGATGGGTCCTGGAATTCCAGCTAGGAAAGGAAGGAAGTGAGGAAATGAGAGGAAATGAGGGATAGTTTAATGATGGCAGGAACTATGGATCGTGGTAGCTCTCTCTCGAATCTGGGAAGTGGAGGGAATAAGCTAGAAAGGGTGGATATGGTAATCAGAGAATAAAATGCTTGAAACTGAGATAATGAAGGGGTCACAGTTCTCAATAACAACAAAGTATAAGTATGACTGCATGAATGGCTAAAAACCGTTTATTCATTTTTGAGAGACAGAGAGAGTGTGAGTGAGGGAGGGGCAGAGAGAGAGAGAGAGAGAGAGAGAGACAGAGAATCCAAAGCAGGCTCCAGGCTCTGAGCTGTCAGCACAGGGCCCGACATGGGGCTCAAACCCACAAACCGTGAGATCATAACCTGAGCTGAAGTTGGATGCTTAACCGACTGACCCACCCAGGTGCCCCTGAAATAAATATTTTTAAATGATAATAAATTTGAAAGAAGGAGGAAAGAAGGGAAGAAAAAAACCCTATCTCCAGATATTGCTTGATCACTGTCCAACAGTAGACAGCATTTAGAGAAAGGTCATCCTGGTTTAAAAAGTCTGTGTGGGGGGCTCCTGGGTGTCTCAGTCAGTTGAACGACCGACTTTGGCTCAGGTCATGATCTCACGGTTTGTGAGTTTGAGCCCCACATCGGGCTCTGTGCTGACAGCTCAGAGCCTGGAGCTGGCTTCTGATTCTGTGTCTCACTCTCTCTCTGCCCCTCCTCCACTCATGCTCTGTCTCTCTCTGTCTCAGAAATAAGTAAACATAAAAAAAAAAAAATTAAAAGAAAAAAAAAAAGTCTGCGTGGACTAGCAGAAAAGATGCCACAATGGAAATCAGAGGGTGTAGTTTCTGTCCCCAGCTCATGCGACTAACCTCACTGAGCTTCAGTTTCCTCATCTGAAAAGTAAAGGGCCTAAAATAGATGTTTACTTTCTTCTTCTTCTTCTTCTTCTTCTTCTTCTTCTTCTTCTTCTTCTTCTTCTTCTTTCTTTTCCTTTTAGACTAGATGTTTTCTAAGGTAGTTTCTAGATCTAAAGTTTAGTTACTCCAAAACGTTAATTTTTTTTTTATTTCAAAAATTTGAACACCAAAATTTATTTTATTATATTTCAAATATTTTCAGTCTCTCACTCTACTGGAAGGTTTAATTCCCTCCAAAGAAGAAGGTGGTATTTCATGTGTCGAACATCTTCATAAATTATTTGTGTTTGGCCTAATGTGGAGTTTAGGAGCCCTTTTGGAATTGGAAAGCAGAGAAAAGCTTGAGGCCTTTTTACGAAGTCATGGAAGCAAGTTAGACTTGCCAGAAATACCTAAAGGCACAAATCAGACCATGTATGAGTTTTATGTTACTGATTACGGTAAGTACAGTGACTTACACTTGAAATGAGATGATCTCTTTTTCAATGAGAAAAATATAAACTTTCATAAACTCTTCTATAGGGGAATATTAAGCCGATTATAAATAACTTGATTGCTAATACCATTTTTAAAAAGCATAGATGCAAATAGTGGAACTTTGCATATCGACCATGCTGGAAACTGGTAAGAGACTCTTGGCTTTTCCTCTTTTTGGAGTGGCCTAAGTGAAATCTTGTATAAATAAGTTGGCAATACCTCTCGCATCATGTACATCCTGGTGCTTGAAGAGAAAGGCAGCAGTGTAGAGAACATAGATGACCCGCATGATGAAGTAACAGATCAATCCCACAACTTCCCTGTTGGAAATGTCGGAATAATGAGAGAATGAACCAAGCATATGGGGTCCTTCTTACATGCAGCAGACTGCGCACAGTCCAGTGCTGTCACCTCAGCCCCCAGCCTCCTGTGTGTGGCAGGGCCCAGCTTCCCTGTCTCTAAGAGAAATGCCCTGGAGTTTGGCGCCCTTCATCCAGAGCGTAGCTCCCAACTCTTCTAAACTCCAGAGAAGATAAAACATGCTTCCTAAAAACTGTATTGACCTCTGATTCTTCCTAAAACCCCAAAGCAGCAAAAGCATTTTTTAAAAGTTTATACATTTATTATTTCCGAGAGAGAGAAAGAGAGAGCACAAGCAGGGTGGGGGGCAGAGACAGAGGGAGACACTGGATCCAAAGCAGACTCCAGACTCTGAGCTGTCAGCACAGAGCCCGACAGGGGGCTCAGACCAACAGACCATGAGATGGTGACCTGAGGTGAAGTCAGACGCTTAACTGACTGAGCCACCCAGGAGCCCTGCATTTGTTGTTTTTGTTTTGATGCATAAACTCAGAACAGGACCCTGGATGGCAACAAAAGCATTTTGAAAGCAAGAAAGCAGAAAGGTAAGTGGCACTTGATTTGGCACATGGGGTAAGGTAAGTCCTAAACTGGCAGGGGGAAGAGTTGAGAGGCAATGTAATGTATGCCGCAGAACCTTCCCATGGCTCGGGAAACGGAAACTGGGGTGAGGGCAGAGGTAGAAACCAGAGTGCTGCTTGTAAGTCTGTTTAAGAAACAGAACCTCCAGGTCCTCTTTCCAAAATCACACTGGTAGATAATCACACTCACCTCACACTGGCCAAACACGGAAGAATTGGTGTTTAGAGAGTGTGAAACACAGAATTGCCTAGAGTTGGAGGATACTGGACACATTTGAGAGTGGAAGAATCATACTGAAAATAGGGATTAAGTGAAAGTTGGTGTTTTGTTTATTTTATTATTTTTTTAATTTTTTAACGTTTATTTATTTTTGAGACAGAGACAGAGCATGAACGGAGGAGGGTCAGAGAGAGAGGGAGACACAGAATCTGAAACAGGCTCCAGGCTCTGAGCCATCAGCACAGAGCCTAACGCGGGGTTTGAACTCACGGACCGCGAGATCATGACCTGAGCCGAAGTCGGACGGTTAACCGACTGAGCCACCCAGGCACCCCTAAAGTTGGTGTTTTAAAGGCCTTTATAAAGAGACTGAGATGAAGTGAACTTTTTTTTAGCTGGGCATTTTTAATCAGAATGATTAAATTAATTCTATGTGTGATTAGATGCTATTAAAGATTTGGGTTCATAAAAGGGAGCTCTAACTCCAAATGCAAACTAACAATGAAATGCATCCTTAAATCTACTTATGAATTCTGTTACAATCCAGAAACAATCAAAAGATGGGGGTTTTTAAATTTTTTTTAATGTTTTATTTTATATTTTGAGATACAGAGAGAAACACGAGTCCCAGCAGGGGAGGGGCAGAGAGAGAGGGAGAGAGAGTGGGAGACACAGAATCCAAAGCAGGCTCCAGGCTCTGAGCTGTCAGCACACAGCACGATGCAGGGCTCGAACCCACAAATATGAGATCATGACCTGAGCCAAAGTTGGATGTTCAGCCGACTGAGCCACCCAGCTGTCCCAAAAGATGTTTTTTTTAAGAGATCAATAAAATTGATACATCTCTTACCAGAGATATCAGAGGAAATAGAGAAGACATAAATTACTGCTGTTCAGAATCAAAGAGGGAACATCCCTACAGGCTGTATAGACATTAAAAAATAAGGGAATAATAGAAACAATGTTTTGAAGGTATGTTTGATGATGAAACACACATGTTTAGATAAAAAAGACAAATTCCTTGAAAGGTACAAACTACTAAACCTCATCAAGAAGAAATAGACATCCTACATATCCCCAGACTCACCAAAAATGTATAGTTGAAAACCTTTCTACAAAGAAAACTCCAGGCCCAGATGGCTTTATTGGTGAATTCTACCAAGTACTTAAGGAAGAAATAATACCAATTGTACAAAAACTGCTCCTAAGACATTAAACATAAGGAAGAAATACATCCCAGACCGTTTTATAAAGATGATGTTATCTTGATATCAAAACCAGAGAAAGGCATTATAATAAAAGTAGACTGTAGAGTAGTATGTCTTAGGAACAATGACCCATATTTCTTTCCTTTCCCTTTTTAAATTTTAAATAGCTTCCACACCCAATGTGGGGATTGAACTCATGACCCTGAGGTTAAGAGTTGTATGTCCTACCAGCTGAGCCAGCCAGGTGCCCTGATACACATTTCTTAATAAAATTTTAACAGGTAAAGTCCAAGTGAGCATTTATTCTATGAATTGAAGGTTGGAGTAACATTGAAAAAGCAATAAATTTATTTTGTCATGTTAACAGACTAAAAGCCAAACACATCATCGGTCCTCTAAATAGATGCAGAAAAAGCATTTGACAAAATTTAACACCGTTTCATGGTGAAACTCTCAGTAAACTAGGAATAGGAGCTTTATAATTTTGACAAAGAGCATCTATAGAAAAGATAACATTTATACTTACTTATTGGTGAAATATTGAATATTTCCTTCCCAAGATTAGAAATAGGACATGGATGTTCTTTCTCATCACTGCTATTCAACATTGTACTAGAAGGTCTAATCAGTGCAGTAAGTCAATAAATAAACAAACAAAAACATACAAATAAAGTATCTACAGATTAGAAAAGAACAAATACACCTCTATTTGTAGACAATATGACCATTTGTATAGAATCCTCAAAAAAGTTTTTAAAACCAGTGAATTAGTTTAGCAAGGTCATAGGATAAAAGGACAATATACAACAATAAGTTGTATTTCTATATGCTCACAACAAACAATTAAAAATTGGAATTTTTGGGGCACCTGGGTGGCTCAGTCGGTTAAGCGGCCAACTTCGTCTCAGGTCACGATCTCGCGGTCCGTGAGTTTGAGCCCTGCATCGGGCTCTGTGCTGACAGCTCGGAGCCTGGAGCCTGTTTCGGGTTCTGTGTCTCTCCCTCTCTCTCTGCCCCTCCCCTGTTCATGCTCTGTCTCTCTCTGTCTCAAAAATAAATAAACGTTAAAAAAAATTGGAATTTTAATATTTAAAAGAGTATCCAAAACTTAAGCAACCATCGAGTTAATATGGATTGCTATGTGGAGAAGATGTTATATACGAGCCTAATGGTAACCACAAATCAAAAACCAGTGATAGATATGCAAAAAATAAAGAGAAAGGAGTCCAAATATATCACCAAATAAAGCCAACAAATTATGAAAGAGAAGAAAGAATCAGAGAAAACTACAAAAACAACCATAAAACGAGTAACAAAATGGCAATAAATACATATCAATAATTACTTTGAATGTAAATGGACTAAATGCTCCAATCAAAAGACATAGGGAGACAGAGTGGATAAAAAAAAAAAACAAAAACAAAAAAACCCCAAGGCCCATCTATATGCTGCCTATAAGAGACTCATTTTAGACCTTAAAGATATCTGCAGATTGAAAGTGAGGGATGGAGCACCATCTATCATGTTAATAGACATCAAAAGAAAGCCAGAATAGCCATACTCATATCAGACAAACTAGATTTTAAACCAAAGACTGTAACAAGAGATGAAGGAGGGGCATTATATCATAATGAAGGGGTCTATCCATCAAGAAGATCTAACAATTGTAAATATTTATTCACCCAATATATGAGCACCCA
Organism: Neofelis nebulosa; assembly: GCF_028018385.1. Classification (NCBI taxonomy): domain Eukaryota; kingdom Metazoa; phylum Chordata; class Mammalia; order Carnivora; family Felidae; genus Neofelis; species Neofelis nebulosa. The sequence continues at coordinate 40,774,581 of NC_080787.1, forward strand.
AATCCTTAAAACCGTTAATAACAAACATGAAGGAACTAATCGATAATAATACAATAATAGTAGGGGACTTTAATACCCCACAAACTTTGATGGACAGATCATCCAAACAGAAAATCAACAAGAGAACAGTGGCTCTGAATGACACACTAGACCAGATGGATTTAATAGATATATTCAGAACATTCCATCCTAAAACAACAGAATACACATTCTTTTTGAGTGCACATGGAATATTCTCCAGAATAATAACATATTAACAAGGTAGCAACAAGGTAGCAAATGACATATCTGAAAAAGGGTCGGTACCCAAAATATATAAGGAACTGATACAAGTTAACACACACAAAAACAAATAATCCAATTCAAAAATGGGCAGAAGTCATGAACAGACATTTCTCCAAAGAAGACATATAGGTTGCTAACAGATACATGAAAAAATGTTCAACATCACTGATTATCAGGGAAATATAAATCAATACTACAATTAGATAGCACCTCACACCTGTCAGAACAACTAAAATCAACAGCTCAAGAAACAACAGGTGTTGGCGAGGATGTGGAAAAAAGGGAAACCTCTTGCACTGTTGATAGGAATGCAAACTGGTGTAGCCACTGTGGAAAACAAACAGTATGGAGGTTCCTCAAAAATTTTTAAATAGAACTATCCTATGATCCAGCAATTGCACTACTGGGTAGTTACCCCAAAAATGTAAAAACACTAATTCAAAGGGATACATGCATCCCTATGTTTATTACAGCATTATTTATAACAAATTATGGAAGCAGCCCATGTGTTCATTGACAGATGAATAGATAAAGAAGAAATAGTATATAGATATACAATGAAATATTATTCAGCCATAGAAAGAATGAAATTTTGCCATTTGCAATGACATGGATGGAAATAGAGAGTATAATGCTAAGCAAAATAAGTTAGAGAAAGACAAAGACCATAGGATTTCACTCAGGCATGGAATTTAAGAAACAAAACAAATGAGCAGAGGGGAAAAAGAAAGACAAACCAAGAAACAGACTCTTAACTGTAGAGAATAAACTGATGGTTATGGGGGCGGGGGGAGACAGATGGGGGGATGGTTGAAAAAGGTGATGGGGATTAAGGAGGGCACTTGTCATGATGAGCACTGGGTGATGTATGGAACTGTGGATTCACTATATTGTACACTGGAAACAAACATTAACACTCTATGTTAACTATACTGGAATTAAAATTAAAAAAATAAAAAATATATCTGATAAAACAATTCAATCCAGAAAACATAAAGGACTCTTGCCATTCCATAATAGTGGTTAGACAGCCAAGCCAAAATTTTTTAAATGGGCACTATAATTAAATAGATGCTTGACCAAAGAAGATTTTAAAATGGTGAAAAAACACATGAAAAGATATTCAGCATCATTGGTTATCGAGGAAATGCAAACTGAAACTAGAATGGGGTATGATTACACAGCCACTACAATGATTGCCATATGAAAAGATTGATAATACCAAATATCAGCAAGAATGCGTAATAACTGGGACTCTCATATACTACTCTGTGGGATAGCCACTTTGGAAAAAGTTTATCAGTTTCTTAAAAGTTAACACCTACAGGGGCGCCTGGGTGGCGTAGTCGGTTAAGCATCCGACTTCAGCCAGGTCACGATCTCGCGGTCCGTGAGTTCGAGCCCCGCGTCAGGCTCTGGGCTGATGGCTCGGAGCCTGGAGCCTGTTTCCGATTCTGTGCCTCCCTCTCTCTTTGCCCCTCCCCGTTCATGCTCTGTCTCTCTCTGTCCCAAAAATAAATAAAAAACGTTGAAAAAAAAAAATTAAAAAAAAAAAAAAAAAAAAAGTTAACACCTACACTTACCAAATGACTTGTTATTTTGCAAGGAAATTTGAGATTGAGGTTATTCCTCCAGTGATGAATATTTTCTTTGCTACTCTCAAATGTGTGAGCCTCTGCTCTGTTTTCATGCATTCTGTGTACACAGTAACTCTTTTGGTACAATCCTGAATCATAGTGTAATATTCCTGAAAAGCCAGTTAAAATGAACAATACGATACCAACAATAAAAGTAATTTATGGCAACAGTGTGAACATCTCTGACCAAGTTTGCCTAGCCAATGATGGTTATAAGTCTTTGTAGACTGTAAGGTACATTCCACATATGCTAAATGTAAATACAATTTTTTTTTATAATTGAAGAAATGTGGTAAAAATAATTCTTATACCAATAATATCCGTCAGTAAATTATGGGCTATCTAAAATCAGTTAATAAATTAGTAGTTACTGTTAAGTCAATAGGCTGAGCACTTTATTAACTAGTTTCAGGGCTAGATTTGTTTTCCCCATTTCTCATGGCAAACATTCTATGTCCACTAACCCCTTTTTGGTCTTCCCTATCCTTTCAGTTGATGGGGCTTCCCTACTAGATATTAAACATGTCATTGGTTTTACCAGTAGCCAGTTCTAATTCCCTTTCAGGCCAGATCTCTCTAGATGAATGATTCAGAAATTTAAAAACTGACTTTGTGAAGGGGCAAAACGAATTTAAATGATCAAATGCCGTATATATTAGATAAGCAGATATGTTCACATATTTTTGGAAAATGGTTTAAATGGCCATGTGATTCTGTTGGGTGTTTATGGCATTTGCATTTTTATATTTTGAGATACTTTTCAAAGAGTGCAGTTTTATTAAGATGAATTTTTACTTACTGTATAGGTGATTGGGAGCACTGGAATAAGAAACTACAGCCATATTATTATCCAACTGACAGTATTCCAGAATATTCATCAATTTTGGTTCCAAATGTTGACAATATTAGAACAAATTTTTTGATAGACACCATTGCAAAACAATATAAAGTAAGTTTGATAGTTTCTTAGCTGATCACAAACCTGTATGAAACACATCCCTTTTCACACGGTACAGATAGAAAAATTAAATTCCAGCACAAGGGGCCGGAAGTGGTGCCATTTAAGGGAAACACTTTTGGCGAATGAACCCCAGGATACACTCCAATTCAGTATTCCCTGAACTTCTGACTTCCGGCTTGCTAAGGAAAGCTGTCATATGCTCACAAAGTCCCTCATTCTCTCGTGGTCACGTGAATATTTGCCCATTCTTTCTTCCAGCACAGTTGTAGTACACATGTCACTTTTAAATTTTTAATTGAACTAGGATTTATTTTGACGTGGGTCTAATTCTAAAAAGTAATTAAAAATTAGTCATATGAATTTTTAGAATGAAAAATGGCTGCTAGAGCCATAAGGCATTTAAAACCAAACACAACCCCTTTCACCATGACTATCCTATTACTGCAGGCTGTTTTGCTCACCGGAGAGCAGGGGACTGCGAAAACTGTAATGATTAAAGCCTATTTGAAAAGATACGATCCTGAAGTACAGTTATCCAAAAGTCTAAACTTTTCATCTGCCACAGAACCAGTCATGTTTCAGGTAAAACCCATCACTTGCTGAGGTAATCAACATCTTAAATGTTTTGAGTGGTGTTTACAGTAAAATGTGTATGCATATAAAAGCTGGTGTGTGTGTGTGTGTGTGTGTGTGTGTGTGTGTAGGAAATGGGGCTGCACCTGGCATTCAGCTATTGGTTTTCCCTAGGCTAAGATGGAAACCAAAGCCAAATAGCATATTTTGACCTAATATTGAGGCTGAAGCTGAACTTTGTGCATAAAATTAATGATTAACATTCCAATAACTTATTTTTTGCAATTTTACACTGTTTATTTAAAAAAACAATTTTTGAGTTCATTTATTTATTTGAGAGAGAGAGAGAGAGAATGCATGTGCGTGTGAGTGGGGGAGGGGCGGAGAGAGAGGTGGACAGAGAATCCCAAGCAGGCTCCGCTCTGTCAGCGTAGAACTCGACGCGGGGCTCCATCTCACAAACCATGAGATAATGACCTGAGCCGAAACCAGCAGTCCGACGATGCTCAACCAACTAAGCCATCCAGGCACCCCTACAATGTCTATTTTAATAATGGTATTTATGTATATTAAGTAACTCAATTCACTCTGAGAGACATGCTCAGCATTTTTAGGAATCTGGGTTGAAATCTAACACTTAAACCATTTCCTCTTTCCAGAGAACCATTGAAAGCTATGTGGATAAACGAATGGGAAGCACATACGGGCCACCAGGAGGCAGAAAAATGACTGTATTTATTGATGATATTAATATGCCGGTGATTAATGAATGGGGAGATCAGGTATGACTAAAATATCTCCTATAGATGATAGTTAATCAGTATTTTTAGTTATATATAAAAAATGTCAATAGCCTTCATCTTATTAAGCCTCCCTAGTAGCAGTTCCGTTTTGTTTGACTTCTCTGGTATAGCTGGCATTCTCCCTTCTTGAGGTCCCTGTGGGCTTTTCAGCAATACGCCTACCTGTCTCTCTGGCTTCGTGATTTCAGTGACCTTTCTGGCTCCTCTCTTCCTTTCCCCAGGGTTTTCGTTTTGTTCTGTTACCTCTTATTCTACATACTCCCTCCAAGGAATACCTGATGTAGAAAATACCTTTTTTTTTTTCCTTTTAACTCTGCCATGCGTGTGTCCCCCTTGTGATCATCTGTCAACCCCAGAGACATTCCCCATCAGAGAACCTCACTGATGGTGTCAGGGTTCTGCATGTTCCTTGTGGGATTGCCAACACCTCCCTCCCACCACTGCCCACTGCTTCATCAATTACACCTACCTGGAGCCTGCCAGCACCCATTCCATCTGGCCTTTTATGTGGATTCACCTCAGATACCTCTAGGAGGTCCAGACTCCCAGGTCCTGTGCTCACCTGAGACTATTCCTCAAACTGCTTTGCACAGCACTTCTCTGACCTTACTTCCTACTTTTCCCACTCTGAAACCTTTCACTTAAAAAAATTTTTTTTAAATGTTTATTTTTGAGAGAGACAGAGAGAGAGTGCGCAAGTGAGTGGGGGAGGGGCAGAGAGAAAGGGGGACAGAAGATCCAAAGCCGGCTCTCCACCGACAGCAGAGAGCCCGATGCGGGGCTCAATCCCACAAACCATGAGATCATGACCTGAGCTGGAGCCAGATGCTTAACCGACTGAGCCACCCAGGTGCCCCCCTGAAACCTTTCTATGTGCCCCTGGAAGCCATAGTTCATCCACAGAATTCCTTGTAAATGAGCTTCTCTGAATTTTTCTTTTGCCTGCTTGCTCTAATGGAAATCTGGGAGGCTGCTTTCCTCAGTCAAGTTGAGCCCCTGGGCCTAGAGGTGGGGGAGATGTCCTCCTTGCCTCTTGTTGTCCCCTGCCCTGTGGAGGGATCAATCCCACCTCATGCTTCCCTTGTTGCTGTCACCTCAGACCCTCAGACAATACCCTGAAGATTTCCCTTCCTGGATCACTGTTACTCTCCCTCTTGCTGGGGCCAGCATCATGTGTGTGGAAACTGGGCTGACACAGTGACTCATACTTCAAACAGATCTGCATTGGTTTAATGCTCTGTAGCCACCAGTGTGAATTTCTTAATAATTACTTTTGAACAAGGAGCCTTGCATTTTCATTTTGCCCTGGGCTTTGCAAATTATGCAGCCTGCTTGTTGTAATTCTTGGTGATGCCAATACTGACATACGTGATCTTGACCTCTTAGTTCCTCCTGTGATGATCGTGTCTTCCACCCTGGGTGAATTAGTCATCCATGCAGTCATACCTACACTTTGTTATTATCGAGAACTGTGACCCCTTCGTTATCTCAGTTTCAAGCATTTTATTCTCTGATTACCATATCCACCCTTTCTAGCTTATTCCCTCCACTTCCCAGATTCGAGAGAGAGCTACCACGGTCCATAGTTCCTGCCATCATTAAACTATCCCTCATTTCCTCTCATTTCCTCACTTCCTTCCTTTCCTAGCTGGAATTCCAGGACCCATCACTATAATCACTGTCACATACACCCTCTACTCACCTGTGAAAGCCATAACCCCATTAAAGCCTTGTTGAAACTCGGCCTGCTCTCCACCCACCTGCACCTATGCAGCTAAGCTTGGCTGGAGAAAACCACACAATTCTGGCTTCATTTTAAAATCATCACCATGGGGCTGCCCGGGTGGCTCAGTCAGTTAAACTGACTGACTAAAACTCTTGATTTCAGCTCAGGTCATGATCTCCTGGTTTGTGGGATTGAGCCAGGCGTCGGGCTCTGTGCTAACAGTGTACAGCCTGCTTGGGATTCTCTCTCTCTCTCTCTCTCTCTTCCTCTCTCCTTGCCCCTCCCCTGCTTTCTCTTTCTGTCTCTCAAAAATAGATAAATAAACTTAAATCATCATCATGGACCTCAGCTCCCATTCAGGCTCCTTCTCTGTGACATGACTGTTTCATACTTTCTTCATTTTCTCGGACCTCTCACATTTCCTTACCGTTTGCCGAGCACACATGTGTCGTAGCTTTCTTCCTATTTCCTGAGAAGATTGACTTTTTCCTTTTGTTTGTTTACTACCTATACACTGCAGTCAATTTCTGTGTTCTAATGCTTACCTAGACAGTATATCCTGCATACACGGGTAATGAAAGATAAAGATAAACCCTTTATTCCTATCTTGTATATCCAATGACCTTTGAACACCTTAATTTCCTTTATCTCTCTCCTAACTTATCATTTTATTGTCGATTTGTATTTTAAGTCTCTCTCTCTCTAATTTATTTTACGTTTATTCATTTTTGAGAGAGACAGAGAGAGACAGAGCATGAGTAGGGGAGGGGCAGAGAGAGAGGGAGACACAGAATCTGAAACAGGCTCCAGGCTCTGAGCTGCCAGCACAGAGCCCGACGTGGGGCTCAAACTCATGAACCGTGAGATCATGACCTGAGCTGAAGTTGGACACTTAACCAACTGAGCTACCCAGGTGCCCCCCCCTTTTTTTTTTAACTCCCACAAGACATTATTTTTACTTTTTTATATATTCACTCTTCATTTGCATTGCTGGCTTGTTTGCCACTTTCTTTGCTCTTTCTTCATTCTTCCTTCTTAGACCTTGCATGTGGTATGTTCCTTCTGCTTTTAGAACCTACTTAAGAGAAGGTCTTTTCATGACTAATTCTTTGTCTGCACATGTCATTTCATCTTTTTTATTTGAAAGACAGTGTTTCTTGGTGTGAAACTCTAAACTGGCAGTTCTGGGTTTTTTTTTCCATCATGTTGAATATATTATTCCTGTTTTCTGTTTTCCTTGTTGCTGTTGAGAATTCAGCTACCACTTAATCATGGCACGTCTGAACTTAATCTGCCTTTTTTTTCACTTGCTGCTTTTAAGACTTTCTCTTTGCTTTACTTTCCTATAATTTTCTTTCTTTTAAAAATGATGTTCCTTGGTGTAGATTTATTTGTACTTATTTGCTTGGAATTTGCTAGAACTCATGAATCTGTGGTTTGGTGTCTTTCATCACTTCTAGAAAATACCCAGTCCTTATCTCTTCAAATATTATTTCTGCCCCTCCTTATTTCCCTTCTTCTCAGAGTCCTATTGTATATCAGACTTTCTTCTATGCCTTGTATATTTCTCCTTTTTTTCTTACATCCCAGCCTTTTCTCTCTCCAATGCTTGTGATCTAGATAATTTCTCCTCTTTGTCTTCCTCCTCACTAATTTTCTTCTCTGTTTTGTCTAATCTCCTGTCAAATTCATCCACTGAGTTTTTATTTCAGCTACTGTTTATTTTCTCTTTCAAATATGTCATCATTTTTATAGTTTCCTATTCCTTGCATATATTTTCAAATTTTCAAATGAATTTTAAAACATATTGAGCATAGTTGTTTTAAGGTCTGTGTCTGTTAATTTCAGCATCTGAAGTCTATGTGATCCTATTTCTGCTCTTTGTTGTTTTAATAGTTCCTGTGTGTGTGGAACAAGTCTTATTCTCTGTAAGTATCTTTGACTGCTTGCTAGATCATTACCCTTGAAAAATTAATCATGACTGTGTTTCACAGCCTAAGCTGGATATGCTCTCATCAAGACAGGTTTTGAGTTTTCTTCTGCCAGATCCTTAAGAGCTTATTCACTCAGGATTATCTCAAAGCAAGGCTAAGATTGGAAAGTTTCTGGTCCACTTAGGCTATGCATACCCAGGGTGCAAATCTGTGCAAGTGTCATCCTGAGGCCACAGCCTCCTAGGGAAGTCTCTTATTTTTCTTTTTTTTTTTCCTTTTCCTCTCCCATTCAGTAGGGATCCAAGAGAGACTTCTCAGCAGTAAGGTGAGAGAGTGGAGGCATATTAAGATATCATCTATAAGCTGAAGAGCTCTTGAATTTCGGACTCACTTAACCAATTAGGGATGTCTACTTGGATCTCAAACTTACCATGTCCAAAACCAAATTCCTGTTACTCCCTAGATCTGCTCCTGAAATACTCCTCTTAATATCAAGAAGTGGAAACTCCACATTCAATCTGTTAGGAAATCATGTGGGCTGTATCTTCAAACTGTATCCAGGATTTTACCACTACTCATTACCTCTATTGCCAACACCTGGTGCAAGCCACCATCTCTCTCTCTCTCTCTCTCTCTCTCTCTCTCTCTCTCTCTCTCTCTCCTTAATCATTACAAATGCCTCCTCATTGTCTCCCCATTGCCTTTGCCCTTCTCAGTCTATGCTCACATCAGCACCCAATTAAAACATGGATCAGATCATGACACAGTCTTCTGGTCAAAATCCTCCCATGAGACTTGTAGAATATAAATGCCAAAATCCTTACCATGACCTAAAGACCCTGCATTGACTGATCTTACCTCCCCATGACTCTGCCCCAAACACATTTATTGGTCCTTGTATACACTGGATATAATGTTCACTCAGAGCCTCTATGTTTACTGTTTCCTCCTCTTGGAATATTCTTCCTCTAGATGCCTAAATGGTTTGCTTTCTCACCTCCTTCAAGCAATGAGGTTATATATTCTTTGGTTGCATGTCATGTGAGGTGAATCCTCCCGTGTTCTCCATATTCAGTTGCACCCTCGAGCACTGTCTATTTCCTTCTCTGTTTTATTTTCCTCCCAAAACTCATACCATTTTATTTACATACATATATACATACTAGCATACATGTGTATATATTTTTTCTCCTACCACCAGAATGTATGCTCCATGAAGACAGGAATTTTTGTCTATGCTACAACAGTCAGACACACAGTGGTCATTAATATGTGTTGAATGAAAGAATGTCGTATTTGAGGTGCTTGTGTGTCATCCACTCAGGGATGCCTAGTAGGAATTTGGATATACAGGCATGGAGATTAGAAGGGAATCTGAAGCTAGTTACAGAGTTGAGATTCTTTAGGGTATAGGGTTGACATGACATCGGCTGAAATAGTGAGAATGATAGAACTCTGTAGAACACTTACATGAGAGGGATAGGTGGAGAAAGAATGACTTAGGGAAGTGATCCAGGGTCACAAGGTAAACCTGGAAATAATTGATCCTCTGAAGCCGAGAGAGGAAAAATTTTCAATAGGGAAGAAGTGTTAGCAGTGTTAGAGTCTTCAGTAAAGGAAGATGAGGACATAAAATCTAAACCCCAAACATTCCTGGAGGCTCAGGAATAACTATCCCACATTCTGATTTAAAGTATTTTGAAATGTTAAATGTTGATATTTGTAACTCTGATTACTGTTGTAATTGTATCAAATATTTTGTAACTTGCCTATTTAAATTTCTTTGGAGATCCATTTTATCAAGGTGGTGAAGAGTACACTGAACTTGTTGCAGACGTTTAGCTTATGGTTTCATTCATGAGTGGTAGCATTTAAGTATTTTTTAAAGTTTATTTATTTATTTTGAGAGAGACAGAGATAGCACGAGTAGGGGAGGGCCAGAGAGAGAAGAGGAGAGAGAGAATCCCAAGCAGGTTCCGCACTGTCAGCACAGAGCCCTTTGTGGGGCTTGAACCTGTGAAGCTGTGAGATCATGACTTGAACGAAAACTAAGAGTCAGACACTTAACAGACTGAGCCACCCAGACACCCCCATGAGTGGTAGCATTTACATAAAATTGCCTTGCAGGTTATTATCAACATTCACAAGCATTTCACTGATAAGAGTTGACTATTTTATGTGTACTATTTTGTAAGAGCCATGCAGGAATATGATAGATATACTTACTAAAGTTATCACTGTGTACATTTCAGGTAACTAATGAGATCGTGCGACAAATGATGGAAATGGAAGGAATGTATAGCTTAGATAAGCCTGGAGACTTCACTACTATTGTTGATGTGCAGCTCATAGCAGCAATGATTCACCCTGGAGGTGGTCGAAATGATATTCCACAACGTTTAAAAAGACAGTTTACTGTGTTTAATTGCACATTACCTTCAAATGCTTCAATAGACAAAATTTTTGGTATGACTATTCTTGGTGTTACATTTTTTTATCCTATTACATAATGGACATAAGCCATGCAAAACCTTATTTAAGAGATAAAAAGGCTCTGTCTGAAGTAGGGATTAAGAATCTGAAATTGAGAATTAAATACCAGAGAAGAGGGACTAAATATTAAGAAGACTCATGTTTATAGTCTATTCTAAAACTCAGGAATATTTAGAAATAGCCTTGTTGAAGTTTGACTTTGGTGTAAGCAAACATTTGTGTTTTTGTTTTGTTGACACAATTAATCAGAGAAATTTGGGCTAATGAATGACAGCACATGTATTATAGGTTAACAATGTAATATATCAAGTCAAATGTAGCACTTTGATATGTTAATGAAATGGGAATTTTGATAACAAATTTATGCTCATATAAACTATTTAATTAAAAATTACATATATGAAGACATACAAGAGAAACGGACCCATGTATATATGGACATTAATTGGCATTGCAGGTGCTGTAGATTAGAAGGGAAAGGGAAGACTTTTAGTAAATGGTACTGGGACTTTTTTTAGTAATTGTTATGTGAAAATAATTGAAATTGAACCCTTACCTCACACCAAGCATAAAATCAATACAGGTGGATTAAAGACTTAAATATAGAAAGCAAAGATATAAAATATTTGGAAGAAAATATCTGCATGACAGCTGAGTAGGAAAAGAAACTCATTTATTTATTTGCATATTTATTTATTGATTGCTTATTTATTTATTTTGGGAGAGAGAGAGAGAAAACACAAGCAAGGGAGGGTCAGAGAGAGTGGAAGAGAGAGAGAATCCCAAGCAGGTTCCATGATATCAGCACAGAGCCTGAAGTGGGGCTTGGTCTCATGACCTGAGCTAAAATCAAGAGTCAGACACTTAACCCATTGAGTCACCCAGGTGCCCCTGGAAAGATCTTATAAAATGAGACTCAAAAAGCAGAAGCCATAAAAGGAGATGACAAGTTTGACTAGATTAAAATTAAGAACTTTTGTTCATTTAAAAAGCAATGTTGAAGAGTGAAAAGACAAGCCCCAAAGTGGGCAAAGATGCAAAGATGCAAATTTAAAACACCAAGAAGGGGCGCCTTGGTGGCTCAGTTGGTTAAGCATCAGACTCGATTTTGGCTCAAGTCATGATGTCACGATTTGTGGGACCAAGCAGTGTATTGCACTCCATGTTGACAAGGTGATGCTTCCTCGGGATTCTCTTCCTCCCTCCCTCTCTGCTTGTCCCATGCTCATGCACGCATGCTCTAGATAGATAGATAGATAGATAGATAGATAGATAGATCATCAAGGAAATAACATTTTATACCCACTTGATTTGCAAAAATGAAAAATTGTGACAAAATCAGGCATTGGGGAGAATGTGCAGGACTGACACACTCACCCCCTACTGGTGGGTGTATAAATTGTGACAGGCCCTGTGGATAATAACTGGACCTCATTACTGGTAAAGCAGAATGTGTGGACACCCACAGCAGTTCCATTTCCAGGCATATGCCAGTTTATCATTTGTTTCCTTTATGATTTTCACTTTCTGAGTTTCATTTAAGAAGTCCTTTCCTATCCAGCAGTCATGTAGATATTGTCTGTGTTTTCTTCCCAACATTACAGTTTTGCCTTCCATATTTAAACCCTTAATCCATTGTTACTTGATTTGTGCCACAAATCAATGACACACATGTTCTACAAGAATGTTTATAGAACAATGTTCATGATAGCAGAAACCTTGAAACAATCAAATATTTATTGACAGTAAAAGCGGATCCATACATAGTGGTCTAGGCACACAGCTTAATGCCATTATGCAGCAGTGAATATGAACAAACACAGCTACGTGCTTCAACATGGCCGAAGCCCAGAAATGGGTTGAGCAAAAGAAGCAAGTCACCAAGGAATATATGATACGATTCCATCAAATTAAATTTCAAAAGTTGAAGTTAGAGAAAATGTTAAAGGTCAAACCCATAAGTGGGCCACCCTATAAAGAAAAGCAAATCGCGGTATCTCGTTAGGTCAGAGTAGTGGCTGCCTCTGGAGGAAGGAAGGGGTTGTGGACAGCGACGGACAAACAGAGGCTTCTACTGCATCCGGCAAGGTTGTGTTTCTCAGTATAGTCATCCGTATGTGAGTGTTTGCTTATTTGTTAAACTGTTTTGATTAATGATGAATGATATCTCTGATATGATTAATACTGAAAACTAAACATGGAAAGAGAAATGCTTAACGTCACCCAGCTTAGTTGGTCTTGTAACGATTTATTCCCTGGGAAACATGTACCTTTTATCTTTTAGTAAGCTTGTACCTTCAATCTTGTTTTATTTTCCAGGACTTATTGGCTGTGGGTACTTTGATCCTTGCAGAAAGTTCAAACCTGAAATATGTGAAATGATTGGAAATTTAGTTTCAGCAGGCAGAGTGCTGTGGCAGTGGACTAAGGTACAGAAGGGTCATTGTCTGTAATAACAAAAAATCTACTATTATTTGGCCTGTTCTCACCTTGTGGCCCATGAACTTATCATCACATCACGGAGTAGTGGGTTTTCTTTCTCTCTCTCTCTCTCTCTCTCTCTTTTTTTTTGAAAAGACAAATTAGGTGCTCAAATAGATTTATGACACCTTTTCCTTCCAGGGAGCAAATATTCTGACTGGATGATGCTTTCCATATGTATGAGACATTACTATAAACCACACATGACATCCAAGATAAAGTAGAATTTTGCTAAAACGAGGACACTGCTTTTCTGCTTGTTACTCTGATATTTATCTCAGACACTCACCTATTTCCTGACTGACTGAATACATGGATTTCCAGATGTTCTTAGCTATCTGAGACTTAAAATCTAACTTGTGTGAGTCTTGAGATGGAGTGGGAATTAGTAAATGGATGGAAGTGTACTTAACAAAATAGACTAGATTTTCAGACACAGGGCCAGTGCCCTAAGTAAAGCTCAGGAAACATATAGCTGTCACCAAGATGGCTTAAAGCAGACTCGTGAGAAAACAATTAAGTGTAGGTCTGAGGTAAAAACAAGGTGGAGGTATATGCCAAAAACATTCATTAGGCCAATTACACACATCTGGGAGGAAGCTTCTGTCCTGGAGACTTCTGGAGGGTGCCAGCCTCTCAGATTCCTGGGTGGATGAGGGAATTTCTAGATACAAAATTAGCAGGGGTGCCTGGGTGGCTCAGTTGGTTGAGCGTCTGACTTAGGTCAGGTCAGAGATCCTCAGGACAGGATCTTGTAGTTTATGAGTTTGAGCCCCACATCGGGCTTGCTGCTGTCATCACGGAGCCTGCTTTGGATCTTCTGTTTTCTTCTCTCTCTGCCTCTCTCTCTCTCCAAAAGAAATAAACATTAAAAAAAAAAAAAGAATTATCAGGAGAGGAATTGGGTGTTTCTTATGAAATTCTCCATCCACGCAGCCCCCTATGGTGACCGGTTCCTTGCATGGGGGCTGCCCTTTGCCAACATACGGTCTTTGTACATGCTGTTCTGTCTCTCTTAAAATAACTCCAAAATGAATGGCAAGGGTTGAGCATCTGAAATAATTTTTTGTGGTACGATCCATCTGTTTTTCCAGTGGGGCTGTTGTTCAATGTCATGTGCTTATATATGTATATATATTTTCTGAAAAGCTTTGGCCTACTGGGTGTCTTTCCATCAAAGCTTTTTTTGTTGTATAAATGTTTACTGCTTCTATTTCTTCATCTTTCTTTACCTCCTTAACCTATTTTGCACAGGCTTTTGTTCACTGCTTTCTGCAAAGTCACCAAAGACCTCAATCTTGCCAAATCTAAAGGTTGATTTCTTCCTCTTACTTGGCAGCATTTGACATAAATTATCCCTCTTGACACTTTCTTCACTTGGTTTCTGAAGACCTCATGTTCTTGGTTTTCTTCCTGTCTGACAGGCTATCTTTTTAAAAGTCCCCCCTCTTCTTCCCTTCCTCTAGATGCTGGAGTGCACCTGATCTCGATGCTAGGACCTCTTCCCTATCTCCATGCTTTACCCAGATGGTCTCTCTGCTTCAGGGCCTTAAACACCATCTCTGTGCTGATAATGTCAAAATCAGCTTCCATTCCAGGCCTCTCTGCTTGGCTGTATGCTTATTTCTAACTGCTTAGCAGACATCACTGTTTAGATCACCAATAACCATCTTGAAGTTAATGTGTCCAAACAGAACCCTCAAGTGTCCTTCAATATGACCTTCCCTCAGACCTTTGCCTCTTAGTTAATAGCAACACCAATTATCCTGCTCCTCAGGTTAAAACACTGGTGCCGTGCTTGATTTGTCTCCGTCAACCCCCTACCTGCAATCCATCAGCAAGTCTCAGCAACTGTGCTTTCAAAATATATCCCAAAGCTGAGCTCTCTCTCGAAGCAACTACCCTGATAGATGCTTCCAGCACCTGCCCCCTGGACCATACAGTGACTTGCGTTCTCCTTGCCTTCCTAGAGTCTGTTCTTTACACAGTTCTAAAATGCTTTTCAAAGAAGTAAATCAGAGATCCTTACTCCCTCTTAAAACCACCAGTAGACTCCCAGGTACACTTACAGTGAAACCCGATGCCTTGCTCTGGCCTGTGAAACTCCACCGAGCCGCCCCTGCTTGCCTCTCTCTCCAGCTGCACTGCCCTCCACTGCACGGTTCCTTGAACACCCCACATTTTTTGGTCCTTTGGGCCATCATATACTACTCATTCTCACCATTCTTACCTTCAGAGGGGCTATCACAGGCATTATCTGTCTCCTGACCCTACTTTATTTTTTCTGACCATGACTTATGTCATTATTTGTCAGCTTATTTGTTTACCAATATATTTGTTTCTTATTTATTGCTAGCCTCCCCCCACTAGAATGGAAGCTCCCTGATGGCAGCGGATTGAGCTGCTACTTACTATAGTATTTTCTAAGTCACTCTGGTGTCTTCTTACAGGCAGCCGGAGGTAAATAGCCATTGAATAATGAGTGAATCTTCCTCCCCTCCCCATTCCCATAGAAGCAGCACCCCCTTTTTTGTATCTTTTCCTCAAACCTCCCATCTTCACAAAGCATTTTTAGTTGTTGTATACCACTTCACCTTTACATTACTCTACACAGCTTTAAAGCAGAAGCCCAGGTGAGAAAAGAAAGAAGTTGACAAAAATTGAAAGGAATGAAGAAGGTTAATGTGTGAGAAGGAGAGGGGAAAAAAGGAATTTATTTGATTCTCTTTAATGATTGTTTGAGTTGCCAATAGCTGTCATCACAGTGGTAGTCTTTTACAGCAAAGTGGCAGTCTTTTATAAGCAATGTTCACACAGCCTTTATTTCTGCATATTTATAATATAATTTTACATGTTGGTGAATAGAATGAACATTTTAGCTGCAAATGGAACTGAGCAAAGAGGGAAATTGAAGGATAATTGATAAAATAACACTTGTCTTCATTCTGTCTTCCCTGGCTACCTGCTGTCTTAACATACACTGTGAATTAGCCTGTAAAAATAATGCTATGAGCTCACTGGGGTACTTTTTCAATGTAGAAAAGGCGTATATCATGAATAGGTCCTAGAGAAAGCATATGCTATCCTGAACTAATCTTGCAGAGAGTTTACTTCGTATCACCAGTATTGTTTTCACATTCAAAAATGATGCTAATGGTGTCAATTACAATCTTTACCCATGGCTAGCAGTGCTTCCCACACCTAGTACACCTCAAGTTTATCCTTTAACAGGTATCTCTCCGTACAAGAATGTATCACTGTTATAGCTTTGCCTGTTTGGATTCTGAACTTGGTAGAAATAATAAGTGAATTAGCGTTCGAACAAAGACACAAACACAACCCAGAAAAGCTACCTCATCATTATAGCTACATGTCGGACTTACCTGTCAACTTATTATAGAAAAATAGATATTTGAAGTCATGTTGATTGAGTTTATATCTCCACAGTGAAATCTAGATTATGATATTCAAATATATTGGGAGAATCCAAATATACTAAAGACCTTAATGGAACCTGTGGAAATAGTCCTTATTGACTTTAGAAGTGAACATTCCTTGTTCTTAACTGCAATGGCAACCAACTCACATTCAGTTCTTTTTTTTTATGGCATACTTCCATATACACATTAATATGGTTAACAATGATTAGTAATGATTATTCCCACAACTCAAATAGTTGGTAAGAATTCAGGGGAAAGTGACTTGTTCAAAGCCACCTCGTGGTGATAGAACAGGCATTGGAATTGTCATCTAGAGTGTTATTCTTGCATCGATCCTATTCAAGGACTTATGGTCTTTGAAATCCTATGCAGGTTTATTTATGATGTGTTTTTCTCATCAGTGCTGTGACAAAAATATGAACTTACTCTTGGTTTATTTATTCAGCCTATTTGATTTAAAATAAAATTTGTGAAATGAAGTAGTTCTGAAAGCAGTTCTGCTTTTGGTTTTATCTGAAAACAAAACTGAGAGCATTATGTTTTTGTCCACCTCTAGGTGAAGATGCTACCAACTCCTTCTAAATTTCACTACATTTTCAATCTTCGAGATCTTTCCAGAATTTGGCAAGGAATGTTAACCATAAAATCCGAGGAGTGCGATTCGATATCTGTTCTCCTATCGCTTTTCAAACACGAGTGCAACAGAGTAATTGCAGACAGGTGTATATTACAGCACTTGAATTTAAATGTACTATATAAGAAGTTGACACTGTGAGCCTAATTCCTGAATCACCTACTCAAATAATTAAGAGTATTGTCTTCATTTGCTCTGGGGCTTGTGAAGCATTGATGTCATTTCCCACCTGCTGGTCCCCTTGAAAAATGCTCTGCCAGTTTGCTCCAGTATTATTTCCACAGGGTATCTTTTCAAATCACCACATCATCAGAGACTTGGTAACATTCAGAGGCAAATTTTAGTAGTGTATATTTTCTAAAACGTTTGAATTCCATGTAGGTTTTACTTGGTGAAATCTGGGACATAAGCCGGGTCATTGTTCTGAACCTCAGCTTCCTCCTCTATAAAACATGGATGGTAATGCTGGTCTTACAAAGCATGGGGAATGGAGGATTCTGGAACTAAAGCCACTTGACAGCATTCTTGGTAAAATTGGGTGATGCAGAGAAGGGCATGGAAACCCAAAAGTCAAGTTCTAATTGGAAAGAGGGTTCAGAGGAGCCTGAGATTGATCAAGGAGAGATTCTTTGCCAGTATTTTCTGTAAGTAATAGTCAATGTTATAACTCTCTTGAATGGAGTTATGTCCTTCCTGTCTGTGATGGAGGTGCAGGATAAGGCCTTAGAGGAGGTGGAGGGAAGTTGGACATGTTCAATTAGGAAAGATGCCTTTATATTTTGCATTTTTCCTCCTGCATTTTTATTTCAGATTTATAACTTCTGAAGATGAGCAGTGGTTTAATATCCATCTTGTTCACGCCATTGAGGAAAATATTAGCCCAGATGTGGCATCTTACATCCTTCCCGAACCATACTTTGTAGATTTTCTCCGGGAGATGCCTGAACCAACTGGTGACGAACCTGAAGACACTGTGTTTGAAGTACCCAAAGTTTATGAATTGGTATTTATTTTTGCCTTTTAAAAGAGTTTTTTGACCACTCACCCAACTAGATATTTCTCCCTACCCCAGAGTCCCACCATGGAGTTGTTGTAACTTCTTCATTAGTTATATGTTGTGATTCATGTCATCATACACCAAGTAAAATATTTCTTTCAGTGAAATTTAGCAGCAATCCATTAAAGTCAGGTATAAGACAAGGATGCCTACTATTATCACGATTATTTAATATTATGAAAGTTCTAGACAATGAAACAAATTACCTATCAGGAAAAAACAAAAATATTGTTTGCAGATGATAGGATTATCTCTTAATATAATGTAAAAGAACTTGAAATCTGTTTTAACCACTAACAATTGAGTAAGATGACCAAGTCTAACATAAATATCAAACTCAACAACTATCCTCTATGCCAGAGGCTGCCAAGTTACAGTTGATGGGCTAAATTCAGTCCACTGCCTATTTTTTGTTAGATTTGTGAGCTCAGAAGGGTTTTTACATGTTTAAATGGGTGGGAAGAGAATCAAAAGAAGAATGATATTGTGTGACACGTGAAAATGATTTGGAATTCGAATTCAGTGTTCATCCCTGAAGTTGTATTGGAACACAGCCATGCCGATTTGCTTACTTATTATTCCCGAGGACCACTTTTACACCACGAGGGTGGGGACAAATCATTGTGACAAACCATATAGGCCACAAAGCCTAATTCTGCCCTTTATAGAAAAAGTTAGCCAATTCTTGCCAACAATCACAAGATAGAAAACATAACATCAAAGTACTTCATTCAACAGCAACAAATATGTAAAACATCTAGGACTAAACATGATCAAACTTGACTTGATTAAGTTAGAACATCATTCTCCCTGAATTAATATATAGGTTTCATGAAATTTGAAACGGGACTCCAAAAAGATTTTTTAAGCGGGGTCATAAACAAAGTAATTCTGAAGAGTTAATTCAAAGAGTTAAATGGGGGAGAAAAATTTACGAAACAAGTACATGAATATTCAAAACCATTTGACCACATCAACAATGTAAAACTTCTGTGTATTTTTAAAAATCCATAAACAATATTAAAAAGCAAATATAAACAGAGAAATATTTGTTATATTCCAATCATAATCCCCAGGGATAGGAGTTGGTGCTGGGGTTTTTGAAGGGAAAGGTCAAGGAATGATTCCATATTGGAAACCAGTTAATGCAGCGAGGTTTTGGGCTTCTGAAAATAGAATTAACCAAAAGTCAACAGAATCCATGACAAATTTTTGGAAATCCATTAGATTTTTTAAAAAAAATTAGAATTACTTTCGAGTGCCTTTACAAGTTCTGCTTTCATGGATTTTGGCTCTTAAGTATTGTTTTTCTCTCTCTCTCTACCCACAGGTACCATCCTTTGACTTCCTGTCTGAAAAACTCCAGTTCTACCAGAGACAGTTCAATGAAATCATTAGAGGAACATCTCTTGATCTAGTGTTTTTTAAAGATGCAATGACTCATCTTATTAAGGTTCTAACTATTGAGTATTTGCTGACATAAATAGATCATGTAAAAGCTTAGTAAATTTCACGATAGATGTTTTGAGAGAAGAAATGTGTACTATCAGGTAGTATATAGAAGAGCGTCGTTAGGTTGAGTCCGAGCACTGTCTCAGAAAACAAAGGCTTAATCACAAACCCCTTAGCTGAGTCCACTTACACGGCAGCAAACGTTGGGCAAATTGACAGGTTTTGTGTTCAGGGCTTTTGACACCTTGAGTTTTCTTTCTAGAAAGAAAGTAAGTTGCAGAACTCTGTGAATAAATCGTCCTTCCCCAAATTTTATTTTGATATAATGAGAATCCTGTTCCCCATGGAGGAAAAGTTGCTGCTTTTAAAAATCAGTTTTATGATCGGCTTACAGATTATTGGCAAACTGATGGGGAAGGGGTGAGGCAGGTACACAGGAGTGGTGTAAAAACAGAAACCAATTGGAGGCAACACCCAAAGGAACATGCTTTGATTCAAGTCTGAAAGGCTACAGAAAGGAGCTGTTTGTTTGTATAATTTATAAATTGAAAAGGGGTTTCCCCAGGAAGTCAGAACAGAGGAGGGAGTTTTGATAAAGACGAGGCAGCTTACTCTGTATTTATTATATGTTTGTCTTTTGCAAAGTTGGTGAATTTCCAGATGTCCTAGGGCTGTTTCACATTCATTCACTCAACAAGTAGTTATTGAGTACTCTCTGGCAAGGTCTTGGGGACCTGGGACCCTATTATGGTGCACAACCGCCTACGTGATTAACATGTTAAAAAATATAATGATAAAATTAATATATACCAAAGTGTTGTTACTGTCTGCCATCTGTAAAACTTGCATTAAAAAAAAAAAAAGGTCTTTAGTGGTGATAATGAATTTAGTGATCCATCTGGACTTTCATCTTAATCAGTAATACTAATGTAAAAGACAGCTTTTTAGCAATGTCTTCAATTGGCCTACATAAGATTTGAACAATTCCAGCCTTATTCTTATTGAGGAAATCAGCCATAGAAAAGCAACACAAGACTAAAGGCCATCTCTCAGTCTTTGTCTACAAATGCCTTTCTGCCCCCCTCCCCCTTGTAAGTAGAATTTTGGTACTTAAATTTTTTTTTCATTGGCAGAGGTACAATAGAGGTGATATTCATTGTGGAGTGAGGTGTCTATATAGGTCAGTGTGTTAGACTGAATAATAAGCAGACAATTCTAAACTTCTTTCTGTGGATTGGGAAGAGCAACTCCATCATGCATTGAGTCTGAAAGAAATAAAATTACACACACACAGAAAATAGCTTTGAAATAGGAGATAGGAAAGCCAATTTGTTCTCTCTTTCATGATGTACAAGGAAAGAATTTGAGTTGAATAAATCAATATGAGACATTAATTTAAAAAACTCTGACATATCTCATTAAAGGAAAAAGTCTAATGTTGTCTACAAGCATATCGCCAAAGTTTGGACTCCTGTAGAGTGCAAGCAAATGTAAACAGCTAAATTCTATTTTTAAAGAAATACTATTTTATTTCAAAACAGATCTCACGAATAATTCGAACATCATGTGGAAATGCATTGCTGGTGGGTGTTGGCGGTTCAGGAAAACAAAGTCTTTCTAGACTGGCCTCTTTTATCGCTGGATATCAAATATTCCAGATTACATTAACCAGGTAAGATGAAATAAAACACAGCAATATGTTTTTCTATCATTAATTTCTCTGAAGTAAAATGTATTTTTAAGACACAACAATTTGGTGCATTTTTTGAAGTTAACTTTTTATTTGAGTGCAATGTATTTAAGGAGATGTACACAAACCACGGGTGTCACAAAGTAAATTCACCTGTGTCGTTAGCCTAGAAATGAAGAAATAAAACATTAGCACCCCATAAGTACCCCCCACATCCTGTCCCAGTCATTACCCTCCCAAGGTTAACCATATTCTGACTTCTAACCCCACTGATTAGTTTTACCTATTCTTTTTTTCCCCTCTTTTTTTTTAATGTTTATCTATTTTTGAGAGAGAGACAGAGGGTGAGAGGGGGAGGGTCAAAGAGAGAGGGAGACACAGAATCCGAAGCAGGCTCCAAGCTCTGAGCTGTCAGCACAGAGCCCGACGCAGGGCTCGAACCCACGAACTGTAACATCATGACGTGAGCTGAAGTTGGTCGCTTAACCGACTGAGCCACCCAGACACCCCTAGTTTAACCTATTCTTGAACTTTATATCAATCAAATGCTACGGGATCTACTCTTTTCTTGTTGCTGGTATTATGTTTGTGAGATTCATCCATGATGCTACATGTACCAATAGTTTGTTCATTCTTATTGCTGTATAATCTCCCACTTGCTTACATACTACCACAATTTGTTTACCCGGGATTTTTTGGCAAGTGGAGCTGTAATGAATATTCTTGTACATGTCTGGGTATGCCCCCAGAGATAGAATTGCTGATTATGGATGGAGTACGCATACATTCTGCTGTAGTAGGTCTGAGGAATAGTTTTTCCACAGTGGTTCTGCCAGTTTACGCTTCTACCAATGGTTCATGAGAGTTTCAGTTGCTCCGCATCCCGGCCCACCTTTGGACTGTGAGCCTTTTTTCATTTTAGTGATTCCTGTGGATGTGTGGTGGTATGTCACCGTGGTGACACCGTGTCACCGTATGTCACGCGGATCCCGTGGTTAATACCGTTGAGCACATTTTCACCTCTTATGGGCCATAAGACAGCCCCTTTGGGCCTGGACAGCCTCTTTTGTGAAATGTCTGTGTATGTCCTTTGCTTTTTTTTTTTTTTCCAATTAGGGTGTGATTCTTTCTTTTACTGATTTTTTAGGAGTTCTTTACAGGTTTTGGATACAGTTCCATTGTCAGAGTGTACATTATAAATATCTTCTCTGAGTCTTTGGCTTGCCTTTTCACTCCCAGTGGATCTTAATTTTAGTGAAACTTCAGGTGTCAATTGTGTCCCTTTATTTTAGTGATCTTTGTATTCTGTTAAAAATGTATTGGTTTACCTGTGAAGATATTCTGTGATTTCCTTCACATTTATGAATAAAATACACTCCTTTAACATTTAGAACCATAACCCATCTAGAATTTCTTCTCTCTTTTTTTTTTTTTATGTTTGTTTATTTCTTTTTTGAGAGAGGGAGAGAGATAGAGGGAGGTGGGGGCAGAGAGAGAGAGGAAGACAGAGAATCCCAAGCAGGCTCAACACTGTCAGTGCAGAGCCTAATTCAGGGCTCCATCCCATGTGAGATCATGACCTGAGCCAAAACCAAGAGGAGGACACTTAACCGACTGAGTCATCCAGGTGCCCCTAGAGTTTATTTTCTTTTAAAGTCTGAGGTAGGAGTTAAGATTATTTTTTTATGTCAAAAAAATTTTTTGATGTTTATTTATTTTTGAGAGAGAGAGCACAAGTGGGGGAGGGACACATAGAGAGGGAGAGACACAGAGAGAGGGAGACACAGAATCCAAACCAGGTTCCAGGCACAGAGCCCGACACGGGGCTCAAACCCACGAATGGTGAGATCATGACCTGAGCCAAAGTTGGACGCTTAACTGACTGAGTCACCCAGGCACCCAAGATTATATTTTTCAATATAGATATCCAATCATTTCAACTGCATTATTGAAAAGGTCATGTTTTTCCTAATACATTACAGTGTCATTTCTTTCCCATTAATCAACTGATTGTGTCTGTGACTATAGTCTATTCCACTGATTTATCTATTTTTGCACTATTACTGTTTTTTTTTAATTCTACCAAATATTTATTTATTTTTTATTTATTTAATTTATTTATAATATAATTTATTGTCAAATTGGTTTCCATACAACACGCAGTGCTCATCCCAACAGGTGCCCTCCTCAATACCCATCACCCACCCTCCCTACCCTCCCACCCCCCATCAACCCTCAGTTTGTTCTCAGTATTTAAGAGTCTCTTATGATTTGCCTCCTTCCCTCTCTGTAACTTTTTTTCCCCCCTTCCCCTCCCCGCTGGTCTTCTGTTAAGTTTCTCAAGATCCACTTATGAGTGAAAACATATGGTATCTGTCTTTCTCTGCCTGACTTATTTCACTTAGCATAACACTCTCCAGTTCCATCCACGTTGCTACAAATGGCCAGATTTCATTCTTTCTCATTGCCAAGTAGTATTCCATTGTATGTATAAACCACATCTTCTTTATCCATTCATCAGTTGATGTACATTTAGACTCTTTCCATAATTTGGCTATTGTTGAAAGTGCTGCTATAAACATTGGGGTACAGTGCCCCTACGCATCAGCACTCCTATATCCCTTGGGTAAATAATTTTACTGTTTTAATTAGTGTAGTTTTAATACATCTTGAACAACCCTGCTATTCTTCTTCAAGGTTGTCTTGAATATTTGGCCTTTTGTATTTCCTTATACATTTTAGGTTCACAGTTTACACACGCATACCTCCCTGCTGCCAAAGAGGTAAAACATTTAACAAGGTACAAACTACAAGAGCACTTAAAAGAACAAAACATCAAATATCTAGAGA
This sequence comes from Neofelis nebulosa, assembly GCF_028018385.1. NCBI lineage: Eukaryota > Metazoa > Chordata > Mammalia > Carnivora > Felidae > Neofelis > Neofelis nebulosa. The sequence continues at coordinate 40,798,597 of NC_080787.1, forward strand.
TTAACTTGTATTAAATCACTTGTCAACCTCAAGAAATTGGGGAGATTTCACACAGAAGATGGATTTCTGACTGTTGAAACAGTTGGAAGCTCTGGCACCACTGTGCCGATGTTCCCGGGTGGCTGGGTCTGAGTAGCAGGTGCTTTCCTGCATGGGACATGCAGTCCTCCCAGTTCCCCAGAGCGCTAACTGCAGTTTGCCTGTTTTCTGTCTTCTTGACGTTCTGGCACTGGAGTCTTGCTGACTGCCCCTCCCAGGGTGAGCCGGTTCTCAGAGACAGCAAATGGCTGGCCCAGTAATGTGTGCCTTTCATAGGTCAATCAACCAATCCAGGGCTCGTGCTCTGGACCACCACCTCGGTCTGGCGACACCAGGAAGCAATATTGCTCTGCCCTAATGACTCCTTTTAATGAATGTCCCCCCTGGGAATTATCTTGAAAGGGATGTATGTTCTCTTTTTGATGGGGTTCCTTTTGTCAAAGTCTACAAGACGTTTTCCTGTAGTGCCACCCAGAATGGGGGGTAGCTGGTTCTGCTGGTTATTTTTTCACTCAAGTGCACTTAGCTGAATCATCTCTAATGCTCACAGCAGCCTTTGCAAACAGGTATCATCTTCATTTTGCAGAGGAGGAAACAGAAGCTGAAAAATGTGAAGGAACATTTCTAAAGATGCAGAATGGGGATTTGAACCCTGGTCCTTCTGATTCCACTGCCCGTGGTCTTTCTGGCTTACTTGAACTCCCTATTACTTGCACTGTATACTTCCTTCGAGTGAAAATGTCTGTGTCATCAATTTACTCATGAGGATTTATACACAACACTTCAGAAAATGTCTGCTTTATTTCTGCACATCATGTCACCTCCAGTAGCATATACATGTCATAGGAAACAGAGTAAACAGAAAAGCAAAGACCAGGCTCTCCTTGTCATAATCTGTAACTACATAATTATACCATTTCTATTATTTATACTGCATCGCATAACACATCTTCTTCTATAGGCTGTCTGTGCCTCTAGCCTCTTAATGCGATGTGCAAATTATCACTATATATAATTTATCACTAATTTTATTTATAATTTATCTTGACTTTCTTCCCAATCCAACTCATCCAAGTTTCAGCTTAGTTTCAGATATTATACGTATATTCACTTGGCCAAAATCTGATGTGGAAGACTGTCACCTTGCAGAGAATAAAAATCCATTTCTGAGTTTCCAATTGCTCTTCATGAGTCACTTCTGGTGAATTCCCATTTCTCACTTCTCAAGTTAAATAAGACATATTTGTTTTGAATGGTAATATATAGCTATTTCACTCTAATCTCTGTGGGTTTTTTTTAGCAGACATTATTACTTAATATCTCTTGGAACAGGTACAGATTATGCTCTAATTACCATGGGTTATACTGTGTTTTGAAATAAATTATGACTGTACCGATATTTTTTATTTTAATTATTCTACCGCCCTTTTTAGGTCTTATAATGTGAATAATCTGACAGAGGACTTAAAAGGTCTGTACAAAGTTGCTGGTGCTGAAGGAAAAGGTATCACCTTCATCTTTACTGACAATGAAATAAAAGATGAGGCATTTCTAGAATATCTTAACAACCTGCTATCTTCAGGGGAGGTAGGTCTCAAAAGTAGAAAGGAAAGCTCTTGTTTAAAAGATGTAAATTATATTTGAATAGAAAAAGTAACAACCCTTCAGAGGTGAGGCCATTTAACATACACTTTTCGTTTTAGAAATGATTAACGTACAAGATTTGGTAGATTTTTAAAAAACTTCCTGTGGAATTAATGCTGCCCACGTCCAGATTTTGTGTGTGTGTGTGTGCTTTGGTCCATTTTAAATATGATTGTGTATCTATTTCATCAGTCTTCAGTTTGGTCCTATAATTTATTTTATTTTTTTTTAATTTTTTTAACATTTATTTATTTTTGAGACAGACAGAGACAGAGCATGAACAGGGGAGGAGCAGAGAGAGAGGGAGACACAGAATCCGAAGCAGGCTCCAGGCTCTGAGCTGTCAGCACAGAGCCCGACGTGGGGCTCGAACTCACGAACCGCGAGATCATGACCTGAGCCGAAGACGGACGCTTAACCGACCGAGCCACCCAGGCGCCCCTAATTTATTTTAGAAGGACCGAAAGTATCTAATAGTCAGGAGTATAAAAGAGATGAAAATATTCTGCCAGCTCTCAGTAGATGTTTGTGTCCCCTTTTCTGACACCACCTTTATCAGCACTTCCATGATCACTCACATAGTTGGTGCTTCCTTAGAAGGGCTCATGGGACTCAGCATATAGTTGTACTCTTGTCTAAGATTTATTACAGCAACACAGCAAGGATTCGTGGCCAGATCAATAAAGAAAAAGACACATCATGCGGAGTCTGGAGAAATCCATGTGCAGCTTTCCTAATTTCTCACCAAATGAGCCCTACAGAGTGTGCTTCACCTCCAGCAGTGAGATGGGTAACACATGCACTGTGTTTCTGTTCTGGGAAGCCTGTTTGAGATTCAGAGTTCAGCAGTTTTATTGGGGGCTCGTCTGGCCATCACTCCCTGCCTAGACACAACTGCCAGAATTGCAGACTCCCAGAAGGAGAGCACATATTCACCATCTATCACAACGTTTGTATAAATAGTCCAGGCACAGAACAACCGTATCAATTAGTAATGGAGGAGACGTTCTAAACCCAAGGTCCCAGATGCCGACCAAGTGCTAGCCCTACAAGCACACTCTTCTCAAAATCAGGCCCATGGTGTCAACTCTTCCCCGCGCCATGGTGTCCATCGATGCTTGCTGCTGCATAAGCTACTTAAGTACCTTGGAGAGAGGACTTCTGCAAGATGGTGGCATAGGAAGATCCTGAGTTCACTTCCTCCCATGGAGGCACCAAATCTACAGCTACATATGGGTTATTTCCCTCTGAAAAAGATCTGAAAACCGGATAAGCACAACAAAGGATAAAAAGACAACATCAAGACAGGTAGGAGGGGCAGAGACATAATCTTGCCAAAAATATCACCCTCAGCGTGGCAACATGCAATAGGGAGGGATCTCACAAATATGGAGCTTCTTCTGGACCAGTGAAGGGCTGGTGCCTCACATCAGGCACCCCAACCCCTGGGCTATACACCAGAGAGACAAGCCCCCAAAACCTATGGCTTAGAAAAACAATGGGGTTAGAAGAAGAAGAAGAGGAAGAAGAAGAAGGAGGAGGAGGAGGAGGAGGAGGAGGCAAGAAAACCAAGAGGGCTGACATCCAAGGGACTCAAAGTGCTATAGGAAACTGAGGTTCTCCTTTTAAGGGGCTCCCAGATAGTCTGTTTGCTGGAGACCCAGCAAACAAACAAACAAACAAACAAAAAACACCAGCAGTTTAAACAATGCCTGGATTATATGTGAAGGAGGTTCATTTGCTAACCTTAAAGTATCCACTGGACAGGCAGGGGACAGTTGAAAAGTCTCCCCAGCGATGAAGTTGCTGGCAGATGCCAGTTTTGCACTTTCTACCTACCCTGCTTGCACAGGTGAGCAGGCTTGGACAAGGCACCCTCCTGCCACCTTGCTAAGACACGTAGGGGTGAGTGGGTGGTCACGATACTATCCTGCTGCCTTTTTGAAGTTGGAGAGCATGGGTGGTTGTGCCACTCCTCTGCTCTCTGGCTGGAGTAGATGAGCAATGAATGCAGCATTCACCTGTTCCCTAGGTAAGGTCCACAAGCATGGGCAGTAGTGGTCACTCCATCACTCCCTGGATGGGGCTGGCAAGTGCAAATGGTTGAAATATTCTCCCACCCAGTCTAAAGCTGGTGCACACACTCGGACAAGGCACTCACTAACTGCAGTCCTGAAGCCCATGGGAGCATGCAGTCAAAACATTTTCCTACTGTCTTTCTGAAGCCAGCAAGTGTGCGCCTCTTCTACACTCTCCAGCTGCCTAGTTAAAGCCAACAAGCACAGGCGATCCACGTGGGGATGCCCCTTGATTTCCTGATGCCCGTGGCCAAGGGGACTGGCTTTTCTGAGCTCTCCGGGAACGTAACATTGGAAAGACAGTTCCTGGCAGGCCGCCACAACCAGGACACTGCACAGACAGCAGACTGAAACACAACCCCGGTCTTCCTGTGAAAAAGGCCTATTAGCCTGGAGCTTCCATCAGCTGGACAGGCTTTAGCTTTCCCACACAGCTAGAGGCTGAGGAGACACTGGCAGGGAATATAAGCAAAAGACACCATCCTTGCACAACCCCTTGGCCTTGCTAGAGCTCGATGAGACCTCCCAGAAAGGAGCTTATATGTTTGTCTGGAGCCCCAATTTTTTCAATCTAGAGAGACCTCCTGGTCTGGAGGCCAGCAGGGATTATGATTGTGGCCCTACAGGACTGCCTGTATTTGCATCCTTTATTTTTTTTTAAATTTTTTTTAATGTTTATTTATTTTTGAGAGCCAGAGAGACAGAGCATGAGCGGGGGAGGGGCAGAGAGAGAGGGAGACACAGAATCCCAAGCAGGCTCCAGGCTCTGAACTGTCAGCACAGAGCCCGACTCGGGGCTCGAACTCACAAACCGCGAGATCACGACCTGAGCCGAAGCCGGACGCTTAACCGACTGAGCCACCCAGGCGCCCCTGTATTTGCATCCTTTAAAAGCTGCTGCCTGAGGGCCTAGCTTCTAATCAGCCTGAAACCAGGTGCTAAATGAGATTCCTCCCCCTTGGAACACTGGCTGGTCTTGGTATACCCTCAAGAAGGACATATCAACAATAAATCAGTGGTTTAGATAATAAGAAACTTTTGTGAGACAACCAAGAGCTAGGGCAAGGTTGAATGAGAAGGTCCACACCTACATAAGACCACTGCTTCAAGACTGGGAGGAATATCTCTTTTGCCTCATAGAAACAAACACAGAGAGCCAAGCAAAATGAAGAAGCAGAGAAGTATGTTATAAATGAAAGTATCTCAGAAAAATACCTTAAGTGATATGAGGATGAGTAACCTACCTGGTAAAGTGTTCAAAGTAATGGTCATAAAGATGTTCACTGACCTCATGAGAAGAATGGATGAACACAGTGAGAACTTTAAGATATAGACAACATAAGAAAGTACCAAACAGAAGTCACCACCCATGCTCTCCAACTTCAACAAGGTGGCAGGATAGTACGTGATCACTCACTCACCCCTACCTGTCTTAGCAAGGTGGAAGGAGGGTACCTTGTTCAAGCCTGCTCACCTGTGCAAGCAGGGTAGGTATAAAGTGCAAAACTGGCACAAAACAATAACTGAACTGAAAAAATACACTAAAGGGGTTCAGCAGCAAACTGGAAGAAGCAGAAGAACAGATCAGTGAGCTGGAAGACAAAGCAATGCAAATCACCCAGACAGAGTATCAAGAAGAAAAAATAATAATGAAGATAACTTAAGGGACATATGGGGCATCAAATGGAATAATATGTGAATTATAGGGGGCCCAATGGAGAAGAGAAAGAAAAAGGGGGGAAAATTTATTTGAAGGAATAATGGCTGAAAACTTCCCTAACCTGGAGAAGGAAACAGACATCCAGGGCCAGGAAGCCAAGAGTTCCAAATAAGATGAACCCAAAGATATTCACATCAGGACATAACATAAAAGGTTAAAGATATAGAGAATCTTAAAAGTAACAAGAGAAAAAACAAATTGTTACATACATACATACATAAAGTTACCAGCTGAGTTCCCAGCAGAAACGTTACAGGCCAGAAGTGAGTGGCACAGTGTATTTAAGGTGCTTAAAGGAAAGAAAAAAATTTCCCACCACGAATACTCTATTCAGCAAGGTTACTATTCAGAATTGAAAAAGAGATAAACAGATTTTCAGGTTAGTGAAAGCTAAACAAACTCATCTCTACTAAACAAGCTTCATAAGAAATGTGAGAGGGACTTCTTTAAGCTGAAAAGAAATGGCACTAATGAATAGCCAGGAAGCATACAAAAATAAAAATCTTACTGGAAAAGGTAAATACATAGTAGAGGGGTTGGGTTAGTCACTTACGAAACTACTATGAAGGTAGTAAAGGTAAAGGTAATAAAATTAGCTAAAACTATAATCAGTTAAGGGATATAAAAAGACACAAAAGGTGACATCAAAAACATTAAATATGGGGGGAGGTACTAAAACTAGAATTTTGGAATGTGTTCAAGTTTAAGTTTCTATCAAGTTAAAATAGACTACTATATAATGAAATGATACAATGAACCTCACAGTAGCAACAAAGTAAAAACTTACAGTAAACATTCAAAAGAAACTGAGCAAGGAATCTGAACCTAACACTGAAGAAAGTAATCAAACCACAAGGGATGAGAGAAAGAGAAGAAGAAAGGAACAGAGGGGAACCACAAAAGCAGCCAGAAAACAATTAACACAATGGCAATAAGTACATATCTATCAAAAACGACTTTAAATGTAAGTGGACTAAATTATCTAACTAAAGACATGGAGTGGCTGAATGGGTTTTTTTTTTTTTTTTTTTTTTTAAAGACCCATTTATATGCTACCTACAAGAAACCCAATTCAGAAGTTAAGGACACAGACTGACAGTGAAGGGATGGAAAAAGATATTCTATTCAAATGGAAGTGAAAAGAAAGTCGGTATAGTTCAGGTCAGACAGAATAGACTTTAAACCCTTCTTTAAAAAAAAATTTTTTTTTTAACGTTTATTTATTTTGGGGACAGAGAGAGACAGAGCATGAACGGGGGAGGGGCAGAGAGAGAGAGGGAGACACAGAATCGGAAGCAGGCTCCAGGCTCTGAGCCATCAGCCCAGAGCTCGACGCGGGGCTAGAACTCACGGACTGCGAGATCGTGACCTGAGCTGAAGTCGGATGCCCAACCGACTGAGCCACCCAGGCGCCCCTAAAAAAAATTTTTTTTAATGTTTATTTTTGAGAGAGAGAGAGGGAGAATGTGAGTGGGGGAGGGGCAGAGGGAGAGGGAGACACAGAATCCGAAGCTGGCTCACTCTGAGTGGTCATCACAGAGCCCGATGTGGGGCTTGAACTCATGAACTGTGAGATCATGACCTGAGCTGAAGTCAAATGCTTAACCGACTGAGCCACCCAGGCGCCCCAGGACAGAATAGACTTTAAAACAGATCGTAACAGGGGCACCTGGGTGGCTCAGTCGGTTAGACGTCCGACTTCGGCCCAGGTCACGATCTCACGGTCCGTGAGTTCGAGCCCCGCGTCGGGCTCTGGGCTGATGGCTCAGAGCCTGGAGCCTGCTTCTGATTCTGTGTCTCCCTCTCTCTCTGCCCCTCCCCCATTCATGCTCTGTCTCACTCTGTCTCAAAAATAAATAAACGTTAAAAATAAATAAAAATAAATAAAACAGATCGTAACAAAAGACAAAGAAGGCACTACATAATGATAAGAGTCAACCCAGTAAGAGGATATGACATCTATGTATGTGTCATATGTATGTGAACAACATAGGAGCACCAAAATATATTAAACAAATATTAACATGCCTAAAAGGAGAAATTGACAGCAATACAATAAAAATAGGGGACTTTAACACCCCACTTAACATCAATGGATAGATCATTCAGATTGAACATCAGTAAGGAAACATCAGCCTAAACAATACACTAGACCATGTGGATTTAATAGATATAGAACATTCCATCCCAAAACAGCAGAAAACACTCTTAAGTGCACATGGAACATTCTCCAGGATAGATAATAGGTTAGGTCACAAAACAAGTCTTAATAAATTCTAGAAGACTGAAATCATATGAAGTATGTTTTCAGACCATAATTGTATGATAGTAGAAATCAGTTAGAAGAAGAAAACTGGAAAGACAGTAAATAGAGATTAAACAACGTGTTACTGAATAATTACTGGATCATAGAAGAAATCAAAGGAGAAATTAAAAAAAAGACTAGAGACAAAGGAAAACAGATATACGACACACCAAAATTTATGCACTGCAGTAAAAATGTTTTTTAAAGGGAAGTTCATAATAATACAAACCTACCTCAAGAAATAAGAGAAATCTTAAATAGACAATTTAACTTTACACCTAAAGGAACTAGAAATGGTGGAGGGGAGCTCAAAGTTAGTAGAAGTAAGGAGATAATAAAGTCGGAGTGGAAATAAATAGAAACTAAAAAGAAAATAGAAAAGATCAATGAAGCTAAGAGCTGGTTCTTCGAAAAGATAAGCAAAATGGACAAGCCCTTCGCTAGACTAAACAAGGAAAAAAAAGAGAGAGAGAACTCTAATAAATAAAATCAGGAATAAAAGAGGTAGTTACAATTGATACCAAACAAATTGGACAACCTTAGAAGAAATAGGTACATTTCTAGAAACTTACAAGACAAAATCATGAAGAAATAGGAAATCCAAATAGGCTGATTACTAGTAAGGATGTTAAATCAGTAATCAAAAACCTCCTAACAAAAGTCTAGGACCAGAGGCTTCATTGGTGAATTCTACCAAACATTGAAAGAACATTTAATAGCTATTCTCCAACCCTTCTAAAAAATTGAAGAGGCGGGAACACTTCCAAACTCATCTGAGAAGGACAGACTTACCCTGATACCATAGCCAAAGACACCACAAGAAAAGAAAATTACAGACCAATATCCATGATGAGCATGCATGCAAAAATCCTCAGTAAAATGTTTGCAGACTGAATTCAACAATATGGTAAAGTGATCATATACCATAATAAAGTGGGATTTACTCAAGAGATGCAAGAATGGTTCAAAATCCACATCAATCAACCTAATACATCACATTGACAAAATGAAACACAAAAATTGTATGATCATCACAATAGATGCTTAAAAAAGCATTTGACAAAATTCAACATCCATTTATGATTAAAACCTCAAGAAGGTGGCTACAGCGAGAATGTACCTCAAAATAATAAAGACCAGGGGTGCCTGGGTGGCTCAGTCGGTTAAGTGTCCAACTTCGGCTCAGGTTACATATCCATAGCTAATATCATACTTAACAGGAAGTTTTTTGTCAGGCAAGAAAAAGAAATAAAAGTCATCCAAATTGGAAAGGAAGAAGTAAAACTGTCAGTATTTGCACATGATATTATATCATATATAGAAAATCCTAAAGACTCCACCAAAAAACTGTAGAACTAATACACAGATTCAGTAAAGTTTCAGGATACAAGAATAATATACAAACATTGGTTGCATTTCTACATACTAATAAAGAGCTAGCAGAAAGAAAAATTAAGAAAACATGCCATTTACAACTACATCAAAAAGAATAAAATACCTAGGAGTAAATTTGATCAAAGAGGTGAAAGACCTATACACTGAAAACTGTAAGACATTGATAAAAGAAATGAAGAAGATACAAATATATAGAAAGACATTTTCTTCTCATGGAATGGAAGAATTAATATTGTTAAAATGTCCATACTATCCAAAGCCATCTACAAATTCAGTATAATAGCTATCAAAACTCCAATGTAATTTTTCACAGATCTAGAACAAAGAATTCTAAAATTTATATGGAACCACAAAAGATCCTGAATAGCCAAACAATCTTGAAAAAAAAAAGAACAAAGGTGAATAAATCATGATCTCTGATTTTAAACTATACTACAAAGCCATAGTAATCAAAACAGTGTAGTATTAGCATAAAAATAGATCAGCAGAACAGAATAGAGAGCCTCAGTGGGGCGCCTGGGTGGCGCAGTCGGTTAAGCGTCCGACTTCAGCCAGGTCACGATCTCGCGGTCCGTGAGTTCAAGCCCCGCGTCAGGCTCTGGGCTGATGGCTCGGAGCCTGGAGCCTGTTTCCGATTCTGTGTCTCCCTCTCACTCTGCCCCTCCCCCGTTCATGCTCTGTCTCTCTCTGTCCCAAAAAATAAATAAAAAACGTTGAAAAAAAAATTAAAAAAAAAAAAAAAAGAATAGAGAGCCTCAGAAATAAAGCCATGCATGTATGGTCAATTTATGACAAAGGAGCCATGAATATACGATGCAGAAAGGACAGTCTCTTTAATCAATGGTGTTGGGAAAACTGGCTGAAGGAAACTGTAGCACTACTTTACATCATGTACAAAAGTTTAACTCAAAATGGATTAAAGACTTGAATTGTTAAGACCTAAAACCATAAAACTCCTAAAAGAAAATATAGGTGGTAAGCTCCCTGAAGTTGGTCTTAGCAATGATTTTATGGATTTGACTCCAAAAGCAAGGGAAACTAATGGAAAAATAAACAAGCAGGACTTCTTCAAACCAAAATGCTCTGCACAGTGAATAAAACAATCAACACAATTAAAAGGCAACTTACTGACTGAGAGAAAATATTTGCAAGTTGTATAACTGATAATGGGTTAATATTCAAAATACATAAAGAACCCATACAACTCAACAACAACAACAACAACAACAACAACAACAACACCCAAACAATCCTCCAGCCAGAGGATCTGAATATAGATTTTTCCAAAGAGGATGTACAGATGGCTAATAAGCACATGAAAAAAATGCCCAACATCATTGTTGGAGAAATGCAAATAAAAACCACTGCAAGATAGCACCTCATACCTGTCAGAATGGCTATTATCCAAAAGATGAGAAATAACAAGTTTGGGTAAGGATGTGAAGAAAAGGGAACCCTCATACACTGTTGGTGGGAATGTAAACTGGTGCAGCCACTTGGAAAACAGTAGGGAGGATCCCAAAAAATTAAAAATAGAACTACTTTGTGACCCAGCAATTCCACTATCTATCTGAAGAAAATGAAAACACTAATTCAAATAGATATATGCACCCTTATGCTCATTGCAACATTATTTACAATAGCCAAAATATGGAAACAACCCAAGTATCCATTAATGGATGAATGCATAAAGAAGATGTGGTATGTATGTATACACACACGTGCACGCACACACACACAGACACACACAAAGGGATACTACTCAGACACAACAAAAAATGCAATCTTGCCATTTGTGAACACATGGGTGGATCTTGAGAGTAGTATGCTAGGTGAAATAAGTCAGACAGAGAAAGAAAATGCTGCATGATTTTACTTATATGTGATATATAAAAAACAAAACAAAACCCAGACTCATAGATAACAGAGAACAGATTGGTGGTTGACAGAGGGAGGGGGACTTGCTGGGGTGGGGGTGGGGAAGACAGGTAAAGGGGATCAAGAAGTACAAACTTCCAGTTATAAAATAAAGAAGTCATGGGGATGTAATATACAGTGTTGGGAATATAGTCAATAACATTGTGTACCTTTGTATGGTGACAGATGGTAACCAGACTTATTGTAGTGATTATTACCCAAAGTATATAAATGTTGAATAACCTGAAACTAATATAATATTGTGTATCAATTATACCTTGATAAAAAAATACACAAACAGTAAAATAAAAAATAATTACTTCAGACCCAGAATTGTGTCAGAGAATCGGAGAGTACAGAGTGTCACTGGACATTTTAAAGAGACGATTGGAATGGTAGATACATTTTTGGTGGAAGCTATTTGAGCCAAGGGAAACAACATTTTCTCCTGATTAAACTGCTCAATAAAAAGTAGTATTCTTGGTCATCTCTGGCAAATGGAGGATTTTGACTGTGGAGATGCAGAAAGAAAATATGAAAAAAGGTGACACGTTGGGGGGAAAAAGGACCAGATTCTGGCAGTGAATTGGTGTGGGGAACCTGTAAAAAACAGAACACTTTCTTGTCTGTTTCTCAAAGATCTCCAATCTGTTTGCGCGAGACGAGATGGATGAAATCACCCAAGGTCTGATATCAGTAATGAAAAAGGAGCTGCCTCGCCACCCTCCTACCTTTGATAATCTGTATGAATACTTCATTTCAAGATCAAGGAAGAACTTGCATGTTGTTCTTTGCTTTTCTCCAGTGAGTTGTTACTTAATTTGTATTTATGTGGGAGGAGTTACTTACTGAAATGTACTTAATATTCACCTTCGGTGATGAAATGATTCGCCCGGAAACTAACATTTGTTACATTGAATTGAAATTAACACTTCATTACCACCAATCTCCACCAGAGGCAATCTCCTACCAAAGTGTAATAATTTAAAATAATTCATTTTTATAAGAAATTATTTCATAGCCTACAGCTTTCATTAATTGCCTAGAGATATAGATTATTCAAATTGTTAAGGGATTTGGTGATGTAATCTTGTCCAGTTCTTCCTCCAATACAGACATACCATCTAGAATGTCCCTGATGTAGGTTTGACTGTCTCTAGCTCTCTGTACTGTCCAGTATAGTAGCCATTAGACATGTATGGCCATTTACATTTTGATTAGTTAAAATGAAGTAAAATAAAAATTCAGTTCCTCAGTCCCACTAGCTCCATTTCAAATGCTCAGTAGCTACATGTGGCATGTGGCCACCATACTGGAAAGCGCATAGGTAGAACATCTCCAGAGTCACAGGAAGTCCTGTTGGGCAGCTCTGCTCTATGGGTCTCACTAACTGACAAGCCAACCTACTTAATTTTAGATAGTCTAATTGCCAGAGAGGTCTTCTTTAGAATGAACTGGATTTTGTCTTTCTGTTTTTTTCCCCTGTGATTCTGTTTCTGGCCTGTAAAATGAACCTCATCCCCCGCTTCAGCTCCTCGGATATTTAGAGAAAGTCTTTGCAGACTCGCTAAGTTGTTTCTTTTGTAGACCAAACACCTCCCACCCCTTCCACTATTCTCACTTGTCCTAGTGTCCAGGACTTTCACTGTCCTGGTCATCTCTCTCTGCAAGAGTTCCAATTTGTCACTTTCCTCTTAAAGGTAGCTCTTAGGATCAAAACCAATAATGCAGATGTAGTCTTAGGACAGGGAAGAGTGTAGAAATATTACCTCCCTTCATCTGGACACTTAATTTATTAATGCAGCCCAAGAGTTTTAAAAAAATGTTTATTTTTGAGAGAGAGAGAAAGAGAGTGTAAGTGGGGGGATCCAAGCAGAATCCAAGCAGGTTCCAGTCTCGGAGCTGTCAGCACAGAGCCTGATATGGGGCTCGAACCCACAAACTGTGAGATCATGTCCTGAGCTGAAGTCGGACGCTTAACCGACTGAGCCACCAAGGCACCCTGCCCCCAGGATTTTTTTAAAATATCACACTGTTGACCCAGAATGCCTAAGCCTCTCTCTAGACAATTTATTATAATCCCTTTGTGTGTCTAATGCTTTCCGTCTTTGCTGCCAATAGGTTGGTGAGAAGTTCCGTGCCCGTTCTTTGAAATTTCCTGGCTTGATATCAGGTTGCACCATGGACTGGTTTAGTCGCTGGCCAAAGGAGGCTTTGATTGCTGTGGCCTCCTATTTCCTTTCAGGCTACGGTATTGTCTGCTCCAGTGACACTAAAAGACAAGTTGTAGAAACAATGGGCCTCTTCCATGACATGGTTTCAGAGAGCTGTGAAAGTTATTTCCAAAGGTGAATGACTTTTCCTGAGTGTGTTAGCTGCAAAACCAGAGTTCACTCCAAAGAGAAATTCAGTGCAGCAGCCACTAAAAGGCTCTTTATATTGATTGAGTGCAGAGTCCCAGATGCAGTTAGATTTTGTTCTTGCTTTGATTTTCTAGTGATTATGCATTGAAATAATGATAAATAAATGAGACTTAAAAATTAACTAGTGTCCGTACTTAAGTATCACTTTCTCTCCAGGCCTTAAAGTAACAGATGCTTAATGAATCACTCTATTTCATTTGCTTAATTTTTTTTTGAAAATGACTTAACCGATTCATTATAAACTATTTAAAATTAGTTTATTATTTACATACATTATTTATTCTGATTAAAGAAGTACACTGTTTTAAAGTTTCACTATTGCCTTATGTTAGGGGATATTTAGGTTTTGTGTTTGCATCTCTTAGCCTTTTTTCTTAAGTTTATTTATTTATTTATTTTGAGAGCGAGAGAGCAAGAGTGAGAGCTGGGGGGTGGGGGCAGAGAGAAAGGGAGAGAGAGAATCCCTATGGAGCCGAGCAGGCTCCATAGGCTGCAGAACCCAACACAGGGCTCGGTCCCACAAACCATGAGATCATGACCTGAGCCAAAATCAAGAGTCAGAGGGTCAACCATCTGAGCCACCCAGGCACCCTTGCATCTCTTAATCTTATCAATGTGTTCACACCAAATAATTTTAATTGACTGTTTGCTAACAATAGCAATGGTGTTCACATGTGAAAGCTGTCATCAACAGTTCAAAAATACAACTTTTTCGCCCTCCCAAAGCATGATAGTCACTGTGTACATTTGACAGATGTGAGTAAAGGTGGGCCAACGTGATCTTCAGGCTTCTGGGGGTGCTAAACCTGCCAGAAGAATTTTCCTACATAGAGAGTCTAGCTAACAGTTTCATGGATTTTCCAGAGGGTCCCTATCTCACAAAAGTATGTTTATCTTGGACCCTTTTCTTTACTTAAAACTAGACCCAGGATCCCCACCCCCTTAACAAGTTCTATATAATCTCCCAGATCCTCTTGGTGAATCCATGGGTATTAATTCATACGGTTAGGAAGATTTTCCTTCCATTTAACTTGAACGCTGCCGGTTACTGTCATCTGTGGAGAGAAAGTTTACCTTTGTACAGCTCCAAAAAAAAAGACTGTGTCTTTATTTTTGCAAAATTTGGTGTATTGTCCAAAATTTTCATATCCTTGCTGACTGTAGAAGTTTTTTCTGAATGTGATATTTATAAAATGCTTAAATGCTAGTCATATGTCCAGTCCTTAAAATATTTTTTAGTGTTAAAAATCTTTGGAACTCCAAAAATGAAAAAATTAATATAAAAGGTAAAATGATTTTATAGTATGTGAGGAGCTCTTCTTTGACTCAAGCTTCTCCTCTATAAAATTATTCCTTTTATTTATGTCTACTGTTAAATAGAATTACTATAGTAAAGCCATAGTGAGTTGAATATTTGAGTTAAATAGAATTACTTTAGTAAAGCCATAGTGAGTTGAATATTTGGGTCAAGTGTGGCTGCCTTGATTTCAAGGATGATCTGGTCAATCTGGGGAGACACAGGTTTTCACATTTGTAGGCCCACCCAGCTAGTTTTTAACAGTGAAGAAGTGTTTAGCAAATATCAGTTGAATGAAAACAGATCATAGCACAAATTCCTTTCATATATATATATATTATATACATATAATATATATAAAATTCACAAAATGCTGGTAGGTGTGGGGCAGTGATTCTTTTCTCAGTTTTCCAGATGAAGAAACAGAAGCCCAGAGTGGGGAAAGGGTCAAGTCAAAGACCCCCTAAAGTGTCAAAACATCAGATATTTAGTGTCCTTTCCACCTCACCTCTAGGGAAGCCATTCACAATTCCTCCCCTCCTACTAGTGAATCGCCCTTCAGAATTACACTGATTCCACAGTGGGAAGTGCATCTGTAGGATGCTTTATAGGAATACATCAGAATGACAGAGATGAAGATCATCGTCATGTTCTACTTTCAGATACCGCCGAAGAGCTCACGTGACTCCCAAGTCTTATCTCTCCTTTATAAATGGTTATAAAAACATTTATGCTGAAAAGGTGAAATTTATCAATGAACAAGCTGAACGTATGAATATTGGTAAGCATAATGGAATCTTTTAAGGATTTTTTCATAGGAATCTATATATATAGATGCCTGTTAGGGTCATTTACCGTTAAGAAGCTCCAGGCAGAAGAAAATCCAAACAGATGGGGCCAATTTTTTCTCTCAAACCATTTTCTCCTGGCCCTTTCAACTGGATCCACACTGTCGGGCTGGGCGTCCTCATAGTCACTGAGCCCCTACCTGCAGGTAGAGAAACTACCAGTTCTTGGAAAGCCAGTTCTTGGAAACTGACCACAACTTCAGTTTTTGGTTTCGTTACACTTTGCCTTGACTTGCCTAAACTTTGCCATGTCAATGCTTCTCAGATTTCTAACAAAGGAAAAGGAAAAACAAATCAAAACAAAAAGAGTTTCCCTGAGCAATGGATGTCTGTGTCCAGGACATGTAATATAAGCGGGAAAATTATAAATTGGAGCAAGTTATATGTCCAGAAAACATTTGGTCCAAACAGGCCAAAAAGAAGTGGTTTTTTTCCCCCCGCTTCTCCTGCAAAAAATGTGGTGCCCTAGCATAACTAAACTCCAAGGTCTATGCAGTTATAGTGATGGAAAGAAACACTGTGCAAGAAACTATCCTCTGTTTTTCTCATGGTTCATCTTCTTGTGGCTCTCCATAGGATGCTCTACAATCAGCGGTCAGCTGGAGCTACCTGGACTGGCTCTGGAGAGATAGTTAAATTCTTAGGAACTTTATGATCTAGTCATTAAACACAGCCTTTATTCAAAACATGTAAACTCACAATTAAATAAGTTATAGTTTAAGAAGGCAAGTGTGCTCAAAATTTATCACATCTTAATTATTTTCACTCTGTTTTACTGCTATTCATGTTCTTGAGGTTAATTATTTTTATTCTATCAGTATGGTTGACATAAAATGGAGTGCTACTAACAGTCTCTTGGTGGCTTAAAATCAGCCATGGTGGGAATATTTACACCATGGGAATTGGAAAACATGCAAATGAGTGTTCCCCCCTCTCCCCAAGAGACCCAGATACTAAACACTTACCAACACACCACCGTCTAGAACTCAGTTGCAATGTGAGAAATCCACTTAACCAGCTCTTTTGCTCTGTGGTACTGAGAGCCTTGGAGCCAGCTGCACAAGGTTTAGCCGCTTGTTTCATTTTCATAGCAAAGAAAACCACAAAATGATGACTATATTAGCTGTCTCATTTGCCATTCCAGCTGCAATGTGCTTCAAAGGCAAAAAAAAAATGATATTTACATCATTAAAAATGATGTTTGCAAAGCCAAGGACAGCACTAAATTGTCAAATAAGTTAGTTACCTGACTAAAGTAATCTTAGTATGGCATTGTGACTTTCCCTTCAGTTTAGCTGGGTGGTGTTCTTCACCCCCTGCTGAAACTGTCAGAGATTTGGTCAGTATTGTTGCTCCTAATATATGAATATTAAAAAAAAATTTTTTAATGTTTATTCATTTTTGAAAGACAGAGACAGAGCAGAAGCAGGGGTGGGACGGAGAGAGAGGAAGACACAGAATCCGAAGTAGGTTCCAGGCTCTGAGCTGTCAGCACAGAGCCCGACGTGGGGCTTGAACTCACGAACCGTGAGATCATGACCTGAGCTGAAGTCAGATGCTTAACCAACTGAGCCACCAGGCACCCCTATATGAGTATTTTTTAAAGCATTTGTCCATAAATAATTATCTTGTGTTATAATCCTGGTACAGTGCCTTGTAAATAGTAAATATTGAACAAATATTTGGGATGTCCATATTCTAAGGAAAAGTGTATGTGTGTGTATTTGCAAAGGTCTTGATAAGCTTATGGAGGCAAGTGAATCTGTTGCTAAGCTCTCTCAGGATCTTGCGGTAAAGGAGAAGGAGCTGGCAGTGGCTTCCGTAAAAGCAGATGAAGTGAGTGGCATTTACTTTATAACTAGTGATGAAGAATATTATTCCATATTTTAAAAAGCATCATTTAAAAATGTTATTAAAAATGGTTAATATATAAACCCATAGACTGTTTCTTTTCTTTAAAAAAATTTTTTTTGAATGTTTATGTATTTTTGAGAGACAGCCCACAAGTAGGGGAGGGGCAGAGAGAGACGGAGACACAGAATCCGAAGCAGGCTCCAGGCTCCGAGCTGTCAGCCCAGAGCCTGATGCTGGGGCTTGAACCCATGAACCGTAAGATCAAGGCCTGAGCCGAAGTTGGATGCTTAACCAACTGAGCCACCCAGGTGCCCCAACCTGTAGGCTATTTCTCGTGATATAATGTTCACAAAGACCATTACATATTTTTGTTTAACTTCCACCAAGGCACACCTAAATTATTATATCCTCCACCTGATTATTCTTTCTTCTCTGGCTCTGTCTCTCTTTATATAATTTTTATAAAAAATTTTATAAATTTTTTATAAATGCATAGAAATTTGTTTATATAATTTTTATATAAAATTTTTGCTTGACTATAACTTATATTTAAGTTAAGTCTTCTCTTTAAGGTCCTCTCATGCTCTAAGTTTCTAGGATGACCCAGGTCTCATCTAAAGTTTGTGTCAAGGAGGGAAAAACTAATAGGAAATGTTGGTGGAGTTAAAAAAAAAAAAAAAGATACTCCTCTCAAGTTGATGGTTGCTGCTCCTTCATCTGTGACCCTACCAGCCTGTGACTGCTTTCAGCTTCCACTCACTGAGTTGGTTAAGAGTGGATACTTAAATCTTAACCCTTAGCCAGTTACTGAAGTAAGAGAGATAACATAGGACAGGGTTTTAGCATAGTCCTGTCATATTGTAGGTGCTCAACAAACCTGAGCTATTTTATGTTTTTTTCGTGGGCATTAATATGGTTTCTGACCTTATTCCATTATCTATATTTGAATTGTGTTAATTTTCTAGAAATTACATACAGCGGAAATACCATTTTCCCGAAAGCTTAAAATGTTTATGTATATAGTCTATAGATATAAAAATATACATATATAAAAATATACATTGAGAGAGAGAGGGAGAGAGAGAGAGCGAGCAGGGGAGAGGGGCAGAGGGAGAAAGAGAATCTTAAGCAGACTCCATACCCAGTGCAGAGCTGACACAGGGTATGGACCTGTGTCCATAAAGTAACTGTGTGTCCCACGACCCTGAGATCATGACCTAAGCCAAAATCAAGAGTCACGCGCTCAACCAACTGAGCCACCCCAGCGCCCCTTATTTATATATTTGTAAGCCTTAGGAGAAGACTGCAAGGAACCATTTAAAGGAGTTACTGTAATACACTTTAAAGCATAAATTAAAGAATATATATAAAATATACGTAGGGAATCAATTTGCTTTTATTTGTGTTGTATATTGTATCAAATAAATGTTCTTCCACTACTCGAATCTGTAAATTTTGCTCAGGAGATACCTATTTGCCCTCATGTGTTCCCTCGATTTAACAGGTGTTAGCAGAAGTCACAGTAAGTGCTCAGGCTTCAGCCAAAGTCAAAAATGAAGTGCAGGAGGTGAAAGACAAAGCCCAAAAAATTGTGGATGAAATTGATAGTGAAAAAGTAAAAGCTGAGACCAAGCTGGAGGCAGCTAGACCGGCCCTGGAAGAAGCAGAGGCGGCCTTAAACGTGAGTGTGTGCTGTGACCTGCTCTCAGCACAAGTCCCAGCCAGAACCAGGTTTAATTCTGTGAAATTCACTGCAGGACTTCTAGAATCTGAAAACTGAATTGAATTCTAATGTGCTTTATAATCTCTGAGTCTGAAGACAAATGTTTCTGCTGGTTCAATTTTCTAAGTTCTAATTTTTTTAAGTCTTCAGCCCCTATAACTTACTATTTTCGTTCCATAAATCAGCCTTCCATGAGATCTGAGAAATAATGGTGATTAGTGGCCTAAGCAATAGCATAAGGGATTCAGATTATATAGAGAGCCTTCTCAGTTCCTCCAAAGCATCCCCTCCAGATTATATTACTTGCCCTTTAAAAATCTTCTTGTGGGAGCACCTGGGTGGCTCAGTCGGTTAAGCATCTGACTTCAGCTAGGTCATGATCTCGCAGTTCATGAGTTCAAGCCCCATGTCAGGCTCTGTGCTGACAGCTCAGAGTCTGGAGCCTGCTTTGGATTCTGTGTCTCCCTCTCTGACCCCCGAACCTGCCCCCCTCCGCTCGTGCTCTCTCTCTTTCTCAAAAATAAATAAACATTAAAAAAATCTTCTTGTGGGTTCCAGTGGCTGTTGGGATAAGGTTCCCAGCTAGCCATCCATATCTGTGAGGCAACATGCAGTTGCCTTTTGCGACCACCACTTCTTAAATACATGATCTGGCGTAAATTTATTTTACTTTTTTGTGTCTCCATGGCGATTATAATTCCTCAGTGATCCTTGAAGGATAAATTTAAACATTAAAGGTAATGAATACAGTTTGCTGGGCACATAGAAAGTACTGAGTAAATATCAGTGCTGCTGTTAGTTCTGATAATCTGGCTCCTGTCTATCCCTTGAACTCTTCTGTCATTCTTTCTCTATACACGGTATGGTCCAGCCATGCAGAAACATCCGTAGGCTTCTGGAAGAATCATGGTCTGTTTAAATGTCTCTCTCTCTGCCAGAAATGCTTTTCCTAACTTACATTGCCTAATAAGAGTCATTCTGCAGGACGAGGCTCATCCCTTCTAGAAAGTGTTCGACTCTTCTGGCTCTCCTTTGTTTTTCCTGTCACCTCTCTGCTTCTATCACGATGATAATCCTAGTTTAGGGTGATTATACTTTCTTTCTTTTCCTCCAAAGATTATGAGGACAAGGTTATTTTTCTTTCTTTCTTTCTTTTTAAATGGGAGAATGCCTGTATTTGTTGAATGAATAGATTTATGATAATCATTTAATAAAATTGTGGCAAAGATCAGGACACATTCTCGACCCCCCACTCCCTTTAAGAATCCTACAGTAACCTGCAAGACAGAGAAATCACTGAACAAATGATTCTTAGGCGATTTTATTGGTCATGTTATGTTCCAATCCTTCTTGCCTTGAATATCAGGTAATATTTTAAATCCAGCTCACAGATAGAAACTTTGAAAAGTATTTTTATAAGCCATATGTTATAATAACTTCTCTTTTCTCCTTTGAATTTCTTCCCCTTGGATAGATAGGGCAGCCCTTAAGACAAAGACTGAAGGTTAGGTTTCTGATATTCAGAGCCTTCCTTCTCTTTTTTAATATCCACACATAGAGTATGTGCTTTGAAGATGCAAGTTATCTAAATGTTACCCATCAATGAGGCGTGTTGCTCACAGGTCTGGGGTGGTGGGTAATGAATGGTAGAGATATTCTACAGCAATTATTTGAGGGCAACAAGAGAAAAAAGAATAAAAACAAATGGAAATCCCAAGATAACAATGAAAGAGCCATTATGCAAAAATTTTGGGATATAAACCCTTAAAGGGATAAGGTCAGGAGATGGGGAGAACATACATTTTAAAGTTTTCTACTTTTGTTATTTAAAAGCATTAGATTCCTGTGTGATTATTAATACTGTTCAACAAAAAATACGTTGATTTCCTAATCCCAAATACAGACTATCAAACCAAATGATATTGCCACAGTCAGGAAACTTGCAAAGCCCCCGCATCTTATTATGAGAATCATGGACTGTGTTCTGCTACTATTTCAAAAGAAAATTGACCCTGTCACTATGGATCCAGAAAAACCTTGCTGCAAACCATCCTGGGGAGAGTCATTAAAAGTAAGTAAAAATCTTTGCAAGACCAATGAGATTCATCAGGTGTCCCCAGTCCAGGACATTCAATATAGACCAGACAAGCTGGCAGGCTTTAATTGATAATTGTGTAATGAAGAGTTTATCTTAAACTGCACCCCCTAAAGTATAAGTGGGGAAAGATTTTAAAGCCAAATGCCTTCTTTTCGTAAAAAGTGTCCAGAACCTGAGGCTAGCACTGGCACGGTCTTGATGTCAACCCAACTGAGTCTCTGAAAGGGAGCTTCTGTGGTTGGTGACATTCAGATGCACCCACTGGACGGGAAGCTCACATATCTTTTCTTCCTTACTCTTTTACCGTGGTAATGGGAAGACAATTTGCAGTTTACAGATTTAGGTTGACTGCTGTCAATCTTGATTTGTATGTTTAAGAGGGTGTCGGTTGTTACTTCTTTGGAAGAAACTTCAATTTCGGAATATATACTAACTCAGGAAGAAAGCATTGATTTTCTCCCAGAACGTACAGGTTGCGCTACTATTTTTCAGTTAATGAGTGCAACAGGGTTCCTGTGGAGCCTTCAGCAGTTTCCCAAGGATACTATAAATGAAGAGACTGTTGAGTTGCTGCAGCCGTATTTTAACATGGATGATTATTCTTTGGAAAATGCCAAAAAAGTCTGTGGGAATGTGGCTGGCCTGCTGTCCTGGACTCTTGCTATGGCCACATTTTATGGTGTCAACAGAGAGGTGTTGCCTCTGAAGGTAAGAGTTTCCCTCCGCCTCCTAGAAAATCAGTGTTCAGTAAAAATCAGTCATCAGTATTACTGCTATGAGAAGACAAAGCAAAGCAGCATTTTGACTAATAAAGATCTATGAAGCCATTTTGCTAAATGTTTCCTCTTTTCTTCATGTCTTCTTGTGGTTTCTCACTTTCTTTACATCTGTTATGTGTTTCTGGGCATCACAGACAAGAAATCAAAGCCAGCTTGTTAACTTAAAGCAGGAAATGAATTCAGTGCAAGTAATAATTAAGCTGTCATAAAAGAAAACTTGCCATTTCTTTAAAGTTTAAAGAGATTACGTTTGGAGATAGAATGTGATTACTAGTTTCCAAACAAAGTTTATAGAAATTAAGGTCAACACCCAAAAATACTTGAAATTTAAAAAGAGGGGGAGGGTGGGGGGAAACCCTTGTTTCTAAGAAACAAATGAACAAACAAAATTTTGAAAGATCGCTCACAAAAGAAGAGAAATCAGGATGTTGCAGACTTGCCACAACCCTAAATATTAGAATGTAATGGGGAGATATATGCAGAGTATTGAGGAAATTGCTGTGGTCCAAGAATTCAATAACTGGTCAAGCTGCCCTTCATGTATAAGGAAACAAAAAGACATTCTTAAGGATGCAGTTTAAGTACTGAGTGGTAAATACACACACACACACACACACACACACACGCACGCACTCCATGTATACAAGGGCAGCCTGTTCTTCAGGTCAGAGGGAACAGAATGACATTCTCAAGAGTGCGAAGGATTCATAAAATACACCACCCAGATACATATTAACCTCCCGCCCCACCCCCACCACAGAGCTAAAAGAGGTGAAAGTGGTTGCTCTGTGGAATGGAAAATGATGAGCAGGTGGGCAGGGTGTTGTGGGTTTTCATAGTAAGCCTTATAAAAATGGCTGCCTTTTTTTTTTTTAGTTTATTTATTTATTTGGAGAGAGATGGAGACAGTGAGATGAGGGGAGGGGCAGATAGAGAAGGAGAGAGAGAGAGAGAGAGAGAGAGAGAATCCCAAGCAGGCTCCGCACTGCCAGCTCAGAGCCACATGCAGGGCTCAAACTCATGAAACTGTGAGATCATGACCTGAGCTGAAATCAAGAGTTGGATGCTTAACTGACTGAGCCACCCAGGTGGCCCTGAAGATGGCTGTCTTTTAAAACTGTGTGCATAGGTAACTTTGAGAAAAATAGAAAAGAAGTTGAAAATAACGAGGTGGCTCAGGTCATGATCTCATGGTTTGTGAGTTTCAATCCCTGCATCGGGCTCACTGATGTCAGCTCGGAGCCTACTTTGGATCCTCTATCCCCTTCTCTCTCTGCTCCTCCCCTGCTTGCACTTTCTCTTCCTCAAAAATAAACATTTTTTTTAAATAAAGTTTTAATAAAGGGAAATGATGAGAAAATGTAACAATCTACTCCAACAAAAAGATACCAAGGGATGTAGAATTTAAGAAAAAATGCACTTATAAGAACAAAGTTAATTTTTACTAAAAATTATGATCTATAGTGAGACTTAATTATAATTATGCTTTTTGTAATAAATAAAATGTTATCAAATTACAAAAAGCAAAATGCATTCATATTTTAAGTGGATATTAACACAGGTAGTATTGCAATTTGAGATTATGCAGAAGGCTGGTTTTATGAGTGCACACAGGACTCTGTGTTTAGAAGGGTCCGTGCTTGGCTTAATAGTCACTGTCACCCTCTTGAAGTTCTTAATAATTATTTAACAAGAGGCCCCACATTTTAATTTTGTACTGGGCCCTGCAAATTACGTAGCCAGTCTTTTGCAGCCATAAACTAGTAATTATATAGAGATTTTACACTTTATCATTTTTAAGGTTGAATAGCTACATTGAACTTTCTTGAATATGAACAAAGAATATGAAATTATTTCTAGTGACCAAGAAACATTTACAAAAATTGATCATACTCAATGCTAAAAGAAGACTTTGATTCAGTTCCCAAAAGCAGAACTTGTCAAGGCCTCATTCTCTGATTATAAACAATAAGATTACACAGTTTTCATTAAAAAAAAAAAAATCCAGCCACTTCTTTTTAGAAAATGATGACAAAAAACTAGTTACCAAAGCTTTTGTTATGTGGCCCAATGGTACTTTCTTAGCTCTTAAATTAATTAAAGAAACTAAACACTCCAGAACATACTTGCTTATAAATATACATACACACAAAACTTAAGGAAAGTGGAATAGAACCAAAAAAAAAAAAAACAAAAACCATTAAAAGTTAGAGAAAAGTAGGGGTGCCTGGGTGGCTCAGTTGGTTAAGCGTCCGACTTCAGCTCAGGTCATGATCTCATGGCTCATGAGTTTGAGCCCCGTGTTGGGATCTGTGCTGACAGCTCAGAGCCTGGAGCCTGCTTTGGACTCTGTGTCTCCCTCTCTCTTTGCCCCTCCCCAGCTCACACTCTGTCTCTCTCTCTCCTTCAAAAATAAATAAACATTAAAAAATAGAGAACAGTAGCAGAATTAAATAATTGGTGCTTTGCAGAAACAAAATATAAGATACATGTTGGAAAATATAATCCAGAAGAAAATACATATACTCACAGATGCATAGATTTAAATAATTTTAAACAGTTATATGTAAATACATGAGAAAATTTCAATTTAATAATATTAATAGTAATTAAATTAATATTTCCTGTGAAAAAGGGCTAAATTTAGATAAATTAAACATTGGGAAAGAAAATGAGAATGTTATCAAAAAGCTTCTACATCAGAAGGCTTTAGGGCTATATTATTTTATTGATTCTTTTAAAGTTCTAAGAAACATATAATTCTCACTCAGTGCTGTAGGATGTAGAAAAAGATGAAACTCTACCATTACAGTAATTTCATTTCAAAATGTCTTTACGAAAGGACCAACCCAAAATGCTCACATGCCCAATAGCATTATTTATAATAATTTTAAATGGTGGGAGGGATGTCAAAAATAGGGCAAAGGTTAAATAAATTATGATACATCAAAATAGTGTGATATTATGCAGCCATATTGCTAATGTCTATGAAAAAGTGTTTAAGGACATGTTTAAGGAGAAATGATTACACCATATTAGGTGACAAAGAAAAAAACTAGAAAATGCCAGTTATCACCTTTTTAACACAATACTCACAGACTATCTCTGGGTAAAATCATGGGTAATTTCTATTCTCCTTTCTGTACATTGATGCATTTTTCATGTTTTCTGTATCAAACATGAATAATTAAAAGAAAAAATAGAACTTTAGTGAAATATCTCTAACACTCCAGCTGAACACACAGAAACAGATGACCTCAACATACCATCTTGGGCAAAAATTGTGTAATTCATGTTATTATTTACCAATTAAAACCATAAACAGAGGCGCCTGGGTGTCTCAGTTGGTTAGGCGTCGACTTTGGCTCAGGTCATGATCTCGGACCATGAGTTCGAGCCCCGCATCAGGCTCTCTGCTGTCAGCACAGAGCCCGCTTTCAGTTCCTGTGTTCCTCTCTGTCTCTGTCCCTCCCCCGCTCATGTGTACTTTCTTTCTCTCTCAAAAATAAATTAAATTAAAAAAATCATAAAGAAACAAAACAAAAACACAAATATTGGGCAGACCTAATACAAGTCCATACAATTACCTCTTCTTCCTTGTAAGGCTAACCTGGCCAAGCAGGAGGGCCGCCTAGCAGTTGCCAATGCTGAGCTGGGGAAGGCACAGGAACTGCTGGATGAGAAACAAGCCGAGCTGGATAAAGTACAAGCAAAATTTGATGCAGCGATGAATGAGAAAATGGTGAGATTAAGTATACAAAATTATGGCAACAAAGTATCAAAATTTTACACAAGTATGTGTTGTATTTGGAAATGAGGCACACGTTTATGACCAAAAAAAAAGTATTTACCTGACTGCCCTTCACTGGCTATGGCTACCTGTTTTCGATTTTTGACACTTTAAAGTTTTTTGTGTGTTTTTAATCATCATTTTCGGTAAGAGTAAGCTGCGATGTCATACCCTAAGGGGACTGATTTGGAGGTTAGAAAATTGGGTTTGAGATTCGGTGCAGAAACTTATTCACTAGGCAGCTGGAGGCAACTGATGGAGCTTTATCTGTCAGATGGGGACCCTAACATGACCTCATGGGACAGGGGCCCCAAGAAAAAGAAAGCCCTGATCTGCACTGTTTGCTGATTTCTGTGGCATAGATACTCCCACCGCTGCCAGTTTTAACCTACTGATGTGCTGACAGTGAACACATGTTTGGAAACAGGTGCACAGCAGTGCACTCTCATATACTGTACTGTTACATGTTTAGCACTGTTACATACTGAGCCCTACGATATACCACCATGCAGGTGCAGTGCTGACTTGACCTGAAGCACATAGATAAGGCAAAGATGTAGCAAATAATAAGGAGGTGATGGGTTTTTATTACTTGTTACCTTTGCTTTTAATATAGCTTAATTGTAAGCTTATATATATTTTTTTCTTTTTTAAAATTTAATTTCAAGTTAGTTAACATACAGTGTGGTTTTGGTTTCAGTAGAACCCACTGATTCATCTGTTACATATGACACCCAGTGCTCATCCCAACAAGTGCCTTCCTTAATGTGCATCATCCATTTAACCCATTCCCCCCCCCCCCCCGCCACCTCCCCTCCAGCAACCCTCAGTTTTGTTCTCTGTATTTAAGAGTCTTTTTCGGTTTCTCTCTCTCTCTGTTTTTATCTTATTTTTTCCTTCCCTTCCCCTATGTTCATCTGTTTCTCAAATGCCACATATAAATGAAATCATACGATGTGTTCAACACCATCCAAGTTTTCTGGAAATGTCATAATTGGCTTTTCTGAGTTGATAAAAGCTGGCTGCAGCACATCACTGTTGTGTAGAGTTTTTCTGAGGAAAAGTAAAAACACTTTGTAAACTTCCAAGAACTCAGAATTATCAAATCCAAGACTTAAAATGGTGTATTGTATTGGTCTGATTGTGTTTTGAAATCACTGAATAGAAATACTGTATTAATTTATGTGATTCGGAGTCTCTCTTACAAAATCGCTTTCCTTGAAATTTCGCAAGATAAAATAACTATATGATGAAGTAATTACCAGAATTTAACATGTAAAGCTTCACTCACATTGCTTTTTCAGATTATATTTATTTTGCAAATTAGGAAATTCCCTCATATGTGTTTATGTGTGAATACAGTGAATGTTTGATTAAGCACTTAAGGAAGTTCTTTGAGACACTCTCCCTTTATGAATCCAGGATTTGCTAAATGATGCAGATATGTGCCGGAAAAAGATGCAGGCAGCTTCCACTCTCATCGATGGGCTGAGTGGAGAAAAGGTCCGATGGACCCAGCAAAGCAAAGAGTTCAAAGCCCAGATTAACAGGTATAAACTTTGGCCTTTGCTATAATTGCTTTCCTTCTTAATCATCATTCCAAACACCACCTCTTTGTGACATTAGAGAAAATAAAATATATCTCCCAGTGAAATGCTTCACTCCCTCATCTCCCTACCAACCACTTCTGAATCTCACAGCTTAAGTCACGCACTCTCAGTAAAACAAAGAGGGATGAAACGTTTGTGAAACACGTTTAATCTCAATTTTGGTTCAGCAGTGCGGGGTTTTAGTACAAGAGTTCTTCTGATACTGTTTGGCTGTTCCAGAACCATCTACATATGTTGTCCAGTTCTATACTCTTAATCTCAGTGATTTTGAACGTGTGGATCGGTGGTTTGCTCTAAATACAAGGCAGACTTGTGCTCGTGTCTGCTGGTGTCCTCAGAAAAGTGGAAGAGAGGGGAATGAGAGAGGAGTAGAGAATGGCAAGAAGTGGGAGGAACAGAGGGGGAACAAGACAGGGAGAAGAAAATAATTTTATTAAGACTGAATCTGAAGAGGACCAAGGCATGGGAAAAGGATGCTTTTTTTTCCTCGGCATCAGGGCTCTGGACCTGCAGGCTTCAAGGAAGCAGTTTCTTGTTCCTTGGTCTACACCAAATGTGGCCCCTCCTACCCGCATTTGGGTTTGGGGGCTCTCTCTTGCATGGTCTCTCCATGTCTGGTTTCGAAGTGTTAAGCAGGAAGCAGAGAAGGATTTTGCCTAGTAACATGGACTGGTACGTGACCTTTCATACTCCTTAATGGGAGAGCTCTCATGTGTCAGGCACTCACTTTGTCTCGTTTCCTAACAGACTTGTAGGTGACATTCTTCTGTGCACTGGATTCCTTTCCTACCTTGGTCCTTTCAATCAGATATTTAGGAACTATTTGCTTAAAGATCAGTGGGAGATAGAGCTGAGAGCTCGGAAGATTCCTTTCACCGAAAACCTGAATCTTATTTCAATGTTGGTGGATCCGCCAACCGTAAGTGTCACTTTCCTTAGAATACTATTTGATTTTCAGTCTTATTTAGTAAGAAATCAAGGTACACCTAAGTTTTTCCCTTTTTTTTTTAAATTTAATTGAAAAGATTGTTTTGAAAATGCTTAAGAATTACTGAAAAAAACAACCACCTTTTTTTTGGTATAAAAGTTCCTTTCTGTTTAAGAAATCTTGCTTTTAAAATATTTTCAATTGCACTCCTGTGAACTAAAAGATCATTCGTGGGGGCGCCTGGCTGTCTCAGTCAGTGGAACGTGCACCTCTTGAGCTCAGGGTCTTGAGTTCGAACCCCACATTGGAGGTAGATTGCATAAAAAAATAAAATCTTCCAAAAAAAAAAAGATCCTTCATGAATTATAGGCTTGGTAATATTGAGTTCTTCTTTTTTTTTTTTTTTAACGTTTTATTTATTTTTGAGACAGAGAGAGACAGAGCATGAACGGGGGAGGGGCAGAGAGAGAGGGAGACACAGAATCGGAAGCAGGCTCCAGGCTCTGAGCCATCAGCCCAGAGCCCGATGCGGGGCTCGAACTCACGGACCGCGAGATCGTGACCTGAGCCAAAGTCAGCCGCTTAACCGACTGAGCCACCCAGGCGCCCCTTGAGTTCTTCTTATAACTTTCCATTATTTACACCACTCCTCTTAAGTCACACTCTCTTTCAAACATTTTAGGTGATTATAGGCATTAGCTAGGCCGTAAGTACTGGTATTAACCTTCTTTCGATGATTAACCATCTTTTCGTAGTGTCCAACAGCATAGCACAACAGCCCTTTGTGGTATCACTGAGTGATGGCACGTCCCGCTGCGCTAGCCTTCCTTGCTGGGAATTTGATGCCACTGTCAATTTTAAGTATATCTTGCAGAGCTCCTATGGCATTAAATGCTTTCCAGCCAATTTGTATTCATGAGCTGCTTTCTGATCTGTAAATATGTTCCCCAGTGGCTGTTTCCTGAGGGAAGTCATGCTATTAGTTTCATGTTATCTGCATTTAAAAGTTAAAAAAATTAATCTTTTCCAATTCAAACAATGTTCAACTGGTTGTTACAGGGACTAGATAATGTACTAAAGATGCAACGGACACTGATGAGGCAAAGCAGGCCAGGATAGTAATTATGACCTTTGGGGGCTGTTAGGATAATTTAATGAAGGTGGAAGCTGGTTGCTTCTTTGGATCCCAGGTGATCATACTGACGGCATGGAGGCAGGCTGGCAATTCCCTTGTAATTCGGAAAGGAAATATATTTTTTTTAAGTTTGTTTGTTAATTAATTAATTAATTAATTAATTAATTTAAAAGTAATCTCTGCCCCCAACGTGGGGCTCAAACGCATGACCCCAAGATCAAGAGTCACACACTCTTCTGACTGAGCCAGCCAAGCACCCCAGGAAGTATATATATACACATGTATATATATTTTTTAAATGTTTATGCATTTGTTTATTTGAGAGAGAGCAAGTGGGGAAGGGCAGAGAAGGAGAGAGAATCCCAAGCAGGCTCCGCACTGTCAGCTCAGAGCCTGACACAGGGCTCAATCTCATGAATGGCGAGATCATGACCTGAGCTGAAATCAAGAGTCCCATGCTTAATCAAATGAGCCACCCAAGTGCCCCGGAAATATATATATTTAAATCATTGATGAGCACCTGCGAATATAATACCTTATCTGTCATAAATTCTCTGCCTCCAGCTATACAAATCCTGCCCCCCATGTAAACAGAGCCAAAGGGCAGGAAGGGGAGTTTTCTGAGGTTTAACCCCTGGTGCTTATCTTTCCTGACATGTCAATATTTCATCATCTCCACCAACTCCACCATCCACCTAGTCTTACTGTATTTTGAGCCCCTATGTTCTCTGCATGTTGAACAACAATGCTTCAAAAATTCATAGATTTTGTAATATTTCCTCATAAGTTTGAAGATACATAACATAAAGGACTAAACCCTGGTCTTGGGTTATTAGAGAAGGATTTGTTAGGTTATAAATTTATTTTTTTAGGTGAATGTTATTTGGTTCATATTTACAAGTTTGAGTTTTTTTCTAGGTACCCATTGCATAGTCTCAATGGAAAAAAATATATTCTAATATTAAATTATTTTAATATTGTGGCACTCTTAATTAATAATGAAAGCATTCTTGTTCTCCTCTGACTGGCCATATCCATTTCTTGTTATTTAGATTGGGGAGTGGGGGCTGCAGGGATTACCAGGAGATGACCTCTCCATTCAGAATGGCATCATTGTGACAAAGGCCACCAGATACCCACTCCTCATTGACCCACAAACTCAAGGCAAAACTTGGATTAAATCAAAGGAAAGAGAAAATGACTTGCAGGTATGTGCTTCTTGGTATATGGGAAAACAATCTTAAAAGCATGAAATTTCCCCCAAATTTCAGCTGAATCTGCCAGTCATAAAGTTGTCATGTCTGTGACAATTGCTTGTTAATTTACACCCTTGGGTTTTATAACAGTGGTTTAGAGCAAGAGCTTAGATTATTTTTCCTTTTGGTTTCTCTCATGATGTTCTCTCTCTCTGTCCCTTTCCTGGTTCTATTGCCTTCGTCTGTGTTGGATATAGCTTTTATTCGGGGCTTTGGGCTTGGGCTTACAGGAAAGCAGTAAAAATAGAACTCCTGGCTCCTCAGTGTAAGGCTATTTGCACCAACCTAGCTCAGGCACTTGGTTCTCCACACCATCCTAGAGTCCAGTTTTGGACTTGGGGTCTAGTAAGGTGTTAATTATAAGGTAGAGGTAAACAAGGGCAGGATTCCAGCATCTCAGATTTACTGTCAATATTTTGATTTAACTACCAATATAGACTATTCACTGTTTCCCAGACAGTGTTCCCAGGGTTCTGAGTCTCCTGGCTCCATATTTTTGCTTAAACTATTCTACTAACCAGGGTGTCTTTCTTCACCCTTTCTTCACCCACTTATATCTGGGATATAAGTGAAGTGTTTCCCACTTCACTTATATCCCAGATAAATATCTTGAATGTTCTTCAAAGCCCACACCTCCAACACGGCCTTCATCAAGACTTCCCTGTGTCCCCAGTTTAATATAGCCTGTCCTAAATGCTCACAATGTCTTGTTTGGATTTCCGACATGAACTGAGAGTCTGTCTTCAATTCCTGTTCGTTGCCCATTTGTTTTTTATCTTTACTGTATCCTAAACTTCTTGCCGGCAAGGTTTATGGTTTTATGCCATCTTTATATTTTCTGTACTGCTCTTTCAATAGGGTGGGGATTCTGATATTTATTGAACTTAAGTGGATTAATCAAAGTATAACGTCATTACAAGGAAAAAAACACAGAAAAATCATGTGATCATCTTGATAAATGCAGAAAAAGCACATGGTAAAATTCAACACCCATTTGTGATAAAACTTCCAAGAAACTAAGAATAAGAGGAATCTTCCCTTAATCACATAAAGAGCATCTACCAAAAGCCTACAACAAACATCATTTAATGGTAAACTATTGAAAGATTTCCTTCTGAGATGAGGGCTTCATTGACACCTGGATGCTGCCTGGTGCTCAGGAACACCTCTAAGATACTCCCATCTTACAGATACTTCAGAACACAATGCATCAGTCTGTTTACTTACAAACCCCAGAGAAATCCCAGACAGGGTCAGAGAGTATAAACGGAAGAGGAGTGTTAAGGGAAATGAAGCCAGTGGGAATGTAGCTTCAGAGGAGCTGTCTTCACAGAAGGAACGCATGGGTGGAGTAAACAGGAGCATTCCTACCCCTGAACTTTATTTCCTGGATCCATGCAGCTAGAACGTGTCCCCTGTTCCATTCCTCTTGCCTCTTCTGACTGTCCATCTCCCTACTCATCCTGTTCTTAATGTTCCTGATCATAGCTTTGTCTGTCCATTTTGGCATTAAGCTCCTTGATAGCCTTCGATAATGTCCTTTCTGCTGTTACCCAGTCCCAGGAATCTTCTCGAGGAAGTAATAGAAATATGCCACAGATACTTAATGTATTTTTAAAGACATTGACTGCTGGGATGTAAGATTGAACTATATTCTCCTTACTCAGGAGACATTATTTTTATTTTTATTTATTTATTTATTTATTTATTTATTTATTTTTTAATTATTTTTTTTTAACATTTATTTATTTTTGAGACAGAGAGAGACAGAGCATGAACGGGGGAGGGTCACAGAGAGAAGGAGACACAGAATCTGAAACAGGCTCCAGGCTCTGAGCTGTCAGCACAGAGCCCGACGCGGGGCTCGAACCCACGAACCGTGAGATCATGACCTGAGCCGAAGTCAGACGCTTAACCGACTGAGCCACCCAGGCACCCCAGGAGACATTATTTTTAAAATATGTGGATAAACACATGCGCGAACACACATAAATGAAGACAGAATAAAACAAAAATAGTATTTCTTTTATTTGGGAAGGAAAACAGAATGAAAAATGAAACACTTTATAAATGAAAAACAAAACATGTATTGTATGCCTAGGACTACATTCTACCTTGGCAGCTTTGTCAAGATCACCTTCAACACCATCCCCAGAACCTTCAGCTCTGACTTCCAGAAAGAGAAGGTATTCATCAAGTTTCCCTATAAAGAATTCACTGACCACCTTGTAAAGACCCAATACCAGAGTATCTTTGCAGGTGATCCCGGCTCTGTTGGTAGCTACCACTTAGGGTCACTGCACAAGAAAATAAAGTTAATTAAATAAGAAATTATGACTCCAAGCCATTATTTCAAATTTATAAAAGGCATTGAAGTTGGCTAAAAGTTATCTTAAATAAATTGATAATTTTAAAATTATTATTTCTTTTTTTTAAAAAAAATGTAATGTTTATTTATTTTGACGGAGAGAGAGACAGAGTGCGAGCAGGGGAGGGGCAGAGAGAGAGGGAGATATAGAATCTGAAGAAGGGTCCAGGCTCCAACTGTCAGCACAGAGCCCGATGTGGGGCTTAAACTCACAAAATGCGAGATCATGACCTGAGCCAAAGTTGGACGCTTAACTGACTGAGCCACCCGTGTGCCCCAATTTCTTGGTGTATTAGGGTTCTCCAGAGAAACCGAATACATAGGATATCTATATGTAAATGCAGATATATAGAAAAAGATTTATTATGAGATATTGGCTCATGGGATTAGGGAGGCCGAGACGTTCCACAGTCTGTTGTCTACAACCTAGAGGTCCAAGAAAGCTGGTCATGTAGTTCTAGTCCAAACTCTGAAGGTTTGGGATCCAGGGGAGTAAGTAATAGGAGTCCCAATCCAAGTCTGAAGGCCCAAGAGCTGGTCGCTGATGTCCAAAGGCAGGAGAAGATGAATGTCTTAGCTCAAGCAGAGAGCAAATTTGCTCTTCCTCCACCTTTGGGCTCTATTCAGGCCCTCAATGGAGTGGATGATGCCCACCCAAGTAGGTGAAGATGATTTTCTTTACTCGGTCTGCCTATTCCAAGACCAATCTCTTCTGGAAACACTCTCACAGACACAGCCTGAAATAATGTTTGTCAGGTACCTGGACAGCCCCTACCTCATTCAGATTGACACATGATATGAACCATCACACTTAGGAAGGAAATCACAAAAACAGAGTTTACTCCTTAGGAAATAGAGCAGGACAATTATATTTCGTCTCATTGGGACCTTGTTTCATCTTGTTTAAAAAGCTGGTTAAAGCTCTTTGTTTAGATTCATTTACCTTGTCAACTCATAATGAGGTCTTTCACAGCTCATCATTTGTGTAAATAAAGCTATCCATCCAGGGAAACAAATTCCTTCATGTGCAGGATTTTTTTTCTTTTAGTCATTTCCTTTCCAAAACAGGACAAAGGTAGGCTTATTTAATTTTTCAATTCCACATCTCTTTTTCATAGCTAGTGAGAGATAATATTTAAAACAATTTTTTTAATGTTTATTGATTTTTGAGAGAGAGAGAGAGAGAGAGAGCATGAGCAGGGGAGGGGCAGAGAGAGAGGGAGACACAGAATCTGAAGCAGGCTCCAGGCTCTGAGCTGTCAGCACAGAGCCCAGTACGGGGCTCAAACTCATGAACTGTGAGATCATGACCTGAGCCAAAGTTGGACACTTAACCGACTGAGCCACCCAGGCACCCCGAGAGATAATATTTTTTAATTCCACTCTCTTCATGACCTGCTGTCCCAGCGGATCTTCCTTGTTTCTTAGGATCAGCACTCACAGTGGCGTAGAGGCAATAGCTGAATCCAGTGGGTAGAGAATAAGGAGATGGAGATTTAAGGACTGAACCTTGTGGAATCCTCACTTTTAGGCAGGAGGAGGGATCAAAGAAGTTAAGAGTTCAAAGCCGTTTAGCTATTGCGAAGATCAACCAGCCCAGTGTGTCTATTTTAACTAATCAACAAACACTGAATTAGAAATGGGGCCCCACCAGGCATCCAGAATTCTAATTTTTTACAAATGTAATGTAAAAAGTGAACACACAGTCTTTTAAGTTGATCTTATGGAAAATATCTATCTTATTCTTCCATTGAGCCACTGTCAGAGACAGAATATATGGATGGACCCTTGGTTTGACTCAGTATATAATTTCTGACGCTCTTATGCTTATTTTTTTAGTTACTTGATCATCTTGTGAGTGGTCCTGAGGAGATAAATGAATAGCACAAATGTGCAAGTTACTTTGCTTTCTCTTAGTTACATTGTAACTAACTATGTAAGCATGACAGGTTTAATCCTTGATTACTTCTCTTCCATCTGTAGGAGCAGAGCTGTGACATTCCCTTTAAGGAATGCCACCTGACTCCTGTTTGATCAGAGAGATTCAGTTGCACATCCAGGGCTTCCAGAAAGTCATGGCCTACCAAGTTTTGAAAATTAAATGTTCTTACTTTTATTTTTCCTAAGTAAGGCTTCCTATATAGCCCTTAAAATTCTTAGTCACTTGTCCAGCAAATCTCTTTGTTTCCATTAGGAATAAGCACATTCTTTGTAGCATTTATGTAGTAATGAACTCTATTTCTAGGTAACATCTCTGAACCATAAATATTTCCGCACACACTTGGAAGACAGCCTTTCCTTGGGCCGACCCCTTCTCATTGAGGATATTCGTGAGGAGCTGGATCCAGCCTTGGATAATGTATTAGAAAAGAATTTCATTAAATCAGGCACCACATTCAAGGTGAGCTTCAGGGAAAGAAAAAAAAAAAAAGAAGAAGAAGAAAAGAACAATGGTGACATCTACTTATCTTTTTGAGTATAGCAGCGAAGGCACTTTCCTTGAGGTGGTAGTATTGAATACACTGGAAAAAATTATTTCCAAAATCATATTTAGTGTTTCCCTTATTTTTTAACAATATATGAAAAAACACAGGGAAGGGGCGCCTGGGTGGCTCAGTCAGTTAAGCGTCCGACTTCAGCCCAGGTCACAATCTCACGGTCTGTGAGTCCGTGAGTTCGAGCCCTGCGTCGGGCTCTGGGCTGATGGCTCAGAGCCTGGAGCCTGCTTCCGATTCTGTGTCTCCCTCTCTCTCTGCCCCTCCCCCATTCATGCTCTGTCTCTCTCTGTCTCAAAAATAAATAAACGTTAAAAAAAAAAAAAAAGAAAAAGAAAAAACACAGGGAAGGGCAATATCTTGGTTAGAGAAGCCATTTAGCTGACACTAAATAACATATTAAGGACAGACATTTTCTGGTTATAATAATATATTAGTGTTACACACACACACTATATATATATATATAGTGCATATATATGTGTGTGTATATATGTGTATGTATATGTGTGTATCTATATGTGTGTGTGTGTATATATATATATATACATATATATATATGTTTGTATGTTAGCAGCTCTGAGAAAATTGGATTTATAAGCCATATTCTCATCTATACAATAAAACCTCCGTGTTCTCACTGGAGAAAATGGCATTTTAATACAGTCTATGAACATTTCTTTGTTCATTTCTCTCTTTATTAACTTTCAATTTAAACTTACAGACTTTGCTAGAAGCTATGGATTGCTGTTTCCCATCGTTGGTGACATGAATCATTTTCAGAAGTGTTTCTTTTTTAATTGTGGCATTCTCTACCTTTAGACTTCTTTGGTTTTATTTCTTTTTTTTTTTAAACATTTAATTTTTTTAACGTTTTATTTATTTTTGAGACAGGGAGAGACAGAGCATGAACGGGGGTGGGGGGGGTGGGGAGCGGTCAGAGAGAGAGACACACAGGATATGAAATAGGCTCCAGGCTCTGAGCTGTCAGTACAGAGCCCGACGTGGGGCTTGAACTCAGGGACCGAGAGATCATGACCTGAGCTGAAGTCGGCCGCTTAACCGACTGAGCCACCCAGGCGCCTCTGTTTGGTTTTATTTCTTGATGAATGACAGCATTTCTGATTGAGATTTTTCACTTTGGACAACTTAATTTCATGAATATCAGTGAATAAGTAAAGAATGCAGATTTTCTCATTAAACAAAATTTTATTTAGGAAAATATTTTTCATAATGTGATTTCTTTTATATGCCTTATTTAACATGCCAAAGGAGGGTGTAGGATTTTTATTCCTGAAGGTCTTCCTGAAGGTCTTTCAAAAGAACAGATCCTTATCTGTGGTGTGAAGGCGTGGGGCTTGAAACTGTGGGAGTGCCTTATTGATGTGATTTCCAACCACAGGTAGAATCAAGATTAATTAAAAATTTAAGTCCTTTACAAATGGTATCATTCCCACCTCACTTTTAGATAGCGAAACCAGGTGTTTTTAAATATACTTGCAAATTGTAGTGTCTAAGATAAATGTTATCTCTCTGGATAAAATGTTGGCATTTTTTTCCTTTGAAAATTTCTTTAATCTTTTCAGTTGTCAAGTATGCTTCTTTGAGGACTGTGAAATGCAAAGAGGGATAACACTTCCTCTAAACACCACAGATTTCCTCAGTAGGAAACAATTTCCTCAAGTGGGAGAAAACGGGCAAATCTGGGATGTGTCTGAGTTTTCCCTTATGCAACATTTGTTTGGGATAAATGTTTCATTTACTTTGCTTGGTGTCATGGCTAACAACATCTTCCGGCAGGACCACAAATCTACATTATTTAATTATTTAAGATCAGCAATTAAAGTTTTACAACTTTTTCCTTTGCAATTCATCCAAATTTCCCAGCGCTGACCTCTGATAAATTCTTTCCTAATTTAAACCCAAATTCCTTTCCCTGTCCTTTAAGCTGTTTTTTGATTGTGTATTTGAATTGATGTAGGTGAAAGTCGGTGATAAGGAATGCGATATCATGGATACATTTAAACTTTATATTACTACAAAGTTACCAAACCCTGCCTTCACCCCTGAGATCAATGCTAAAACATCAGTCATTGATTTTACTGTCACCATGAAAGGCCTTGAAAATCAGTTACTAAGGAGAGTGATTTTAACTGAGAAACAGGTAATAATTTCTCAAGGTAGAGGACTACTTCTCATAAATTATAATAAAAGCTTAAAATGTATTCTGAAATTGTTAAGTATATGAGAAAGAAAAAATTAAGCAAACTGTATTTACCTTCGTTAACATAAATATTTGTTTAGCTGTCTCAAGTCTTTCCAAGAAATCATGTACCGAATTCACCTGTCTTCCAACCCCACACATGCGTGTGCATGCACGCACACACACACACACACACACACACACACAAACACCCTCACACTGCTCTTTCTGTTTCTGTCTTTCAACCTTGGGGTATGTTGGCTTCATGTCTATAGTCCCCTGGATGGGTGATCTTTGGTGTACCGGAAAAATTCAATAAAATAGTGATCCTGGAGAAAAAGAAATTGCTCTGCATGAGTATATTGCCACTGTAGAAGTTTCAACTACTACAGTCTGGTACTCTAATGATACAGAGAACCTAACTTTCATTTTAATTCAATAAAATTTGCATGAAAGCAGGGAAATTAAGTGTGATTGAGGGTTCCAATAAAACAAAGAACAACTTAAAACTTGAAGACTTTAAGAGACTGATACAAGATTAAACTAATTTTTAAGATAAATCTCAGGAAACATTTAATGTTATGCATAAAATATGCTTGCATAAAATTTAATTATACGTATTTGCATATAGAAAATATATTTGCATAAAATCTGAGAAAGATTATATTTGCTTACATAGAATTAACTTGAGTATTGAGGGTTCAAGGAAAGGGCAAGTTTAGCAATAATAAGACCGGAGAGGCTTAAAATGGGAGGGTGAGAAAAAGATTGGCAGCAGCAGACTTGGCAAGGAAAAGGGAAAGACAAGAAATAGGAACAGGTGCCACGGACACAGGAAAGACATTGGAAGAGGGAAAGAGAAATGATACTCACACCAGAGAAATAGAGACTCAGGGGCGCCTGGGTGGTGTCCGACTTCGGCTCAGGTCATGATCTCACGGTCCGTGAGTTCGAGCCCCGCGTCGGGCTCTGTGCTAACAGCTCAGAGCCTGGAGCCTGCTTTGGATTCTGTGTCTCCCTCTCTCTCTGCTCCTCCCTGCTCATACTCTGTCTGTCTGTCTGTCTGTCTGTCTGTCTGTCTGTCTCTCTCTCTCTG
The DNA here is from genome assembly GCF_028018385.1 of Neofelis nebulosa. Classification (NCBI taxonomy): domain Eukaryota; kingdom Metazoa; phylum Chordata; class Mammalia; order Carnivora; family Felidae; genus Neofelis; species Neofelis nebulosa. The sequence continues at coordinate 40,837,598 of NC_080787.1, forward strand.
TCTCTCATGAGCGCATGTGCCCGCATGTTCAAAAATAAATAAACATTAAAAAATTAAAAAAAAAAAAAAGAAATAGAGAGACTCAGTAAAAGGAGAAGTGAAACCCTACCTGATTAACAGAGATGGTTAACTTGGGGCCGGCCCTTAAAGGCCTCCCAGTCTGGTGGAGGGAAGGGGGCACAGTCCCACCTTCCATTCTCGGTAGCTGTTGGGTCTTGCAACAAAGAGCCTGGGGTTTCTGCAGTCCAGAAAGGGAGTCATGGCACTTCCACAGCCAGGCAGAGAGAGCATGGGCCTCATTGCCTCCTCACCTCTTAGGGCCACATGGTGCCTTCCTTCATGGTTTAACTGGTGCTGTTTATCTGTTCTGAGATGATTCCTCACTGGTTCAGTGTCCCATGCAGGCTGCACAAATTTCTGTAAGGCAGGCCACTCCCTGTTTAAAGTAGGCTACACTCTGTCCCCAGAGGGCCCCACACCTGATCTTCTAGGCTTCAGCTTCCCCTTCAAGGGATACATTAAGGTGCTTACTTCAATCTTGTTGGAAACACACACACACACACACACACACACACACACACACACACACTTACTCTGCAGGAAGACATCCTGACCGTGATGTCTTAGCTATATTGCTCTTACACCCTCATTTTATGGAGGGACAGAGACCACAGAGAATAGGGTCTTAACCCATAAAAGCACATGGACTTTCCACCCTGCCAGGCCTCCTAGATAAGCTTTACAGGTCATGCTGTAAAACCCACAAGTGTCTACTATCCCGTGATGCTTGCTTTTCCAACGTGATTTCATTTTGTCCACAGACTCCTATACTGCCACCCAGAGGTGACCATTTTAATGGAAACAATGCATTAGGCATCCCCATGCAAATGCAGCCATGACCTTCATTGCCACCCCATCAATAGTAAAATGACAATAATACAACCTCTGTTGGAGTTGGAGGACAAGGGTATCAGACCTGTCTTTGCCAGTAACTAACCGTGAGAATGATAATGGGATGTTATTTGGAGTTAATATTTCTGAGTCCTCAGTTTCCCCAGATATAAAACAAAGTTGTTGAACGAAATTTAGCACACTTCAATTTCACACATATTTATCATGCCAGGTCCTTTCTCTGCAAAACCTCAGGGCAAGGGCTCTAAGGAATACAAAGGTGAAGCACATCAGCTCCTGCCCTCTAGACGCACAGGATCTCATTAGAGGGACCTAATCTACACACAGATTGTGATGCAAGCCATGGCCCGTGTAAAGACAAAACTGGTGCGGTGGCTTCTGATGGACAAATTGGTTTAAGAAGACTTTCTGAAAGTGGTAGAATTTCTGAAGTGGTTTTTCAAGAAATTTTCTCAAATTTGTACCTTAAAAGCACTTTCTTTTAACATAATTCTAAGTACAGTGCATGATTCTATTTAAGGTCAGGAAAGAAAAGTGCTATAAAGATGCTATGGAGGCAATTTCAATTCACTTTACGTTGAGCAAGAGTATTAAATCCATGTTAAATTTCCTGAGTTTGAAAATTGCACTATGCTTGTGCAAGAGGATATCCTGGTTCTTAGGATGTTTGCTAAAGTTTTCTTAGGGGTAAAGGATCATGACATCAGCAAATGTTTCACCAATAATAATAATGATGGTAAGTATTATATATATGTATATTATACATATATAATATATGTATGTTATATATATTATATATATATATATATATATAGAGAGAGAGAGAGAGAGAGAGAGAGAGAGAGAATGGGAGAGTATGATGAAGCAAAATGTTATCTGGTGAATCTAGGCAAAGCCTATGTGAGAGTTTATTATATCAGTGTTGTAACTTTTCTGAAAATTTGAATTTTTTTCCAAATGAAAATAATGGAAAATAATGAAAAATACATTATTTTGTAGAAAAAAAATATGCCTTCCAAACACCCAGTTTGGCCCGTCTGGTAGAAAGAGATGTCAAACAATGGAAAATGGATTTGTGTTGGCAACTGGCTGTGTCAAACCAAACAAACTGCCTGGTGTTCCCATAGGCAGATCCCAAACCAAGAGCTCACATTCAGCTTGGGTGGCCTCTTGGTTTCTTAATATTATGTCTCTGCTTCTACCACTTCTGCTTGCCAATAAAGTTAGCATTTCACACAGAGACTGTGTGGGAACAGGGCCAAGAAAATGGGACACTCTAATTTAAATAAACTTAGATCCAGGAAGAGGGGATAATCAGACAAAATTATTTTAGCAGGGGCATCTCATGCATGCTATGGAAACTTAATGCTAGTGGTCATCATTTTTTTTTAATTAAAAAAATTTTATTTATATTTGAGAGATAGAGACAGAGTGTGAATGGGACAGGGCCAGAGAGAGAAGGAGACAGAATCTGAAGCAGGCTCCAGGCTCTGAGCTGTGAGCACAGAGCCCGATGCAGGGCTTGAACCCACAAACCCTGAGATCATGACCTGAGCTGAACTCGCACGCTTAATTGACTGAGCCGCCCAGGCGCCCCTAGTGGGCATAATGTTTTTAAGTGTCCAGAGATACAAAAGTACAGATAGATAGATTTGACTAGTGATGGTAATTTCTTCTGTCATTCCAGAGGCACTTTGGTTTAAACTGTTAAAAATTGACCAGAAGCACTAGTAAATGGGATCGGCCACCATGGCTGGTAATCACAGTTCTGCTATTGTTTCGTGTCTCTTGATAACAGGAATTAGAGTCTGAGAGGGTTAAACTTTTGGAGGATGTGACTTTCAACAAGCGGAAGATGAAGGAACTGGAAGACAACCTTCTCTACAAATTAAGCGCCACAAAAGGTACTGATTTATTAACAAGTCACCAAACAGTGGGTTCTGAACAAGGATTTCTAGTGCCCTCTTTTCAGGACCCTCGTGATTGTAGATGTTAGGAAACAGTTGAGTTACCAAGGCAAACACAAGTGAGGCAATTTCCATCTAGACATTTGAAGAAGGACCTCAGAGAATCTGATTTTTGAATTAGCAAACAGAGTCTGAGCATTTGAGAATAACACAGTTTTCTTGATATAATTGCTCTCTCCTGAGAAACATAAGGGCTCCCAATAGAGCTAGGTAACTCATAATAGGCTAATTTGCTTGCCCAAAGGAAACTAATGTGCTCAATCTGATTTTTTTTTTTTTTTTAAGATCGACTCTTTCATTTGGCATTGAAATGCAGCTACCACAGCGGGTTATGAGGTGTGTAATCTGTGTCAGAGGCACTTGGGCACCCAAGGCCCAAGCTCACTCTCAAGTTGCCTTGACCATCTACTTAGAAGTCAGGGATGGGTTCTCCCTGGGGCAGTCTGATTTGGGGATGTAGTCTCTCTCAATAAATAAAAATATCCTATCCCAAGATAATAAAGTCAGCAAACACCATATTGTTCTGCAGTAGGTAAGTTACAGTAGCCTAAATCCTGCTATTGATTACAGCCTCATAATGAGTGCTTCCCAGTAGCACTTTAATCCTTGGAGATAAACAAAAATCTTAACCTCCAGAAGTATGTGATGTATCATTCCTGCAGCGATCTCCAGCACTACCTTTACAGGGACCTCATGGAAAAGACCTTCTATCTGCCTTGATTGCACTGCTTGTGTTCGTGAACTTATCTGTCCTCTGGTCCAGTGACTTCTCCCAGCCATGTGGCTACCCCTGGGTGTTCTAATATCAGCAGGGAGAGCAGAGGGCTCTTGCCCGGCTCCAGCCAAGGATGTGCTGGATCAAGGTGTCATCCCTGCGAGGTTGATTGCAATTTGGACTTTCGTGGTAGACCCAGAATGCCCATCGGAGTAACTCACACCTTCCTGAAGCATTCTCCTGCCATCCAGAGGTCTAGGGTCAGGCCAGAGCACGCTGTTTGCAGATATCGTGACCTTTTAGCTCAGCACGTCCCAAGTATCTTTCCGTATCTTAAAGTTGGATTTATTGTCACAGAGACATGGGTGTTTCTATTAAAAATGATCATGAAAGGTGAAACTAAAAATAAAATGAGGATTTTTGTTCCTGGCGGGACACTTCCACTATCCCCCAGTTTCCTCTTGTTGGAGACATGGAGGGACCAGAGTTCTCAGCGGCAAGGACTGATCTACTAAAGCTGGACTAAAGAGGGTACCATTCCACTGCAAGCTGGCGTGGAACATGGGATGGGCTCCCACCATAACTCAAACTGGGTGGACGAGCTCATGACACTTTGAGGGGGACCATGGAGGTGATAATGGAGGGGAAAGCTGTGTCGCATAAGGCACGGCTGAAACCGCTGGGGGTACATGGAGCCTGATTTTGGAATTCAGACACTCGCGGGCCAGTCATGGGGGCTGCCTTGTGAATCCCCTTTTGCAGGTGTTCAGGCAGCACGGGGGACAACCCGTCCCCAGGAATGTTTAGACGGATTTAGGCATCAGAGGACAGTTGGGCTGGAAGCCTTTTGGTATGTTAACATCTGCCCTTCTCCCTTGCGGGCTTTGAAGACGGAGACTTGGAAATGGACAGGGCGATTTCGGAAGTGACGCATCTCCTTTGTGGCTTCCCCCATCTTGCCTTCTACCTTCCCTGTTTGGCTTTTAGGTTCCTTGGTAGACGACGAATCTCTCATCGGTGTCCTCCGAACCACCAAGCAGACAGCATCTGAAGTAAGTGAAAAGCTACACGTGGCCGCAGAAACGGAGATCAAAATTAACACGGCTCAGGAGGAGTTCCGGCCTGCAGCCACCCGTGGGAGCATCCTCTACTTTCTCATCACAGAGATGAGCATGGTCAACATCATGTACCAGACCTCGCTGGCCCAGTTCTTGAAGTTATTTGACCAGTCCATGGCCAGGTGGGGAGTAACTTAAAATTACCTCCCTTCCCCCACGCAGGGTCACTTAAAATTTCTGTTTGTGTTCCTACTGTCTTAGAAGTGGCTTTTTACTTCTTTGACTTTTCAAATGCATTGCAGATCTGAGAAGTCTCCACTACCTCAAAAGAGGATTACGAATATCATTGAGTATCTGACATACGAGGTTTTTACATACTCTGTCAGAGGCCTGTACGAAAACCACAAATTCCTCTTTGTACTCCTGATGACCTTGAAGATCGATCTTCAGAGAGGAACGGTGAAGCACAGAGAGTTTCAGGCTCTCATTAAAGGTGAAGGGCTTGGAATATGGATGCGGTATGTAGAGGAGACTGCTTCTGCTACGCTCTTTGATGTGCTGTAGACCCATTTTTACAGCAAAGTGGGGATATTACGTTCCCGTGAAAGCGAAGTTCTTTATTGACACCTCTTTTGTCTTTTCTGATTTCCATTCATTTTGCTCTGGTTACTCAAGATGATTTATTTCAGGTGTGTGTGAACTCTGTGATTTTTGTTGTTGTTGTTGTTGTTGTTGCTTGTTATATAATTACCTTAAGTTTGATCCTTGCTGCTCGTGATTAGGAAACCCGAATGCCAAAGGGAAGAAAAAGTAAGGCAGGTGTTGAACTTTCGATTGCAAGAGACCAATTACTTGAGCAAGGGATATAGTGATTTCTAAGATTGTGAAAAAGGCACACTTGCACTTCATTTTGGAAGTTAATCCTATTCGTCACCTATCTCCATGTTAAAAGTATCATTAAGAAGATAAAAGAAGGCTATTTTCATTCAATTCAGTTAAACAAGTGTTTATTGAGCATATCCTATGCAAATCCACCATGCTAGTGTTGGGATAGAAGGATAAATCGGACGTTGCTTCAAAAGAAATAACAGTCTCATAAGGGGAATATAGATAATTAATTTTTTTTTTTTTTTTTTTTTGCCAAACAAGGCAGAATAACCTAAATGTTAGCAGAAAGCTAAGGCACACCTGAGTGGCTCACTCGGTTAAGCATCTGACTCTTGACTTCGGCTCGGGTCATGATCTCATGGTTCGTGAGTTTGGGCCCCACATCAGGCTGTGTGCTGATAGAGCGGAGCCTACTTGGGATTCTGTCTCCCTCTCTCTCTGCTCCTCCACTGCTTGCTCTCTCTCTCTCTCTCTCAAAATAAATAAAAATAAACTCTGAAAAAAAGAGAGAGCTAAAAACAAAGTGTTAGGTCTAAAAGAAAGGAGAGACATATGGTTGGTGAGGTCAGTAAGAACTCTTTGGAAAATATACTGTTGCAGGTTAAGCCATGAATTTTTCAGATTAGTTGATACATGGGAAAAAATGTACCATTCGATTTCTTATGTTTTTTTTCTCTTTGTATAAAGTTTAATAAATCATTTTCTGTCTGCCCTTCTCCCCACAAAAAGAAGAAAGTGGCATTTAAAAAGGGCTCTGAAGGATAGGTAGAAGTGAAAGATCCATTCCACGCTGAAACAGAACAGCACAAGAAAAGGAATGAATGAGTGGGGCGTGTAAATGGTGAGCCTCGATTGCTAGAGGAAGGATTTTCTTGATCTGGTGAGAAACAAGGAGTTGTGTAAGGTGGTGACGTGGTCCCTCAGGAACCTCTTATCATCTTTTAAGAAGATGACTCCAGTAGACATGTATGGGGTTAGAGAAAAGAGGTTCAAGGGAGTTTATTATACTCTTCCCAGCCACAGGTACTACATGGTCAGCCCAGGGTAAAGACAATGGGAATATAATGTTTGTTTGTTTGTTTAGAGACAGAGTGTGAGTGGGGGAGGGGTAGAGAGAGAGAAAGACACAGAATCTGAAGCAGGCTCCAGGTTCTGAGCTGTCAGCACAGAGCCCGACGCGGGGCTAGAACTCACGAACTGCGAGATCATGACCTGAGCGGAAGTAGGATGCTTAACCGGCTGAGCCACCCAGGCGCCCCAAGACAATGGGAATATAAAGGCAGAAGCACACATGAGAGATCGTGGAAGTAAAATGGCAGTGGGCCAGATGTAAGAGCCAAGAGAGGGGTCAGAAATGAGTCTAAGATTTCTGGTCTATGTAAAGATTTGGTCTGGTTGATGGAAAGAGGGGTTAGTTTGAGAGGTGTCAGAGTGGAAGAGTAATGAATGTGATTTGGGGACCTAGTTTCTTTCAGAATAGGCCAGGTTTTGTGGACATAAAAACAATCCCAAACCCAAACTTTCCGTGGCTTGACACAACAAAGATATATTCTCATTTGTTTTCTTTCCAACATGCCTGTCATGGTCACCCAGGAATTGCTTCTATAATTACTATGGCAGAGGAGCGGGATAAGACAAATTGTGTGCTGGCTTTTAAAAGTTACTCCACAAGCGACACATGTCACTTAAAGGCTCATCTTTCATTAGCCAAAGCAAGACACACAGCCGCAACTAACTTCAAAGAGAGCAGGGACGTGCCCTTCCCCTGTGTGCGTGGAGGAAGGGGAAGCTGAGTGTTTGTGCACAGCTCTGGTGACTACACACACGTGTTGAATTTGCAATATCCAGCAGACAGTTAGAAAGGATAGGCCGGACAGTTTAGAAGAAGTCAGACAGCTGTTAAGATAGGCATAGAAATAACAGCCAAAGCCATGAGAACGAAAGTGATCATGTAGGAAAAACAAAACAAAACGAAAAACGTCGACTATTTCTAAATTCATACTACGAGGTGGTAGGATGCGACACGCTTCTATCCTCAACATCCTATTTGTAACAAACAGGCAGTAAGTGATTACTTCTTATTACTCCATCATGTTCTTTCCCTACTTTAGTTAATTTCTTCCTCAGAGTCAGGGTAGATGATGGTTGTAGAAACCTTGCGAACAATTTTGCATACTCTCTGAAATTTCTTCCTTGAATTTTTATTTCCTGTAGTTCAAAGGAAGCTGAACTATGTCACTGGGTTCGTATTTTTCTCAGGTCTAATGCACCTGGAGAAGCTGATGTCTTAAAGTGTAGGTATAAGGCAGCGTGGTACAGTAAGGTGGGGGCTGGACCAAGAAGCAGAGAAATGAGCCGGGCTTTGCCACTGACCAGCTATGTGAGCTCAAAGACCATCACCCACTACCTCCATGTGCAAGAGGCTGAGGGGCCCCAAGGGGAAGTGATAAGTACCACCCAGGAGAGGTGGGGCAGGCGGTACAGAGGGTCCAGGCATACAGGTTTGAGGTCTCTGGGACGTTTAAATAAAGTGAACCTAAATTCACCAAACCTAGAAGCTTCTTCTGCCTCATTTCAGTCACCTTGAAGCTCTCTCACTTGGACTTGGGGCCACATCCTCAGTGTCTGGGACACTGGGCCATGGGGAGGAGGGACATTGAAGCATGTAGGAATCCAGGCAGCAGCAGGAGCAAAATGGGCCCCAAATGTAGGAAAGCCTTCTAACTGTGGAATACAAATGAGAAGGGAGGTGTACTTTGGATCTTCCCTTGTTGGTGAGCTGGCTTTCCTTCCCCAATCCCATCTGTCAACATGGCCCCTGAGAAGGAGACAGATAGGATTTAGACAGAAGAAGGAAACCTGGCATGTTGGGCCATAATGGGTTGTGGGAAGGATGAAGGAATCAGAGGTAGAAGGAAGTCAGGTGCCAAGATCCTTACCTCTTCCCAGGCTCCTGAGGCAGAACCTTGGGTGGGTACAGAAGGGTGCTCAAGAAACATCCATACAGGAGACGCCCCTGCATTCTGCCCAGAGCCACATCCCACTTCGCAGGTGCATGGCAGCTTTGGTGGAGGGGAGTGGCTAGATGGATGCGCCTGATGTTTGGCAAGCAGGAGCGTGGGCACGGATGGGCATGGACTCTTGAGAGGGCTGGTGTGCAGCAAAGGCCTGGGGTTCAGGCCAAGAAGCTGCAGGGTAGCTGAGCTTTGTAACTGGACACAAAGGACCAGTCTCTGTGGATAGCAGCCCAATGTCCCCATAGGTCAGGCAGGATTTGTCATAGCTCAGAGGATGCACTGCAGGGACCTCAGCCTGTGACAGAGATGGAGGGCAGCATGCGGATCTGAGGCACCCTCCCCATCAAGATACAATCCCAACCCACCAGTCTCTCCCCTCACCCACCCAGCCAAACCAGAGCTATGAAGGAGACTGGATCTTTCACAGAAAAGGTGTAAATCAGAGGAGACTGAAAGACACAGTGAGGAGGGGATTTGTGAGGAGGGTTAGAGTGGTGACTGAAAAATTTAAAAAGGCTGCACATCTGGGCTGTGGTGAGAGCACATCTACGACCCCATTTCATAAAACTGGAGAATCAGGGAGAGCCTGATTGCACAGGGCCAGGAGAGCCAGTGAGAAGAGTTCGGATTTAATTTAGTTGGCAATAGGGAGCCTTCGAATGTTTTACGAGCAGGAAAGTAGCATGAGCAGAGCAGTGCTTTAAAAAGATTAATTTGGATTGTATGACAGTTTGGTTGACAGAAGTACAATCAGCTCAGCAGTAAAAGAGTTTTTTTTTTTTAAAGACAAAATTGGTTTATTATAAAGTTTGTATCATTTTTGAGCTGTCTTACATTTTAACCAAATTATTTTCATAAAAATGATATATGATTTTGTTTTCAATATTCTTTACAGAGTTAACAAATAGAGCCCTTAGATCTTATATATATATATATATATATATATATATATATATATATATATATATATATAATTTTTAACTCCATACTTAAGAGGGAAAGAAGACTTATTTATTGTAGCAGAAATATTTGATTCCCCAGGAATGACTGTCCCTTTGTGTCAATTCCTACTTGTTTTCTGCAGTATTTGAGAGGTGCCTTTGACTTTCTTCTTCAACTGAGAATGTCAGAGTACTTTGAAAAATGAAATAGATACCAGGGACAATCCTTTGTTACAGAGTAATTGATATAACTATTTTCCCCGCCTGGTTATTTTAGAAAGATCCCTTCTTTCTTTTGTCATAAACCATGGACACAAAGACACCTTAGGGAGTCTCTGCTCTTGCCTTCCAGGTTGGATTGGACCCGAGCCTTCCAAGCCTTCCAAAACAGAGAATTAATGTTTACTATGTTAACAACTAATGTTGCTCTTACTATGGGCCAAGACTCTTCTAAGCTTTCTACATACACTAATTTACTTAATCTTCACAGCGACCAATCTGGTGGATTCTATATCATTACACCCGTTTGACAGAAGAGGGGATCGGAGAGAAATTGAGTTCTTTGTCTCTGTGTTTATGCAGCTAGCAAGTGGCACAGAGAGCCAGGATATCTTGGGGAGCAGGATGGGCTGTGATTGTTGTGGGTTAGGGGAGGTACGCCAAGATGTTTGAAAAGACTCGTTGTGGCCTAAATGTCTTCTCCTGATGTCTTTGAAAACTTTTTTTTTTTTTTTTGGAAAGAACCAAGAAGAAAATGTGTTGGTCTCTAAGATAGAGAAGCAGAGTCCCTTGAGTCTGCAGGTGATGCTCTCTAACAGTTGCTTCTCCTGCAGTAAACTCAGTACTAGCAGAAATGGTGCTAGAGGACGGCTTTCTCTTACCCCAGGTGGCAGAGGAAGGTTTACTCATTCTAACAGCGTTTTGGAGCTCAGAGCTGCTGACCCAGAGGGGGGCAAAGGGATCTATAGGAGCAGAACACTTCAGCTCATTCATCTTCTCAGGAAGGTGCTAGTGGGAGAGCAGATGCCCCCCCACCACCACTGTCCCCTCTACCCCCTCTTTTGCCCAGAGGTCATAGGGGAAGTGGAAGGCATTTGATGAGTTCTTCTGAAGGATAATAGGATTTAAAAGTTCAGAATCACTGTTTTGCATACATCCAAATTAAACAGCATAGCTGGCGTTATTATGATAAAATGTTACTAGAGACATGCAATTGAGGACTTTTTTTGAAATTGTAAATATAATTATGTGTCTTGGTGGAAGATTGTCACATTGAGGATGCTCTTTTGATTTGTGATTGGCTTCAAAACAGGATCCGATGGTGTAATTCATTCTCTCCACCAGACTGCTAAAAAGCAGGGGTCTTGTGTGGTTTTCTCTGCTTTATCCCCAGCGCCTGGCATATGCTGATACATAAAGGATGTTCAGTAAATATTTGTTGCATAAATGAATGAATAAATGATCTGAACATGAGTTACTCCTTTAAAAACCCACAGAAGTCTTACATCCCTCCTGCCCTCCATCTATCCATCTTTTTGACCTGGTAAAAAAATAATACTGAGTATCAAACTTCTGGAGGAGTGAGGACTAAGAAGTGACTTTTGAAACCACACATGAAAAGATCAAGCTAGGGGCGCCTGGGTGGCTCAGTCGGTTTGAGTGTCTGACTTCGGCTCAGGTCATGATCTCGCGGTCTGTGAGTTCGAGCCCCGTGTCAGGCTCTGTGCTGACAGCTCAGAGCCTGGAGCCTGCTTTGGATTCTGTGCCTCCCTCTCTCTCTGCCCCTCCCCCACTCATGCTCTGTCTCTCTCTCTGTCAAAAAGAAATAAACATTTAAAAAAATTTTAAAAAAGACCAAGCTAGTCACTGATATCAAAATTGTAAATGTCCTTAAATTGATTGTTAAAAAAAAAAAACCACGATAAAACCCCCAACAACTGCAACCACCTGAGAAAAATTCTGTGCAGGGAGAAATGACAAGAAGTTGCCATCTGTGTTTTGTAAGATGGTTTAAATCAGAAAAGAAAACACTAAGACATGGAGGAAGTGTACTCCAAAAAGATAGCCACATTTTCTGTCTTGATTATTTTCCCATTTTCTCTGTAATATGGTTGTCTCATGTCTGTTATTTGGAATATAAGTGTCTAAAAATGAAGCACAGGCTGACCTGATTTCTACGGATGCCCTTCCCCAGGGGGAGCAGCTCTGGATCTGAAAGCCTGCCCTCCCAAGCCGTTCCGCTGGATCCTTGATATGACCTGGCTGAATCTTGTGGAGCTGAGCAAACTTCCACAGTTTGCAGAGATTATGAACCAGGTAACAGAAGGCTGGATGAAAGTGCACATCTGTAAACCCAAACGTACCCGGGGCCATTTTGATTGGGGCCTCCTGGCGACAATTCCTTCACCCAAGGGGCTATCTGCAGTAGTGTAGCATTAAAGCACCAAGCTCTCTGGGGCAGATTTTGGAGGGGGAATATCAGAGGGAGCCTTGTCACAGGGGAAGGTGACTGCCTTTTCTTCCTGTGTGATAGGCATGGGTCATTCATAAGCCTGCCTAACTCAAGTTGTTACAATCCGAACAGGGGGGTGGTCCCTTTACTGTAGACTGTTGATGTTTTTACATTTTTACTGCTGCTTCTAATTAAATAAATTGTACACATTTGAATTTGAGGCGCATTAAGAGGTATGGGATCTTTTTAAAAAAATCATCATTTTCACGGTGAAAATATAAAATGGTGAAGGAAATGGTGAATATGCTGAACATGTCCTGATTCACCTGTTGCTTTTCTTTTCTTTTCATTTCTTTAAAAAAATTTTTTAACATTATTCATTTTTGAGAGACAGAGACCGAGTACAAATGGGAAGGGGCAGAGAGAGAGGGAGACACAGCATCCAAAGCAGGCTCCAGGCTCCGAGCTGTCAGCACAAAGCCCGATGTGGGGCTCAAACCCATGAACTGTGAGATCATGACCTGAGCCGAATTTGGATGCTTAATCGACTGAGCCACCCAGGCGCCCCTCACCTGTTGCTTTTCTTATTTGAAAATGTAAATTTGTTACTGTGGATTAGTTGTCGAATTCAGTTCTCACTGGAGAATAACAGTGCAACTCAGCATAAAGATCAGTGTTTATTTCTGGGGTCTGCTGGTCATAACCACCTGTCACTGATGCAAGGCCTGTGGTTTCCCAATGGCAGATGCTGAAAATCATCTTTTTGGGGGGTGCTGGTGATAGACAACTGGGGTGATGGGTGCAATGCAAGTTGGTAGAGACCTCATGCTGTCATCACTGATTTCCTCCCCTCTACACACACACACACACACGCACACACACACACACACACACACACACACACACACCCTGCCCAGCATACACTAGGTGTGTCTGTTTAGTGGCATTTCTGACACATTACGGAGACTCTTTACCTATTCAGCCATGGCTGGGTCCACCTGTGATGGACAGTAAGTTTTGTTTTGTAGTACAGCCACACATGAGTCCCTCAAGCCCAAACAAGTAACTCTGGGAGAAAATAAGGTGGTCTGAGCCTGGCCGGGACTGGTAAGGGAGACCTCAGAGCACCACTGGAGTAAAAAATCAATCAATCAATCAATCAATCAATCATTCACCAATTGCACCCTCTGCTGGCGGGTTAGATTGACACTGGGATAGGCATTATCGTTTCCTCTGTTGATTAGAATTTAATTACCTGTGGTGAGGAATCTGGCAGCTACTACTGCTTAACTATAGAATAAGTACTTTGCAACAGCTATAACCATGCAAGGGAAGTATTATTGGCCCCGCTTTATAGATGAGAAAACAGATTCAAAGGGGTTAAGTACTTGCCCAAGGCCTCATAGCCACTGATGGCAAAGCTGTCCTCTGACCTCATGCTCTTTCCCTGACATCATGAGTTATTTCTCTCCCAGTCACCATTGGACGGGCCAGAAATGAGGGAGCGGTCATCCTAAGGAAAGTTGCAGAAGTTCACGGGAGCTGACATCAGGTGGCCATCGATTTGGGGTCTCTGTGGCAAGAAAGGGCAGAAGGAGAAGGGGTCAGTCTCCCAGCTGAATGGATGTCAGGAAGAGAAATAGAAGTATCTCAAACAGCATCTGCCCTGCTTTGGCATCTCAGGCTGAACTGTTTAGCACCTGGAAGTGGTTTTGTTGACAGAGCCAGGAAAAGGGATGGGAAGTGGAGGTGAGCAACCAGGGGCTGGAAGATATCCCATTGCCCATCACAGACGGGGCTTGCTTGGAAGCTCCATCGGGTAGAGTTCAAAATTAGCAGATGCCCGCCAGGTCAGTAAGCTGGGAACGGACACCCTCTCTCTTCTCGCACCTCCTCTCTAGCCGCAGGTGTGGAGGAGGGCTGCAGGGGGCGATGCGGGCAGCACCCAGGTACCCGTGCAGTAGGGTGGGGCGCCAAGTGTGCAGGGCAGATTCTTTGAGAGCAGTCAACTCCAAGGAGCCACTGCAACAATCTTCAGGAGAAAGGTGGCAGTTGTGAAACAGTTCAGAAATCTTCCTCCTCCTTTTAGTGCCCCAGGGACAAAGTTGGAACGACTGCATTACAGAGCAATTGTTCTGCTGTTCATTTGCATGCTGCCTATATCCTATATGATGGATTATTTGCGGGACGTGGACTTTGGGCGGTTATTTAACCCCTCTGTGCCTCAGTGAGAAATGAGGGTAATACAGGTAACAGTCCAATCCTTGGATCTGGCACACAGTATCTGCTCTGTTGGCTTTTGCCGTTTGCTTGTAGCTCTTACCATGGCTTTTAAAACATGCTTACAAACATGGTCAAAATAATCCCGGCTGCTTGTTGCAGCATCGGGCTCATCAATCTATAGTTTTTGTAATTAATTTTGTCAGTACATGGGCTTCAAGGAGTGCCTTTTAATGCCTCTGAAAATTGGCGTTTCTTGCCATGCCTCTGAAAGAACACGTATTTCAGACCAGCTCTTGGAGAGACCTCTGTTCTTAGGCTTGGGGTCTCAAGGCAGGGAATCACTAAGAAAATAAAAGTTTAGAGTCTGTCATCTACCACTATTTTAAGTAGAGGTCAACATTTAGAGGTTTGGTTATCAGAATGGTCTATATCAGTGGTCCTCAACCAAGGGCAGCTTTGTGCCACCCCCCAGCCCCGCCACCGCCCCGAGAGCATTCGACAATGTCTGGAGACATTTTTCATTGTCATGAGTTGGGGATGAGGCTGAGTAGAGGCCAGAGATGCTGCTAACATTCTGACAGTGTGCAGGACTACTCCCCCAAAATAATCTGGCCCCAAATGTCATTAATATTGGCAGGTTGTTTGTAAACCCCCGTCTATGTTTTTTTCCTCCCTGATCATTTAGTGTAATTGATACACTGTCTTAATTTCCGTGAAAAATGTAGAAAAGCAATGGAAAAACTGAAGGGAATAGTAATTTGAGTCACACATTATTTGAGTCACTGATTCTGAAAAAAAAAAGCAAACTGTGTAGTTATGCTTGAAAAATTATCTGCCTGTGAAGAATGACCCTCTAAAGTTACTCAGTATTCTCTCCAACATGTTCCAATTGTATATATTTCTATGGCTTGCTAATTGGCTTATTTATTTTAGATATCTCGTAATGAGAAGGGATGGAAAAGCTGGTTTGATAAAGATGCTCCAGAGGAGGAAATTATCCCTGATGGATATAACGATTCACTGGATACCTGCCGCAAACTTTTACTTATCAGGTGAGCATATGTATTATCAGACTTAGAAGGATCACTCATCAGATTGTCAAATTACAGATGTTACCTCAGTGAGTTTACTTCACTATGTCCCAGTGGGTATTCTAAGAAACGTGTGCTTCCATATTGTGGTTTGGGATGGCAATTCCTTAGTTCCTTGACAAGCAAATAAAATGGTGGTGGTGGCAGGGAATGTATTAGTGATAGTGTTTTTAGCAGAAGACACATGAAAAATATGCCTTTATTATTCCCTCTGTTCATCATTTGCCACTGAGTGAATCACTTATTGTTGAATTTACTTGATAAAAAAAATAATCCTCACAAAGTTACAAGGCAATTAGTCTACAAGCTGAAATTAAATTTTATTTGAGGAAAAAAATAGGAATTGCCTATTGAAATGTATAAATGTTGTTTTGGCTATTAAAATATGATGTGAAGGGAGAAAATTCTTTTCTTTTCTTTTCTTTTCTTTTCTTTTCTTTTCTTTTCTTTCCTTTTCTTTTCTTTTCTCCTTTCTTTTCCTTCTCACTTTTCATGTTTTCTAAATATCTAGTAGCTCAAAGAAGGCTACTGGAGGAAGCTATGGGAAGGTGTATGTGTGTGTGTGATTTGTGAGCAAGGCAGGAGGGTGGAGGTGGGGAGATGGGGCCACCAAAAGAGCAACAAAAAGATGTAGGATTATTTTGGAGTGGTTTTTGTTTTCCCTAATAATATACACCTGAGCTTGAATTTCTTAGAAAAACTTGTTTCGGGGATATTGTCCACTCTTTGAGAGTAATCAGAATGGTCAGCAGTGGTGACCTCGTGATGTATGGAGTATGAAAGGATTACTTTTTTTTAAAGTTTATTTATTTTGAGAGAGAGAGAGAGAGCACAAGCAGGGGAGGGGCAGAGAGAGAGAGGGAGAGAGAAAATCCCAAGCAGGCTCCATGCTGTCAGCGTGGAGCCCAATGTGGGGCTTGAACACACAAACCATGAGATCATGACCTGAGCCGAAGTCAAGAGGCAGATGCTTAACTGACTGGGCCACCCAGGCACCCCAGGGCTACTTGTTTTTATAGGAATAGATGTGTCTATCTTTTGTCCATCCTTTAAAGAGTGAATCTGTGCCAAACGAGTAGTGTAGTCTACTAGTAAATAAGAATCTGTAGAGCTTGTCTGTGATCCAAAATATCAAATAGTAAATGATATTTCTTTGATGTGTTGCTGTGTATAGAACCTACTACAGTGCAGGCTACACAGATGGTATTAAATAAGTCCTTGCTGATCAACCTACTTTTGGCAACTTTGACACTTTAATTCTCCCCTTGAACACTGCAGAGCTTCACAGTGTGCAGCGGGTTGGCCCCTGTTGTCTTCGGGAGCTGGTGGAGGACACCTCCCCTTGTGTCCCTGCTGAGCCCCAGCACCTAAAGTGGGGCCTGATGCGGTGGGCACAAGATAAATATTTATCAAAGAATAGATGTGGTCCTGCCTATTAGTTTGAATAAGGAATTGCTCACCTGAAGCAGATAGCCTCAGTGACCAGGGGTAATCATTGATGTGATTAAAAAAAACATAACTAATTAGGGGCACCCGGGTGGCTCAGTCAGTTGAGCATCAGACTTCTGCCTGGGTTATGATCTCATCGTTCATGAGTTCGAGCTGTGTTGGGCTTCCTGCTGTCAGTGCAGAGCCTGCTTCGGATCCCCTGTCCTCTCTCTCTGCCCCACCTCTGCTCATGCACGTGCTCTCTCTTGCAAAAATAAACATTAAAAATAAGCTTTAAAAAAACTAATTAAAGCTTCAGTGTAGTTGGTGTGTCTTCTGAAAATGAGACATTTGGATCAACTGGCTTCTAAGGGTTCTTCTGGGTTAACAACAGACCATGTTTTTACCCGCTCTGGCCTATTTTTTCCCAGTGCCTCGCACCAAAACCACATGATTAAATTTGTATTCATTCAGGGATGGGAAACCTTCCCATCCTTCTTACACAGATCTGCAGATCTGGGAATTAGCTTTTTGTCCTTTTCCAGTTAATTACGTTTTTTAGATGCTTAGAATTAAATAGAATGAAAAATGAACACACTGAATTTTTTCCTATAACTTGTATTCATTTCTAGGTCTTGGTGCCCAGACCGTACTGTTTTTCAAGCAAGAAAGTACATTGCAGATTCTTTGGAGGACAAGTACACAGAACCAGTTATCCTAAACCTGGAGAAAACTTGGGAAGAAAGTGATACCAGGACACCTTTGATATGTTTCCTGTCCATGGGATCTGATCCCACAATTCAAATTGATGCATTGGCCAAGAAACTGAAGCTGGGTATGATCAGACATTTATTCAGTTTAGTAAAACCTCTGTATTTTTGCCTCAAACATTGCCTCTTATAATTTCATAACTGATTCTTATTATATATATTGTATATATCTAATTATATCTAATTATATATAATATTATATATATTATAATTATATAATTATTATAATATAGTATAATAATGATATAAATATATATATATATGTATATATATTTTTTTTAAGTAGTAAGCAGATGTCCATACTACATGGATAGCAGACTAGGAAGAATGAACATACAGAACCATTGCCCTGTCTGTATAAAATTACAAAAAACTCTATTTTGTCAGAAATTGAAAAACTATAACCATTATTATAACACACAGTAATTTGGGATTTATTCAATAACTCTTTAGAACGGGCAGCAAGCTAGATTCAAGAAGCGCGGAGACGAACACAAAATAGCTGGGAAAGACAGATACATAAACACGTAATTGTGGCAACTGCTGGAACTGAGGCATAGACACACCTGATTACAAGATCCAGAACTACTCGGGCTGCAAGGGGTAAAGGGAAGGCATCACAGTGATGGTATTTTGAGTAGGATCTAAAAAGGAGTTGAGATTTTAGTAGGTGGGACGGTGGGAGATACAAGGTAAGTTGCTCCAGGGGGAGGAGGCAGGGCAAGGAATTAGAAACACAAAAGTGGTGAGAGCAGTGACTGAGTCAGCACAACCAAAGGACAGGGACCTGTATGGGAAGATGGAGCCATCTTTTTATAGAATAGCTGTTTGTAGGAGGGCTGTTCATCTGCTCCTCATGGTCTGGAAATCTGAATATTGTTGGCATTGCCATTTGGTATCTTTCAGGTTCAGATCTCTGGAACTATCCCTTACTGGGTTAATTCATTTATGTCTTTATAAAGATTATAAAGGTGATTGATTATGCATAACCAAACCTACCCTGTGAAACAAAACTTACATTGAGTTTATTAGTAAGTTAACATAATGTGATATAAAATCAATTTAGTCTTCTCCAAGTATTCACCATGCTATGTGTCCTGCACTAAAAAATTACTGCAAACCATCAGCTTAGGGTATCATGGTCTATGGTCACTCTCTGTTTTCTCATCTTGACTTTTCTCTGTT
Organism: Neofelis nebulosa; assembly: GCF_028018385.1. Taxonomy (NCBI): domain Eukaryota; kingdom Metazoa; phylum Chordata; class Mammalia; order Carnivora; family Felidae; genus Neofelis; species Neofelis nebulosa. The sequence continues at coordinate 40,856,245 of NC_080787.1, forward strand.
CACTGTCACCATACCCTTCTATACTCTATATTGATCCATGTTTTAATCGTCACTTTCTTCAGTCTGAACACTGATACTCAATGTAAAGAGCTTCCAGTTGTAATGGCAACTATTCATGGTTAAGTTTTACTAACCACCTTAAAGGTAGACTGTGTTGCTCTGGTATTTATGGCAACATGCCAGTCATCTTCATTGGTCTAAGAGTGATGCCTCTCTTGCAGCCTTGTAGCTTCCAAATCTTCCTCAGGTGTATTCCTTTATGGATATTTGTCCAGTTGCTTTGTCCAGATGCCCCACTTCTCTCTGCTTATGGGTTCCTTTTTCCTGTCTTACTATGCACCAATCTCTATGTGGCAGAACTCTTGGTCTCTGGTGGCTTGTGAGCTTCACTGCTTATATGTTTAGTAAGTTCACCATTCCCAGGGAAATTCCCCTTACTCTCTTGGCCCCAGGTCCAAATAGCAAGGGAAGAAATTCATTGGTTTTGCTTTGGTCACATGTTCCTTTCTGGGCCAATCAACGAATATTGCTGTGGTGATGGATTCATAGCAGGAAGCACATGTGTGGGGCTAGAATGGGGGCATTTCTTAGAAGGGGATATTGTTCCTAGAAGATGGGCATGTTTCCAACTAGAATTACCATTTCAAATGACCTCAAAATAATGCTATTGTCTAGGACCAGAGTTTAAAACAGAATTAAGAAATTCAGGGTTTCTTTTGGGAGAAATTATAACCATGACATTAAATAAATTTAGCTGGAACTGTGCTATCACCTTTACTGTTATTACATGTTATCATACTACTTTGCTTGGCAATTTGGTGATTTCCATTTCTTGCCGTGACTTAAGTTTTTCCAACAATTGTTTAAGCTTCTGTTGGTTGCTTTGTTAGGATACTAAAACAGAGTACATTTGATTTTGATCCTGAAACTCCATGTAAAGAGCTTCCAGTTGTAATGGCAACTATTCATGGTTAAGTATTACTAACCACCTTAAAGGTAGGCTGTGTTGCTCTGGTATTTATGGCAACTTGCCAGTCTTCCAGGACCCAATGAATTTTATACAGAACTCTTTGATGAATAAGTTTTCAGAATGCTAGAAAGTCTCATGCTATTTACTATCCCCCAAATATCTGTGAAAATGAAACTATAATATGTACAGAATAACATAGTAATCTAGTCTCAACTAGAAAGATTTTATTTGGATAACTGGATACTAGACAATCATAGGATACTCAAGGTGAATAGGCTGGAAATCTTGAAATCCAACTACCTTATTTTACAGCTGGGGAAAGTAAAGTCTAGAGATTGGGCCATACAGCTGGCTGGGGACAGACCCAATTCAGGCCTTATCTCAGGGCTTCCAAATCCCACTGCAGTGGTCTGTTCTTTCATTCCCTTTCACTGCCTTCATTGGATGAATTAACCAGTTACCAGACAGCAACTTGAGGAATGGGACCAAATCAAATACATTTTTGTAAGAAAAGAAAAGCTTCTTACTATGGATATTGTCAGGTGCCTGTCAGACTCTGCAGTGAGAGATTTGGAGCAGACAAATTCTGCCCAGAAACACTGTGTGCCTGGGCAAGAGAGAAGACAGGTGTCTTTAGCATGAGAACCCTACCAGAGCCTGGATAACGGAGAAAGAGGATGGATGGGTTTGAAGATAGAATCCAAACACAAGTGAAAGAGAACAAGTAAAATACAAACCCACAAATATACTGAAGTAGGAATGGGGAAATGGGCATAAAAACACATACAGATGAAAAAATTTAAATAACAGGAGAACATTGCATAGTTATGGTAATAAACTTAAAAATATCATTAAAATGGACAAGTTTGTAGAAAAATACAAATTTATAAAATTTTCTCAGAAAGGGCGAAAAACCTGAATACACCAATAATCAAGATGAGAAAAATTAGAAGTTTTTACGTTATGACCTGAGCAGAGGCTCTGGGCTTGGTTTTTTTTTAGTAAATCTTCTAAAACTTTCACATACTTTATTCCATTTCAGAACATAGGAAAAGATGATACATTTTCCTCTTTATTTTGAGGGAATAGCATTATCTTGATAGAAACAGACAAGATAGTAATAACTTCATAAAAGAAATAAAACTACAGATTGACGCTGCCTGTCAATGTAAATGTAAAGATCTTAACTGAAATGCAAACAAAAAAAATCATTGTGTCATTAAAAAAAATAACTTACAAAACAATGGTAATTTTCTTTGACCAAGAAGGAATGCATGGGTGGGTATAAGAAAGATATAGTATTAAGAAATCTCATCAGAACAATAAGTAAAAGACTCTTCCTTAGGCTATCATATTATTACCTTGATAGGTGCTGAAAAGCCTTTTTCTAAAAATTAAACATTTGTATTCGACTTTTAAGAAGTTGATACATATAACATTTTATTAATATGATAATGAATATGAACTTCAGACATCAACATTTTACTTACCGGGAAACAACTAGACACATTGAAGTCAAGAATAAGATAAAGATGTCTGCTATCACCACTATTATTGAGCACTATTGTGGAAGATATAGCTAATGTACTGTAAGAATCATAAATAAAAGATATAACTATTGGAAAGGAGGGACAAAAATCATCATTACTCTCAGGCAGTGTAATTGTCTAACTAGAAACACAAATGAATCAACTGAAGAACTATTAGATTTAACGGGACAGTTTGGTAAGGTGGCTGATCACAAAATAAATATATTAAAGAAATCAATGGAACAATCTTGTAAAATAAAATGTAAAAAATCCCATTCACTATAGCAATAAAAATAAAACTCGGGAATAATTTTTAAAATACCTATTAGAAGAAAACTATAAAACTTTCTTAGAGGCATAACAGTAGGATAGAATAAATGGAGAGTCAAACCACATTCCCAGTGTAAAGATTCAGTATTGTAAAGATGTCAATAGTTGCTAAATTAATCTATAAATTGAAGGAAAGTCTAATTGAAATTCCAACTATATTTCTTGTTCTAATTGGATAGTAGAAAGATCTTAGATCATCTAGAACAATAAATGGACAAGAATAACCAAGAAAACTTTGAAAAGGAAAAAGAATAATGGGGAATGAGCACCACTAGATTTGGAAACCTTTATCAAATGGCAATAATTTAATCAGTGTGGAACTAGCTCAGAGTAGATAAACAGATCAATAAAGCAAAATGAAAGGCCTCAGATTAGGCTCTAGTATCTATAATAAGCTTAGTCTATGATAAGATTCACATTTCAAATCAATGGAGGAAAAATGGATTAGTCAATAGACATTGTTGGGCTAGCCGGTTAACTTTAGAAAAAAGTAACAATTTTATCTTACTTTAAACTCCAAAGTAAATTCTAGGTTAATTAAGCTATAGAAGAAGAAAAAAAAAAGAATGTATTGGTACTATTGGGGTAGCTAAGATTTTCTTAATCATAATATCAGAATCTAAAACCAAGGCGGATAGTTTGGAGTGATGAAGTTTTGAAACTTCTGTATGTCAAAGCACCATTAGCACAAATGAGGATGGACACGTGGGCTGGGAATGACAGCCTTCCATTTTAGCTGGAGACACTGGCAGTCCTTTTTAATGTATATATCACAAATCTTTAAAATATTTGTGCTTTGTCTTGACGATTCTATATGTATGAATTCCTTCCAAGAACATATCAAGAGATACATATCAAAATTTATATACAAAGATGTTTAATCTAGTGCTATTTATAATATTGAAAAATTGAAAATGTCTCACATATAGAAAAGGCTAGAGGTTGAATGAACAAGAATGCATCAACATGATGGAATATTATAGTACCATTAAAAAATTTTCCAATAATATTTAATGACAGTAAAATACTCACAATATGCTGTTAAGAAGTAGAGATTTAGAATAACATCTGTGAGTGTATGTATATATATATATATATATATAATACATACATACATATATATATATATAATTTTTAATATAGCTAGGCTTACAATCCCTTATTCAAAATCCTTGGGGCCAGATATACTTCAGAAATCAGAATAGTCCACCTTTTAGAAAGATAATATTTCATATATTATATAATATACTGCAAATAAGAGTATTAATATTCATAGACATAGGAGTAAAGTCTATAAATAGCCTCATATCCAGTCAGGTCAAGTTTTGCCACTAAAATGATTTTCTGCAAAATTTTCAGTTTTCAGGACGTTTTGAATTTTATTTTATTTATTTTATTTATTTTATTTTTTTTACATTTATTTATTTTTGAGACAGAGAGAGACAGAGCATGAATGGGGGAGGGTCAGAGAGAGAGGGAGACACAGAATCTGAAACAGGCTCCAGGCTCTGAGTTGTCAGCACAGAGCCTGACGCGGGGCTCGAACTCACGGAGTGTGAGATCATGACCTGAGCCGAAGTCGGACACCCAACCGACTGAGCCACCCAGGCGCCCCAGGACGTTTTGAATTTTAAAATGAGGGTAAGCGATTGTGTATTGTGCATACTAAAAAGTTTAGAATGAAAATCTAGGGAGGGATATTCACGACTTTCATTTTCTTCTCTCTACCTTTCTGTATAGTGCTTTCACTATGAGCGTATACTACTTAACTAGATAGAAGAAGTTTTAAAAAAAGAAAGCGAAAAAGGGAAAAAGACACAAGCCTAATTTTGGAAAGAAATGGAAAAGCAGTTGAATTCTTATTAAAGTCTCTCAAATACAAACAAACAAAAAGCCCAAACACCAAAGTGTAATTATACTTTATTATCTGCAGCAACACTTCCTACAATACCTTCTGCATCCATCTTTCTTTTGAGAATTCCTCTTATGATGTTGTGGCATCTTTCTTTACCCTTTCTAGAAATTTGGTCTTGTACTGCATCTTATCTCACTGGTCCCTGCCCTTTGGGACCTTTTCTTCTTAAGGGTAAAGCTTCGTCACTTTTCCAATGTCAATCAATCTAGTTGTTCCAGACCATTCAGAAAATTTATGAAATATTTATTGACCTATGTTAAAAATGAAGAAAGTTTGCAAGTCAATAACTTGAACTTCTGCCTTAAGATACCAGGAAAAGAAGAGTAAATTAAACCCAAAGCAAGCAAAAGGAAACAATAAATGTTTCAGTGGAAAGAAATGAAACGCAGCATACAGAAACAACAAAGAATCAACACAGTATCTTCTTCGAAAAGACCAACAAACACCTACTAACAACCACGAGTGAAAAAAACAAATTAGAATGTTGGTAATATATTGAGCCCCACTCCATAAACCCCACCTCCACAAGACTGTGAAATACGCAAAGAGGTTAATTGAAATTATCCTTTTATAGAGATCAGAAAATATTATTTGATGATCATTAACTTGCCCAAAGTCATAAAGAGATAAGTGAACATTTGATGGCAAGGGAAATAAAGAGTGGTACAGGGAAATTCATTCCCAGGACTTAGTAGACAAATCATGGAAGTAAGTCCCAAAGGTTATACAGAAATAGAAGCTTAAATAAGAAAAGGGAAAGTCTCCATAATGGATAATATATGCCATTACCTCACAGTAAAAAGATAAAAAAATAAATAAAAAGGAAAGGAAGGAAGGAAGGAAGGAAGAAAAAGGAAAATACCAATAATCGATAAATCTTCAGTTTGACCAAGAGTAAGGGAGAGAAGGCTAAGTTTATTAAATCAGGAATGATAGGGGGAAACATCACTACTGACCTGACAAAAATTTAAAAATATCATAAGAGAATACTATGAACAATTATGCCAACAAATTAGATAGCCCAAATGAAGTGGGCAAATTATTAGCAAGAGACAACTACTGTAAGTGACTCAAGAAGAAACAGAAAACCTGAAGAGAACTATAAGAAGTAAAAATACTGATTTAGTAACCAAAAACTTCCACAAAGAAAATACCGGGGCCAGATGGCTTCACTGGTGATTTCTACCAAACATTTAAAAAATAACACCAATTCTTCACAAACTTTTCCAAAAAATAAAAGAGGAGGGAGCACTTCCCAACTCATTTTATGAGACCACTATTACCAATTCCAGAACAAAGATACCACAAGAAAAGAAAACCAATATCTCTTATGAATATAGAAGCAAAAATCCCAAAAAACTACTTTCAAACAAAATCCAGCACCCTATAAAAAGGATTATGCATGGGGCGCCTGGCTGTCTCCATTGGTTAAGCGTCTGACTTCAGCTCAGGTCAAGATCTCATGGTTTGTGAGTTCAAGCCCTACATCGGGCACCACACTGGTGGCATGAAGTCTGCTGGGATTCTCTCTCTCACCCTCTCTCTCTGTCCTTTCCTGGTGTGCTCTCTCTCTCTCTCTCTCTCTCTCTCTCTCTCTCAAAAATAAATAAACAGGGGCGCCTGGGTGGCGCAGTCGGTTAAGCATCCGACTTCAGCCAGGTCACGATCTCGCGGTCCATGAGTTCGAGCCCCGTGTCAGGCTCTGGGCCGATGGCTCGGAGCCTGGAGCCTGTTTCCAATTCTGTGTCTCCCTCTCTCTCTGCCCCTCCCCCGTTCATGCTCTGTCTCTCTCTGTCCCAAAAATAAATAAAAAACGTTGAAAAAATAAATAAATAAATAAATAAACAAACTTAAACAAAATTAAAACTAAAAAAAGGATTATGTACTATAGCCAGGTGGATTTATCCCAAGAGTGCAAGGTTAATTATATATGAAAATTAACCAATATAATATGCCATATGAATAGAATAAGGAACAAAATCCACATAATTATCTGAATAAGTGCAGAAAGGGCATTGAAAAAAATTCAATACTCTTTCATGATGAAAACAAACAAGAATAAAATGGAATAAAAATTTGTTCAAACTAATAAAGAACACCTACCAAAAACTCACAGCTAACATCATATTTAATGGTGAAAGGCTGAATGCTTTCCCCCCAAAGATCAGGAGCAAGACTCTCACCACTTCCATTCAGCACCGTATTGGAGGTTGTAGACAGGGCAGTCAGACCAGAAGAAGAAGTAAAATGATTTCTATTTGCAGATTACATGATTTTGTATATAGAAAGTCCTAAGAAGTCCACAAAAAAAACAAGCAAGCAAACAAACAAAAACTATTAGAGGTAATAAACAAGGTCAACAAGATTGCAGGATATAAGATCAATTTTTAAAAATTTATTATTTTTCTATACAATAGCCAGAGCCCTCCAAAAATGAGATTATACGTGCAATTCCATTTATGGCATCATAAAACATACTTAGGAATAAATTTAACAAATAATTTCAAGACTTATACATTGTAAAGTGCAAAACATAATTGAAAAAAATTAAAGAAGACCTAAATATATGGGAAGACATCCTATGTTCATGGGTCAGAAGACTTAATATTGGTAAGATGTCAGTAGTCTCCAAATGGATCTACAGATTTAACACAACCCCCATCAAAATCCCAGCTGCCTTTTTTGTGTAAATTGACAAGCTGATCCTAAAATTCATAGAGAAATACATAGGACACAGAAGGACCAAAACAGTTTTGACAAGGAAGAACAAAGCTGTAGGTCTCATACTTCCTGAATTCAAAACTTGCTATAAAGATACAGTAATTCAAACAAGATGGTGCTGGCGTAACAATAGACATATATATCCATGGAATTGAATTGCAGTCCCATAAATAACCCCTAACATATATGCCCAAGTGATTTTCAACAAGGGTTCCAAGCTGTTGGATGAGGGAAAAGATAGTCTTTTCAACAAATGGTGCTGGAAAAACTGATATCTACTTTTAAAAGAATGGAGTTCGACCTTTATATCATACTATATACAAAAATCAACTCAAAGTTGACCAGAGACAAATGTAAGGGCTAAAACTATAAAACTCTTAAAGAAAACAGGAGTAAATCTTTGTGACCTTGGATTAGGCAGTGGTTTTCTAGATATGACGTCAAAAACGTAAGCAATAAAAGAGACAATGAATTAATTGGATTTCCTCAAAATTTGAAACTTTTGTACTTCAAAGGGTGCCATCAAAGAAAGTGAAAAAGGCAACTTACAAATGAGAGAAAGCATTTATAAATCATAAATCTGACAAGGGTCTGGTATACAGAGCATATAAAGAACCCTTACAATTCAACAATGAAAAGTCTAATACCCAATTTAAAAGTGAGCAAAGAATTTGAATAGATATTTCTCCAAAGAAGATATATAAATGACCAACAAGCACACGAAAATATCGTCAACATCATTAGTCATTAGGGAGATGCAAGTCAGAACCACAATGAGATAACCACCTCACTCCCAATAAGATAGGTTGAAAGAAAAAGATGGGCAATAACAAGTGTGGGTAAGGATGTGGAAAAATTAGAACTTTTATGCATTGCCGATGGGAATGTAAAATGGGGCAACTGTTTTGCAAAACAGTCTGTCAGTTCTTCAAAAAGTTAAACATAAAGTTACAATATGACCCAGTAATTCTACTTCTAAGTATATAATGAAGTGAATTGAATATATGTCCGCACAAAGACTTATACACGAATGTTCATAGCATTCGTGTTCATTATTCATACTAGCCAAAAAGTGGAAACAGCCCAAATATCCATCAGCTGATGAGTGGGTAAACAAAATGTGGTCCATCCATGCAGTGGACTGCTACTCAGCCATAAAAAGGAATGAAGTTGTGATCCATGCCACAACATGAATGAACCCTGACAACATTATGCTAGTAAAAGGGGACAGAACCAGAAGTCACATATTGTATGATTCCATTTATATTAAATGTCTAGAATAGAGACAGAAAGTAGATTAGTGGTTCCTGGTTGGGAGGGGTCATGGGGAATGACCACGAATGGGTGTGTGATTTCCCTTGGGGGTGATGAGAATGTTCTGGAATTAGATGGAAGTGATAGTTCCACAATGTGATGAGTAAACTAAAAAACATTGAATTATATACTTTGAAAGAGTAAATTATACTTCAGTTTTAAAAGCTTAAGGAAAGAGTTATTGAGCACCTACTGCGTGCCACCCACTGTTCAGGTGCTGGGCTAGCCACCGGGATCTAGCTCCTCCCTTTCCTGGGGCTCACATTCTAGTGTGGGGGTAAAACAGACAATAACCGACAAACAAGTGAGTATATACTATGCTAACAAGAAAAGTACATAATCAGCTAAGAAAGAAGCAGCGTGAGGGACAGAGTGATGGGAGAGGTGTGCTGTTTTACATGGGATGGGCCAGGGAAGCCTTGCTGAGAGGGTGAGGAAGATCTGCAGTGTGAAGGAAGTGAGGCAGTGCAACTCTCAGGGGGACATCTTTCAGGCAGAGGGAATAGCAGTGAAGCTGGAGTGTGCCTGGGGAGCAGGCCGTTGCAGCTGGAGGAGAGTGAAGTGAATGGCTGAGCGGGGGGAGAGTAGTGAGGTAAGGTGTGTGTGTGTGTGTGTGTGTGTGTGTGTGTGTGTGTGTGTGTATTGTGTTCATGCAGTGTGTGTGTGGAGTGTGTGCATGTAGTGTGTGTGTAGAGTGTGTTTGTAGTGTGTTTGTGTGAGTTTGTGAGTGTGTGTAGTGTGTGTTCGTGAGTGTGTATGTAGAATGTGTGTAGAGTGTGTTCATGTAGAGTGTGTAAAGAGTGTGTGTGTAGAGAGAGTGTGCTGAGTGTGTGTAGAGTGTGTAAAGTGTGTGTGTGGAGAGTATATGTGTAGAGTGTGTACGTGTAGTATGTGTGTAGAGTGTGTGTGTAGGGTGTTTAGGTGTGTGTGTGTGGATAGAGTGTGTGTAGAGTGTGTACATGTAGTGTGTGTTTGTAAAGTGTGTAGGTGTGTGTGTAGAGTATGTGTAGAGGGAGAGTGTGGAGAGTGTGTACGTGTAGTGTGTATGTAGAGTGTGTAAAGAGTGTGTGTGTGGAGAAGAGATAGTGTGTAGAGTGTGTATGTGGGGTATGTGGAGTGTGTAAAGGGAGAGAGAGAGAGAGAGAGAGAGTGTGTGTGTGTGTGTGTGTGTGTGTGTGTGTGTGTGTGTCTGCAGTGGGGGCTATTGTGTGTGTTTAGAGTCTGTAGCTAAGAACTTTGGACTGGATTTTGGGTTTTGCTCTGAATGAGATGGGAAGCCATCAGATGGTTCTGAGTAGAGCATGGACATGATCTGATTTAGGGCTAATCCCTCTGTCTGCTGGGGGAAGAAGAGCTAGTAGGGAACAAGAGCAGGGGACAGGAGTGCGAGTGAGGTCACTGGTTAAGCTTTTGCAAAAATCCAGGCGAAAGATGATGGAACCTTGGGCCAGGGAATGAAAGTGGAGATGTGGAGAAGTGAGCAGATTCTGGGTGTGTTTTGAAGGGATGCCTCTAAGTCTCCTCCTAATCCGTTCATGGATCAATATTAGAAAGCCAGGCCACCTGAATGGAAAGCAGCTCTTCCTTTTCAAAGGTGTATTTCAGAAGAGTTGGAAGGAGACAGGAGATAGACTGTGGCTCACACTCAATGTGTTATCACTGTTTGTCCCTATCAAACCTTCCCCCCATTGACCAATTGAACATTTGTGTGTTCTTCAAATGAAGGGCTCAGCATCTCTTTGAATGATCCAGAGTCTCCTCCATTCAAGTCCCACCTCCCTTTTCTTCTCCTTTGGTAGGTTGTGTGGATTCTTCTCGGCTTTCTCTGGGAGCAGTGCCTGGTTCCACCTCAGCCCCTTGCAATTCCTGATTCTTCAAGCGGTGCACTGATATCTACAAAATATCTATGACAATCCTCTGTCAGGCACCCTTGCAAAGTTTCTCCCTGTGACCCTGAGTTTATGAATAGTCTCTAATGTTGTAATTTACAGAGCCTCACAGAATCTCTGTCCGTTAGCCATGCAGTGCTGTTCAAATGATGTATGTCCTGACAACTTCTCTGGTTCCTGACATACTTCCTCCCACCCCATAAATTTCTCCATCACTTATAACCTCCTCTAGTGGTTCCCAAGTTAGCCTCACTGTTTTCGCTACCACAGTGCCCCACTTCACTGAGGATCCAGGCTCATCTGGGATAGAAGGGCAAAAACATTCCCTGCTTCGCAATGTCTGACATCCTTTTCTGGCCCTGAGATCATGCCCCTAAAACTCAAGGAAATTGGGTCTACAAAAGTTTGCTTGAGAATTTCCAATTCCAGTTTCACAAGCATGATCCAGAGACTTCTTCATTTAGTGAGTTCATGTGGCACGGTGCAAGTGGGTTCTCTGCCTGGGACCTCAAATGCACTAAAGAGTCTAAATAGCGGATTCTCCCCCGAATTGTAGTCATACTTCTGATGTTGGAGTGGCCTCCACTTTCTCTTCATGCTTAGTTCCGAGGTGGTGATCTAATCTAAGGAGCAGTTACCCCTGAATACAGTCCTCCTGGGGCTGAGTTGCCTTGAGTTCTATCTCAGAAAATAGACAATCATGCAAACAAACCCAAAATGGACAGAAAGCACTGCAACCCTGACATCTTAAAAGAATAAAAACCCAATTAAATTTTCACTGAAGCATCTGTTAAAACACCAAAGAAAGATTCTAATCAAAATATACAGCAAAACTCAAAAATCCTCTTTCCCTCTAAATACCTGTGATCACCTCATTTCCAAAATCCCCAAACTCTCTAAAAACCCAACCTCGTGTCCTTTGTATGTCTTTGCCCTCAGCTTTCCAGACAGTGCCTCCAGTTTCTGTGCCACTCATTTCTGTCATCAACACAACCAAAGGCCACACCTGTTTGAATAACAAGGGCCCTTGTTAGAAGCCATGGTGGGAGGGAGGCCATGACCATTGAGGAATTATTTTTTTTGTCCCAATCCTGTTACAAAATTTACATCTTATCACAGTGGTCCTTCTCCTATGTTACAGAATGCAGAACTATCTCAATGGGGCAAGGACAAGAGGTACATGCTCGAAAGCTGATTCAGGTGTCCATGCAGCAGGTAGGTGACAAGGACAACTACTCCTAGTGCATCATTCTTGCTATTAGTCCTCTGGACATCAGGTCTACCTGGGACTGCCACAGTGATGGCTTAAGCATTGTGCCTGTGATGCTCCATCATCATTTTCCTTTTTTTTTTTTTTTAAACAAATAATCTAGTTGAGAAATGGGCTGAAGACATGAATAGACACTTTTCCAAAGAAGACATCCAGATGGTTTTTTTTTTTAATTTTTTTTTTTGTTTTTTTAACGTTTATTTATTTTTGAGACAGAGAGAGACAGAGCATGAATGGGGGAGGGTCACAGAGAGAGGGAGACACAGGATCTGAAGCAGGCTCCAGGCTCTGAGCTGTCAGCACAGAGCCTGACGCGGGGCTCGAACCCACGGACCGTGAGATCATGACCTGAGCCGAAGTTGGACGCTTAACCGACCGAGCCACCCAGGCGCCCCCCCCTTTTTTTTAATGTATGTATAGTCAATCTGTGATTACCAATGGATTTTAAAGTTTTTAATGTTTTTATTATTTGTTTATTTTGAGAGAGAGAGAGAGAGAGAGAGAGAGAGAGAGAGAGAAAGGGACGGACAGAGAGAGAGAGAGAGAGAGAGAATCCCAAGCAGGCTCCACGCTGTCAGTGCAGAACCTAATGCAGAGCTCAGTCTCACAAAGTGTGGGATCATGACCTGAGCCAAAATCGAGAGTTGGAAACTTAACCAGCTGAACCACCCAGGCATCCCTGATTACCAACGAATTTTAAACTGCAAGCTGGTTTGCTCCTGACATCCCCACAAAAAGCTTGTTTTATTTTCTATAGTGTAAGCTCTATCTTATTTTCACTAAATATTTTTTTTTGACAACTTGGCAGACACACTTTCTGGTTTCTAGGAATGGAGCTCTAGCAAGTCTTGGAATTTGACAATCAACATTAATAGATAGTGCTTAAGAAGTGACAGACCGAGACAGTTACATTTCAATTTTTGGTTAAAGTCAGACTTTATTCTTTTCATTAGTGGATAGTTGCAGATGAATAAGAAATATTTGAGGATGTTATGTTTAAATATTGATGATGGTTTTTATTGAAAATTGCAAGCTGGATGGACTCTTGAGAAATATTTTCCATCACACCTAATAATACACAGGACATTAATTTTCTAGAGATGCTTGGTTGATAACAATTTCAGCTGTGATAAGAAATTGTACCACTTACAAAAATAAAGTAAGATCTCGGTTTATTTCTAAGCTTTTGATCTCCAAATGTCTGTAGCAACTTTGGTACAGCTTTTTCTTGGGAATTAATGACAAGAGAGGGTTAATGAGCTAAGGCTCTGCTTGGGCCATCGAATTCTCAAGTTAGTCATTATTTCTCAAGTGCCCTAAGCCTTTTTCTTTATCACTTAATTATATTCAATAATCTATTGTATCTAATTTATATATATCAAGGCAGTTACATATAATTATTTTTACTCAGATCAAGTGATTCACTCCAAGGAGTGATTTGACAGTTTAATTCTGGGTCTTAAATAATTTCTTTTGTTTCCGTGAATGAGAAACTTCTAAATTTCAGCGGTACATTCACACTAACCTTCTTTGGAATATTAGCTTTTATAACTTCCATGTCCTGTTTCTCAAGGTGGGATAAGTATGGATAATAATGACATTTTGAGAAACAAACAAACCAACAAACAAACCAACAGCCCATGAACAGGTACAGCCACATTGCCCCTTGAGGGCCACCAGATTTTTGAGGTGAAACTGACATTGTGGAATGAAATGGAATACCCAGCAAGTAACTGGATCCCTGCGGCACAAACTAACTACGAAGTCCATCTTACTCTGCAGCCCCCTGTTGTCTAGACGAACACGTCCCCTTTGCTGCTGAAGCCAGTTCGAGTTGTATTTTCTCTCACGGTAGGAGGCATAACACACAAGAATTACCGTATATTTACTGCGCTCACTATTTTGTAGCTGTATTGATCTGATCTTTACATCAGGGTATCAACATGTTGTCTGGTTAAAAAAAAACAACCTGTGTTCTCATAGAGCAGCATTGGCTATGTGACTTATATTGTTAAAGACAGTTTTAGCAAGTATTAAGGTAGTGAGTGCTTAGTACATTTTGTGGCTTTGGGACTATATGGGAGCGGTGATGACAACAAATGTTTATTTTACATTATGGTAGCACAAGTCACCACATGTATTGTCTCCATCTTTCATGAGATAATGTGCATCTCTCTCTGTGACTACGGATGATTTGGTTCAGAGGTGAGTCAGTTCCGATTCACCTTAGGACGCGTTGTTACAAATTCCAAAATACCCGTTCCTACCATTAGATGGTGCACACACTGTACTTACACAGGGCTTCAAGCTTTCATTTCTGTTTCCTTCTGAACCTGGGGTGGCTGAGTACTATTGTTTTGAACCCACTTGATTCCAAGTAACCAGATTTACGAGTAGCAGAAGAAAATGTTTGTATTGACATAAAATCATCTTACCAAAAATAGGTGCTCAAAACAGTGTTTACATGCGCTAAGCAAAGGGTTTTTTTTTCAATCGTACATTTTGTTTTAATAAAATTGTAACAAAAAATTACAAGATATTAATATGAAATCATTTTTGAATACAGGGTGGCTGGGTTTTACTGCAAAATTGTCACCTTGGCCTAGAATTCATGGAAGAATTGCTAGAGACGTTAATTACCACGGAAGCCAGTGATGACTCTTTCCGAGTATGGATAACTACTGAGCCCCATGATCGATTCCCAATTACGTTGCTTCAGGTTTGTTGCCGTGACATAAGTGTCTTTTCCTTGAGAGTTGTTTAAATAAAGATGACATCGTGGCGTTATTGAAAGATGAAACCACAACAGGGATTTTGGTGCAGTAGAGTCTGTAAGATCTTATGTAATAATGGTCAAAGTCCTAACTAAACCATCCATATTATATAGGAACTATTTCCACAGAAGAGTTATAAGACTCGGTAGTAATTCATGGGGTTTCAGCTGTGATTGATGTCATTAGTTTACACAGTGCTGAATTCTAGCCAACATACCATGTACCGTAAGCATACTGTTGTCTGAGGGATTGTAATTTCTATTTTATCCTTGACAATAATTTCTAGAAACAAAACTACCGTTTGCTTTTTACGACAGACTTCTCTCAAATTCACTAATGAGCCGCCCCAAGGCGTACGCGCGGGTTTGAAAAGAACATTTGCCGGAATTAATCAAGACCTTCTGGATATCAGTAATTTACCCATGTGGAAGCCGATGCTTTACACAGTAGCATTTTTACACTCCACTGTGCAGGTAACTTCTGAGAGCAGTTTGCACATTTAGGGGATGCTAATACATTGTTTCTCTGCTGCACTGTCTGCTTACCTCACCCTGCCTTTTCTCTCCTTCGTGGCCCCTTTCCCCACCTGGCATAGTATCTATTTGTCTGTGTAGTTAAATGTTTTCCCTGCTCCTGCCCCTCACTCTGGCCATGGGAGCGGAAGACTCTTGAAGGCAAAGACTTTGTCTTTATGTAACTTCTCAGTCTCTCTGGCCATAGGAGCATCTGGGGCATTGCTGGAACTCAGTAAATATTTGTGAGATGAACATGGTTATTTAGATAGAAATTTGGTTTTCAGAGTACCTATGCTGCCCAGGAGCGTTATATGTACTATATCATGTAATGCTAACAGTCACATTTCTCAAGGTGAGAATGGTGTATCACCATTTTAAAAAAGAGAAAATTGAAGTGTCTGGGTGGCTCAGTCGGTTGGACGTCCGACGCTTGATTTTTGGCTCAGGTCATGACCTCATGGTCCGTGGGATTGAGCCCTGGGTTGGGCTCTGTGCTGATAGCGGAGAGCCTGCTTGAGATTCTCTCTCTCTTTCTCCCTGCCCCTCCTCCACTCATGCTCACTCTCTCTCTCTCTCTCTTTCAAAATAAATAAGTAAAAAACTTTTAAATAAACAAATAAATAAATAAATAAATAAGCCAGAGGACATTGATTGATAATATGTCCAGATGTATAAATAAATGAATGAAGATAGTAGCACTAAAGCAGGAGCAGCTACTATTTGCTAGATGCTTTTCATAGATTATTTAACCAGTCTGACTGCAATGCCTGTAATTTTCCTCAGACTCTCAGGAATTTGTTCCTTGGACTGTCCTAAATAACAGGAGAACTAGACACAGGGACAACGCAGCCCCAGCCTCACTCCGGGTCCATCCCCCCATCCCTTTAGTGTGTGACAATAAATTAACCACGCCCAGGAAAAATTAAATAAAATAAAAATGAGGAAATTGAGGCCCGGAGAGGTTAGGGTAACTTCATAGGTGGTAGATCTAGGAGTCAAGCCTGATGCTGCCTGCCTCGGGTGGTGGTATGTTTTGAGCCAGCCAGCGAAGGTGATGGTGACAATGAGAAGAAGAGTCACAGTGGTTACCTGTCATTTTCAGGTTGTTTACTATTTGCTTTTACCATACACTTGTATATTAATTTAGTAATTTTATGACTTTGCAGCCATACGGTGTTTTCATTTTGTTATTGCTTTGTTCTACATTTGATTTTATATTTTGTCCCATATTTGAAAGCTGTATAATTTTAATGTGCTTGAGTCACTCCTTGATTTTGGAGAGAGATGAACAGGCTCCTTTAACCCCTTCTACATTTCCTCCTTCCCTGAGGCTGGAGTGAGGACAGAATGAATCACTGGCTTGTACTAGGAGGCCTGCCTTAGCTGTGCATAGTGGCACACAGAGCTTCACCTCCTCTCTCCCCTCCTGCCCAAAGCTGGAGGGGAATTTGGTTCTCATCCAAGAGAATACTGGGCATATTTACCCTCAGGCTCCTTGTCCCTGCCACTCTGCCAGGTTCCCTGCTGCCCAGCGGAGAGAGCTGTGTAGAGGAGACATTGGTGTATCTCCTGTGAATTGGCCCCCTCCCCCTGAGAGAGTTAAAACCAGGTTAAACACTTTGTGGGTGGTTATTTTTACCAAGTCCCACTGTGGCCTTTGGATTGTAAATTACAGCTTTCAAGTCACTGAAGCCTATTTCATACATTCTTATCTGGGAATTGTTTGCTTTGCTAGGCCTTATCATACTCTAATACAAATATTACTTTAACTCTGTTATTTGATTCCCAATTCGCAAATAATATATTTTATGATTCTGTTCCCAGTAGTGATGATTCAACTCTTCCACTGAGCTTATCATGGGGAGATGATTGGGGGTATTTTCCATATGGTCAGTGGGGCAACCTGTGTTTTTGTGGCCATTATCCAAGTGCTAAATAGAAGAACAACAGTGGGGCCGTGGTCCAGTCATGGGGTCAAGGAGTGTTTGCTCTTAACATGACATACATTTGGATTAAAACAGAAAAAAGTCTCCATTGCTAGGGCTGTGAAAGTAAAGGTTGAATGTCTCTTAAAATACAGTCATAGTGTGCTAGATAGAGCAACCTCATTGAGGATCAGGAGGCTGGGACATTATGCTTGCGGTAAAATCAATTAGCTATGTGGGGATTGTTAAGTTATATGCCTTTCAGGACCTCTGTTTCCTCATCGTGTGTTTAGAGTCAGAAGAAGGTGATCTTTCAAGATTTTTCCCATTTCTAAAATTCCATTATCAAGTTCTGTGACTACACAGGGAGCACAAATAATCCAAGCATAGCTTCCTCCGTTCTGTTTTCCTCATTTGCAGAAATATTTACTGTGATTGCCTAAATAATTTGTTTTACTTGTTAGGATGACACCTACCTGATAGGAAAATGCAGGTTTGGGGCGAGCAATGTCCACATGGCCCAGGAGCTTGTAAGAGAAAATCTCAGGCTGGCCCCAGACCTGCTGAATCAGAATCTGCATTGTAAGAAGATGCCCAAGTGATTCACGTGCACATTAAAGTTTGAAGTGAAGCTGCTACAGGAAGGACGTTCTGGGTTGGAATGATTGTGACTTAGATTTCTCTAGTGTTGGACATAATAGCCCAATACCTGATTTGTTAATTGACTGATTGATTCCTCCAAGTTAACCTAGTTATCCCTTGCTCTATACAAACATGATGCATATGCATTTGTCCTTGCGGAGACTGACAAAAAGAACAGGGAATTGGTTCATGTCGCATGCTCTGAAGCTTCAGGGTTGCGTAGGGGTTCGTGCTGGAGCCCATCACGAGTCAGAACGCAGAACCTGGTGGTGAAATAGCGGTCAAATGCAAGAACTGTGTATCCCCCAGTGCAGTTTCCCTTACTAAACTGTGCTGTGGCATCATGTCATCAACTCACCCCTGCTCAAGGGCATCATGTGTTATATGGATCTTGCTCATTGTTACAGAGAACAAAATGAACACCCCTCCTCTCCCATAGAAGGGGAATAGACTTGGCTGGTCAAGGACAACTGTCTTGGGCGGCATAGTGAAGGGTGTGATTTGTTTTGTTGTTGAGGTAGGAGTAGGCTTACCTAGTAGGAGGAGGCCATGGGTGCTTCCATGGGAACTTACAGAGATACACAAGCCAATTCTGCGCCAAACTCTTCTTGCCCCAGACCCCCCTGGGCTTCCCTCTCCTCTCCTCCAGGAACTTACTGTACACATATGCCAGGAAGTTACTGCAGCAACGGCACCCTTACCACAGTTGGGTGATGTCTCTGCTCTAGCCAGCCAGCTCTTCTGCCCTCCCAGAGAGAGCCCAGCATCCCCAGTGCTTCAGCTACATTTGGCCACTACTCCCTGGGGGCATTTCTACATCCTCTTGGAGATTACTCTCAATGGAAGCTTCCCTCTGGCCTTAGTATCTTCTCTCTATGATACTCCAGTGCAGCGTCATTCTGGGTTTCAGAGCAAGGCCACATTCACCCTTTAGGATTTTAATTTTAAATAGGTCTTCCTCCAGAGTCTTGGTCTTTTGAAACTAAATAATTACATTTATGGTGTCCTCCCACAAATTCTGCAGTATTCTGTGGAAGGTCAGAATGGCACCTCTGGTTTTTTCCTGTTGATGGTCAATGTACCATATTTTGTTTGAACAGTGCATTGGACCCAATGAATGTCTAATGCAATGGTTCTCAGCCATTGCCTGGGCCATAGAGTCCCAGGGAGGAGGCAGCAAGGTGAGGTGCTCAGTCTTTTAAAACACTTCTTAAGTGATTCTAATATGCAAGAAGAATTGAGAATTGAGAATGACTGCCAAACATCCACTGCCCTTAAGATAGGAATCCTTGGGGTGCCTGGGTGGCTCAGTCGGTTAGGTGTCCAACTTTGGCTCAGGTCATGATCTTGCAGTCTGTGAGTTCGAGCCCCCTGTTGGGCTCTGCTGACAGCTCAAAGCCTGGAGCCTGCTTCTGATTCTCTGTCTCCTTCTCTCTCAGCCCCTCCTTTGCGCACATACACACTCTCTCTCTCTCTCAAAAATAAATAAATGTTAAAAAAAAAAAAAAGACAGGAATCCTTCATCATCTTCATGTCCTTTCCATGGTTTGGAGTTTTTCTCCTCATCCCCTTGGCTTGCCTACATTGTGGCCCATTTGGGGGGATTTTCCTAATGGTTTATGTACAAGTCTGTGAGGTTTTTTTGCTGGAGGCATTCGTTAGGAGCTCTTGGGGCTTGCGGTGGCAGTTGCAGACTTGGATATTTTCTTCAGGATCCTAAAAATAATTAAATATTAAATAAAATGGCCACATGGAACAGGGCCCAGGTTCCACTGACAGTAGTTCTTCCTTCAGAAAAGTGTTTTCTTCTCCCACATCTTGTTTTCTTTCTCAGGTTTGAGCCTTGACAAACATCTCCTTCAAGTTTAATGGTGCATACGAAGTTCTGGCTTTGGGGAGGCATGATTGCAAAGTTCTTAGTTTAAACGTCTTCAGAATAATTTCAGTAATATGATTCAGGCTTAAAGAAAGATCTCTCACGTTTTGCTTGATGGTTTTTCCCAGGGGTTCTGGCCATTTCTGTTCATTATTTTCACCTTTTAAAGTTTCCCTGCTGTTGTGTAGTATGGATTGCATTTTTCATTTTATGTTAACTCCAGTTATTAAATAATCAGGATGTGGTGCTCCAAAGAGAGCCTTGTTTTGCAGATGCAACTGAAGTGGTTCTGTGTTGGGCTGTGGGAGGTGGACTCATTGGGATGAAGTAGAATCTAGCATAAAATTGGAAATGGCTTTGACATCATTAAGATGATGACTCCATTGAGCAACTTTTCTTCACCGTCCAAAGGAGGAGTCCAAGTTTTCCGCATTTCACCAGCAGTTCTGTGTTTTGAAGAGTCTTTGGAAGAGAAAGAAGGAACTATACTGGTCAAATTCAGTAAAGTGTAGACTAGTCTTCCTAAAATCACCACTTTCCAACTTAATAATAAATAATAACTCCCTCTATTGAATCAGGTTTTAGCTCTTTGCCCTGACATTCATATCTGTCTACATTCCACGCCTGAGTCATCGTATGAACACATAGTTCCAGCTACTTACCTGAGGTCACTGTCTGCTGTAGTAGAGCAACTTACCTGCAGCCTCTTGCTGGATGAATCACAAGCTTTGTGCTTCCTCTCTTTGCTCATGGTCTTTGCCAAAACCCAGCAGTCTTTTCTCCCTGCTTTTCAAAGGCCAGCTTCAGTTTCATTCTTCCCAGAAGCCTCTGATTGAATGTCTTCTTCTTCTTATCATCTGTTAAATTCTGACAGTTAATTATACTCACTATCACATTGTCCTCTAAGGCTTATTTTCTCAAATAGATTAAAACTTCTTGAAAATACATTGATTTTAATATTTTTCCATTGTCTCACATAGGACTCATCCCATAGTTTCAAAAATACTAATGGGACTGAAGAGATTCAATATTCCAGGCAAAGCCCCTTGCTTTTGAGTTTCCAAATGGAAGTTCTCCCAATGGCTTGATAATATTCCAAGGTGATAATTCAGGGTTCTTTCTTTATTGTCACTTAGATCACTGAGTACCAAAAAAAATTGTGAGAAAATGAAATGACTTCCTTTGTGAAAGAAAAGTCACTCCCCCCCCCCCGCAAGATTTTCTCTTTTTTTTCCAAGATAAGCTAATAAGTCTATGACTTTAGTGAACCAACCTAAAAAGTAAATGCTTTAAATGAAATTTGATAGTAAATAGCATAAAGTGGAGTGCGTCTCAGCATTGGGGCAATTTTCAAAGATCACATTTTAAGGAGCAACAGAATTGCAATGGCTCAGTGTATGTAAATGGGAATGTTTCCATGGAGCCAATTTAAGCAGCTTTAGTAATTGGAAAGGAAGAATTATTTTTCATTCAGTCTCTTGTCTAATTGAACAGTAAATTTTAAAAATTAAGTCAAACACAGGTGAAACTATTTTAGAGTTGATTCTTTTTTTTAAAAAAGTGGGAAAACATTTGCATCTCACCAATAAATGGTTAGCTTTCTTCTCTTTGAAGACTTCAAGATGGAAGAAATTCCAGAGACTCAAGGCTTAACTGAATGCATTTTCATATTAATATCCCACAGACCCTCCCAAACCCACTCTTGTTCCAAAATAACCTAGAGGAGGCTCAGCTCAGTGTTTGTGGGATCCACTCAAAAAATTCAAAACCTTGTGTCAGCTTCAGAAATTACCCCCCAAGAGGATGAGAGGGAGAGTGCCTTTCATTCTGATAATTACCAATAATCATTCTAGTGTTTATTACACAATCATAAGCCTTTCCCCGAAAAGGTGCAAAAGGGGAGACAAAAATGGGAGACACGTTTCTCACTGTCAAGGATCAAAATCTGGTTACAGGACCAAGTATTTCAACACGAAACAAGTAGAAAAACACATCACGGCAACATGAATGCTGAGACCAGGAAGCAGAAAGCCATCAAGAGAAGCTGACACCTTTAAGAGCCAGGGCTTTTCCCCTTGCTGCTGGGATGATACCACAAGTCTCTCCCATCTATTAAGGCACCTCTGCTCCTTCTCGCCTCTCTGTGCTCAAGGTAGACGATGGTGCTTCACAGCTCTCAAGTTTCTAAGTCTCCCTGGTTAAAGCTCTAACTCTAGATCAAAGTTCTGAACCCTAAGTCCAAACTCCTGGGAGGAGAAATCTGGTTGGCCTTTCTTGGGCTGGCTGTCCACTTCAATCTAATTAGATCTAATTAGATCTAATGAGCTAAGGGATGAGGGTGGGAGTTACAGCATACAAATGTGTAATACCTGACAACTTAACCTAAAGAAGTACAGGTCTGGAAGCAATGTTAGTAGTTTACGTTTTTAAGAGTGGTTTGTTTGCCCTTGGTCTTGTTAAAAAGGAGACAGCAGACCCAGAATGGAGTTACTTGTGCTAAGCCCACATCACCAAACTGAAACTAATACCTAACCTAACTGCAGTTTCAACCTTCTCCAGGAATGTAATTTTTTTTTTAATTTTTTTTTTTAACGTTTATTTATTTTTGGGACAGAGAGAGACAGAGCATGAATGGGGGAGGGACAGAGAGAGAGGGAGACACAGAATCAGAAGCAGGCTCCAGGCTCTGAGCCATCAGCCCAGAGCCCGACGCGGGGCTCGAACTCATGGGCCGTGAGATCGTGACCTGAGCTGAAGTCGGATGCTCAACCGACTGAGCCACCCAGGCGCCCCACCAGGAATGTAATTTTAACCGATCAGTCTGGAATTTCCTGGTCAGCACCAGTGAGGTAATCAATCCCCTAATAAACCCCCTTTGTCCCCCAAAGGAGATCCTTTTTTGTCCCCCAAAATAATCCTTTTTTTTCCCACTTATGATTTTCTTGTGCCATCCCCCTCTGCCTTTAAAAACCTTTCCTTTTTTGGGGCACCTGGATGGCTCAGTCGGTTAAGTGTCCGACTCTTCGTGGGATCCATTGCAACTCAGGCCATGATCTCCCAGTTCGTGAGGTAGAGCCCCACACCAGGCTCTGCACTGATGGCACAGAGTCTGCTTGGGATTCTCCTTCTCTCTCTGCCTCTCCCCCCCAACTCTCAAAATCAGTAAACTTAAAAAATAAAAATAAAAAAAAATAGTAAATAAAAACCTTTCCTTTTCTGTAGCTCTTCGGGGCTCCTTTCCATTTGCTAAATAGGATGCTGCCTGATTCATCAATCATTCAATAAAGCCATTTAGATCTTTAAAATTTACTCTGCTGAATTTCTGTCATTTAACAGTCTGATCTCCCAGGGTCAGAACATCTGGACCCAAATTAATTTTCATGATTTACTTAATATTTTAAAAGCATATTCTGAAAATCAGTAATTAAACCTTCGTGCTTTCTGAATTTTTTCTCTGACCTGTCCATGAACTTGTCTAAACTAAAATTCATTTAGATTCTTTAAAGTGGTGGTATTAATTAGGATCTAAAGCATGGAGCAGCTGCAAGAAGAAGTATTGGAATGGTCTGTGAAGACAGTGTGTGTGGGGAGGGGGGTGGGGGAAGGCAGAAGAGAGAAAGTTACTATATACTTAGAGGTAAAGAAGTAGAATTATACTGTCCCATAGATGTATTGGGATTCTACTCTCCATATAGGTTCTCACCTCAGCCACTAGGGTCAAAGGGCTAGGAGCTAATCCAAATAAATGATTAGACCCCCTTCCCCCACTTAGAGACTGGTTATATGCTGAGGCAGAGGTAGCTGATGGTATAGTAATATTTGAGTTAATTTATGTGGTTTGCTATGTGATTAGAGCCTGGAAGTACCAGTTCTCACATTTACATACCTTTTAAAATGGTCTCCAGAATATTGAGGCATTTGTATCATTTGATCTGAGACCAGTTGGATTGATTATGGGTAGTTTGACAATTGAAAACATTAGCCACTGGTCCAGAGGAGAGAACAAATAGGGCACTGTGAAAGTTTTAAGAAGGATGTGTCATGTTTTACAATAGAGATTTGGGGTTTTCAAAATCTGAAATTGCAAGATTACGAAGTGACACCAGCAGGGGGTTTAATGCTCCTGAGTGTTTCAGTTATTCAACTTGAAAAACAAAAATTTAAACCCTTACTTTTAACGTTTGAAATTTCTAAGAGGGTAATTTAAAATAAATTCATTTATTTATAAATTCAGCTATTTATTGAGCACCTACTGCATTTTTTGAGCTGGTGATGGAAACTGAGACTTTTTTTTTAAATCCCAAGAACTACAATTTGGCAAATATTTGAACATTTTTTCTTGTAAACCATCTGGCAATACAGCTAAGAAATAATAGTTCTAATGGTTAATAGATCCAAAATTGTATACTGTTCTTTTATTACATCAACTTATCTCTATATCATGCCTGAATCTTCCTGTACTTTATGTTTATTAAGAAATCAGCTACATTCAATTTTAAAATCTCACTTATTTTCTTTGGCATTTTTAAGGAGCGACGCAAATTTGGTCCCTTAGGATGGAATATTCCCTATGAATTCAATTCTGCTGACTTTACAGCCAGTGTCCAGTTTATTCAGAATCACCTTGATGAATGTGATATTAAAAAGGTGAGTGAAATTGCTTCCCCCCCCCCCCAATTTTTATTGCCATCCTTAAACCAAGTTTCCACAGACATTTTCAGTGTATAATATAAGGGAACCTGCCAAGGTTTTCCCCGCCTCCCCGAATCAGCCATTTATTGGTCCAGCCATTTCCACTCACACCCCTACTGCCCATAGGGGTGCATTTGGATCCCCATCTCATGCTTATGTCCCTGCCCCCCTCCTCTCTCTCCGGCGCACATACACGGCAGAGACAGACCACGAATGAAGAAACTTCACAACCTTCCTCATGTCGCACCCAAGTGCCACAGTGCACTCCAAGACAATGTCCATCTTAAGTCAGACTTTTCTTCCAGCATTTCACAGATGCCTCCTCAGAGGTGAAAGAAAATGTTATCTCTCAGCCCACGTGAAAGTGCTTTCTCACCTTTAGTCACATCTTAACACATGCTTAAACTTATGGAGATACATAGCAATAATTTTTAGTAACGGTCACTGATCATTGTACAGCACTTGACAGCTCTCAGTGCTCGTGCATTGAGGATCTCATTTGTGTCTTCACAACTCTGTGAGGGAGGTACAGAAGGCATTACTATTATCCTCGTTTTCCTGATGAGGTAATAGGAGAGAAGGAGGGACTTCCAAAAGGTCACAGAGGTTAAGAACACAAACCCAGTTGTCCTTTCACATGTGCTTCCACATCCGTTTTTTCCTTGATCTTGAGCAAGTTTATGAGCCTCCCAGAGCCTGTTTCCTCATCTACAGAATGGTCATGGTCTCTGTGAGGAATAAATGAGTTAGCATTTGTGAAAGCACAGTATATTGGGACACAGTAAGTACTCAATAAACACCAGTGTTCTGCTGTCTCCCTCTCTCTTCTTTCTCATAGTGGATCTTGAAGCTAATTATAGATACTGTAGTGTCAGTATGGTGACGGTAAGCCATGATGAATTTTTACCTGGGCCGCTGGAGGATCTAGAATCAAACCATCATTTTTCCTTGAAATTACAAAGGCATATTAAATCGAGTATGACAACTTGATGAAAAATTACATCATATGGGTTCATATTCTGTTATTATTTATCATTTGATATATACAAATAATAGTTAACCTTGAAATAGTTGCTTTGAAAGGCAGTGGAGCTGATAAATCAAAGTTTAACCAAAAGAAAGTCAATTAAAAAATAAAGCATCCTTACTTTTCTTACCCCAAATGTATTAAGTAAAAAATAAAAGAAAATTAAAAAAAAACTATTAATATCTGCAATATATTGCTAGGAAAAGATTCTATGGCAATTAGTAAATACTTTGATTTAGTTATAGCTCACAGAATGAGACAGCAAAGAATTGCGTTGTAGAAAAATGCTGTGAGTGAATAATCTTTTAGTTGTTCTCATACTGATTCAGAAAATATATTACTAAGAAAGTGTATTAAACAGTTGATTACTTGTTTTTTTTTCCCTTTCTTCACTAAACATGACTTTTTTTTAACAGCTTGGCATTACTATAATGAGTGTTATAGACGATTACATCCACAGAATGAAAAGTAGTCTTCCCCCACCCCAATTTTAAATAATCAATGAGTAATAAATTCACTGATATTTAGCATTATAGATTTTTCTTCAGTGACTGAACCCTGGCAGTTTCAGTCATGTGATAGCAAAAGAGTTACTA
The DNA here is from genome assembly GCF_028018385.1 of Neofelis nebulosa. Classification (NCBI taxonomy): domain Eukaryota; kingdom Metazoa; phylum Chordata; class Mammalia; order Carnivora; family Felidae; genus Neofelis; species Neofelis nebulosa. The sequence goes on from NC_080787.1 coordinate 40,882,230, forward strand.
ATAGAGTAATTTTAAATGCAATCTAGTTAGTGCTTTCTTTTTGAGACCTTTCCTCCAGGGAAGACCTGAAATATTTAGAATTATCTGTTTGGATTGACAATTAACAATCTTTTTATTTTTAATAAAGGGTGTTTCATGGAGTACGGTTCGGTACATGATTGGAGAAGTACAATATGGAGGCAGAGTGACAGATGACTTTGATAAACGTCTACTTAATTGCTTTGCTAGAGTAAGTCAGTTTACAGAAAAAGCATGGAGACACATTTCATTGCATTTTCCTTTTAAACAGGAATGTTTGTTTGTTCATAATCACTGAGCCAAACTTAAGGGGAAAAAAAAATATAGAGCAGAGCCGCTGAAAAGAATCACCTAACAAAGCCAAAACCAAAACCAAAATCAAAGCCAAAGCCAAAGCCAAAGGCACAGCCAAACCAACCAGCAATCTACTTGTGGTCCTTGTGGTCCAAAGTAGAATAAGGATCAGCTGTCAATAGTCTGTGACTATTCTCCTGAGTTGCACATTTTCAGGGTCTCTCCCCTCCTTCACATGACAGGTGATTGACTGCTTCCTCTGGCTATGAGTCTCATGAAGATTTCAAGCCCCAAAATAAGTGACTGGAGAATTAACTATAATTTGGGTGTTGTCATCTTTTTCATTAGGACAGACAACTGAAAAGTGATAGAGTGCTCATTTTTTCCTCTGTTCCCGGTAAAATCCACATACATCACATTGGTAAACATTTTCTAGAGAAAATTATTCCTTAGCAATTACAGCTTTCACACCAGTGATAAATAGTGTATATGTATATATACACACACACACATCAGGCTCAAACTCTTCTTAAAACTTTTACATGCTAAAGAAGCAATATATATTACATAAGTGGGAAAAATCAGATATATGAGTATTTTATGGTTATTTGAATTCTTTGTATTAGGATCTATATTGGTAATTCTCTGTTTCAATGATCTTTCCCCCCTTAACAAAAACAACAAAGCATAAACTTTGAGAGTATTTTGGTAAGCTGGAGGTTGGCCAGGAATCTGATTTTTCTTTCAACCCTTATTTATTTCTGCAAGTTTTCCTTGAAGCTGTATGTGGAGAAAGATGGATGATGATAAATGTCGGCAAGGATGTGTGGAGGCAGGAGCCTGGCTGCTGGAGATTAAAATCAGTACAGACCTCCTGGAAAGCAGTTGGGCAAAACTTACTGAAATGAAGTATCCTAGATAGACACATCACAGGACATTTCTAGAAAAAGTCCACAAGTGGACATGTATAATAATGTTTACGGCAATATTGTGTGTGGAGTTGAAGGTGACCATCATAGGTTGGTTTCTCTGGAAACAGACTGAGATGGAGATCTGCTTGTGCGCCCCCCTCCCTGAGGGCATGACCTTGGTTGAGGCAGCTGCCTTCTGCCAGGACAATTTCTGGGGAGGGACATGGGATTGAGTGCCTGGGCCTTAGAGAAGAAACTGGTGGTACATCACAACATCCACTACAGACGCCTAAGAATCCTAAGAAGTAGTGGATGAGCACAGTGGAATACTACTGCTCACCCTTCTAGGGTGCAATCTGGTGACACTTGGTCATGTCAAGTGTGTGATACCTTCTGAACCATAAGCCCACTCCTCAGTATATATCCCAGAGAAATTTGCAAACAGGTCCATGGACATGTACAAAGATATTGCTCATAGTATTGTTGGCAGTAGTAGGAGGTTGAAAGCAACCTGGGAGTCTGTCCTGGGGGAATAGATGAGCTAAATATTGTAGACACCTATCATGGAACACAATGCAGCACTTGGAAGAAATGATCCATATAGTATCATGCATAGATCTTAAAAACTTAGTGCTGAGTGCACAGCTTAAAAAAAATAAAATGAGATCTAGAAAGCAATACATGTATATTTCACAAGGACATAGATCAAGCACATTTAAATAGATGCCCTCAGAGGGAAGGAGACTGGGAGTGGAGATCAGGGATGAATGGGGAAACACTAACATAAAGGGGGCCGAGACTCATAAGAAGAATAAAGGAATATAGTAACTCACCTCTATATCTGAGGTTTAAAGGAAGAAAAAAGATGTCTTTGAAAGTATACTTTGTGTTAGAATATTGTAAAAGTACCTAAAATTGGAGGTTTAGCACTGGAGACTCTGAGAAGTGGTTAGATTTTGCATATACATTGCATTGCATTGTACAGATAGTACCAGCAGAATGCTGATGGTAAGGGAAGAGGGGTCAAGGGCCACTCTTGTTTTGACCTAAATTACTGATTAGAGAATAAGACCATTTACAGAGGAGAAGGGCTGCAGATGGAATGAGCTTTATTGGCTGGGGCTGGAAATTAGGAGTTCTGCTATGATCATGTAACTTTTGAGAGGTCCACAAGACACCCAATTGGAGTTGTCCAAGACTGTAAGTTCCCCAAAGGCTTTGCCTCATTACACCACTGTCAGATTCCCAGCACCTAGTGCAGAACCTAGAACATATTAGGGGCCACAGTAAATATTTGTTGATTAAGAGAATGAAGAAGGGTAAACATGGCAGTTGGATTTACAGGTCTGGAGCTCAAGAGAGAGGTCAGGGCTGGAGAAAAAGAGTTGAAATTTGTCAGCATATAAAACAGCCTTTGAGGTCCAGATAATAGATGAGAGCATCATCTAAGAAGAAAGTGTAGAGAAAGAAAACAACAGAAAACAAGCTAAGGACAGGGTCCTGAGTACTTTAAAGTGTCAGGAAAGAAGAAACGGTCAACTGAGAAGTCTCAAGGAAGATAAGGAAAGAGATTTTACCTGTACTTAGTATTTGCTTGATAAACCTTTGAAAATGCAACTACTTAAAAAATATGCAATGTACAGAAAAATGTATAAAATATAAACATACAGCTTAATAACTCTAAATAGACATAGAACATTTCCAGTTCCCCCAAGGACTCACATATGCCCCCTTCTTCCGCACAACTCAAGATACCCACAACAATTTCATCCTCACTAAACTTTCACCATCTGAGTAAGTACTGCTTATTAATGTAGCTCAATTTTGCCTGTTTTTGAACTTCATATAAATGGAACCATGCAGTGTGTTGTCATTTTGGTGTTCTGGCTTCCTGTTCTCAACATGGTATTTTGAGATCCATCCATGTTGTGTGTAGCAGTAGTTTACTTGTTTCCTTTACTGTGTTGGGATTGCATTGTATTATATTGGTGGAAATGAGGATCATTTCCATTTGTAGCTATTACAAATAATGCTTCTGGGGACATTCTCACACAAGGTTCTTGGAGCACACGATTATGCCTTTGTATTAGGAGCGGAATTGCTAGGTTATAGAGTTTATGTACTTTCCATCTTAGTCGGTCACATCAATCTGGTTTCCAGAGTGTTTTCCAAAAATACATCCCACAGAAGAATGAGATACCCCATTTCACCACATCCTCACCAACACTGGGCATCATTAGCCATTCTGGCTAAATAGCTTAAATGTTAGCCATTCTGTTGGGTGTATACTGATATCTCACTTTGGTTTTAATTTTTAAAAATTTTTTAATGTTTGTTTACTTTTGAGAGACAGAGAGAGATAGAGTGCGAGTGGGGGAGGGGCAGAAAGAGAGGGAGACCCAGAATCCAAAGCAGGCTCCATGCTCTGAGCTGTCAGCACAGAGCCCGATGCGGAGCTCGAACCCATGAGCCGTGAGATCATGACCTGAGCCAGTCAGACGCTTAACCGACTGAGCCACCCCCGGCGCCCCTCACTTTGGTTTTAATTTTTATATCTTTGAATGCTAGTGGGCTTGAGCCCCTCACATGACATGTTGATTCACTATTTTGGTTTTCTCCTTTGTGACTTGCTTGTACGTTCTTCCTCTATTTCTCTTGGGTTGTCTGTCTTTTTAAAATATTTATTTATAGGAGCTTTTTGCATATTCTGGATGTAAGTTCTTTGTTGATTACGTGACTGCAAATATATTTCCTACTCTGATCCTTGCCCCTTCACTCCCTTATCAGTCTTTTAATATTATACCTGGTATATATATATATATATTTTTCTATTCTTTTCATTTCAACATTTCTGTGCATTATGTTTCAGATTTATCTCATAAACAAAAAATAGGCGGAATTTTTGACATCCAGTCTGAAGGTATTTGTCCTTTAACAGGCAAATTTATCACTTTATTGTTGTTGTGATTGCCGCTATGTTTTGACTTATTCTATCATCTTATTTTGTGGTTTTCATTAACCGTGCTTTTTTTTTTTTTTTGGATTTATTTTCTCCTTTCCTGCTTCAAAAAGTGTGTTTTTATATTTCTGTACTGGTTTTAAAATTATTCCATTTTTAGTCTTTACATTTTCAAACATGGTTACTTAAGTTAAAAACCTAACCCTACCTTATAGGCTTTACCTCTGAGCCCTTCTATCTTCCCTGTTACTGCTGTGGAGCATTTTGGTTCCTCCTCATTTTTATTCCCACCCCTGTTATTCATTATAATAATTCTACAACCAGTGCTAATTTAGATTTAACAGTATGTGTACCAGTACACAGTATGTACAGCCCATTCCTTCTGGTAGGGGGAGCAGAGGGGGACAGGTGCAGGGACCAGAAGGTTTGATGGGGGAAAATGGAGTTGTTTTCTTCTGACCGTGTCCATGTTCGGAGTGAAATAAGCATCATTGGCTAAGGGGATGCAGATCATCAGCTGAGGGGAGGGGACAGCAAGTTTGGGACATTTGAAGAAAGAGGAAGAGGTGTGAGGTAGTTGCCGTGGAGAGTGGGGAAAGCAAATATGTGATCCTAAGACATGTATTCGGCCTACCCCACTAGGTTGTAAGTCCATTGAAATAAGGAACAAATCATCTAAGTCTCTGTGTCCTTTCTCTCTAGCACCTAGGGTACACTCAATGCCTGTTTGTTGATGATGCTAAATATAATTTAATCTCAGTAGATTGAAAGTTTTATGTGCCCGGAGGTCAGAATCATCTAAGACAGCGTAGACTGGATTGAATTTTTACTGACCCCAGAGCACAACCTGAAAATTAGGAAAAAAAGGTTTTTTATACAACACTTTGTATCAGCTTAAAAAATTGCTTAGGCATTTTCTAAAAGGTAGAGTTCAAGGAAAGTCCTGATTAACCAACTCTCTTAGTTGGTTTGTCTTTGTTTTATTGAAACTACCTTACTTAAAGGTGGGAGGAACGCCAGTTTGCTGGCAAAGTGAAAGGGATTTCTCAGAGACCTCTTTGCCCTCCACATCAGAACCAGAGGGAGTTCTCTGAAGCAGCTGAAACCTGCTTGGGAGCAAAGGGAGGGAGAGGAAGAGCACCTGTGGCTCAAACTGCTACACCTTCCAGACCTCAAGGTGGGCAGTTCTGCTCTCTGACCCAAACCTGTCTTCCACCTCTTCTACTTCTTCTCTGAACCCCCACACTCAGGACAACAGAAGAGTAGCAGACTCCAACCGCCTCTCAGAAGCCTACAAGTCTCCAACCTTTGGGCCTGGGCCCCATCTGGGGATTAACAACTGCCCTAAATGAAAAGTTCATCCTTCCATTTTTCCATTCTTTTGCCCCCGGGCAGCTTCCCCACCTTCCCTCACCCTCCAGCCCCCATTTCTTTCTCTCAGTCTCTTTCCTAACTTTCCTTAGAGTTGCTCCACCTTCAGTGGCTCCAAGTCTCTGACCATTGAGATGCCCTGACCCTTACTGCCTCTGAATCTGTACTTGGTCCTGCACCCCTTTCAGCTTCCTGTGTCATCCATTCCTTCCCTCACTTATTCCTGTGCCTAGCTCTGACCTGTTCCAGATGGCTCCTCTGTAACCAGAGAGGAGAGTTTGGGTCTCTGGCTATAAGGACACGAGGTTACCATGAAACTCTATTGGAGAAGGCTACAGAAAGCACCATGGAGTCCACATGCTGCCTTCCCTTATCCTAGTCGCGGCTTCAGTCGTACCTTCTAACCTGCTGGCCTAACCTTTGCCCTGACCATGCTATCCACAGTGAGACTCAGTTTAATTGTGTATCAGTGCCTTCAAATTGGATCCTCTGACCCTATGACTTACAATTTGGGGCTTATCTTTGAACCCTTGTTTGTTTTCTCTGTTCTCAACACCTTACAGTGTGTCTCCCCTAAAACCAACAATTGTAGAACTTTATTTATTGTCCTTAGAAGACGAGTGCTTTTCTTTGCGAGGTACCTTCTAGAGTCTCCCAGAGTAATTCCATGTTGACTTCTTATTCCTTACTTTGACTGTCCCCCCAAATATCCTCCAAATTTGGTGAAACTCAGATGTTTGTGTGTTTGTTTACTAATAAAGTGATAGAAAAACAGGAAGAAACTCTGTTTTGCTTTTATAGATATATGTCAGCTGGTACTAGAGAACTCAGTGTGGTCACTGTTGTCTGTGTGCTGATGACCCTGTGGCCATCATCCTCCCTAACCATCCACATCACTAAAAACATAATCTTTCATTTTTAAAAATGTTTTAATATTTAGTTTTGAAAGGGAGAGAGAGACACACACAGAGTGTGAGCAGTGGTGCAGTGAGAGAAGGAGACACAGAATCCGAACCAGGCTCCAGGCTGTCAGCACAGAGCCCGACGCGGGGCTCAAACTCACGAACTGTGAGATCATGACCTGAGCTGAAGCCAGATGCTTAACCGACTGAGCCACCCAGGCGCCCCCGAACATAATCTTTCTAATTAATGACCATGATCATAGCACTGTTGTCTTTAATAGCTTTCAACTGCTCCTCATTTCTTAAATTAACACCAATCATCACCCAGACATCACCTGGACATATTTACCCTAGATTTCATCCCTCAACCCACCTCACACTTTTTTTTTTTTTTTAATTTTTTTTTCAACGTTTTTTATTTATTTTTGGGACAGAGAGAGACAGAGCATGAACGGGGGAGGGGCAGAGAGAGAGGCAGACACAGAATCGGAAACAGGCTCCAGGCTCCGAGCCATCAGCCCAGAGCCTGACGCGGGGCTCGAACTCGCGGACCGCGAGATCGTGACCTGGCTGAAGTCGGACGCTTAACCGACTGCGCCACCCAGGCGCCCCCCACCTCACACTTTTGTATCAATTATTCTTTGCCTTTGCTGGTGTCATCTCCCCAGTCACTAGATCCCCTATCAAATCCTGTCCTTTAAGGTTTCTCTCCAAAATCACCTCCAAGATAAAGCCTTACCTGACATCCAGCTGTCTATTCTTTCTTCCTGCTTTAAGCTTCCTTAGTGCTTTGCTTATTTTTGTTTCCTTTGGCTCTCCTCTTATTGCACTTTGCATTGTGGTTTATTATGTAATTGACCTATTCCTTCATTGGGTCACAAGCTCCTGGAAGGAAAGAACCATGTGTCACTCACCTTCTCATTCTGTTCCAGTCCTAAGCTCTGTGCCTGTGTGCAGGAGTTGACTAGGATGGAAATGGAGAGTGGGGTGGGGTGGGGAGGGGAGGAGACAGAAGAGTGAATCAGTTCATAGGTCATTTCAGAGTAATCACTGGACCTAAAAAGAGCTGGAAAAAGGATATGGAAGGAAGGGACTAGAGAAAGTATAACTGACTGAAGTAAAGCACAGTCCCCATCTCTTTTTTGCATTGAATCCTCCCAGTGATTCAGGCATCCTGCCTGCACTTCTGTTCCTCCTGCCTTCCCATTATTTCCCTTCCTGCTGAGAAAATTGCTCTGTTAGACACTGAAGTCATTGCCTCAAATCTGGCTCCTAGGCATTCAACATTATTTTTTTCCCCTCTTCAGAATAAGCCTATTCACACCAAGTATATATTTGTTCTCTTGCTTTTACATTACAGATAATCAATTCATATGGAATGAGAAAAGGATGTCTTAAGGCGAACAATAAGACGGTTGGATACATTTGCTTCTTGTGGCCAGGGACATAACTTAATTAACAGAGGGAGCTCTCCAGCTCAGGGCAGGAGGGGAGACAATTGTTAAGAAAATTTCCTGGCCTTGTGTGGTGCGCAGGGCTGCTGTGAACCACCCTGAGCACAGCACAGCCTCCCCCCGCCCACCCCAGCCCTGGCGCGAGCCCTGTTTGGGGGCAAAGGGAGGCGGTGGAAATGCCCAGATACTCTCTGGTGTTTGTGGTTATTGCTTTATCTCCTCTGCAGTGTGTTCCCATTAGTCTTCAAAAGTGGGATTGAGGGTCGTGAGTTTACTGGAGCAGAGAGCAGACTTGCAAGCCCGGCTCTCTCCTTTTCACTGTTAGCAAGTACCTTCTTTGGTGTCCAAGAGAGGCTAGGACTTCACTGTTTTTGTGCCGTGTGGCCTCTCTCTATTCTTCATACTTGTGCTAATTATTTCTGTCAGTGGTTTTCTTAAGGTATTTTCAAACCCAATATAAAAATATACTAAAATGGAAATAAGGTGACCCTTCCTTCCTTATAGTGGCAGTTCTCACTGAGATGTTCATCACTTTTATTTCTTCCATTTTCTCCCCCATATAGGTCTGGTTCAGTGAGAAGATGTTTGAACCATCGTTCCAGTTTTATACCGGGTATAAAATCCCCTTGTGCAAAACCCTGGATCAGTATTTTGAGTACATCCAGTCATTGCCATCCCTAGATAACCCCGAAGTCTTTGGGCTGCACCCTAATGCCGACATCACGTAAGTTCCTGGCATTTTTTATATTTTAAGGAATCATTTGTAACTCAGCCTGGCAGAGACTGTGCATTTCATTTTCTCTCTTAATTCCTCTCCTTTCACTTCTTTTTATTTTGCTGTGAAAAATATTGTCACTTCCTGTCCTCCAATTACACCTTTGTCATATCTTGGCCTCCTTTTCCCTCAGTAAATCCTGATGCTCCGGAGTTTATGACAATGCTAAAGCTCTAATTTATGCATTGATTATTTCTCCTCTGCCATGTCATAAAACCAGTTGGTGTTATTGGCATCGATGCCTTCCACTGATAGGACAATGGTCTCCCAGCTCCTTGCCTCTAACCACCCCCCCCCAAAAAAAATCCATTAAAAATAATGGTCATACTCATAAATATGGAGAACAAACTGAGGGTTCCTGGAGGGGCTGTGGGAGGGGGAATGGGCTAAATGGGTAAGGGGCACTAAGGAATCTACTCCTAAAATCAGTGTTGCACTGTATGCTAACTAATTTGAATGTAAGTTTAAAAAAATAAAAAATAAAATAAAATAAATAATGATCATAAACAGAGTCTAAAAAGACCAGGGGGATAGAGAGAGGAGGAGGAGGAATTGTGTTTCTGCTTGATCCTCTCTTTTGTGGCCCCTGTCTCCTTATTTCCTCACCTGCCTCCTTCTGTCACTAATGCCCACGATGGGCATAGAGCACAGAGCATGGATACAGAGCTGGGAGGAGAGGCTATGGGTCTCAGCTCAACATGAGGTCCCTGCTCTGGTCGCTGAGGTAAGAGATGATGAGTGAAGACACAAGAAATTCACCCAAATCCCAAGCCCCTTCTCGGACCCATCTTTTGGCTGAAGGAGCCTGAAAACAAGGCTATCCAGTTCCACAGAGAGGGCACCAAGAAGCCCCAGCTGGGATTCTCCTCCAGATGGTCATTGCCTCCGGCCCATCGATGAAGAACCATAAAGTTTGTGTCTAGGAGAGTGGTTTCAAGGAATGGGAGAAAGCGAGACTCCTCTGGCAGATTTTAAGCTGGGATGACCGATCGAGAAGGAGTGGGGTGTGCCTCTCTCCTAATCACTCACCTGCCGCTGCAGCTGTAACAACTCTGCAAAGGGGCACAGGCATTTCCCACCTTCCGGTTCCCTGCCCTTGCCCAGCATCCCTGGAGTCCCAACCTCCCTCTGCTGCGTTGTCTCTCTGCCCCTGAATATACACTTTGTCCCTTGCATGAGGCTTGGCTTCCTGGCTTTTGTCACCCATACAAATTCTAACCTCTCCAGATCCTCCCATCTCTCCCATGCTATTTTTCACCTTCAAAGATGTGGGCATGAGCCAGAAGAGCCGTGAATGGCTAACACTCTTCAGACCCTGTGATGGAACCATGATGCCTCTTTGGTGATGGCTCTAGCTGTTATTTGAAGAGGCTGTCATAAGTTAGCCGGAGACAGAAAAGAGGTGAAGAAGTAAAAAGGATTCCTTGGGGATCCATTTGGAATCAACTGAAACATGATCTGAAAGAAGGAACGCGGAGAAATAGTTTTACTTTGGCTGAAACTTTAAAAATCTGAGGCAGACTACGTCACTCCTCTGTTCAGAACCCTCCTAAAGCTCCTGTCTCACTCCATGTCAAGGTCAAAGGCAGACAGTGACCTACAGGTGACCTGAAAGCCCCAGTAAGACCACCTGCCCTCAGGAGGTTGGCCTCCTCTGCCCTTTCCCTCACTCACTGCTCAGCTTTAGCTCCTGCTAGCTTCCTGGTACTCAGGCCAGATGCCTTCCCCCGTCCCACCACCACGGGATACTTGTACTTCCTGAAACGTCCTTCCCCCTGGATATCATGGCTCACCTTTTCACCTCTTCTGACCTTTTCTTAAATGTCACCTTTCCAATGATGTCTTCCCTGGCTGCCCTATTTAAAATTTGCAGGTCACTCCCCAGCCCTCACCCCAGACTCTATCCTCCTTGCTACTTTTTTCTTTAGATTGTATCACCAACGGACATACTCCGTATTTACTTATTTATACTTGCTATCATCTACCTGCCATCATTAAACATAAGCACCATCATGTCTGAAACTTTTGTCTATTTTTACTGCATATCTCTAGTGCTAAACAGTGCCTGATGCTCAGGAAATATTTGTTCAATGTGCCGGCAATACTAAATTTCTCTGGGTTGTGAAGAATCTAATGAACGGGAATGGTCTTTAGAAATAGCTCATGAGTTCATGTGAATGGGCAGAAAAATGGCACTTGTCAATTAGTAATTGAAGCGGCTCACGTATGAGGACTCTGAACTTTGATTTCATCCTTGGCAAGAGTCCAAGGAGTCATTTAAAGCTGGTACCTAGAGAATCGGATCCTGTTGGGCGCTGTGTAGGATTCTGCCAAGGAATATATATTAAAGCAGGGTTGAAATCATCTCATCCTGACTTACCCATATGACTGTGGCAGTTTGGGCCGTCAGCTCTCAAGAAAGATAAACGAGAACTAGAGAAGGTCCAGGAGCACCTGGGTGGCTCAGTCGGTTAAGCATCCGACTTTGGCACAGGTCATGCTTTCACAGTTTGTGGGTTCGAGCCCCGCATTGGGCTCTGTGCTGACAGCGCGGAGCCTGGAGCCTGCTTCAAATTTTGTGTCTTCCTCTCTCCCTGCTCCTCCCCTGCTTATGCTCTTTCTCTGTCTCTCAAAAATAAATAAATGTTAGAAGAAGAAGAAGAAGAAGAAGAAGAAGAAGAAGAAGAAGAAGAAGAAGAAGAAGAAGAAGAAGAAGAAGAAAAGGTCCAGAGAAGTGCAACTAAAATGTAATCCAGATGGGAGACGATGGTAGAGATTTTTTTCCCTTGACTTTTTATTTTGAACTATTACAAACCCGCAGAAAAGTTGCAAGTACAGTCAACACTACAGACCCTTCACCCAGAGTCACCAATCGTTAACATTTTGTACCATTTGCATTTTCTCTTTCTGTATGTATATTTTTGTATATTTATATATCTACAGTTACATCTGTATGTGACCACATCTATTTCTGTGCGTGTGTGTGTGTGTGTGTGTGTGCGTGCGCGCACTTGTAACCCCTCTCAATGGACAGAGCTAAGAAATAAGCACTTTTAAAAACATCGTGAGCTAATACTAATAACTCCAATTCCAAATGTTCACCTCATGTCTCTTCCTTGTCTTCCCTCATTTCGGTATTGTTATCTCCTTTCTCCCATGGGAAGAACTCTGGTTCCCAGGAAGTTCAATATATTTACTCATTTGCTCCGAATCACTCCACCAATACCACTACCAACAACAAATGTATTAAGTGGAGGTCAAGATTTCTTTGCAGTTCTTTTTGTCCCTAGAATACATCCAGCTGAGGTTGTCAGAGTACTATATTCAAAACTCACTCAGATTGTTTTTTTCTGTGTGGTTACGCTATCAGTTAGGTAGATAGGTACATTCATTTGTTTCTGTTCATATTACACTGAGTTTTTGTCCCTCCTTGTTGGTTATTTTAAATATGTGAGACACAGGCATGGCTTGAAAGTCACAACTACATAATAAGGTATTCTCACACCTTTCCAACCCATTTCCCCTTTCCTCTATGGGCAAGCAAATGCATTCGTTTCTGGGTTATCGTCCCTGTTTCTTTTTTCTCATACATAGATACACATATGTTCTTATTACCTTTTTTCTTAAATGAAGTTGTCATACTATATATATATATATATATATATATATATATATATATATAATTTTGTGTCTTGTCTTCTCCAATTAAAAATGTATCTTGTAATCACTCCATTCTATGTTCCCATGTCTTCCTCACTATTTTTTTTTTTTACACCTGCATGCTCCTCCATTGTTAACATGTATAATAGTTTATTCATCCATTCTCCTATGGGTGTGCATTTAGGTTGCTTCCAATATTTTGCTACCCCAAATAATTCCTCAATTAATGATCTCATGGTTCTGGTTTCTCGTGTGGTTGGAGATGTATTTTTAGGGTAATTTGGTACAGGTAGAGTTGCTGTATCAGGGCTTAGTAAATATTGCCAACCCCCCTCCCATAGGGCTATTCACTCTCACCAACAACATGACGAGGCCCTTTCTTCACAGCCTCATCAACAGAGTGTGGGCGAAGCTTCTGAATTTTCACCAATATGACAAGTGAGAAATGGTATCTCGGCATAGTTTTAATTTGTATTCTCTTATTTTGAGTGAAATGGAATACGTTTCCCTATATTTGGAGGCTACTTAGACTGAGACTGTCTTGGAGACCCTGTGGATAAATCTGGATGTGGATTGACGCAGGCTGAGATGAGGGATGATGAGAGGATGGAGAGGGTAGAGCAAAGCTGCAGGACACGTCCCGATGGAGACTGGTACGATTTAGTGAGTAGAGAGAATCGTGTGTCGTTTTCATCCATTCGTTGCTATCTGAGGGGTAGAGAGCACAGCGAGCCTTCTGTGTCTTTTGGCAGCTCTCTTTACCACTCTGTCCAAAGGCCTATATGCCATCACTGGCAGGCATGCTATAGATGCCTCAGCTATCTTTTCCCAAAATCGAGTGTCAGGATCTTGCAGTCTCTCATCACACCTCACTGAGTGAGGTCAAGTAGAAACTGCTGGGCCTCTGCCTTAAATCTCCTAGACAACTAGTTGGCCTGTAAGACCTGTGGCCCTCCTCCCCTGATCCCTCTTCATTCTTAACTTCCCACCTGGTCCGCCCTAGGGTCTTCCCCACTCACACCTCTACTCCTCCTCCCAGGGACTGTGGTCCATTTTTGGTTCCTGCTCAGATAGTAGCTCTGCGCTTGGTCATTTTCTTAGTCTCTGGATGAGCTTTGCCCTAGGTTTGATTCTTCTTTCCTCTGGGCTCTGAAATATGTGGTGTCTGGGGTTGTAGACATTTGAGCGGACCTTCCTGGAGAGCTGCACTCCAACCCCTCGCTGTTCCCTCACCAGCCACCAGGAGGCAGTAAGCAATAGCAAATGAAGCTTCTCAGCTAAAACCTACCCCTGGTCTCCTAAGGCCACCCTTCCCATTCCAGCAAGAAGTGACTCTCCCAAGTTCTGCGTGAAATGAAAGAAGGAATTGAAGCCTCCCCTGACATTTCTGGTCTGGTGGCTGGGATGGTGGTGGAGTTTGAAACAGGAGTGCATTCGAGGGGACATTGCAGAGTCCTGTTTGGGTGTGTTGAATTAGGAAAGACCAAGGGATGTCAGAGTGGGGAAGAAACGTGGATTGGAGCCCAGGTGAGAAGTTTCAAGGTATTTGTACAGAAATAATACTCGAAGGTACAAGAGGGGGGTGGACTCTCTAAGATACAGTGAGCAATCTGTGTGAATGTCCCCAGCTAGAAGAATCCTGATCAGTTTATCTGGTTGTGCACCCTGTTCAACAGTACTCTTTCAGATGAGCTCATGGGCTGTCATTGGGCCATGGTGGGGAACTCTATGTCCCTGCTTATAGAATCTGCACTCTGAAGTTAGCATCCACAAATTTGAGAGAAGAGAGAAATTTGCAAAAAGAGATAATGATTCTTTCTCTTCCTTAAGAATGCAGGATCCCTGAGGAGGGTGGGTGGGAAATACAGCTGAATAAATGCTTTAAAATAAGTAAAATCTTTCCCAAGAGCTTAGATACCTTGGCGACAGAAACCATAAAAATGCATAGTTTATTCACATTTTATTATCTAGATTTATAAGCTACCAAGGACTCTGCAAATTCAACTATCTCAATGTCAGAAACTGTTATTTATTTTCGCTCTTTTTCTCATTAACGATTATGCATATTTTTCTACCTTCTGAAATTTATCAGATGTCTTATTACAACTTTTATATTCATTTGTATGCAGGATGAATTTAATTGTATTCCTTTTGGCATTAGCTGAAATTCGAGTTTCAGATTTTTATTAAAAATGTATGTTTATTGTTATCTCATATGCAAAGATGTATATGAACGTAGGCTGATTTGGATGTGATAGTGCACTAATATCTCATTAGATGGTTAATTGCTTATTTATAGACAGTTCTGTTTTGCATTTGTTTTGCATTTTTATTAGCCAAGACCCCGACTGCCACCCAACAGGGGTGACCTAGACAATTGCCCCAAACCACCAAGCTACAAGACCAATATGAGCTTCTTCCCATACTTAGCTCCAAAGAGAAATTTTCTTCTAGAAGTAACTTGGAACCAAAGCTCTTGGAGTATTATAGTTCTCGTTCTTCTCAGAACATTTATAGGGACTGTTTTCCTGAAAGCCTGAAAGGCTTTTGAGGCATATAGAGATATTCACAGTTCTCCATAATAGCTAGCTAACTAAGCTTCTGCCTTTCCTCACTCAGCAAGCATAAAATCACATTGTGGATAAAGAAATGTGAGTTGTACAGCCCTGGCATCCTGTGCCTCATAAAATATGTGGTGGGGAGGTGATCTGGAGATCTTGTCTAGCTCTTCTGCAAAATGGGTCAGCTTTTCAGGACTTCATACCCACATCCATGTCCTGAGGACTATTTTCATATCACCTCATAAAAAAAAAAAATGAAATCACCCACCGAGAAAATGACTTCTTAGGCGAGATCTAGCCGCAGTAACATATCCATTGGCCCCTCCCTGGAGCACTGGTGAACATGGCCAGTGCCGGCCAAGAGCATGATGGTCATGTCTGCAGTGGTGTCCACTGTTGGCACTCAGCCTCTGGTGCAGAGTGTATTTCCAAAGAGGCAACAGACTGGAGGTGAGCCAAGAGCTCCTGAGAATCACAGATAGGAGGTCTTTCCCTTGTTTTGTTTGGAGTTAGAACAGGCACAAAGAATGAACTCTGATTTTTGTTGTGTGAATGGAAATTTACTGTGGTTTTATTCTCCTCAACCTTTAAAGATCTGTGCTTAAATATCATACTGAAAACAGTTGTCCTTTACCCTCAAATGATGTCTTTCTGATTCTCCTGTGTTTTGAGAGCGTATGACTTATATACGTTTCCCTTTGTATGTGGAAACGTGCCAGGAAGTAGGTAATGATAGTAGGTAACGTGCCAGGAAGTGATAATGATAATTTACTATGCTTTTACCATAAGAAGAAACAAATAATTAAATTTTCATGCCCTTTAAATATTGGAGAATTGCTCTCCTTTACATTTGAGGTTTAATAAAAGTCAAGCCAATTGGCCTGAATTCAACAAACAAATATTTATTGAGAACTTACTTGGTAGCCAACTCAGGATACAGAGATTAGTAAAATGCAGTCCTTGCCCTTGGAGGTCATCATGTATTAGGGAAAATAAATGAGTGGCAAATGGTTATGTAATACAACATGACAGACTCTAAAATCAGGATTATATAGCACACACACACACACACACACACACACACACACACACAATGCTATGAGAACAAAGGCGAAGGAGCAGTAAATTGCAGCTTAGGTATTAAAGTTAAGCTATCGAGAGAGGCCTCCTCTGAGCTGTGACTCAATGAATGTGCAGGAGTTCTCAGGGGAGGGTAGGATTAGGGAGGAAAGGACTGTAGCCCTGGGGACAAGAAAGACAGCGCAAGGAAAGAGGAAGATAATGAGCAGTAAAGGGCGTATACAGATATCGAGTCATCAAAATTGTACACCTTAAATATATATAATTTTTAAAAAATTAAAAAAATAAAATGATTGAGCATAGTGAAAATAAAATGCATAGCTTAGGGCACATACATGGAGGAGCAGTCCAAGGAGGGGCATGACGGTGTAAAGTGTGTGCGTGTGCTATGTGTGCGGGACCAAGTCCACCCGAGTCTGGAGCGTGGTGGAGAGGGGATTCAAGAAAGGAGCAGCCTAACCGTGAGGCTGATGCACATGCAGAGACTGTTTTTCCAAGATGTGGGGCACCATGAAGATGCTGGAAATTTCTAGATGGATGCTAGAAGTGATGTGGAAATAGGCCTTGGAAACCAAGAAGAGCTGGAGAGTGGCATCAGGTGGAGACTATCTCTGAAGTCTGTAGATCAGCAGCTGGGTGAAGACATTGATATTGTTAAAAGGAGATGGGACAGACTGGGGCGAAGGGAGAATGGGAACAATGAGGTGGGTTTTGGAACTGTTTGATTTAACTAACAGGGAGTCCTGGGAGTCAGCAGAAATATGGATATGTGGAGATTATGATAAAGCCAGAGGTTTCATGTTATCCAGACTTGCTTGGAGTTTCACAGCCCTCAGTGAGACAGTGACAGTGATACCTACATCTTCTTTAACACAGCAGTCTGCCAACATTGTCTGTCTTTACTGTATCTAATGCTAGAATAAGATCTAATGCTAGAATATAAATCACATAGAAGTTTACATTTCTGAGAACTGTGTATAATAATATGTGGATCCTTGACTTTTGATGACTCCATTTTGTTGTCACATTAGCTATTTTCATAGGTTTTCCCCTTAGGAGTTACTTGTATCTTATACTTTATATGACTTTTAAAAACTGGGATAGCACCATACTTCAAAATTCAGGAATGAGTTGCAAGTGCTTTTTGTCCCATCTTACTAGAATTTTTAATTACCAATATACATGTTCAATTTTGTGTGTGCCTGATTTGGTCATCTTTCAACTTTTTAAATGAATGTCTTTGGGAGGATATTCTAAAACTCCCAACAGCTGAGTAGAGGTTGCTCATCAAAAAATAATCAAAAATGAATTTTAAATTCTGTGTAAAATTATACAAAATCAATTTTCATTTAATTTTATTCAACATCAGCTTTTACCTTATTGGCCCTTATTGTGAAACTCATATGTTTAAAGGTAATATGGAGTTAATACACCAACTCTGGTTGGGTTACAAACATTCACTGGGTTTGACAAAGAACCCTCATAATCACTGTAGCTGACTGTAAGTCCAGCTCATAGAGCATAGTGGCAGATGTATTTACCTTAGCCACAACTTTTGGAAAGGATGCAGTTGTTTGGATATGTACATTTGGGGCCAGATGCATTATTCTACCTGCTAATCAAATGAAAATTCTTGCAGAGTCTGGGTGGCTCAGTCAGTTGAGCATCCAACTTTGGCTCAGGTCATGATTTCCTGGTCCATGAGATCGAGCCTCTCATTGGGCTCTGTGCTGACAGTTCAGAGCCTGGATCCTGCTTCAGATTGTGTCTCCCTCTCTCTCTGCCCCTCCCCCCACTCTCACTCTGTCTCTCTCTCTCTCTCTCTCTCAAAAATAAATAAATATTTTTAAAAACCTTAAAAAAAGAAAATTCTAAAGACACAGCCTCTCTTTCACTCTTCAGCTGATTTCCTAATTGAATTAAAGGCTAGCTGAATAGAATTTCCTCTGTTGACACAAGATGTGGCTTTTTCATAAGCAAAGAAGCCTGGGTAATTTTAGCAGTAGCTCCTTAGTGAGTAAATTTGCACAATTCATGCTAGAGATGAAAAAGAGAAAGGTGTAATTCTTTCTTTCCAAATGCTGTGAGGAAAGGTAGAAGGGGGCCTTTCTGGTGGGGCACAAAGATTACTAGGGATTTGTAAGATGCGTTTCAATGAACCTCAGACATTTGTCACTGATTCATCTCTGTTGAGTCCATGGTGGGCTTTGCATCTGGGGGCTTATTTTTTCTCATTTTCAAAATGAAAATGGTCTTAATACTCTTTATTATAAAAAATCATACTTTCTTACTGAGAAAAACAAACATTGTAGAAAGCAGAAAGTAATAATCACAGCACAAGCTCATACAAAAATCCCACTATAAAAATACCCTTCCAGATCTTTTCCATGCTTACATGCACAATGTTAACAGAATATTAGGTTTTTGTAACACGCTATTTTTTTTTTAATCGAAGTATAGTTGACACACAATGTTATATTAGTTTCAGGTTTACAATAACATAGTGATCTGACAACTCTATGCATTATGCCTTGCTCACCACAAGTGTAGCTACAATTTGTCACCATACAACGCTGTTACAATCCTATCGACTATATTCACATGCTATACCTTTCATCCTCGCGACTTATTCATTCCATAACTGGAAACCTGTACCTTCCACTCCCCTTTACCCAATTTGCCCATCCTCCCAACCCCCTCTGCTCTGGCAACCACCAGTCTGTTGTCTTTTTTCATGCGTCAGTTTCTGCTGTTTTGTTTTGTTTTGTGTTTTTAGATTCCACATGTAAGTGAAATATGGTATTTGTCTTTCTCCATCTGATTTCTTTCACTTATCATAATACCCTGTAGGTCCATCCACGTTATCACAAATGGCAAGATCTCATTCTTTTTTATGGCTGAGTAATAATTTTAATTGCAGCATTATTTACAATAGCCAAGATATAGAACCAACCTAAGTGACTATTGATTGATGAGGCATATGTATACAGTGGAGTATAAAACAGAATGTTTCATAAAACAGAATGTACCATGCTATTTCATTCCGTAATCTCAATTCAATAACCTCAACTTACCAATTAATAGAGAGCTACATCACATTTTTACTGACTGTATAGATTTTTATAGGGCTTTACCAGGATTTATTATTACAGATACCATTACAAACAGCCTTGTACATACATCTTTGTACACTTGTTATTTAAAAAAAAACTGATTGTTAAATACATGAGTATTTATAACATGTGTATAAAATATAAAATGTTGCTTATTTTGCACCACCATTTCTATATTTTGCTCCATCTTCCTTGTCTTTGACTTCTTGCTGAATATGAATTTTTTTCATTCTACTTTTATCCCTGTGCTAGTTTGGAATTTATGTACTATTTCTATTTTTTTACTGGTTACCCTAGAAATTTTAACATCCAATATTAATTAAATGTAAAATTAGTATCTTGGGGCACCTGGGTGGTTTAATCAGTTAAGCATCCGACTTCGGTTCAGGTCATGATCTCAACGTTTATGGATTCAAGCCTCGTGTCAGGCTCTGTGCTGACAGCTCAGAGCCCGGAACCTGCTTTGGTCAGATTCTGTGTCTCCCCTTCTCTCTACCCCTCCCCTGCTTGTACTGTGTTTCTCTCTCTCCCTCTCTCTCTCTCTCTCTCTCTCAAAAATAAATAAACATCAAAAAATTTTTTAATTAGTATCTTTACCCTCCTCTCAATAAAAATCTCTTAGGTAATTTTAACTATAGTTACTCACCCCCTGGCACCCCAGTATTTTAATTTTATCTTTTGTTTTATAAACCCACAATTAAAAATATAATTATTGTTTTATGCCATAATCATGTTTACATTTGCCCATGCATTCACCCAATCTTTGCTACCACAAACCTTCCACCAGAATAATTATCTTTTCTGAAGTGTATCCTTTAGAGTTTCCTTCAGTGTCTTATTTTGCCCTCCTTTGTAAAAACAAACAAACAAAAGAGCACCTTATTGACTTACAATTTGCCTATCATAAATTGATTCATTTTCAGTGGTCAATTCAATTATTTTTATTAAGTTTACAAACTTCTGTGACTATCACCCACCACCTAATTTTAGAATATTACCATCACCCCTGAAAAGAATCCTCATGTAAGTGGATTCCTCATGTAAGTACAGATTCCACATGTAAGTGAAATATGGTATTTGTCTTTCTCCATCTGATTTCTTTCACTTACCGTAATACCCTGTAGGTCCATCCATGTTATCACAAATGTCCATTTGTAATCAGTTCTCACTACCACCCCCACTCAGCCTTAGGCAACCACTTATTTACTTTGTGTCTCTATAGATTTGCCTTTCTGGACATTTCCTGTAACTGGAATCATATACTATGTGGTCTTTGGTGGATGCATTCTTTCACTTAGTATAATGTTTCTGAAGCTCACCCGTGTTGTAGCATGGATCAGTACTTCATTGCTTTTATTGTCAAACAGTATTCCAATATATGAACATACCACATTTTGTTTATCTATTTAAAAGCTGATGAACATTTGGGTAATTTCCACTTTTTGCTGCCATGAACATTCCCGTACAAGTCTTTGTGTAGATATGTCTTTTCATTTCTCTTGAATAGATAATTGGAAATATAATTATTGGATAATATGTTTAACCTATTCTTAACATCTTTAGAAACTACTAAATTGTTTTCCAACTTGGCTGCACCATTTTACAATACCCTCCAACAATGTATGAGGGTTCAAGTTTCTCTGATTCTTGCCAACACTTGTTATTGTCTCTTTTTTATTATAATCATTCTTGTAAGTCTGAAGTCCTATCTCATTGTGGTTTTAATTTGCATTTTTTATGTAAATAATGAGCATCTTTTCATGTGTTTATTGGCCTTAATATAGATTTTTTTTGTGAAATGTCTGTTTAAATTTTTTGTGTTGTGTTCATTCATTTTTTTTTTTTTAGTGTTTATTTATTGTTGAAAGAGAGACAGAGCATGAGCAGGGGAGGGACAGAGAGAGAGGGAAAAGAATCTGAAGCAGACTCCAGGCTCTGAGCTGTCAGCACAGAGCCTGACACAGGGTTTGAATTCACAAACTGCAAGATCATGACCTGAGCTGAAGTCGGACGCTTCACTGACTAAGCCACCCAGGCGCCCCTATTCTTGAAAGATAATTTTGCTTGGTATACAATTCTTGTTTAATAGTTATTTTATCCTAACATATGTAGCACACTCTGCCATTTTCTTCTGGCTTCCATTGCTGTTGTTGAGGATTGGCCATCAGTCTAATTGTCATTTCTTTCTAGATAATCTTTTTTCTCTCTCGTTGGTTTTAAGATACTCACTTTGTTTTGAGTGTTTTACAATTTCACTGTGATATGTCTACATATGATTTCTATTTATTTATTTGTTTATCCTACTTAGGAGGCATTGAATTTCCTGAACTTGAGGATTGATTCAAGTCTTTCATCAATTCCCAGTCATTATTCTACCCCTTATTATCTTTTTTATTCTCTCTCTTCTATCTTTCTGAAGCTTGCCTGAGATGTATGTTGGAACGTATCACTCTATCCTATATGTCTCTTAACTTCTCTTTCACATTTCCTGTTTGTTTTCCCCTCTGTGGCATTCTGGATAATGTCTGCAGATCTATTTTCTGGTTTCCTAATTATTTATTTGGCTGAATCTAATCTGCTATTTGACTCATTGTTAACTGTTATGGTGGGCAGAATAATGACCCCCAAAGATATCCACATCCCAATCCCCAGAACCTGTATATATGTTACCTTATGTGGCACAAAGGATTTTACAGGTTTTCTTAAGGGTAAGGACCTTGAGATGGGGATGTTATTGTAGAATATCAAAGGTCCAATTTAATCAAATGAACCTTAGAAGTGGGAGATGGAGGAGGAAGAGTGGGTCAGAGAGATGAAATAGAAGCAGGGGGAAAGATACAAAGCAAGAAAGGAACTTGACCTGCCTTTGTGATCTTTGAAGATATAGGAAGGGGGCCAGGAACCAAAGGATGCAGATGGCCTCGAGAAGCTAGGAAGGGCCCTCACCTGACAGCTAGCAAAGAACTGGGGACCTCAGTAAGAAAGTGAATTCTTGTAGCAACTCAAATGAACAAGGAAATGGATCTTCCCCAGCAGCCTACAGAAAGGAACTCAGCCATGCTGACAATTTGATTTTAGCCCAATGAGTACTATGTCAGGTTTATTAACTAAAGAACCGTAAGATAATAAATTTATGTTGTTTTAAGCTTCTTATTTTGTGGTAATCTGTTCTAGCAGCAATAAAAAACTAATACAGGTTTTCAATTTTAATATTTTAAAAAATTTCCAGAGGTTCTATGCTATTCATGTTTAGAGTTTCCTGTTTCATACTTACATTTTAAATCATCCTTTTTTTCCTCTTAAATTTTTATTAAAATTCAAGTTAGCTAACATACATGCAGTATCAATCATCCTTTTTTCCCCCCCTGATATAATAAAAACATCTTTGTAACATACATCTGAAAATGTATTATCTGTGATCTTTGTAGGTTTGTTTCTGCTTTCTGTTGTTTCTACTGGCTCTTGCTCAGAATAAAAATTCTTGTTTAGTTTCTTCATGGTTTCTGTAAGTAGTTTTGATTGTGAACTCAAATCTGTTGGAAATTAACTGTTGGATTCTTTGAGACCTTGTTGTGGGCACATTATTCCAGGACAGGTGTGTGTTTGGTTTTACCAGCTGCCACATAGAACTTCCTAAAAATACCTTAAAATAAATTTTTGGTTTGAGGTTTTTAAAATCACATAGATGATATGAATGAATGTTGATTAATGCAACAAACCTAGTGACTTAATAAGTAACAGGCTGGGGCACCTGGGGTGGTCCAGTCAGTTGAGTGTCCAACTCTTGATTTTGGCTCAGGTCATGATCCCAGGGTCGTAGGATTGAGCCCCATGTTGGGTCTGCATGGAGCCTGCTTGGGATTCTCTCTCCCTCTCCCTCTGCCCCTGCCTTACTCTTTCTCTCTTTCGATAGATAGATAGATAGATAGATAGATAGATAGATAGATAGATGATAGATGATAGATAGAATTCACAGGAAGAGGCAGTTCAAGATAGCAGCATGGGAATATCCTGAACTAACTTACCCCCACAGAGACACCAAATCTACAGCTACATATGAAGCAATTCCTTCTTAAAAAGACCTGAAAACTGAGTAGCTGCTCCACAATGAAGCATGAAAGAGCTACATTGAGATGAATAAGAGAGGCACAGATCTTGTCTCACCCAAAACCCTGCCCCTGGCACAGTGACACATCATTGAGAGGGATCTCATAAATACAGAGCTTCTCCTTGGGAAGCAAGGAGTTTGTGCCCCACCTCAGGTACTCCAGCTGTTGGGACCTGTACCAGAGAGACAGACCCCAAACTTCCTGGCTTTTAAAACCAATGGGGCTTATGTCTGAAAGACCCAAAGGGCTGTAGGGATTCAAGAACAGGGCTCTTATGCAGACTCACTCACCCCTTGATTCAGAGCAAAAAACAGCAGTTTGAAAAGCACTTAGATCATATGTGAAGGAGATTCACCTGCTAATCTTAAGGCATCTGCTAGAGAGGCAGGGACCTGTTGGGACTATCACTAAGGACGGTGACACTGGTTGGCCTTACTAGTGCTATTAGGGATATTCGAACCCCAGCGCTTTTCTGTGGCCCTGCTAAAGCCAGCAGACATCCCACACAGAGGATATTCCTGCATGCCTAGCTCCAGTGGCCAGGATCGCTTGCATTTCTGGGCCCCACAGGACTGAAACAATTAGAAGGACAGTTCTTAATAGGCTTCCTCCCACAAGGCATGGCACACGCAGCAGACCAAAACACAACCTCAGTCTTCCTGTGAAAAAGGCCTTATTTACTTATTGGCTGTCAACATAAAACAGACTGCGATATTTATAGGCTGTTATATGTGAGACTCATGGTAACAAAACAAAAGTCTGTAGTAGATACACAAAAGATAATGGGAAAAGAATCTAAACATAACACTGCAGCAAGTCATCAAACCACAAGAGAAGAGAGCAGAAGAGGAAAAGGACAGGGAAGAACTACAAAACAATCAGAAAACAATTAACAAAATAGCAATAAGCACATACCTATCAATAATTACTTCAAATGTAAATGGGCTAAATTCTCCAATCAAAAGACATAGAAAGTTAGAGAGGGAGGGAGGCAAACCATAAGAGACTCTTAAAAACTGAGAATAAACTGAGGGTTGATGGGGGGTGGGAGGGAGGGGAGGATGGGTGATGGGTATTGAGGAGGGCACCTGTTGGGATGAGCACTGGGTGTTGTATGGAAACCAATCTGACAGTAAATTTCATATTATAAAAAAAAGACATAGAGTAGCTGAATGGATTAAAAAAAGACACATCTATGCTGCCTTCAAATGTAAGAGCACACACAGACTGCAAGTGAAGGAACAGAAAGTGATGGTTTATGCAAGTGGAAACTGAAAGAAAACTTGGGTAGTTACATCAGACAAAATAGACTTTTAAACAAAGACTGTAATAAAAGACAAAGATGGTCATTACATAATGATAAAGGGGTCAATTCAACAAGAAGATATAACATTGGTAAATATTTGTGCACCCAACTTATAAGCACCTAAGCAAATACTAACAGACCAAAAGGGAGATATTGACAGCAATACAGCAATAGTACAATAGTACAATGCAATACAGTAATAGTAGGCGACTTTAATATCCTACTGACTTTAATATCACACTGATGCACACACACCATCTGTGTGTCCAGACCCACCCATTTCTTTTTTTTTTTTTTAATTTTTAAAATATTTATTTATTTTTGAGAGAGAGACAGAGACAGAGCATGAGTGGGAGGAGGGGCAGAGAGAGAGGAGACACAGAATCGGAAGCAGGCTCCAGGCTCTCTGAGCTGTCAGCACAAAGCGCGATGTGGGGCTTGAACTCATGAATCGTGAGATCATGACCTGAGCTGAAGTCAGACGCCTAACTGACGTAGTCACTCAGGCACCCCTAGGCCCAGCCATTTCAAGACAAAAACTAGGTTTGTAGCCTTCAGAGCATCTGGTTGACCTAGAAGAGATATAGAGAGAACAAAAACAAGGGAGAGACACAGACTATTCTCTTTTAAAGCATTCTATTCTGTTCCTCCACATCAGGTATTAAAGTGGTATTGACAAATACACCCCTCTTCCACTAGACAGAGAAAGGCACCAAGGTGGGGCGGGGGGAACCTGTTCACCACCATATTCTAGCACCTAGCTCAGTGCCTGGTATATAGTAAATCTTTATTTGGGTACATGGATTTTAATTTAATTTAATTTACTTTTTTAAAGTTTATTTATTTACTTGTGAGAGACAGAGAGGCAGAGAGAGAGAGAGAGAGAGATAGAATCCCAAGCAGGCTCCACACTGTCAGCATGGAGCCTGATGTGGGGTTCGAACTCACAAACCATGAGGTCATGACCTGAACCTAAACCAAGAGTCAGATGCTTAACCGACTGAACCACCCAGGTGCCCCTGGACACATGGATTTTAAAGATGAGTGGGATTTTTAGACTGGTGGAGCAGATGGATGCCAATAGATTACTTTGGAAATCATAAAACCAGTGGTAAAGTGAGAAAACAAAACAGAAAAAAAAACACAATGAAATGTTAATAATTTGTAATTCACAGAGGAATTATGAGTGATTCTCTTTGACCTAACAAATTACCATATAATTATAGATTCTTATGACCAGTCTTTAAGTGGGAGAAAATAAAAGGAGGTGTGTTGGTTGTCCAGCATGAGGTTTGCAGGTTAGTGACAAGCAAAATTGGATAGTACTGCTTTGGGTTGCCAAGAACATTTGTGGAATCTCTTTCTCTGAAGATGGAGACCCTTTCATTTCTGTAATGTTCACCATGTCTTGTTAGGAGGCAATAGTTAGCAGGCAGAATGAATCTCTATTTTTTTTCATTCCTGTGGGTTGATTATAAAGTTTCCTTCCCTCCACCCCCCTCCTTTTTCTCCGTGTGGCTTGAAGTGATCGTATCAGTTCATTTTAGCTTTAATAATTATCTCTGAAGGTACATTTCCCTGCTACATTCTGAACAGTTCACTCTTTTATCAGGTATCAGAGTAACACTGCTTCTGCTGTTCTTGAAACAATTACCAACATTCAACCCAAAGAGAGTGGAGGGGGAGTCGGAGAGACCCGGGAAGCCATTGTTTATAGATTATCTGAAGATATGCTGAGCAAACTGCCTCCTGACTACATTCCTCATGAGGTAAGCCATGCCCTGGTGTGTACAGGGCTATCTTCGGGTTCCACAAAGTTGAGGGAGATCCTGGGACCTCCCTCTCTGCTCATTTCCACTTCCTTTGCAACTCCTTCTTTTACCCTTGTGACCTTCCCTTCCTTGCCCCTTCTCAGGCATCCTGCAAATTGTGATCTGCACTTTTCTTTATTACCCTCTACTCCACTTTCTCTTTCAATCACCTTTTCTCTACCCTTCTCCATCCCTGTGTCTTTTGATACCAAGATATCTTACCCATCTAGGCTTTGTCCATTCTTTGAACTTACCCCTTGTTTTTGTCCCTTGTAGTCTCACAATCCTCCCAGTCAGGTAATAGGAAAGCAGACCATTTAAACGAATTCACTCCCGGTGTGAATGGCAATAATTTTCTACTTCTTGAACCTCACAGTTGTTTGCTTATTAATCTAGATAAGTTTTTCTCAATTTTTTTTTAAAATCTCAAGACCGCTTTACAAAATGAGGACCCAAACAGCTTTTGTTAATGTGAGTTATAACTACTGATATTTAATATATTAGGAATTTAAATGGAGACATTTCAAAAATATGTATTAGTTTATTGTTAAATAAGAGTAATAAACCCCATTACATGTTAACATAAATAACATTTTTATTAAAAAGTAAGTATGGGGGAGCCTGGGTGGTTCAGTCAGTTAAGCATCTGACTCTTGATTTCCGCTGAGGTCATGATCTCCTGGTTCGTGGGTTCAAGCCCCACATAGGGCTCTGTGCTGATAGTGTGGTGCCTGCTTGGGATTCTCTCTCTCCCTCTCTGTCTGCCCTTCCCATGCTCATGCTTTCTCTCTCGCTCGCTCTCTCTCTCTCTCTCTCTCTCTCTCTCAAAATAAATAAACATGAACAAAAATAATTATGTTTTCCAAGATAAAAATATTCATTGAGAATAATGGTATTGTTTTACATTTTTGCAAATCTCTCTAATGTCTCATTTAATAGAAGGCAGGTGGATTTTCATATCCACATGGTTGTGATACTACATGTCCTGTAGCCCTGGAAACCTTCACTGTATACTCCTGAGAGAAGAAGAGTCAAAAAGTCAAGTGATATCCTAGTATTACTATGAAAATAGTTTTAACTTTGTGGACCCCCAAAAGGATCTCAGGGCCTTCAGGGGTCCCAGGCCACACTTTGAGAATTGCTGATCTAAAAAAAAAAAAAAGTCTCTCTAACTATAGTGAGATTTCTGGGTGGTTGAAAGTTCTGTGAAAAGTCCTCCAACTTGGTCTTCTTCCTGCAAGAAGACAGGGTTGTGTCCTCTGGCCATCCAGGGCCTCCTCTCTGCTGTTCTCAGTGTCCTCTCCTCACTGCTGGTGGGCAGAGCCTCACCTGAGCCCCAGATGGGGCTGAGTCAAGTTTAGCTCTTCAACCAAGAAGTGAGAGGCTAATGCCCTAGTGCTAGTGTAACTGTGGTCTTGTGTCTACTCTGTCCTGCTTCCTCAAGTCTGGGAAAAATGAACTTGTCAGCTGGGAGCCCTTAGGATCCTTGATCTACAGGCTTCCCACTGCAGTGAGTACCCCCAAAACTAAAACAAAACAAAACAAAACAAAACAAAACAAAACAAAACATTTTCTTCACTCTTAAAACAGTTTTTGTTTCCATTATGTAGATAAGTACCAAGACATTTGGCCAAGATACTGAAATCAGTTGCTTCACATAGAGATAGATATAGTAAGGGAAGGAAATATTTTTTTAATGGATACAATATACTTTCAACGGTCCATTGTAAGTGATCTTCAGAAGGCAGATGGGGCATAAAACCTACCTTCAGAGATTTTAAAAATTGGCATGTGGAAGTGAAATAAAACTCACTCTAGATGCCTAGACCACAGGCTGGTATACCAGAGGAGGCTTCTAAGATCTTGGGATAATTTGAGGTGTCCAGGGTTGGTTGGGGCCATTCCTCTGAGTTCTCTGTGCTGGCAACATCCTAGCAGGAACTGAGTGTGAGGGATGTCATTAGGTGGGTTGCTAAATGGGAAGGAGTTTGTACTGAGGCATCTAAAACTGCTTCCTCTTTCAAGATCACTTACCTTTTAGTGTCCTTTATTTTACTGAAGAAAGAGATTTGTTCTTGAAAATGTGGCTGTGAAGTGAATTTTATAAATTATAATTATACTATTGACTTTCATAGTAAAAATGGAGCCACATTACTGAAGAAAAGACTACTTGGTCCCAGAAATATAATGAAAATCCTATGTAAGACTGCAGCAAATCTTCCATCTTATTAATAAAAAGATAATTTGGAGCTGGAACAATAACCATACTCAAAATAAAATCAGTACTAAAATTATATTTTCAAGAGTTAAGTTTTTCCTAAGCTTGACTCTATTGCAAAAGAAGTTTCTCCTTTAAAACGGTAAGTAGTGTAAAGCAATTTGTTTGAGGCTGTTAGCATACTAAAAAATACCTACCTGGCCTGTTGATTTGACGTTGTAGCCAATACCTGGGCTTAATTTCCCACATATGGGGGTTGCAAAAGTATTTCCATAATTTCCTTTCTCCTTCAGTGTGAATTTCTACACAGTAGTCGTGATTTAAAGGGGGTGATATATATGCTCTTCAGCCACTGGAGGCTGAAGGGCCTGAGCTGAGAATGAGGCAGTGGAGCCTGCAAAAATGTAAGTTCTAGAACCAGGAATTTGAGAGAATACCTGAAGGTTGGTATGGTGAGTGGGTTAGGGACCTCCACTGGCATGTTTGACTGGGATTTATATCATTCGCTCTGCCTGCCCAGATATTCCCATCCAGGCTGTTCCTTTTTATACCACTGCTTCCCTGAGTTTGTGCTTCCCCTTTTCATCCTTCACCCACTAGAAGTGGCCCAACTGCAGGAAAACAGAGGTGTCCATTGCTCAGTGGGACACTTTAGCACCATGCTAGCAAACCTAGCATGTAAAATGAGAAGGATGGAACAGATGAACTTGAAGGCCATCGTCTCTAACATTCCATGACTCAGGATGGGGCAGTGGGCATCTCCAGCAGAGAACCTACAGTTGAATGGCTTTCTGGTGATTCTGCAGACTGGTACATCAGTCTAAATTCTCTCCCACTCCATGTGCCTATCCTTACCCCTCATGT
This sequence comes from Neofelis nebulosa, assembly GCF_028018385.1. Lineage (NCBI taxonomy): Eukaryota > Metazoa > Chordata > Mammalia > Carnivora > Felidae > Neofelis > Neofelis nebulosa. Next base: position 40,911,636 of record NC_080787.1, read on the forward strand.
ACTGGCATCTCTTTGATAGTGGCCAGCAGAAGGTTCAGATCTCTGTATGAGCTCTTGCCAGGACTCACAGTCAATCTTTTCTTGGGCATAGGACACTAGATTGAAATGTGTATATATATTGGCTTATTTTCCAATAATTGTTATATTTTATTATTCCCACAACCAGATGCTTTTATATTGATCTCTTCAAAATGGTCAATAAATGATATACCCCAAAAATAACAAAAGACAGGTGCTTAATGGCTCTCCCACGAAGTCAAATATTTTCATTGATTAGATTAGGAAAGGCTCTCTTTAGTTGCCCTGGCCAAGGCAACAGTGATCTTAGGACACTGCAGCCAATCGTTCATTGGTAACTGCTCTGTAAAGATTTTGTCTGTATTAACTTTCTGTGACATTTCTAATAACAACTCTGTAAGCATTATGAAAAAAAATATTCCAAACTGTACTCTTATAAAGGTTAGATTGCAAAGGAATATTTAACTGACACTTAGTACTTAATCATTTAAAAGGGAAAAAAGGTACAATTCTATTTCAGCTTTTTAAAGTACATTTCCAATTATCAACTAAGTACAATCAATAGGAAATAAAAATCATTTTAGTTGAACAGTAGTTTTTGAGGCCCAGAAAATGGGGAATTTAATGGCAAGTTTGGTTCTGCAAAAGATATTTTAGAATCCATTTGGTAGAGATATATCCAGAGGAAGAAAAAGAACAGAGACAGGAGAGATCATTGGAAGAGAAATAACAGATGATAAAAGAAATTTAGAAATTCATTTCTTGTATGCTTTTTTTTTTTTTTAAGGTGAAGGCTCATTTGATCAAGATGGGACATCTTAATTCAATGAACATATTTCTGAGACAAGAAATTGACAGAATGCAAAAAGTCATCTCAATACTTCGCAGTAGCTTGAGTGATCTAAAATTGGCCATTGAGGGAACAATCATTATGAGTGAGGTGAGCTATTATCTCAATTGTCATTTCCCTCTTCTGCTGATTTCTCTTGTTCTTATATTTTAACTTTACCTTTTTCAGAATTTGAGAGACGCCCTGGACAACATGTATGATGCTCGCATACCTCAGATCTGGAAAAGAGTGTCCTGGGATTCATCCACACTGGGCTTCTGGTTCACTGAACTTCTGGAAAGAAACGCTCAGTTTTCGACTTGGATATTTGAGGGGAGGCCCAATGTATTTTGGATGACTGGTTTCTTTAATCCACAAGGTATGTGCTCATAGGAGAGTGGGTAAAGTTGGAAGGTGAGGGTAGTTGCACTGTGGGATGAATATATATGATATATAATAATACAGAGGTACAGCTTGCTAAGTTCTGGGCATAGGCTTTCAAAGGCTGGGAAACACAGATGATCCTTCTGTAATTGTTTTGCAAATTCAATCTGAAATTCATTCTACCATTGCTTCCACAATATGGAGGCAAACCTTCCATTTTTCTTCTCACCTACTTCAGCAAGCCTGTGGTCAGGACATGTGAAATAATAAAGTTTTATTCAGATCTTAGTTTTAAATGTTTTACGAAAATGTCAAACATGAAGCACCAAAACATGCAAAAATTTTTCTAGGTTGCAGGAAATTAGACTGATTTCAAAACTGATCATGTGGCATTTAGTGAACTTCTAGACTCGGCCCCCTCTCGGTTTTTTATCCCCTGAAAAAGTGCTTTGTGATTCTGCTGCATTTCTTCCTTCACTCTAGAAATTCTTACTAAGTATTTTTTACTAAGTTACTAACCAGATGTCTATTGACATAATAAATTGTGTATAATTTGGTAAGCTCATAAAACCCACTATGGTTAAAGTTAGTGTTTTGGATTTAGAAATTTGTGGAGTTCATTGAATTCATAAAGTTCAGAGACACAACAACTTTTTGCCTTACTACAATACGGATAATTTTACTTCAAGTAATTCTTATTTTTTAAAGTTTTATTTAAATTCCAGTTAGTTAACATATAGTGTAATATGAGTTTCAGGTGTACAGTATAGTGATTCCACACTTCCATATATCACCTGCTGCTCATCACAAGTGCCCTTCTTAATCCCCATCACCTATTTCATCCATCCCCCCCACCAACCTCCCCTCTAATAACCATCAGTTTATTCTCTATAGTTAAGAGTTTGTTTTTTGATTTGCCTCTCCCTTTTTCCTTTGCTCATTTGTTTTGTTTATTAAAATCCACATATGAGTGAGAGCATATAGTATTGGTCTTTCTTTGACTGACTTATTTCGCTTAACAGGATACTCTCTGGCCTTATCCATGTTGCTGCAAATGGCAATATTTCATTCCTTTTGATGGCTGAGTAATATTACATTGTGTATACATATACCATAACTTCTCTATCCATTCATCAGTTGATGGGCACGTGGGCTGCTTCCATAATTTGGCTATTGTAGATAATGTTGCTATAAACATTGGGGTGCAAGTGTGTCCCTTTTAATCAGCATTTTTGTATCCTTTGGGTAAATATCTAGTAGTGCCATTGCTGGATCATAGGGTAGTTCTATTTTTAACTTTTTGATGAACCTCCACACTGTTTTCCACAATGGTGGTACAAGTTTGCATTCCCAACAGTGCAAGACGGTTTCCCTTTCTCCACACCCTCACCAACACCTGTTATTTCTTGTGCTGTTGAGTTTAGCCTTTCTGACAGGTGTGAGGTGATATCTCATTGTAGTCTTGATTTGCTTTTCTCTGACAGTGAGTAATGTTGAGCATCTTTTCAGGTGTCTGTTGGCCACCTATATTTCTTCTTTGGAAAAATGTCTATTCAGGCCCTCTGCCCAATTTTTAATTGGATTATTCATTTTAGGGGTGTTGAGTTGAAGTTCTCTATAGATTTTGGATACTAATCCTTTATCAGATATGTCATTTGCAAATATCTTCTCCCATTCTTTAGGTTTCCTGATAGTTTGCAGAAGCTTTTTTTTTTTTTTTTTTTTTTTTTTTTTTGCAGTCCCAATAGTTTATTTTTGCTTTTGTTCCCCTTACCTCAGGAGTCCTATCTAGAAGGAAGTTGCTATGGTTGATGTCAAAGAGGTTACTACCTGTGTTCTCTTCTAGGATTTTTATGGTTTCAGGTCTTACATTTAGGTCTTTAATCCATTTTTAATTTATTTTTGTGTATGGTGTAAGAAAGTGGCCCAGTTTCATTCTTTTGCATGTTGCTGTCCAGTTTTCCCAACACCATTTGTCAAAAAGACTGTCTTTTTCCCACTGAATATTCTTTACTGCTTTGTCGAAGATTAATTGGCCATGTAATTATGGGTTCATTTCTAGGTTTTCTATTCTGTTCTGTTGATATAGGTATCTATTCTTGGTCCAGTACCATACTGTGTTGATCACTACAGGTTTGTAATATAACTTAAAGTCTGGAATTATGATGCTTCAAGCTTTGCTTTTCTTTTTCAAAATTGGCTTTGGCTATTTGGGGTCTTGTGGTTCCATACAAATTTTAGGACTGCTTGTTCTAGCTCTGTGAAAAATTCTGTTGGTACTTTGAAAGGGATTGAATTAAATATGTAGATTGCTTTCGATAGTATAGACATTTTAACAATATTTGTTCTTCCAATCCATGATCATGATCATGGAATGTCTTTCCATTTTTTTTTTCTGTCATCTTAAATTTCATTCATCAATGTTTTATAGTATTCAGAGTACAGGTCTTTTTCTTGTTTGGTTAGGCTTATTCCTACGTATCTTATGGTTTTTGGTGTAATTATAAATGGGATTGATTCCTTATCTTTCTACTGCTTCGTTATTGGTGTATAGAAATGCAACACATTTCTGTATGTTGGTTTTGCATCCTGCAACTTTACTGAATTCATGTATACGTTCTAGCAGGTTTTTTTGGTGGTCTTTAGGGTTTTCTATGTAGAGTATCATGTCATCTGCATATAGTGAAAGTTTGACTTCTTCCTTGCTGATTTGGATGCCTTTTGTTTCTTTTTGTTGTCTGATTGCTGTGGCTAGGACTTCTAGTACTATGTTGAATAAATGTGGTGAGGGTGGACATCCCTGTCTTGTTCCTGACTATAGAGGAAAAGCTTTCAGTTTTTCTCCATTAAAGATGATATTAGCTATGGTTTTTTTTTTTTTATATATGGCCTTTATTATGTTGAGGTATGTTCCCTCTAAACCTACTTTGTGGAGGGTTTTTAAAATGAATGGATGTTGTACTTTGTCAAATGCCTTTTCTGTATCTATTGAAGTGATAATATGGTTCTTATCCTTTCTTTTATTATGTGGTGTATCACACTGATTGATTTGTGAATATTGAACCACTCCTGCAGCCCAGGAATAAATCCCACTTGATTGTGGTGAATAATTCTTTTAATGTACTGTGGAATTTGATTTGCTAGTATCTTGTTGAGAATTTTTGCATTCGTGTTAATCAGGGATATTGGCTTGTAATTCTCCTTTTTAGTGGGGTCTTTGTCTGTTTTTGGAATCAAGGTAATCTGGCTTCATAAAATGAGTTTGGAAGTTTTCCTCCCATTTCTATTTTTTGGATCAGTTTGAGAAGAATATGTATAACTCTTCTTTAAAGGTCTGATATAATTCCCCTGGGAAGCCATCTGGCCCTGGACTTTTGTTTGTTGGGAGATTTTTGATTACTGATTCAATTTCTTTGCTAGTTATGGGTCTGTTCAAATGTTCTATTTCTTCTGTTTTACTTTTGGTAGTTTGTATGTTTCCAGGAATTTTCCCATTTCTTCCAGATTGCCCAGTTTGTTGACGTACAATTTTTGATAATATTCTCTTATGATTGTATTTCTGTGGTGTTGGTTGTGATCTGTCCACTTTCATCCATGATTTTATTTATTTTGGTCTTTTTTTTTTTAATAAGTCTGGTTACAGGGTTATCAATTTTACTTTCTTTCAAAGAATCAGCTCTTAGTTTTGTTGATCTGTTCTGCTGTGTTTTTGTTGTTGTTGTTGTTGTTGTTGTTGTTGTTGCTTGTTTCTATGTCATTCATTTCTGTTCTAATATTTATTATTTCCCTTCTGGCTTTAGGCTTTATTTGCTATTTCTTTTCTAGCTCATTTGGGTGTAAGTTTAGGTTGTGTATTTGAGACTTTTCTTGCATCAGGTAGGCCTGATGGCTATATACTTCCCTCTTATGACTGTCTTTGCTGCATCTCAAGGTTTGGGACTGTCATGTTTCCATTTTCATTTGTTTCCATATACTTTTAAATTTCTTCTTTAATTTCCTGGTTAACTCATCCATTATTTAGTAGGATGTTCTTTAATATCTATGTATTTGTGGTCTTTCCTCATTTTTTTCTTATGATTAACTTCAAGTTTCATAGCATTGTTGTTCTGAAAATACACATGGTGTGATCTCAATCTTTTTGTACTTGTTGAGAGCTGATTTGTGACCCAGTATGTGATCTGTTTTAGAGAATGTTTCATGTTAACTCAAAAAGAATGTGTATTCGGCTGTATTAGGATGAAATGCCCTGAATATATCTATTAAGTCCATCTGATCCAGTGGGTCATTCAAAGCCATTGTTTCCTTGTTGATTTTTTGCTTAGATGATCTGTCCATTGTTGTTAAGTGGGGGTGCTAAAGTCCCTTACTATTATTGTACTATTATCAATGAGTTTCTTTATATTTGTTTTTAAATGACATATATATTTGGGTGTTTACAATTTGGGGGCATAAATATTTACAATTGTTAGGTCTTCTTGGTGGAGAGACCCTCCCCCCGATTCATTATTTAGTTGCATGTTATTTAACTTTCATGTATTTGTGGTGTTTGCAGATTTTTTTTCTTGAGGTTGACTTCTAGTTTCATAGCCACTTCAAGTAATTCTTGGCCAAAATAAAGTAATGTTGGATTCCTTACAGTTCAGCATCTTATAGGTCCACTTGAAATACAATTTAATTTACACATACAAATTTAAGAGGTATTATTGCTACTCACAATATGGTTGAATCTCATAAAATAATCTCAAGTGAAGGAAGTCAGACAGAACACATTGCAATTTGTTATACTGTGTACATTGTGATGTATGTATACTGTATAATTCCATTTACACAAAGAATCAAAACAGGCAAAACAGATCCATGGTATTAAAAGTCAGGCTAGTGGTTGCCCTTGAGGGAGAGGGCAGTGATTGCAAAAGGGCGCAAGGGGGCTTCTGGGGGCCTAGGAATGTTCCATTTCTTGCTCTGGATGTTGGTTACATGGCTGTATTCTCTTGGTGAAAATTCGTCATGCTGTACACTTACGCAGTTTTCTTTGTATAAATAATACTTCAACAAATAGTATACCTTTAATTGTCCCCTGTGTACATACATTAATTCACTTCATGCATTTTTAAGTATCTTAACATTTTCTAAATTTAAAACACTAACCATGGCTGTTTTTATGAGCTTACAAAACTATACATAGTATATTACTGTGTCAATAGGCTTTATATTTGTAAAGGACAGCTCCCAGATTTCACTTATTTTTCTCCCAGATTTTCCATTGAATTTGGGGAGGAAACATTTTTATTATGGTTCTCGGATTTCATGTGTCTACTTATGAGTGTCTCTTTCCTCCTTACCAGCCCTCAATTTGAGTGAGTTGTCACCAGGTAATTCCTGGCTTGAGGGCCTGAAGAAATAGCACTTAACTTAATTAGGATTGTCTAACCACCTTCCATTTGCTAGCCCCTCTGCTAGGTGCTTTCAATAGAGAGAGATTTGAGACCCAATTCATGCCCTAAAGGAGCTTCATAATCTGATTGGTAAGACAGACCCATCAGCAACTTTAACATAATGTGATAAGTGCTTCACCCGAGTGAGAGCTTAGTGCCATAGTAGTACAGAGGACAGGAAGATGAATTCTCCCAAGGCAAGGCTCCAGAAGAGCTTTATACAGGAAGAATGGGGTAGAATTTGCAGGGACTTGAGAAAGGGGCATTCCAGTCAGAGACCTGAGCAAAGACAAGGCATCTCCAGGGAAAGAAGGACAGCAGCATGGCCTGAGTTCAGAGCAGGGAGCAGAGGTGGGGGGCAGTGAGGCTGGCGTGTGGAGTCTCCTGGGGGAGTTTAGGCCACATCATAAAGGCAGTTGGAAGTCCCAATTCGGGATCAAATTGGGTCTTTGATCCAATTTGATCAAAGATCAAAGATCAAAAGATAATCCCAGGAGAAGGTAGAGAGTAGACTGGAGTATGAAGCTTCTGAGCAATAAGACTCTTACCGAGTCCAAGGGAGAGAGCCTGGGACCTTAACTAGGTGAAGAGGAAGGGACAGATCTGATGGGGTGACTAAATGGGGGACTTTTTTCATTATTTATTTATTTATTTTAGAGAGAGATAGCAGGAAAAAGGGACAAAGGGGGAGGGAGAGAGAGAGAGAGAGAGAGAGAGAGAGAGAGAGAGAGAGGATCCTAAGCAGGCTCCATGCTCAGCACAGAGCCCAGTGTGGGGCTCAATCCCACGACCCTGGGATCATGACCTGAGCCAAAGTCAAGGGTCAGAAGCTCAACTGACTGAGCCACCCATGCACCCTGAATGGGGGATCTTTGAGAGAATAGAGAAAGAAAATGGCTGAGGCTAAAGGCCTGGTATAAGGCAGGGAGCATTGGAAGAGGGACTGGCTGAGAGGAAAGCAAGGAGCACTGGATTTGTCAGCTAGTGCCGGTGGGACATCCAGGTGGAGAGGTGTGTTGGCAGACTTGGAATTTGGGAGAGGGGTAAAGATCAGTGATTTTTAAAAGGATGTGAGGTCATTAAGTGCATTTTTGATATTCAAGAACCAAGGTAATGGGGTTGGTTCATCCCTGGCCTTCCATAGACACAGACAAATTAAGTTGTATATCACAACACACAGTCTCTTTCCATGACTGGTTTTTTTTTTTTCATTAGAAATATGACTTAAAATGGCAAAGTATTAATGTGAACTAATCTGTAATTGTTACTGTTTGTTAAGAAATGTCACAAGCCAGATCATTTTAAAAAATTCAAATGCAGATGTACATTTCAGTTTTCTTGCCATTATTTGTTAGTAATACCAATCCTTTCTCTTTCCTTAATTCCTGTTTTCAGGTTAAACTCTGATTCTTTCTCTCATGGCTCTCATGTCTTGGAAAGGCCTGGATTCAAGCATGCTACCTTTATGCACATGTACATAGACATATACCCTTGTCTTGTCTATGATTGCTTTTTATTTGTGGTGTAGCATAGTAGAGGTCAGCTTTCCCTGCACACTAATCACTTTTCTGCTTCCTTTTCCTTTTCTTGACATGAGAGAAAAATTACCTTCTGTTCCATATCACCTGACCAAATCTGGACATCACAAAGATTTACAGCAATTTCATACATGTTCATAGGCAGTGTGCAAGCAGATAAAGCGCCTTCCAATTGGAAGCTTCTCTGATCACTATTTGACAATAATTGATTCTTAGCATGACTATATCTCCTGGGTTTTATATCTTCTAGCCCAGTCCCCTTCAATGAAATTTCTTTCTTTGGCTCAAGATATTTAAATAAATGGGGTTTTTTTTAATTAAAAAAAAAAACACGTTGAAGTAAAACGTAATTCAGTTTGCAACAAGACCATAGTTTTATTACAAATACGTAGAGTCAAAATCACTTAGGCTATGAAATATTTGAAAATAAAATTTCACATATAACCATTTAGTTTTGTGTTCTTATAATGTAATATGGCATCCAGTACTGTCAGATGTGTGTTTCCCGTGGCGTCTCTAAAGATTGCTCCTCAGGCCTAAGTGCCTTCAAGGCCCATGCTGCCACAAGGACAGGTGATAGCCTTGTGTGCCCCCCAGTCTGTGTCTGAGCTGAATGCTGTTTGTAGCACTGCTCCATTGCCTTATGGTGGTCTGATATTTTGTCAGTCATACTCGAAGAGGCTGAGTCAGCCGCCATGGAATGGTATTTTCAGTCCCCTTCACAATAATTTCTTGTAGTAGTTGATGAGCTCACCTATATGGCAGTTAGGCTTGATTATTAAAATGGTCAGGTGGGAGTGCCTGGGTGGATCATTTGGTTAAGCAGCTGACTCTTGATTTCAGCTCAGGGCATGATCTCATAGTGAGTTCGATCCCTGCATCAGGCTCTATGCTCACAGCATGGAGCCTGCTTTGGATCTTCTGTCTCCCTCTCTCTGCCCCTCCCTCACTCACACATGATCTTCTCTCCCTTTCTCTCTCTCTCTCTCTCTCACTATCTTCCTCCCCCCCACTCTCTTTCTCTCTCTCTCAAAAATAAATAAATATTTTTAAAAAATGGTCAAGCTCTCTGTACCCATGACCCTATAATATTTGTTCAATGGCTCAACTTTTGGTAGTGCAGGGATTTGCACCCCAGTGATTACTCAGGTCCAAGAGGACCTTAATACTCCAGCAATTGTTGATACACATGTTCACATATTGTTTAAGATTGTCCTTCTCAGGGGGCACCTGGGTGGCTCAGTCGGTTGGGCGTCCGACTTCGGCTCAGGTCATGATCTCACACTCCGTGAGTTCGAGCCCCGCGTCAGGCTCTGTGCTGACAGCTCAGAGCCTGGAGCCTACTTCGGATTCTGTATCTCCCTCTCTCTCTGCTGCTCCCCTGCTCACACTGTATCTCTCTCTGTCTCAAAAATAAATAAAAACATTAAAAAAAAAAAGATTGTCCTTCTCAGGGTTCTTGAAGGAATTCTTCTGTCTCTTGTTCCCACAGGTGTACATTTTCAGAGTATCATGTACATATGATTTAGATTCTAATTTGTGTGTGTGTGTGTGTGTGTGTGTGTGTGTGTGTGTGCCTGTGTCGTAGGTGTAGAAAATGAGTTGTAATGAGCCTGGCTTCAAGTAGGGATTGACTGCCTTTCAAAACCTCTTAATTGATAGCCATGCTTTGTCATTTGTTGTTAGGTATGATTCACAGGTACTGCTGATGCAGAGGCTGAACATGCTCTTCAGACCTCACACCTCTATCTTAGATTGAATCATGTAGTATGGTTATTTTACAAATGTTTAACTCCACCTGGAGCCTGATGCCATTTGGATGCCAACTTCTGTTAGGTTTTCTGCTTTTTTTTCTCAGTGTCTCAACAATCCGTGTCAGTCTGACAAAGGAGATATCAGTGACAAGTTATACATAGTACAAATCAAGATTTTCTGTTAGAGGATTTTGCTAAAGCAAGGGGATAGGTATTTTTTGTCCTGTTATCTTTTTTTATAGTAAAAATTATCTATAACCTCTTGCTGATGTATTTGTTTTCAGGGCAACATCATCAACTAGCAGCACTTTCTGAATGTTTGTCTTATAAAAAGCCTGACGTTTGTTGGGTGGAAAAGTGCACCAAGGTTTAATAGAATTTTAGGATTAGAAGGGACTGGGAGATTTCTTCTAATCCCACAACAATCATAATCATTCCCTAAAGCTACTGTGTGCTGAACCAGAGCTTCCCCTAATGTCTGAGGGAAGCCAGGTGAATGGACCTCAGGGTTCTAAACCTCTGAGTGATAGTACTCACCTGCTCTATCCTCAAACCACAGAATGATAGGATGACTGTGGACACCTTAAAATGCCTCCAAAATGAGTAACAACCCATCTTCCTTGCCTTCATGTCACAGGGGCTTAGATGTACCTGGCTTCAGTCATAATCCTTATACACATCTCTTATAATTCTAGTTTCTGCACATCGTTATCTTCCTTACCAAGTGTCCAATCCCTTGTAATCTGGCCAGCCTCATCACTGCTCTCTCCAAGGCTACCAAACCTAGTGACCTTATTGCCAACTTCATTCCCCTTAACTATACTAGGATGCCAATTCTGGAAACTCTTCAACACCTTGGCTTTCGTCCATCATCTTCCTTGGTTCTCCTCCTGTCTCTTCTAGGACTGCTTCTTAGTCCACTTTTGTAGGCTCTTCTCAAGCAAGTTCTGCCCTTGGCCCTGGTACCTACATGGATGATGTCAACCATTCTCACAGATGCAACTGTTTATCTGCACATACGACTGACTCATCCAAAGTCCTTGTTTGAGATTCTGATTCTTCACTTCCAACTGTGAATGTAGAGTATTCCATACTCCTGTGAACCTCACCAGTACTGCCATCTGGTCATCTTCCTCCTAAACCATCCTCATCAAGATTCTGTACATTTGCTTATGTATCACCATCCTCCAGATCACCCAATCCTTATGAATGGTCCTTTCATATCCAAACAGCTTTGAAGAGGGAAGCCAAGAAACCATAGTGTGGTAGAAGACAAGAGGGGAAAGTAGGAAGTAGTGATAGAAGCTGCCAGAAATCAAGTAAGATAGGACCAAACGTGGTCAGATGGCTTTATCAACAAGGAGATTGTTGGCAAAAGAAGTGTCAGTGAGGTGGATGGGGAGGTGGAGGAGTCAGACTTCAAGGTGAGTGAGTAGGACCACAGGAAATGGCGAGACAGAGAATATGAACAAGAAGGATAATTGTCTCAAGCAAGTTGGCTTTGAAGAGGAAAAGCAAGTTGGAGGAGTGGTTGTAAGAAGAAAAGATTTCCTTTTTCCTTCTTACAATGATAGGAGAGGCTTGAGTCTATTCAAATACGGTTGGGAAGAAGCCAGTAGAGAGAGATAGAAGGAGAGTGAGAGACAGAGAGAGAGTGCACACAAAGATAACAGACAGAGATAAAAGAAGCAAAGAGGGGATGGTTTCCAAGAGGAGAGATGCACTCTGAGAGGGTGGAAGGACACCACACACATTGTAGGGAGGAATGAGTGTAGATGCAAGTGAGTTTGTCAGTTTGATGGCAAAGAGATAAGGGAGTTCTTATCTGATGCTTTCTATTTTCTCCTTGAAGAAGGACATGAAGTGATCTCAGGAGCAGGAAGGTGTTGGAGGAGAGACTTAAGGAGGGGGCAGAAGTTTGAGAAATTGGGCTACTGAGGGAGACAGGGAAAGATTCGTGGGTGGCTTTGAGAATCCTGTCAAGGACAGTGGCAATGATGTGGTGGTCTGAGTATTATTTGGCAGCCTGGAATAGGTATAGGAAGGGGAACATTTGGATTCATGTAGGATTGGAGTTTTGGCTGGGCAAGTGATGACAAGAATGAACCTAGACTACCTGGGAAAGAAGGGAAGAAAAGGTGGAGTTCAGGAGGTCTTCAGAAATGATAAGGTCAGGGAATGGAGAGGTCAAGATGCTAAATGGATGCTGAAGAGGCCCAGATGATCGAGGATGCCCAGTGAATGGAGGCAGATAGTATTTGGAGATGGGAGGAGCATGTGGCCTGAGGGTGTGTTTGTCAAAGCAGCAGAGATTCTCATAAAGGATGGAGGAACAATTGGGAAGGACTGTGTCTTTAGGGTTGAGTAGGGCTCCAGTAAGGGGAAGAAGATGGAGAGAATGTTCTGTGAAGAGTTGGTTGACCATAGAACCACTCTAGGGGAAAAAATGGAAAGGTTTGATTGGGGCAAGGGAAAGGAAGCATAAAGTAGCACTCAGAGAAGGTAGAGCAGCTCAAGGAATTACATTTTGGCACATAAAACATGGTGGGTTTAGGGGACCGCAGAAGTAGCCCCAGCTTTCCCACTTATACTCAGGTTCTGTTGAAGCCAACCCTGTCCTGGATTAACAACATCACAGACAGCATGTATGTCTCAAGGGACTGTGGAAGGAGTCCACTCATACAACTGACAGCCTTCCTAATATTTTGCTTGTACATGGGGCATTTCTGTTACTACTTGTCAAATTTGTTCTTAAAACAAATCTGGGTCAGTGACCTCTCAGTGGCCTGCTGTGTGGATCTTTTTACATAGCAGTATTTCTCAGCCCTACCTGTACAATAGAATCTCCTGCAAAACTTTTAATACATAGTAATGCCTGGGGCTCCAGACCAATTATATCAGAACCTCTGGTGATGAGGCCTCTAGTCTGGACAGTTAGTTTTCCTAAAAGCTCCCTTGGTCATTCTAATGTGTAAACTAGGCCTTAGACTACCCAGTATGTGGTCCACCAGCCAACAACATCAGTACTGCTTGGGAGCTTGATAGAAATGGAGAATCTCAGGCCCCTACCCTTGACCTACCTACTGAATCATAACCTGCATGTTAATAAAAGCTTCTTCCCCAGCTGATACCTAAGAACATTAAAGTTTGAGAAGCCCTGCCTTGAAACAATGCCAATGCCAGCGTCCCACCTCTAGATTCTGATTTTACTGATCTGGGTTGTGACATGGGAATCAGGAGTTATAAGACTTCCCAGATATTTCTAACTTGCAGCCAAGTTTAAGATCCCCCACCTTACAGCATCTAGCAAAGCATCAGGAGAGGTGCCTGGTGCATTTTTATTCAACCGGGTGGATCAGCCTCATCTTTGTTTAACGATTTCTGACCTTTATTTAACTTACTAATGAACTCTGTTTGCTTCTCATTTGGGGGAAAAACTGCCTGCCATATGCTTGCAGCAGGAACATCATTTCTCCTCATCTTTGAAGATGCTACTGGGAGGCTTGGTAACTAATAAGACAGGAAATACTGCCCAACCTAAGGCCCGTTACATAAAGACCGGTTCATTTATTAAAGAAAAAAAAAATGGCCGATAGGAGCATCATTACAGAATACTAACCTCCTCCTTATCAAATTGAGACAAGCAACCTTCCTGATTAGTTATTTCTTTAGTCTCTTCTCAGGCCATGTTTGAAATGATACTTAAAGAACTCTACAGCTTTCTTTAGGCTGACTGATTGCACAAGTCGAACAACAGTAATTAGTTTGCTGAAATGTTGGGTTACTACTATTACAGGAATTACGACACAACACATGTTACTTTAGACCTGAGTTTCCAAAGTACAACACTAGCTTGAAAGTGAAAATTTTAAAGAAAAACTTGACAAGTCTTTTAAGATTTCATTGTGCTGTATGAGTGTGAAGGTGAAAAAAAAATTTTTTTAAACACCTCATTTAGAACACATGCAACTCAGATGTTTGAATAGTCAAATCACCCATTTCCATGTGGGTGGTTAAATATCATGAAGAACAAAAGGTTATTATTGGTGAAGACTTCCCCCAACTTTTTGTTTCTCAATTCAAACATATGAAAGTATGAATCACTTTTCTACCACTGATGATTGAAATTTGGTTTAAGAATTATTAAAACTAAATTGGTGCCAAGACAAAAGCTTTTCAAGTTTTTATAAAGAAAAATATGTCAATAGTCCTTTAAAATTATACAGGCTTCAGGGGCACCTGAGTGGCTCAGTCAGTTAAGTGACCAACTCTTGATTTCAGCTCAGGTCATGCTCTCACAGTTTGTGAGTTTGAGCCCCGTATCCGACTCTGCACTGTGTCAGCGCAGAGCCTGCTTGGAATTCTCTCTCCCTCTCTCTTTGCCCCTACTCCACTCATGCTATCTCTCTCAAAATAAATAAACAAACATAAAAATGTTTTAAAAAGAAAAATAAATAAAATTATACAGGCTTCAGAAAACAAAGATTTTGATTCCACTAGCCTTGATATTAGTCTACAAGAAAGGTGGCCATTCATTGTTTTAAATTCAATAGTGAACATTTCAGTGGATTTATTGCAATTGGAATTCCACAAGATCATGTTTTTCTTTTTAGGAAGCCAAAACAAAACTATCAAGACTTGAAAAACTATGTTATCTTCTCCATGTTCTCTGGGTGGGAATTACCCATAGAACAGTTCCCTGCCCTCCACTCTCAGGCCTCAGATATATTTCTTTAACATTTTCCTTTCTTAACAGTTCAAGGTAATCTGTGTTCTAGATTCTACCTACTGGCATACTAAAAGTGCTACCCAAGCATTAGGAGGCATACTATTGAAGTAAACTAGACAACATCATGCATATCCCCTAGTAGGCAGGAGATAGGAGATGGTCTCTCCCTAATTGCACTGGAGGTTTTCAGAGCTCTTCAATAATGGCTGAAATCTTCAAAGCAGGTGTGTTACATAAGAGAGAACCCCAGTCATTCATCATCTGGCACCTGTGTCATTGTCTGGAGTGCCGTATGAAGAGAGGTTAAATTTGCAATTTAGTTGGAATTTAAAATGTTATAGAAAATTTCAATTATTCAATTTGTGCCGATGAACGGTTGAGACCAAGATTCATGGATTGTGCATTGTGACCCGGTAGGTTCATAGATCAGGGATGAATTTTAAAATATTGCATAATAGGGTCAATTGAAATCCAACTACTCTACTTGGATACACAGTGTCTAATACGCCACATGGATGCACGCTTAGTGTTGAATGATGAAAATGACATTCATGGAGGGATTTACAAGAAAGAATTGGATTTTATTATTGTGGTCACTGTTGGTTTGCACCTTCCTGGGGAGCTTTGAAGGTGTACTCTGAAACCAGCCCCAAATACAGAGAGCAGGGAAAGATGGAAGAAAGACGCAGGCCATTCAGATTGGTAGGTTGAAGGTTTTATAAGTAAGGACACTTACATGAAAGGTTTATCTTGGGTGGCCAGAAGCCAAATAGATCTCTACCCACCAGCCAAATGTTAAAAGTTTATATAGAGGACTTAACTGAGTTCAGTCATGTATACCATCCAGATGGCCTCAACAATACATCACTATCTCAAGGCTATGTCCTTAGGGCAGCTTCTGGAAGCAGGAAGGGCAAGTGGAACACACATTTCAAGGACAGGGGAGGGAATGAGGAGGCTCCAATTGCCCAAGTGCAGCTCACAGATCAGCTGGTGGCTGTGTCCTCTTGATGACCTTCTGCAACACTCTGTGACCAGCTCTTACAATCTCATGGGGCCTCCTCTTCTGCAATGGGACCTGAGCAGTCAGCAAGGGGTTTCACTAGCATGAAGCTGGCTCTTTCAGTAGCCATCTGGCTGCATAGGAGGGAGATACCACGCCAACAGAATGGACACACATGCAAGAGAAAACACATATTAAGACAATGATCCCCAAAGTTAGTCACAGCTTTTTCCACTCACAGCTCCATGATTCTAACCACTGATTTATTAAGTTCCTTAGGTTGGGAGCTGGATCACTCAGGGCATTCACTGGTGTCTTCATGTGATTTAATAAAGATGATACGTTAGCAGACTCATCAGGAATGAGCAACATTCTATTTGGATAATGGCAGAGATACCTCCCTGTGAGGCAGTAATAATGTCCAAGGCCATCCTATTTTGGAAGACAGTTTTTCTCATTAGAGACATCTCAGTGTTTGGTAAGGACAGGCTCTGTTGGCTATCATTCAAAGCTTGCTGGATGAATTTACTAAGAGCTTCTGTGTGTCCGATAACATCCTCCAGGCCAATGGAGGGACAGAGACTGTGGCCAAATGATTGTACCTGTGGAAAAAAACACACCCACCTTTCTGAGGAGAGGGAAGTTGGCAGTTTTAGGAACGTGGCCCTTGACCTGGTTGTGCATAGCATATGTGTTGGCTGGGGGGAGGCAGCCTGTCAGGCATGAGGAGATGGACTGGGGGGGTGCGATATGCCAGACCGGGACCCCCACCTTCTCCCCTCTTTGAGTGGCGAATGTTCTGTTTCAGGCATACTGCATCTCAACAGTCTGGCCTGCAGCAGGACAGTGGGATCCCAGTGAAGATTGAGTAGTTCCCCCTCACCCAGGGGTGTGAAGTAACTCAGCCATCCCAGAAGGACATCCCATTGCAGTTTCCAGTAGATAACTCCTTTCCCAGGTGTGGTGGGGCTTGGTGTTCTCAGCAGCATAGCATGTTGACTCACAACGAGAGTGGAGACAATGGCTGTTTCCTGCAACTTCCCTACCTTTATGGTATTGGGTACCTTGGCAAGTATCCCCAGTCTGGCATATGGGGCAGCAGGCCCTACTGGTTGATCATTCAAATTCATTAAAGCCTGGGACAGTGCTTTAGCCCACTGGGCCAGGGTGGTTTTACCTTTAATCTGCTGCTTTAATATTCCAGTTTTCCTTTCTACCAACATTCCCTGCTGTTTGAGGTTATATGGGAGATGGAACTGCCATTCAATGCCACGTAATTTTGCCTAGTCTCACACATCATGACCTTTGGAATGTGACTCCAGATCACTGAGGGCTTCCTTATGTGTACTTAGCTTCTTTAATCCCTTGACGGTGGTAGCCTGCTTTGTGTGGTGACGGGACAGCTTGGGTTAGGCCAGATGTGGTATCTGCACAAACAAAGACCTCACCTTTAGCCTAGACCCCCATGCTTTTGCACATGCTATTCCTCTAACTGGAATTGTCCCATCTGGTAAACTCCTACATACCTTATAAGAGTCACCTTCAACTTCATCCTCTTGATTCAGCCTGCCTTGAGCTGTCTTCCCGAGTGGTTTATTTTGTTTACACCTCTGCTCATAACAACACTGTGTTATATGCCTTGCCTTCCTCCACATTTCTTCTAGACTGAGCTCCTTTAATGCAGGGTCCATGGATGGCCTATTCATCTTTGTGGTCATCCCACCAAGAGCTGTGCCTGGCATGCGAGAGCTACTCCTGAGAGACTTAACGAACGAATGAATGAATGAATGAATGAATGTGGGCCTCCCCAAGTGTCTAATTCAGTTACCAGGAAGGGACTTGGAAACTGGAAGAACTGGACTCCCTCATTAAGCCAAGCTAGGGCCTAGTTTTTCTTTCCAGCTTCAAGGGGTGGTAACTCAGTGCCTGTTATGTCTTGCAACTTCTTCCCTTCCCTCTGTTCCCAAACTTGATACAATATTCTCACATGCTGGTGCATAATAATCCTCAGATCTGACTGGGAGTAGGGGTAGGGGACATAACATATTCCAAAATTTATTCATGATTTTCACTATTAACATGGGAGCCAAACGTAATATAGAGGTCACAGATAAAATCTTCTTAAGGTTTTGAAGTCCATTTGAAGTTTAGGGTGTAGTTTCTAACATTAATTGCTGCTCTCCAAGAAAGGCTTCTCCTGTTGAATTGAATGGCATGGTTTGCAAATATTGTATTAAGTTTAAAGAAAGGCCACAATATGTGTAACCTTGTATTACCTTAAAAATAACCGTATTATGCACATTAAAACACATGGATTTCCTTTCCGGTGTGATTGCTTTGTTTGATCAAATTGAAAGTTGGGTTTTCTATTTTGGCATTATGCCTTGTTTCCTTAGACAAAATGAAATTGTTCCATTATAGCAAATAGAAGCTTGATAATGGTTTGATTCTAGTTTTAGTTGGAATGCTGATCGCAGAATATTTGCCATTCCAGTCTTGTTCCTAAGCAGTGTGATTTCAAATAGAGACGAGGAGCTAGGCCTGGATTACAATCTTTAGACACTTGAGTGGTTGAAACCCCATGAGAGTTTCAAACCAAAGCTCTCTCCGAGGCAGAAAGGGTGCTGCTTTCCTGCTGTCAGCCAGCAAGGAATACTTAGCTCATTGCAGGTCCCCATAGAAACAAAACACAGAAAGAAATGTGCCCCTCAGGTTCAATCTCAGCTCCTCTTGGGTGGGCACGCATTTGGAGGTTGATAAGCAGCTAACACTTGGAGCTTCTTCCTGTCTTGTTTCTCCAGTGGACTGATCTAAGGCATCGGCATTATCTTTTTTCTTTTCTTTAAGGCTTCCTCACAGCAATGAGGCAGGAAGTGACCCGCGCCCACAAAGGCTGGGCCCTGGACTCTGTGACCATCCACAATGAAGTTCTGCGGCAGACCAAGGAGGAGATCACATCACCCCCCGTGGTAGGCACCACTGGGCAAATAGCAGGGGCAGTTCTGGAACCAGTGTTGCAAGTTCACATTCTGCTTAAAACTGACTGATGAGTGCCTCGGTTAAGACCTGTTGAGATGCAGTGTGCCTGAAACAGAACATTCACCACTCAAAGAGGGGAGAAGGTGGGGGTCCCGGTCTGGCATATCGCACCCCCCCAGTCCATCTCCTCATGCCTGACAGGCTGCCTCCCCCCAGCCAACACATATGCTATGCACAACCAGGTCAAGGGCCACGTTCCTAAAACTGCCAACTTCCCTCTCCTCAGAAAGGTGGGTGTGTTTTTTTCCACGGGTACATTCATTCGGCCACAGTCTCTGTCCCTCCATTGGCCTGGAGGATGTAATAGTGCATACAGAAGCCCTTAGTAAATTCATTCAGCGAGCTCCAAGTGGTAGCTGCGTATCAACTTCCAAATGCATGTCCACCCAAGAGGAGTTGAGATTGAACCTCAGCTTTGTAGGTGGGGTTTCCTCGGTCGTAACCAGGAGACTTTGACGCTGAAACCTCCTCCATTTGCTGGGGCAGGAATTAATGCCAAGCACTGGAACTCCCCAGACAGCCTTTCTTTACAACAACAAGTTACACTTGTGCCTGCTAAAAAAGGGTTTTCCACACGTCTCCTGCTGCAGCTGTGGGCTGCTCACAGACTGGACGAGTGTGGAGGGCAGTAGAGACCAATAGTATTCGCAGTCCTGAGCTCTGGGCCAGTTCCAGCAGTGCCCCCACTAGCTGTGGGACCCCTTGGTGGAGGGACCCCTGGAGGGGAGAAGAGCAGGGGCCCGAGGTAAGCAGACTCCATTGAGAGCCACTGCTTGGCACTTACCTGCTCTGTGAACTTGGGCAAGTTCTTTAATTTTTTGACCTCAACTTCTTCCTCTGTGACATAAGGCCAGTAATTCAACCTCATGAAAGATGGTTGTGCCAATTCAATGGAATCATTTAGGACCCCACATAGGTACTCAATAAATCTTAGCCCCGTTTTCCCTTCCTCTGTGACTTTCACTCCCTCAATTGCCAAAGAAGAAGCCTGGACCAGATGAATTCCAAATTCTGGCCCTTTCTGCCACTTTACAGCAAGGGTTGCCTCCTTCCAGCGTCCAATGCTTGTCCTCACTCTGTCTGCCATCTCACGAGAAGCACACCAGTATATTTCCACCAGAGATCTCTCCATTCAAGTAGACCTAAGCTATTTCAATCATGCCTTTCCAGATTCTTCCGGCGTTTTCTCATCATGCAATTCCAAAGTCATGTCCACATTTGTAGGTATTTGTTAGAGCAGTACTGAGATATGTATGTGTTTCCTAAGGCTATTGCAACAAAGTACCACAAATTGAGTGGCTTAAAACAACAGCAGTTTATTTCCTCAGAGTTTGGGTGGCCAGAGGTCTGAAATCCAGGTGTTGGCAGAGTTGGTTTCTTCCAAAGGCTCTGGGGGGGGGGGGGGGGAGAGGGAATCTGTCCCATGTCTCTCTCTCAGCTTCTGATGGTTGCAGGCAGTCCTTGGTATCCCTTGGCTGATAGTGGTAACACTTCAGTCTCTGCCTCCATTATCACATGGCCTTCTTCCCTATGTGTACCTCTGGGTATCCCCTCCTCTTCTTACAAGAACACCAGTCATATTGGGTTTAGAGCCCACCTTAATTCAGTATGACCTGAACTAATTAGATCTGAAAAGCCCCTACTTCCAAATGGTCACATTCTGAGATCCTAAGTGGACGTGAATTTTTGGGTGACACTATTGCAAAGTTCTGAGATTAAAAGGAACCTAGAAGGGATACAGTTTACCGTCGGATGGTATCTACATTTTATATCGTTCATGTAGTAATTGTCACTACCAATGATGGTAATCATACATATGTCCTGATTTTCTGGGATTGCCCATTTTACTGTCAGACCATGTACTTTAGGTTTTGGTCCCCAAAATATGGTCCTCATACGCTTGGGTCACATGAGGGGGATTCCAGGAAACACTTGGCAATTAATTTCACTCTCTCTATAATAAGTCTACATTTGCTTTCCCTTAGCTACTCCTCATTGGAAAGGAAAAATGGTTACCATCTTCTACCTAGATATATCTTATGGGCTTACATGATTATCAGAGTTTCCCGTGATTCCCTTTAGCCTTTCTTTTCTTACTGAATATGTGTTCTATGGCTCCCCATGGCCTATAACGTAAAGTTCAAACTCTTCAGTTTGACATCTGTAGTCTTCCACGGTCAAGCCCTAACTTATTTTATGACCATTAAACTCTCTGCTAAATAAAATGCCTGGGCTTTCCTACCCATCCTACCTATCTTTGTACTATATTGCTCCTGCCTGGATGCCTGCCCTCTCTCCTCTTTCTTTCCAAAAGCAGCCCACCCTTCAAAGCTGTCTCTTCCACAAAGACCCTCAAGCACTCCAGCCCAAGGTGGCCTTTCACCTCAAGTCACTGCACTTAGTCTCAGTGTTGGTCACCAGGCAGCCTCTCTAAAAAGTGTGTGCTTGTATTCAGTTCATGTCTCTCTCCCCGATTTAATGGTGAAGACCTCAAGGGCAGGGCCCCTTTGTGTGAAAGAGAGACACAGGATGACAAGCAGCCACTGTTGAACTAACACACCTCCTCCCTGACTATCAGGCCTGCTCGCCTTCTACCACAACTGGCCTCTGGGGGCGCTCTGACTCTCCTGCTCTCTGGGCCTGGCTGCACAACTCTCACTGAATGACTGAGATGGTTAGAGCGGCATGTTGGCTAGGCTGGCACAGGCTGAGATCCCGCATGGCGCCCGGCTCCAAATCCTGTTCCTTGTTCTGACCCTACATGACAGACCGGGCCTCTCTGAGACTTTTATCTCTGCGCACAGGTGATTTGGTGCTGCTGGCTAAGTCTGTCATCCCCAGCGGGCTAGCCCTCTGCTCAAATAAGCAATAACGGCATGTTTCCACAGCCCTTATGGCCTCAAGATAGGCCGCAGGAGAAAATGGGGCTCAGTATTTTACTCACGCAATGCACCCAGTGGTATTTGTTCTTCTGGTGGCATTTTAAGACTGGTGTATGTCTTCTTTCTAAACTGATGACCTTTATTACAGTAATGAATGTCCATCTCACAGCGCCTAAGTTTTAAAAAAATCCTATTACCTCGTGCTTGACTCTTCCAGGAAGGTGTGTATATTTATGGGCTCTACATGGATGGAGCAGCCTGGGACAGACGGAATGGGAAGCTTACAGAATCCACTCCTAAGGTGCTCTTCACACAGCTGCCTGTGCTGCATATCTTTGCCATTAATTCCATCGCACCCAAGGACCCCAAGCTGTATGTGTGTCCTATTTACAAGAAACCGAGGCGTACTGACTTGACCTTCATCACCGTGGTGTACCTGCGAACAGTTTTGTCCCCAGATCACTGGATCCTGAGAGGAGTGGCTCTTTTGTGTGACATCAAGTAAATTCACTTCCACTTATTGAGGGCACCTGAGCCATGTACCCAGACAGTGCTATTGAGAGGCCTGGCGCTTTGTGTCTTTTCTCCCTGGTAATTGTTTGATTACTCTTTTTAAATTAAAAAGTTGATACTCTACAATCACGTGTGTGTGTGTGTGTGTGTATGTGTGTTTCCTTATATCAATATTCGAAAAGACAATTCTAACATAATGCATTTTATCCCAGGCAATCATATTCCATTATAATCATTTTATGTAGATAAAGCCCTTCCTTCGTGTTAGAGCATTGGAAGGTTTAAATTTTTCTAAAAATCCAAAACAAAGTATTAATTTGTTGTATCCTGAAAGGGGCATGACAGATGCAAAGTTTTCTCTCAAATAAAAACCGCATTGCCCTGGAATAAAATCTACCCCTGTGTATGTCTGTGCTAATGTGCTATCCACTGCCTGTTTGGGTTTGGCCTTGACTCCGTGCTTGTGAAATGGAAACTGAAGGGGTCCAGTCAGTACCCCTTAGGAGTTACAGCTGTGTGGTGTGACATGTTTGAGACAGCAAATCCACTGGGATGGTTACTCTTGTCATTTATTTTACTTTTATTTAATATATTTTATTTTATTTTTGAGAGCTTTTGAGGCCCGGAGAACTCTGAGTCTCCAGCTCTCTCCCCCCGCCCCCCACCAACCCCAACTCTGCAGGAGATAATGAAGCACACATTTCTAGGCAGCAAATGGAGAAGGAAAAACAAACTCCATCAAACGAAATTGGGTTACATGCAGAATGCCTTAAAAAGCCAAGTCTTTAAAAAGTGAAGCTATTTCTTACTCTGTAGCTGGTCTGAAACTCAGCATTAACCTTTATTTCCTGCTAAAGGAAATTGTCAATTTAACAAAACAGATGAGGTCCTATATTGAATGCTCACGCAGCTTCAGGATAGTGAAGTGTCTCCACTGGCCTTCTCGTCTAGAATTCTCTTGCTCACCCTCAGCTAAATTCACCAATTTCATTCCCCCTGTCTATTCGGAAGGAAGGGAGCATTTCATGTTGCCTTGATCTCCTATCATCCTCTGTCACTCTGATCAGAGATGCCAATGAGAGACAGAACAAGATGGCCAAGCAGCAGCCTGGGTTGAGGCATCAGGGAAGACCCCAGAAAAAATCCCCCCATAGTCTAGGATACTTTCCAACAGAAGAAAATATATTATGGAATGCACGTTAGAGTAGTGGCCTCTGCTACGCTCTGATACTGATTCAATGTCAAAGCCATAGAGCTTTCCAGGGCAGTTTGAAAACTAAAGTAACCAAGCCCCCAGCCCAAGTGTTTTTTGGTATTTCCCTTGTCCAATAGACACACTAAAGAAAAGGATGGAATTCTCTGGAAAGAATGTTCTCCTGAACGCAGGCTAGAATTTGGAAGTTCCTGATGCTCTGGGGGAGCACAGAGGAAATAAAGTGCATTATAGCACACCAACCTGCAGGTCCCAAGATAACACACACACACACACACACACACACACACACACACACACTTTATTCATATTCCTGTCCAGTTGCTAAAACGATTGAAGGCAAACTGCATAATCTAAACCCCTGGATCACGGTAGGCTTTCAGAGAATAACAATGAGGTTCCGTGTTCCCTAATGACTTTAACATCTTATGGAAAATTGGGAAAGAGATGGAAAGATGTGAATCTAGAGAGGGTATAGATGAGACTGTTTACAGCCACAGACCATCTCCTGGGAACTTTTCACTGATTGTTTTGTTCTGTGTCAGCACGGAGGAGAGAGAGAGAGGGAGGCTGAGGCCACCCTAGGAATGAGTGCCTGCTACCCAAGCCATGCCTCAAAATGCTCTTCTCTATCGGAGGTGCTCTCAGTTATCCCCAGTTTTGCAGAGCTGGCTGGGGCCCAGTTCTGCTTTCTTTGGGCTCATTAAATGGTTTCACTAGACATTTTGAGCCATTGAACTTCCATAAACACATAACCATTTTCTCAGCAAAATTGTTGCTCTTTCACTAATTATGTAATTTGCCACACTTGAGTGAAGGAGACCTGGTGAGCATAAAGAGCAAAGCATGAGGACAGGATGGTCAAGCTAACTGAAGCTGGGAGGGAGGCAGAGTAATTCTTTTGCCTCCTCGGAATCAGCCCACAGATTCTCATTTTGGTCTTGGCAAAATGAGCAACGAGATTTGTACCTTTGTTGATTTAAAATGTTATTTTAGTTTGGACTCTGAATAAAAATAAGACCAAAGGAGAAGTGTCTAAAGACATGTCTTCTAAAAGGGATTGGTCTTGTGAGTGATGTTGCATGAATGAGCCCCACTCTTTGCTGTCAGAGACCTCAGATGAATAGGGGATTCACCTGCAATGTGAGTATGACTTGGGGCGTGATGTATGAAAGAATGGTTAAAGAAGTCCAGGGGTAAGGGATGCACTTGAAGACAAATTAATATTTCAGTTGGGTCTTGGTCTTTCCATTGATGGTCCCAAAATGGTACCAAGATAGTAGATGAATGTATTCCAAGGAAGGGAAAAGCATGAGGGGGGGAATGGTATGCAGATGGGAAGCTACATTTAGAGCCAGAGGCCGGGCCAGGTAGTGCCCTCCTCAAGAGCTTTCAGTGAGTTTCCATCATTCCAAATACCAAAGCCCTCCATGAGCTGGCCTAAAATAATATTTCTTCCTTGTAGTCCACTACCACGCAGTTGGCTCAGTTATGACTATTTGATGTTCCCTGAGCATCACACATACTTTCATCCTCATATTGTTTCCTTATCAAGGAAACCTCTCCCATGTAGAACAACTGGAACCTTCCTACACTGCTGGAGGCAATGTAAAATGGGACCACCATTTTGGAAAACAGCTGGACAGTTTCTTAAAAGTTAAATTTCTTACACCTCTGTGTAATTTCTTACACTGTTAAATTTCTTACACTGTTAAAAAATTAGATTTCTTACACTGTTGACTGAACCAGCTACCATATGACCTAGAAACTTCACTCTTGGATATTTACCCAAGGAAATAAAAGCATTGTGCATACAAAGACTTACACATGAATGTTCCTAGGAGCTTTGTTTGTAGTACCAGCAACTGGAAACAACTCAAATGTCCATCCATGCCTGAGTGGATAAACAAACTATGGCACACTCATTCTATAGAATATGACTCTGCAACAAAAAGAAACAAACTATCGATACGACTACAACATGGATAAATCTCGAAATAACTTTGCTACGTTAAATGATCCAGGTGAAAAAAAGAGTGCATGATGTATGGTTCCATGATATATGTAAAATTTCAGAACATGCAAACCAGTCTTTAGTGACAGAGAGCAGATCAGTGGTTGCCTGGCAGGGTGAGAAGAAGGGGGCAGAGGAAAGGGATTACAAAAGAGCAAGAAGAAATTCTGGGGAGTGATAGATGTGTCCATTCCCTTGGTTGTAGTGATGATTTCACATGTGCCAAAATGTATCAAATTGTACACTTTAAACATGTATGGTTTTTGTACTTCAGCTATACCTCAATAACACTGTGACGAGGGGCGCCTGGGTGGCCCAGTCCGTTAAGCATCCGACTTCAGCTCAGGTCATGATCTCATGGCTCGTGAGTTCGAGCCCTGTGCTGGGCTCTGTGCTGACAGCTCGGAGCCTGGAGCCTGCTTTGGATTCTGTGTCCCTCTCTCTCTGGGCCTCCCCTGCTCTCTCTCTGTCTCTCTGAAAAATAAATAAACAATAAAAACCAATGAACAAAACAAAACCCTGTGATGAAAAGTTCTCCCTACACTACTTGATCCATTTTTTTTTTTTTAGTGTTTATTTATGTTTGAGAGAGAGAGTGAGCACACGTGTGAGTGGGGGAGAGCAGGGAGGCAGGAGAGACAGAGGATCTGAAGCAGGCTCTGAGGGGACAGCAGTGAACCCAATGTGGGGCTTGAACTCACAAACTGTGAGGTCATGACCCCAGCCGAAGTTGGACGCTTAACTAACTGAGCCACCCAGGCACCCCTTGTCACAGTGTTATCCTTTCTGTGACAACTTCCATGACCCCTGTCCCTCCACCAAGTGGGATTTATTGCTTCTTCTGCAGCATTTTGGTTGCAAATGAATTTGGCAATTTTAGTCTCAGGAATTAATAACATATGCCTGTCTCCCCACTCTTCAGAAGCTTCCAGAAAGCAGAGTCTGGCTATTTGGCACCCCATTAAGTGTTGACTGAGTGAAAGAATGAGTGGACAGTAAGTAACCCAATTTAGTAAATGTAGACAAATGATGGAGGAGATGTCAGGCGGGGGCCATGTTGGGAATGCCACGGAAGGACAGTGGGGACCACTGATGGTTCCGGACTCCTGAAGGAATGGCAGGAATGGAAGAAGGTCGGCAAAGAGGCTATTGCTCCAGACCAAATGATGTGAAATGAGGGAACCAGAAAGAAGATAATTCGAATGGAAGTAAAGCAAGTCGTTTGAAAGATGGTATGGAGGTAAAATTTGGGGATTCAGGAACCAAGTTGATGAGATGAATAATAAGCAGGAAGGATTAAGAGGTAAAGCAGCTTATAGCCTGGAGAGTCTAGTGGGATGTTTCTTCTGTCACTGGAATTTGGGGAAAAGAGCTGTTTCCTTAGCCACATGCTTATAAAAAACTGCCAAATTCTCTGAAGAAAGACTTGAGATCTGTGTACTCACCACTCATGGTGAGTACTCACCACTCATGGTGAAGTCTGTGACTTCAAAACATAGTGTTACCATGGGCCAGGCAGTGGTCTAAACACTTGGCCTGCATTACACTTAACTAGTCCTCAAACTAGCCTTATGAGGTCAGTACTGACATTGTCGTCTCCATTCCACAGATGAGGGTATCAAGGCACAGAGAAGCTAAAAACCCTGCTGCTGTTCTCACAAGCTAGTAAGTGACAAAGCTGGGGTTTGAACCCAGGTTGAATGGGTCCAGCCCATGCTCTGATGAACTTTGCAAGACAGTATTGGATTTTTTTAAAAAGCCAGAGGCTAATGGCATAAACCTCTAAAATTCATAATTATGCACAGAAAATAGTACATCTATGTTTCTGTGACTTGTTAATTTCAGCAGCTCTCATTATCTGGATGGAAAGGATAATGTGCATAAAAGACAGGCTATCAGGCAAATACCAGCATTTACATGGCTGGAAAACAAATGTACATTTAAAATTCAGGAATTTCAAAGGGCATCAGTAGGTTCACTTAACATGCTCTTTCTGGGTTTTCTTGAACATTCTAGACCAGCAGGTGCATTGTTAACTGGAAGGAGCTGGAGAAATTTGCTCTGGATTCCAGGTGAGAAGACACAAGGTCTAGGCTTGACACGGGCCCCGTGCCAGGCAGCTTCCTTGCCCACACACAAAAGAAGAACAAGTAAGATGTTATTCTCAAGAATACAATTCAGCCAATGGTAAAAGAAAGCAAAAGTGTCAAAAGTGATTCACTGTCCTAAATTAAAGAAAAAAAAAAATCAGGGAACTATGGAGATTCCTTCCATTTAAAAAGCCAAAAAAGCAAAAAAAAAAAAAAATAAAAAAAAAAAAATAAAAAAAAAAAATAAAAAGCCAAAAAAGCTACTCGCAGTTAAAGTTACCCAGTGACTTAGTTCTAGGCGTCTAATAGAATCTCCAGTGTTTTTTGTTAAGGTTTTTAAAAGTGATCCTGCTTCAAAAGATATAAAAATATGTCACATAACAACACTCCAGGAATAGTGAGGACCTACAGCATAAACATTATCCAGAGTTGGATAGACATTAGCTTGTGAGCCTATTCCATATTGGTTAATATATATATATATATATATATATATATATACACACTATATATATACTATACACACTATATATACTATATATAATATATATATATATACACACTATATATATACTATATATTATATATATATAATATATATATTATATATATATATCCATTCTTTAAAAACACTAAAAATTTTACCCCTCTCCTGGTATTACATCAGGTTTTCTGGAAACAGACTCTGGGCTCCAGATTTGTGCACAGGTGTCCCGGGGATAGCATCTGTGGGGCAGTGAAGGGGGCAGCACTGAGCAGAGGGAGAAGCTGGGCTTGGATGTGGTCATAGCACGGCCCTGCAGGCAGCCCCAGGAGGGGCGAAGGGGCCGAGTGGGGGAGCAGTTGTAAGCCAATTGCCAGAACACTCCTGGCAGCTGGGAAGCCGGGGACCAGAGGAGAGCACTGGGCACTGCCTTTCTTCTTCCATGCTCTTTTCCTTTTCTCTTCGTGTCCTCTTTCTCAGCCTCCTTTGATTTAAAAACAAATCATGGGGGCGCTTGGATGGCTCAGCTGGTCAAGCATCTGACTCTTGATTTATGCTCAGGTCATGATCTCATGGTTCATGGGATCAAGCCTGACAGTGCAGAGCCTGCTTGGGATTCTCTCTCTTTCTCTCTCTCTCTCTCTCTTTGCCACTCCCCCACCCCACCTCAAAATACATAAACATTAAAAAAATCTTGAACACGTTTTCTCTTGCTTCCTTCTTATGGTCTCCTCAGAGGATCCCGACAACTTCAGAGAGCATATTTCTTCACACAGAAGCCACACCCCTGAAGTGCAGAGAGCTTTCCAGACCAGCTGAAGTGGGGGGAAAGAACTTGAGGGAGGTGATGCAACTCTTGTCCCTTCCAAGAGGCCGAGAAAGAGGGGGGTCCCTGCCTGAGGGAGCCCCTGGGGTTGAGTGGGATGACGGAACAGATTTTGAAAAGACCCCCAAACACAAAGATAACTGAAATCTGAAAGCATCCGTTCTTGCCTGCTATTTTTCTCAGAGCTGTAAACTCCCTAAGAATTTTTGAAGGATCGAGCTGTATTTCGCCTTAGAAAAAAATGAGTTTTGTAACTTGAGCACGTGGGGGGGGGGGGGAAGAAATTAGTCAACGCCATTGCTTTTCTCTTGCTGCATCTGGTGTTTCCTTCAAAAAGGAACCAGTCTTGATTTACATACAATCTTCTGAGATGAATATAAATACTTCGGAGTGTTGCCCAAGAAATGAAAACGTTCTTTGTCTACCCTGAATTGGTACCAGTTCCTGGGAAGCTGTTGGTTTATAGTAGATTTACCTTAACTGCTCTGTCTCCCAAGAAGGAGTCTGGGGGGAGGGGCTCCCAGTGGCTCAGGTCCTTGGGGACTTTGCAAAATCACCCTCCTCGGGAATGTGGGAGGTGACAGGGTGACAGCGCTACAGTTGTTTCTTTATAAGCAGTTTTAATTGAACAGGTGTCCTCGGGGAGCAGGGGAATTCCTCTTAGCTTCGCACGCGTGTTGCGCTTGGCAGCTCCCCGCCTTTCCTGACAGGGGCTGCCTCTCTGCTCATCCCTACTCAGGCTGCGGCTGATTAATTAAGGCACCTCCTCTCCATTTCCAGGCAAACCCTCTTTTGACCCGTGCAGATATTCGACGCCTGAGCCTCGAATTTCCCAGCACCTTCACCCAGCGGCCTCAAGATGGTGTTTACGAATGTGGGGGCTCTTTTCCAGTCTCCTGACTGACAAACCCATGGGTGTTTCTGTCACTGGAACCCCAGCCCAGACATGTGACCGGGGACTTCGACCTGTGTTTGAGGGGATAAGGACGCCCATCTATCGTTTGCAGATTCCATGTATTCCTTCCTGATTATGCAAATCCTTCCCCCTTTCTATTGCTCTTCTAGTGTCCTCTTAAAGGACCTCCAGTGTCTATCACAGGTGATGGGTATTGAGGAGGGCACCTTTTGGGATGAGCACTGGGTGTTGTATGGAAACCAATTTGACAATAAACTTCATATATTGAAAAAAAAAACCTGTATGAAACGTCGCCAGACAAATAGAAAATACTCTTTAGTTTCTCTCTCTCTCTCTCTCTCCTCTCTCTCTCTCTCTCTCTCTCTCTCTCTCTCTCCCCATCCCTCCCTCTTGAGCTAAGAACCAACTGTTTGGCGTTCAGCTAGATCACGTCAGAAGCTTTGTCTATTATGTGTCATCTCCTCTCCTGGGGAAAGCAGTCACTTTTAGTTTTTTTCCATGTTTATGGAATTTTTTTTTCAAGAATAGATTTGATCTTTCTTCCTGGTCAGCTTTCTCCAGAAACCCAAGCCAGTCCTTGGCTGCCAGCACTCAGTTGTGGGGTTCCCTGGGGCATCTCAGACCCCACATTCTGCTCAGGTCTCTCCCCTGCCCACAGAACCCTAGTCTTTGGGACAGCTGGCCCAGGGGATGAGCAGGTGAATTTCTTTGTCTGGTCCTGCTTTTGCCCTGTCATGCTGACCTGCCCCTTCTGCCAGGCTCCTCAGAGGGCAAGGGGCTGATGCCCACTGGAGGAAGGTCATGCTCACACTTCATTTGCTAACATTCCTCACTCCAGGAGCCACATCAGGAAGAGAGCAGGCAATCGCCTGGGGCGATCGCCCTGGGCGTCAGCACTCTCAGGGCCAGTCTGTGGTATTTCTCCACTCTCTTCCTCTCATCTTGGAGGAGGTAATGGGTGGGAAGGGGCCCGGGGGCTGCCAAGCTTCTCTCCTGACATCCTTTTCGCAGCCCTGGAAAGTCTCCAGAGCCAGTGGCAAGATGGCCTCAGCCTTCCGTACCACATGTCCTCCCCCCCTAAATGAAGTATGTCCACTTTTCCCCTCTTCTGGGGGAAAATCTGGGCTCTTTCAGAGTTGTCTCGATTAGAGAGTTGCCCAATCCAGCATCTTTGTGGGAAACTCCGATTTGACTGACACGTGATGTGCAAACACCTGCCACGTCCGGCCATGAGAAGCTCAGACACCTCTTCCCTCCATCCTCGCTGAGGGGAGCCTGTGTTTATGTTTCTAGGTCAACTTATGTATTAATTTATCACTTGATGCGTAATATTTAGTACTGCGATAAAAAACAAACAAGCCAATCCTATGAGGAATTGATTTTCCCTTCCACATCTGTTCGTGAAGACATAAATCTAAAGTTTTGCTACTTTAAAAGCCTCCAATGCAAATATAATCTAAAATTGCTAGGCTTTGAAGTTGGGCTTTTCTGGCAGAAGATGTTTATAGACCTGATCCCTGGAGCCTGGCCACTCATCTGCCTCCGGGCCCCAAAGACATTGATTACCTCTTGAGGTCCTTTCCGATTTATTCCAACTCAGTTTGATGATGCTGTGCGCATTCCGTGCCCAGGCCCCATGCTGACCCTCAGGGTTGATGCAAGAATGACTCTGAGGTCAGGCAGGGGGTAGAGCAGAGAACACAATGTAAGCAAACCCCCTGTGAGCAGACACAATGTAACTCAGAGAGTGGTCCAATGCTGAAAATGAAATGGCAGAGCAGTGCACCAGACACATTTGACTCCGCTTTGGGAGGGGAAAGCAAGGTCCTTGGAGGAAGAAGACGTTAGGCCAAGCCGTGAAGGATGGATAGGATTTGACCCCTCAACATAGGGGAGAAGAGCATTCCAGGACGAAGCACAGCAGTAGCAAAGGCCCAGCGTGGCAAAGGCAGGCTAGCGGTTTGAACCACGATGATGAATTTGGGTTGGCTGCAGCACGGGACACATGACGAGGAGGGCTGAGAGGAAAGTCTGTGGGCATGTGACCGTGGAGGATGGAGAACATTGTGGGTATGACCGTGAGGGCGCCTCATTCCTAGGTGGTGTTCTGCAGGTTGCAAAAGCTCTTTCTCATGCATTATTCTCCTTTGATTTTTAAAAAAATGTTTATTATTTTGAGAGAGAGAGAGAAAGAGACAGCACGAGGCGGGCAGGGACAGAGAATCCAAAGCAGACTCTGCACTAACAGCAGAGAGCCCGATGCAGGGCTTGAACTCATAAACCATGAGATCATGGCCTGAGCCAAAGTCAGATACCTAACCAACCGAGCCACCCAGGTGCCCTTGTCTCATATGAGTTACACAATAGTCGTGTAAGTAGGCAGGCAGGGGGTATTATACAGACGAGGAAACTTGGAAAATTGAGGTGGTCTGCTTTAGGGGACAAAGGAAAACAGAGTCCCACGCTCTGACCAGAGTCTCTCCCCTAAACCAGGTGGTACTAGGGAGCCTGCGGGAGAACTTGCTCCTCAGAACCTGCCCCTTCTCCATGTTTGGGGAACTTCTGTGTGTTAGCTTGCTTTCAGGTTTAGCTCACTGATTTTTCCTGGATGAAAGCACCACATAGTGACCACCGCCAGATACTGTGGTGTGGGTCAGTGGATTCCTGACAAAGAGACTTCGGGACGATCTCTTCCCAGAGGTCAGAGCTGTGGGTCTTGGACAGGACATTGGAGTGGCCTTGGCAAACCTGGCAGAGCAGGCAAAGACTTGCTCGTCTTTGGCCCCTTGGCACAGGGGCTGAGAAAATGCCAGGGGGACAGGGATGAGGACCATTGATTGGCACAGAGCCTCAGCACCTAATAAACCCATATGGGTCTTGTGGCCCCAGTAGTCCTACTGCACCAGGATGATGAAGAGCATGGCCAGGATGAAGGCCCTGATGATGGTAGTGGGTACCTCCTTGGGGTACTTGCCACCCAGACTGACATGACTACTATAATCCTTAATGACTACAATCAACTTGTACCTGTCTGCTGGTCAGCCTGGTCCTGCTCTGCTTTGCACATGATCTTTATTACCTCACCCTTGACAGAAATCCTCAGGAAAAAAAAGTCAGTGATCTCAAACTCTTTGATGGGCAGAGAGAAGGGATAGATCTGTGGGGACTTGATCTTCATATCTCAGATCCAGTGACCTGGCTTGATGTTGGGGACTCACTCCTTATCCTCCGTTTGCCTCCATCAGTTCCAGAGCCTCAGCCTTGGAGACCCCAGCTGAGACCCCAGCACTGCCCACTGTTGCCAAGGCCTCCATGGCTTCCCATTCCAGGACTTCTGGGGCCCCTGGCTACACACCCCCAAGCACAGTGCTGGCACCATTAACTTTCATCTCAGGGAAGTATTTGTGTGTTATCCAAACTGCCATGCTTAGACTTAATTCTGGGGGCCCTCTCCCCCCAAACAGCTCCCCCTGAGAGCACCTGGATGGTGGGGGATTGGACATCTGAGCTATTAGGTGCTGAGTATTTCCATCAGCTTTGTTTGCCATCCCGTTTGACAAATGAGCCAGAAACCAGAGGATCACTGACTGCACTAGGGATAAGGGCTTTCAGAACAGGGAAGGAAGTGACTCTTGGGCTGGCCTTGAGAGGCGAAAGATTGGGTCCTTGGAAAATGTGAACTTCTGGCCAAAGCCGCAGGTCCACTAGAGGCTAGGTTCAGGGTCAGAAGTTGACAACAGAAGGAGACTCCAAGCTTCCCCTAACCATATGCCAGTCTGGAATTCTGAAGCATTACCATGCCACAAGTCAACCAGGACTTGACCAGAGATGGGAGTGGAAACTTCTGGGCTGTGCTCCTGTGGACGTCTAGGAGACATCTGCAGGGCCAGTCCTAGATGTCTGCTGATGCCTCAAGCTGGTTCCCAGATGTGACCTCAGAGAGTCAAGGCACACAGGTGCAGGTTGCTGGGAGGGGTCAGACTTTGTTCTGTGTTTGTTTTCTTTGGTTTAGGAGAAAGGAGTGAGTGGGTTATCACATTCCTTTTATGGATAACCAAGGGAGATGGTTTTGTTCAGCCTGAATGTGTCTGTGAGAATGAGATCTAGAAGGCTCCAGGATGAAAGTCAGGGTGTTGCCAGGGGTCCCACCTGCCCTGTGTGCTTGGGAGACTCTGACGAGGTTTTCCAGTGACTTTGACTCAGCACCGGAGGTGATCCTGGCTCCTGATGACCAGTTACAGCTTCCTCACCC
Source organism: Neofelis nebulosa (assembly GCF_028018385.1). Lineage (NCBI taxonomy): Eukaryota > Metazoa > Chordata > Mammalia > Carnivora > Felidae > Neofelis > Neofelis nebulosa. Next base: position 40,945,555 of record NC_080787.1, read on the forward strand.
CAGCTCCAGAGAGAACTTCTGGGCCCGCACAGGCCTCTGTGCAGAGAGTTTCCTCCTCAGGCCTGTGGGGCCTGTGGGGTCTGTGATGGGTTGGTCTGAAGGATTCCATAAGCGGAACAGCCGGCAAGAGTTTCTAAGAAGGAGGCTGTTTGCTGGTGGGCTGGTAAGCATGTTAGGCTGAGGACACCTCTTATTTTAGACTCAGGCTGATGCTGGTTTCATTCTTCATCTTGGTCACAGTGGGTTTCTTGGCCATGACAGAGGTGCTGAAAGACCACAGTGAGAAGGTGTGATGCTTCTTTTTCACTTGATTTCCAAACGTGTACAAGTTGGCACATTTCCTCTTTTCCTACAGAGCTTTAATATTCTGTGAATGGACAGTGTGGGCTCCGTCACAACTACCCTCTCCTCGGCCCCCGACCTTCTTTCCAGAGAAAAAGGCAGATAGGTGGTAACCTGAGGGATGAGGGGTAGAGAGGAGCCAGATGGATAAGAACAAACGGGCCGCGCCTGCTCTCTGGGCCCAGGAGCCGCAGCCACACAGACCCAGAGTCCGCTTTCTGGTGCTGCCACCGGCTGACAATGGTGAGGGGAACAGAGGAGCAGGAGATGGGCCCAGAGTGAGGCGTCCCATTCGCCTAACTGCAACTACAGAGGGGACCTTCACAAGCCCTGTGCTTGGTCTAACTAGCTCTGGTCCTCACAGACTCAGGAGTACGTGCCCCCCACAGGTGTCAGGGTAGGCTAACTGCAGAGACAAACAGCTCCCGGATCTCAGTGGCTTAACAAGACACAGTGCAATGCAGGTCAGCAGAAAACTGCTGGTTTCTGGTTCTGCAGTCCCCTGGGGGTCTTAGAGCTCTCCACCAGATCACCTGCACCAGGTGGAAGGTGAAGGAGGAGAGGGTTTGAAGGATTGTGTGGGAAGTTGCATGGACCAAGCCAGAGGTGGCCTATACCACTTTCTTCCACATTCTACCTGCTGCACTAATGGAAACCAATCAAGGAACATTGGGAAATGCGGTCTTAATGGGTTATGGGTTGAATCACATCCCCCCTACCCTGCAGAAAGAGACCTTGAAGGCCTGACTCTCAGTACCTTAGAATGGTGACCTTGTTTGGAAATAGGTCTTTACAGAGGAAATCAAGTTAAAATGAGGCCATTAGGGTGGGCCCTAATCCAGTATGACTGGCATTGTACACAGAAGGGAAATCTGGGGACAGACCTGCACAGAGGGAGGACAATGTGAAGACACAGGGAATAATGCCATCTATGAGTCAAGGACTGCCTGAGGCTACCAGAAGCTAGGAGAGAGGTCTGGAACAGATTCTCTCTGTCAGCCCTCAGCCAACACCTTGATTTCGGACTTCAAGCCTCCAGAACTGTGTGAGATGATAAATTTCTATCATGCATGCCCCCTAGTTTGTGGGCACTTTATTATACAGCTGCCCCAGGGAACTAACACATGCTACGTGCCTGGATTTGGCGAGCATTCAGCCAGCTCTGCGATACAATGGTCTTGTCAAAAGGAAGAGAATAGAAGGTTCTTTCTCCTTCTCACTCTCACTGGTTCTCCAGCTCTTACCCAGCCCCTCTCCCCATGACTCCCTCCCTCCCCTGGGTTTTTTCTCACCTTCTCCCCACTGCCGACACAGATTCCGCCCAGAGGGAGCCCCGTCATTTCTGGCCAGAGTTCCCATTTGGAGAAGGCAGAGGACCTTTGCTGTTCTGCCTCATTTTTTCCTACTCCTTCATCCAGAGGTGCACAAACCCTGCCAACACCTTGCTAAATGACCTTAAGCAAATCCCCTGACTCCCACTCCTGTGGGGCTCAGTTTCCTTCTGCGCAAAGTAGGAGCAATCCCACTGACTTCTCTTTCAACAGAGGAGTCAGTTATGAAAACAGTGATCTGCCCCCTTTGAAAATACAGTGCGCTGCCTCTACCCAAGAGAGCAGTAATCGCTGTAGCTCAAGAGGCTGTAAATCTTCCCCAGCTGACTGCCCAGAGCTGGACAGAACCCAGCACCTGGGAAACCCGGTGGGACTGCTGAGTGGGGGGGCAGCGAGAGTGGCACTGTATGGGTTGGGGTGGGGAGGGCCTCTTTGCTTCAGCCGGCCTCCTCTCTGCCCCCAGACCTGGGGGACTGGGTGGTAGCCATCTGGACCAGGAAGGGATGTGCTAAGCTGGAGACCCTGGGCGTTGGCAGCTGCACCTGCTATCTTGCTGAGACCTAGCACATCTGGTATGACAGTGGGAAGATGGAGGGCTGCGGGGGACAACAGTTGTGTTTCCTGAGGACTTATTTACGCCAGGTGCTGGGTAAGTGCTGGTTCTGGTCGTCCAACAGTTCTGTAAGGCGGTGACTGCGGGCTGTGCAGTCAGTGTGCAGGGGCCAGCCGGTCACATCCAGGCCATCTTGGCTATCTTGAGCCATCTTGGGCTAGTTCCTCCACCGCTTTGTGCTTCAAGGTCCTCACTGGGACAATGGGGATAAAAATGATCCCAGGTCACAACCAGGGCTCCTTCCAGAAGCACTGGGACAGGAGGCAGAAGAGAAGCCAGAGGCAGAGGCATGGAGCCCTTGTCCGCAGGGCCCTCCTCTGGTGACAGACTCCTTCAGCACTGTCGCCTCCTTGCTGGTGACAGCCAGGTGCTCCTGGATTCCTGGGCCCTCTCCTTCAGTCTCTGCTTTCTCCCTGTGGCCGGTGGATCTTCAGACTTCACCAGCAATGATGCAATGAGGGCAATGATGCAATGACGAGGCTGAGGGCAGTGGTGAGCATTAAATGGAGTAACACAGGGCTCCTGGATCAATGCCTGGAGCAAGGCAAGTGCTCAGTAAATGGGGGCTTTTATTATTATGCCCCTCTTACAGATTGTGAGACCAAGGCTCAGAGATGTTCAGTGAGCGGTTGAGCTGGATTTGAACCCAAGACTGACAGGCTGTAAGATCTGTGTGGAGGTGTGTGCGTGCACGTGTGTTTATATTAGGCTAAAAGACATTGGCTCTTTCCTCCTCTGGACCCCCGGAAGAGGGGGTAGTCTTCAGATTTGGAAAATAAGCACATCTCTTAGGGACTTGGAGCTCAGAAAGGAGCTCAACTATATGGGCAGGAGACGCCTGTCTTTTTAGCAGGTTTTCAGCCCTCCCATCCTCTCCCCTTTACTCTCCACTACTCCACTCCCTTGCCCTCCACCTTCCCGCAGCTGCAGGATTCTGCCCTGCCCTCTGGCCAGGCCTTCCAACTAAGGAGAGGCTCTTCCTCAGCCAAGGACAAAGGGTGGAGTGTCCGGCGCTCAGGTCTGTTTCCATAAGGAAGGGCTTTGCAACGTCTTTCTTTTCCTCAGGTGCATGTGTCAGTTGAGTCCCATTTTCATTGTGAAAGTGGTCTGAAAACCAAGTTTTCTTAGTGAAAGCTGAAGGTGCCCTGCTTTAGGGCCACAAGAGAAGCTTTGGGCATGGGGGTAAGGAGTGGGACCCAGAGCTGGGGGCTACAGAGGAAGGAGCCACAGGGGAGGTGCCTCCGAGACAGGCTGGTAGAGCTGGAGCCTGAACCCTCTGTGTTTCTGCAGATCCAGGCTGCTCATCAGGAGCTTGCTTTGGGGGCAGGTGGCCCTGGCGATGAATGTCAGTGCTGCTCTGTGAGCAACTCGCTGTTTATCCCCGAGCCTCAGTCTACTTGCCCATACAATGGGTATACCTGTACGTGCTCATAATACTTGAGGAGATCAGGGCACACGAAGCATCCAGCAGCATCTGGCTCAGAGTGGTGACTCAATAAATTGTGGCTGTTGTTCTCGTTCATGGTTATTGTTAGTTCGGGAAATAGTTCTCCATCTGATCAAATCTCTGTTCTAAGTTAGCTTATCCTGCCCTTTGTTCTAGGAAGCCTTAGTCCATTTGGGCTGCTGTAACAAAATATCATAGACCTGATGGCTTATAAATGACAAACATTTACTTATCACAGTTCAGAAGGCTGGAAGTCCAAGATCACGGCACTGGTGGATTTTGTGTGTGGTGAGAGCTCGCTTCCTGGTTCATTGATGGCTGTTTTCTCTCTGCAACCTCACATGGTGGTGGGGGAGGGACTTCTCAGGGGTCTCTTTCATAAGGGCACCAATGCCATTCATGAGGGTGCCACCCTCATGACCCAATCACTTCCCAAAGGCCCCACCTCCAAAATCACCACCTTGGGGATTAGGATTTCAACATAGGAATTTGCGGGGAGGATACAAACATTCAGACCATAGCAGGGCCTGGGGGAGGGGCCCTGATAACAGTGTGGCCAGAGGAGAAAACTGTACTCCCCAGGACATAATCTGTCTTCTCTGCCAGCCCATCTTTCTTCTGATAAGTTTTTGAGCACCTACTCTGTGCCAGGCACTTCACTGGACACTGGGATTGACCCTTTTCATGCAACAAACATTATTGAGCACCTAATATGTGCCCAGGGCCTGTGCTAATGCTAGATATCCAGAGATGAACAAGGAGACATCCCTTCCCTCAAGAAGCCCACAGTCTAACAAGGGAAAGTCGCAAGGACAGTGACAGAACGTGGTTTAAGTGATTTAGTTCATTCCGTTTCTTATTTTAAACAAGAATCACTAAGTACCTAGTATGTGCCAAGCACCGTGCTGGGTGCTGAGGGCTTAGAGAGGAGTAAAACAAGGTCCCTGCCCTTCAGGGACTCAGGGTCCATGAGGAAACTGAGAAATTAACGAGCAAACATTCAAGGGGGTTCCAGAGTACCCAGATGGCCATGAACACAAGGGACTGGGGTCCCGAGGAACTGGGGGCAGGGGGTTAAGGAAAGCTTCCAGGTGGGGGCGACTTCTTCACTGAGGCTCTGAGGGTGGGCAGAAGTTGGAGAACTCTGAAGGAGAACTAAGCTTAGGGGAAACTTCCAGGGCTCCTGCTGCTGACAAGAGTGCCTATGCTGTCTTGAAGTAGCATTGAGGGGCAGAGCTGAGGAGACATTGCATAGAGAGGGGGCTGCCTGAGCGGGGTCCTGAAGCATGAGTAGGAGTTCAGGCAGGCGAGGTAAGTGAGGACACTTCAGACAGAGGGGACTGAGTGTAAAGGCAGAGAGGTGGGAGGAAGCACAAGCAAGAGGTCCAGTCAGGACACAAACTGGGGGCAGTCCCAAGTAGGCTTCTTAGATGCTATGAGTTTGGAGGACCTGGTCCTAGATGATAGGTAACCAACGGATGGGCTCAGGGATGAGGTTAGATAAGGGTTTGAGAAAGGGAACCCTCTGGAGTCAGGATAAGGAGGAGGGAAAGGTGTTAACTTGTTTAAAAAAAAGAAAAGAGAAGAGAAGAGAAGAGAAGAGAAGAGAAGAGAAGAGAAGAGAAGAGAAGAGAAAGGAAAGGAAAAGAAAAGAGCAAAGCAAGGCAATCAGACCTTGGACCTACTCTGACCCTTACTCACTTACAAGTTGGGAAAACAAATCCTCCCAAACATCTGATATACAACCTTCCAGCCGCTGCAGGTACTTCCACAGAAGACCTAGGGCATGGTGCCCAGTATCGTCCATCATACCCAGAGACAGAACCAGGAAGGGTCTGTGAACACTGAGCATTCACTAGGCCAGCCGGTGCTGCACTACAGAATGTTCACCCTCTGGGAGCCCCACCTAGTGAGAAGGAGGCCATCACAACCCGGGGGGGGGGGGGGGGGCGGGGATGTGCTGAGAGGAGAGGTAGCGTCGGAAAAAACTCAGGGGTTTTGGACCTCCAGGAGAGGTTGAGGAATCTGCCACCCAAATGCCTCTGGGCTCAGGGGGCCACCTCCGTCCCTCGATGCTCTCATATGTCCAGTGACTTCAGTTGGGCTCTACCAGAAGCAGACCTAGGGGTGAAGATTTGAGGACAAGGAGTTTATTTTTAGGAAGCACTAGTCCCCTACTGCTGGAAAGCAGGCCAGGCCAGGGAAGGAAGTGGTGGGAGGCTGGGGCCACGTTGCCCTGGGATCTCGGAGAGACTGGCACCCATTCTCAGAGCTGGGGTAGGAGCTGGGGTGGTTATCCAACCACCTCTGTCCGTCCATGCCTGAGAGCAGCTCCTAGGGGTGCCCAGCCTGCACTGGCTGAACACAAAAATCTCCTCCCGGTCAGGGAAAGCCCGCTGGCAGAAAGTGGTCTTTTCAGTACTGACCACGGGACTTCCCACCACATCTGCGTTTCACAGCGGTATGGATCATGATTGTGATTGTAATAGAAATGGCTCCGATAATTATTTGTTTAATGTCTCTCACCTGCAGGGAATATAATCTTCCTGAGGGTAGGGGCAACATTGCCACATTCTCCACAGGACCTCGTTCAGGGTCTGGCACATAGCAAGGTGTTCAATAGATATTTATTGAATAAATGTAATTTGGAGGTGGATAAATTCATGGCCAAGGCCCAGTTCTGTCTGAATACTTCCTCTAGCCTCTTCTCCTCCTCCCTCCTCTTTTCCCCAACCCCCAAGCTTGCAAATTGTTCCCTATATCTATATTGATGTCCATATCATCTACAAATCTATATCTAATTTTGCCTTCTAGAAGGGTAATAAAACCCCCAATATTTAACCTTGCCAGCGGCTGGCTGGAATAAAGAGAACTTTTCCCAGCCTCCTTTACAGTTAGGAGTGCCTACGCGCCTAAGTTCTGACCAATGGGTGCAGAACCGACAACTGCCACTTTCAGGACCTGTCCTTACCCTTAGAGGCGCACCCCTCCTCTTCCCTTTCCCCCTTCCTGCTGGCTGGAATTTGGATGTCATGACGCCAGCTGGGGCAGCCTCCTTGGATCCTTTGGTGGAAGGCTTGGGCCATGCGAATGGTAGAAGCTAGTAGAACAGGGGAAGCCCTAATGATCAGGGAGCGACTGCTCCAGTCCAAGGCTGAACCACTGGCCTCATTTTATACGAGAGCCCTTGGTTACACCATTGTTGTTTGAGGTTTCCTGTCAGGTGCAACTGAACTGGCTAATAACCTTTTGTTGTTGTTGTTTATTTATTTATTTTTGACAGGTGGGGGGTGAGGAAGAGAATCCCAAGCAGGCTCTGCGCTGTCATCAAGGAGCCTGGCTGGGGGCTTGAACTCACAAACCAGGAGATCGTGACCTGAGCCGAAACCAAGACAGACCGTTAACAGACTGAGCCACCCAGGGGCCCCTGAACATGCTAATAGTCTTAAGTGGCGCGAGGAAGGTGACTGTAGACTGACTTCTGGGCGGGGAAGGAAATACAAGACTCCCAGGTAGAGGAGGTGAGGCTGGCTGGAGAGGAGGGTCCGTCTTCCCGAAAGGGAGCCCCTGACTCCTCCTACTGGCTGTCTCCTCCCACCTCCCCACTCCTCTCCACCCCTTCCAGTTCCCCTCAGGGCTTGGAGAAGTTTTGTTCCCCGCTTGAGGAGCAGTTACTCTCACAGACTCTCTTTCCCTTTGGAGTGATCCAGACATGCCCTATGGCGGCTCCAGGACTGCGTGCTGCAGCCACCCGCCCCCCCTTCCCAACAGTGACGTCAAAGTTGTTTTAGAGCTGGAGTAATCCCTTCTTCCCACTCCCACTGTTTATTAGGGAAGTAAAGTCAGTGCATTTTAGCACCCCCTCCCACAGCCTGGCCGTTAGAAGGGAATCTGAGGGAGGCCTGTGCACCACCGCCCCCACCCCCTGCCCGCACTCTGGGGGGTCGAGGCGGGGAGCGGTGGACACGAAGGCAGGTAAAATACAGAGTCCCTACAAAGCCGAAGACAAAGATCCAGGAGACACAGGAAATAGCGACGGGCCCACGTTGGCATACGGACACACGGTTCTAAGGGCCTAGTGACTCAGAGCAAGGACTGTGGAGGCTGCAGGAGTGGGGAAAATCTCTAGACCCTCTGCCTCGGGGCTCCACTGATCTATTTGTCTTCGCCTCCCCGCTCCTCACTCAACCTTAGTTCTCCCGGGGCGATCTTCCGGACTGAACTTGGAAATGAGGAGAGGATCTGGGGAGGGGGTAACCCCGCCGGGTGGCTGTATCTTATACTAGTCACTCACAGCTCTTGGGGTTACACTTTACGGGAGGGGTCCGACGGGTCGGGTGACCTTGGACAAGTCCTACGTGCCCCTCCGGCCTCAGTTTCCTCTGGGGTATCCTGAATAGGTGGGGGGTGGCCTGGCTTTCCACAGCCCGGGGAATCCGGGGCGCGGGGGTGGGGGGCGGGCTGGTGGCCGGCTCCCGCGCTAACCTCCGCCCGAGCGGCGCTCGCCAGGAGCGCAGCGTCCGGTGCCCCCGGCCCCGGACGGACTGGCGCACGCGGCGGGGCCCGGCCGGGGAGGGGGCCGGGGCGGCCGGGGCGGAAGACGCGGGACCCCGTCGGCCCCTCCCGCGGGCGGGGCGGCCCCGCGCCGGCTCCTCCCCCGGCGCCGCGGGCCGCCCGGGATCAGTCGCCGCGCGCGGTTCCGCAGGTGGCAGCGATGGCCCGGTCCTGAGCGCCCCCCGCCATGGCCGGCGCCCCCAGCCCGCTCTGCCTGGCCCTGCTGCTGCTCGGGGCGGTGGGCAGGGCCGGCCCCCGCCCCCAGGTGAGACCCGCGTTCCCCGGGGGAAGGCGGGGAGGCAGGGGGCCCTGCGCGCTGCGGGAGCCGGTCCCGGCAGGGGCGGCCGGGACTTGAGCGAAACTCCGCGACCGCAGGCGGTGGGAACCGAAGCCCCGGGGGTGGAGCAGGGACTGGAGAGTTGGGCGCCCCGGGGGCTGGAGGGGGGCTCGGACGGCGGCCCGAGGTGGGGGCTTGGACGGCGGCTGACGGTACCAACCCCGCGGATCTCGCTTCCTCGCCGCCCCCGCCCTCCACCAGGCCCCCAGCTGCCCCGCGGCCGCCCTGCGCTGACTTCTGCGCCGCATCTCCCCAGACCACTTTCTCAACTCCTTCTCCTCGGAGACCCTTGCCCGCCTCCGGGGTACGCCCCGACTCGTCCCCTCCCCTGACCTCACCTCTCCCACCACGCCTCTGACCCCTCTCCGCGGTGCCTGCCCCCAGCCCACCCTGCTCGCTCCTCAAAGACCCTGTGAGAAGGCTCGGGGAAGACGGAGAGGGTCAGGGTGTGGACACCCGGTTCCATCACCCCCTCAGCAGCACCCCCGGCACAGCTTTTGACTCATAGCCCCAGGGGCCCTGCGGAGGCAGCTAGTTGTCCTTCTTCCTGACCTCCCAGATGGAACTTGAGTGCCCTCCTCCCACCCCAGCCCCTGCGGCAAACACATAGGAAGCTCCCTGCTCCTGTGGACGCGGCCGTGTCCCCCTCACACACTTGTCTGACCCCCCATTCTGACTTCTCTGGGTGACAACATATACCGGGATGCACACTGGGACACACAGAGACACCTTGGCCCCCTGGATGCTACTGGCGAGCGGACCACAGATGGACCTCCACAGTCCTTCTCTGCAGCCCTCACTGTCCTTGCCTTTCCTGCCTCCGGGCTCCTGGGCTGGGGGGGTGTAGTCGGCCTGTTTGTGGAGTGGGGAGATGTCCAAAGATGCTGTGAGGTTGCTAGAGCAGAGAGGAGGTGCAGGCTTGGGTGGCCTGACTGGTGTCAAGGGAGCCATCTCTTGTTCCTACCCCCACCCCAGACCTAAAGAACTGAGAGCTTTGGGGAGTGGACCTGTACAGGCCTTGGAATTTGTCCCAGCACAGGAAGGGGCAGGATGAGGGGGCATGGCCTTGGTGAAGGCTGACTCCACCCTGGCTGAGAATCCAGATATGGACAGATTGCCCCCTAGCTAAGTGCCAGCCCATTTTTCAGCACCCCCCGTTTCCAATTCCTTTCTGGACTCATTCCCTTCCTCTCCCTGTCCTCCAGCCCAGCTACTGACCCTAGCCACAGGAGACACCCCTACTGCCCCGGAACCTTCCCCAAAGTCCCTCAGCCAGGCCTTGACTTCTCTGGTGTACTTGGGATCTTTCAGGAGCCAAGACTGCAGACGCATTAGCATTACTGCCTGGCTCTCACCTTTACCGCCTTGGGGCTGCGCTGGGTGGAGGTGGAAGGCCCTGCTGTCTGCCCCTGTCCTGTTCCAGGCCGAGTTTGCCGACCTGGTTTGGATTCAGGGAGATGGAGAGGTTCTGGAGGCTGCCTGGCTTTTCCCCAAAGTTCTTTTTCCCATAAGAATTGGGCTCCTTGGACCTGCTCTTACTTCTGATCCCCTGACTCCTCAGCCCTGGGCTTGGAAGGGCAGAGACAGGCGGGATGAGCCAGGCTCTGAGCAGAGAGGGTGGCGCTTTCTGGGGATTCTGTTATTGGGGGGCACTGAGCATCTCTGGCCACCACAGAGAGTTGAGCAAAAGGGCTTTGACGTTAGACTGCAGTCATTGTGGTACAACCCCATGCCCATGTAGATGACTCTAAAAATGGGTGAATTTTGCATTCTTTCTGTTCATGAGGTCAGCAATGCTAGAGTTACTCCCTCTATGTCACTGATGGGGGAAAAAGCTCAGAAAAGGGGAGTTCCTGTGTAAGATGACCCAGTCATTCAGGAAGGGGTCATTCAGAGAGGAGAAAGGGGTGTGGGGCTGGGCTGGTACCTAATACCTGCCTTCCCAGGTGGGGCTGAAGGAAGAATACAGAGTGAGCTGTCCACTCTCTGGTCTGGCCAGGCTGAAAGCAGCCGGGGTCGGGAGGGGGGGCAGGTGGTAGTGGCCAAATCGACCTCTAAAGAAAGGGACCCAGGCCACTGCTTCATTGTTCCTGGAAAGGACCAGGCCCCTTTCCCCTATTCCTTACCTCCCCACCATCCCTGTGAGGAACCTGGTCTATGAGGAGACAGGCAAGACTTGGACACCCAAAATTAGAACCAGAGAAAACTAGGTTCAAATATCAGGTCTGCTATTAGCTGGTGATCTTGGGTAGCACCCTTCACCATCCCAAACCTCAGTTTCTTCACCTGTAAACGGGGATCACAAGCTCTACCACATAAAGTCATGGAGAGGATTGAGACCCTGGAACCCTGAAATGGCAATTTGAGGTACATGGGGGAACTGACCCCTTTGTCCTCCAGAATCTGGAAGCCTTCTTCAGGGCAGAACAGGGCTTGGAGAGGGGCTGTTGGAGGCCTGCGCCTCTGTACTCTAGTGAAGGGCGGAGGGAGTCCAGGGTGCACAGCGGTCAGCGTGGACTTTGTTCTGAGCTGGGCTCCCTCCCAGACCCGGATCCCGGGTGAGGGCCCCGGGACAGGAGCAACCAAGAAACCACATCCTGCCCTCCAGTCCCTTTCTTTGAGCAAAAACAGGCCCTTCCTTAGCTGCAGCCTGGCACTAGGCAGATTCCTCTGCGTGTGTGTGTGTGTGTGTGTGTGTGTGTGTGTGTGTGATAGAGAGACACAGAGATACAGACGTAGAGATAGGTAGAGGAACACAGAGAGAGAGAGAGTCCAGCAGGAGAAGGGTGTGGGTTGTATGAGACCCTGTTTCTCTGTGTATTTGTGCGTGATCCTGCGTGTGGCAGTCTGCTGGTGTGGGAGCCACTGGTGTGTGAAACGTCTCAGCATGTAATTGTGTGTCTGGCAGCGTATATGTGTTTGCAACCCCATGTATGATACTGTGTCTATGGGGAGGTTTGTGTGTGTGTGAGAGAGACATTTTTGTGTGTGAATGGGTTCTGCCAGTCTGTGCCAGCGTGTGGGTGAGAGATAGCATGCTTGTGACAGAATGTGTGGCTGTTTCCCTGTATGCATGTATGTGACAGTGTGAATTGAGCATATGTCAGTCGAGGAGTCTGTGTATGTGTGTGTGTGTGTATATGTGTGTGTGTGTGTGTGTGCGTGTGCACGTGCACGGTGGTGGGGGTGATGTCTCAGCATGTGAGTGTGTACCTGACTCTGTGTGTGTGTGTGTGAGAGAGAGAGAGTGAGACTGTCATGTCTTGGTATGTAAGCATGTGCTCGATGGTGAGTTTGATAATATGGATGACAGGACACCCATGTGAAGGTTACTGTGCATATGACAACGTGTGTCAGTTTTCTTTGCCTTGCCCTTCTGCTCACATGTCTGGAGCCCTTAAGAAAAAACTAACGGGGGCTCAAAGAGCCAGGGGTCTGGCAGCCCCACCCTTCCAGGGCACTGGGGCCAGGGTGATGTTGTGGGCTCTGGGAGGAGGGCAGAGAGGGAGGGGTCTGGGGGGTCTGGGGAGGAGCTGCTGGGGAAGATAAGGGCTGCATCAGCTAGGAGGCCCCAGAGTTCGTCTTTGGAGTTCTCTTTCTCCTTTGGAATCCTCTCCCATTTTTCCCACCTCGGTGGCCCAGGGAGGCCAAGGTCTCTTTCCCCCTTCCTTCAATCAAAAAGGCTTCCAGAAAAGGAAGAGATGTAGTCACACTAAGAAAACTGTAGGAGGAATTTTTCAGTTAGGAGCTAGTCTTTGGAGAGGGAGTACCTTCCCAGGGCGTTGGAAAGCCTGTCACCTTGGGAGCATCCATGCCAGCTTTGTCCTTTCCTGTCTGCTCTTCCTTCTAAGACTGCCCATTTGTACAGGGCTTGATGATTCATAAAGGTGTTCATCTACTTTATGTTGCTGGATCTGTACAGTAACTCTTTTTTTCTAAGTTTATTTATTTATTTTGAGAGAGAGAGAGAGAGAGTGAGTGGGAGAGAGGGGCAGATGGGGAGAGAGAGAATCCCAAGCAGGCTCCATGCTCAGCGCAGAGCCCAACATGGGGCTTGATCTCAGGAACCATGAGATCAGGACCTGGGCTGAAATCAAGAGTCGGATGCTTAACCGACTGAGCCACTCAGGCGCCCCAGTACAGTAACTTTTTGAGAAGAATAATATGCCTGTTGTACAGATGAGGAAACTGAGGCCCCAAAGGATTAAAGTGCATCTTATCAATCCCACATTAACAGATTGAACTGGGATTTGAACCCAGGACTTGCACTTTCCTGCACACCACTCCCTCTTGGCGTCCTCTTTCTCACCTCCTGCTTCCTCCCCAAACTCCTGCATCTGAGAGATGCCCCTCCTTATTATAACTCCCACCTGCGCATTGTTTCTGTTTTATCTCTCCATCCCCTTCAGAGAGATCTCATAAAACCTGGCAAGTCCTGATTCTCAAACTTCCATCCTGCCCTCACTCTGGCACCTTAGCCTGCCACTGCTGCCCTCTTGTGGGCCTGGTCTGCTGCCCTGTGAGGCAGGAGCATCTACAACTGGGTCCTTCCCAGTACCCAGCACCCACAGCCCCACCTCATCAGGCTTGGAGCAGGGACTCATGCCAGGGGAGGATGAACCGGGGCTAGAGGCTGGTGGACAGGGCCTGCCCCTCCTCACAGTTCCCTGCCTAGGGGCATGGAATCCCGAGCATCCCCACTTGGGTTTGCCACTGGACGATGCAGAATGATGGGGCCTTGGCATGAAAATATGTCCGTTTCCTCCTGGGACTTTGTTGATCCTGGAAGTGAGGGAGAGGTAGCGCCCAGACTCCCCAGGAAGCCAGGCTGCCCCATCCACTCTGCCCTCCCCCTTCTCCTGTAAACAGCAGAAATCGTGAGAAGGACTGCATGGGCTGCCCATTTTCCATGTGCCAGGGGCCATTCTAAGCATAAACTCACTTAATCCCCACAACAATCCTGGGCAGGTGGTAAGTAGGGACTATTATTATTCCCATTTTGCACATGTATGGGCTGAGGCTAGAAGTTAAGATTCTTGGGCAAGGTAACAAACTTAATTTATGGGGGAGCCAGGGTCAGGCCTGGATCTAAGCCCAAAGCCAGGGTTATTCACCCTCCACTGTGTTACTGTGTTCACCGGAGCACCTGGGCCCTGCTTACTGGACATCATCAGCCTTGTCCCAGACCAGAGCCTCATGTCTGTCCGAGTCCTGGCCACTGCTCTCTCCCTCGCCCAGAAATTCCTTTCTCTGCTGGCAGGAGCATCAACATCCCCACCTCTGCATCTTTGTACCTGCTGGGCCCTCCTGCTGAAACGCCCACCCTCCACCCTTGCTAGCCAAGCCTGTCCCCCAAAGCTGAGTCTACACTGAGCCTGGGCCAAACCACCCTCTGAACATTCTCACCCCTGCCTTCTCTGTTCTGTGCTGCCCAGCCCTTGACACCACCCCCCAAATAGCATGGGAACTCTCTCAGGTCAAGGCCCTGTCTTTCCTCTTTGTGTTTCCCACGTTTCTCATCCCCACCACCTCCCAGAGTCTGGCACAATATGGCTTCCATAAACACTTGGTTGGGGAGAGACCAGAGGTCCCAGTAATTCATGCTGTTTATGTAGGGGGTTGGAGGGCAGGGCTGTACAGTAAGCAGTATGTTGGAGACCCTGAGCTCGTTCAGGAAGAGGTCAGGAAGCTCTCTATCTTAGGGGAGACACAGCACTGTCCTCAGGGAGCCCCAGTGTGAGGGGAGATGCAGCCCTGTCCTCAGGGATCCCAAGTCTGAGGGGGCAGACAGCCCTGCCTCAGGGAGCAATAGTCTGAGGGGAGACATAGCCCTGCCCTCAGGGAGCCCCAGTCTAAGGGAGGAGACACAACCTTGCCTCAGGGAGCCCCAGTCTGAGGGGGCAGACTATCCTGCCTCAGGGAGTCCTTGTCTAAGATAGTTTTATATCTGAAACTCTCCTCAGAGCAGGTGACAGGGCTGCTTCTGTTTTGAACCTCCCTGGAGTGTTGGTGGCCAAGCTGGCCTTCATGGTGCTGTCCTTAGCCTTTAACCCCACTCCAATCCCCACTCCAAGACTTTTAGTTTCCATGGGCTTCCCTGTTCTCCCTCCCTGCCCCAGACACACCTTCTGCCCTAGTTCCCAGCTGTGACCTTGCTTTCTGCCTGCTTTCCTTCTAGAAAGAGTGATCAAGGAGGATTTCTCCCCAGCCTCTCTGCCCTTTTACCACCAGCTGCTGCATTAGGGGGTGGGGGGTGGGGGGTAGAAGGAAAAGGGGTGGGCTGGGGATTGGGGTTGATCCACCAGGACTGGCTCTAGTGAACAATTCTGCTGACCTGTCTTTTGTAGCCAAAATCAAGACACTGCCTTAACTGCTGTTGTGTTTTATTCCTTGTTCTTTTATTTGTTTTTCAAACAAATACACTTGACCTTTGCCCTCAGAAGAACTCCTTCAGGTGGTGCCACCTGTGGCCTGGGCACACTTACTTGGAGAATGTGCTGGGGCTCAAGCAAGCTTGGGCCCCTTCCTGGCGCTTCCCTTGTGGGCAGGGATGAGCACAGGACAACCTGTGTCTTTGTGGGAGGTGTCCTATAAACCAGGACTCAGCTTAAACCAGGGCAGGATTACCCAAAACCACATCCAACATGTGCTTAGGGCAGCACCAAGTCCAGGGTGCAAGCTGCCCAAAAGAAGCTATTTTAATTTTGGCACCCGAGTGTATTTTTGTGATTTCAAAAAAGTGAACTTTTGTTTTAAATCAAGTATAAGCTCTACATTTTATGCAAGGGGCTCCCTGGTCATCTTGGCCTCTGCAGACTCTAAATGAGGAGTATTTGTCATTTGGAGGCTGTTGAGGAAAAAATACAAATAAAAAAGAATCACAATCCCAAGATATATCTACAGGAAGTGCACGAAAATGTTCAGAAGGGACATTTCTCACACGGGTGGGTCGTTTGGGTCTCTGTGCTAAAAAATCTGTTTGGTTACCTTATCTAAAAATGGAGGTTCATATCCCCTTACTCACAGATAGGGGGACCCCTCCCATTGTAAGCCAAATCTCCCTGTTCTGGAACTTTTCTGATATCATGTCCTCAGGACTACTTCAGGTGATAGAAGCTGGGCTGAATATTTGATCTCTAACGTTATGCTAGAAAAAGGGACAATGGGTGGTGTGTTGGCCCCCCCGGATGACATGATGGCCTATTTCAATGCTCTGTAGCATTGAATCCCACTACACCACATGCCTCCCAATACACCATCACAGTCACTGATCTGGGGGAGCCAGAGTCCTAGCCTTAGCTCTGCTCCTTGGGGTGCTGTGTGACTTCGACTGAGTCTCTCTCCCACTCTGGGCCGGCATGTGCCCTTCTAGAATGGTTGAAAGTGCAAGAACCTTGCAGGCAGGCTGACCGGGCACTGGGAAAGGAATCCATGGCAGTCACAAAGCCGTGGTCCCTCAGGAACTCTGCCTCTTAGGTGAGGTCAGAATGCGGCACACTCCCCCTTCCCCCACTCAGCCCCCCAAGTCATCATTTCAGTAGACATGTGCTGGTCACTTAATACACATCAAGCTACGCATCTGTCTACTTGGGGATAAAAATGTGAAAAGATCCACCAGAGTGCCTCTGTGGTAGTGACTCTCCCCCTTTCAGAGATAGCCAATGCCTGGTGGAGTTTCGGGCTCTACCGTTCTCTGGAGATGAAAAAAAAAAAGGGGGTGTGGGGGCCGGGGGGAAAAGAGAGGTTGGCTGGACCCAAGGGGCCTCCATTTCTCCCCTCCCCCCCACAGGGTGCCACTGTGTCCCTCTCAGAGACAGTGCAGAAATGGCGAGAATACCGACACCAGTGCCAACGCTTCCTGACTGAGGCTCCACCCCCAGCCACAGGTGAGTCCAGGTGGGACCCTCACCCAACCGATCCCCTGGAGACTTTGAAGGCGCTCCCCACCCCCAAGCTATGGTTGGGCATCATCTGCCTCTCTAGGATGCCACACCTGCCTGATATCTGGGGGTGCCATCTTATTCCCCTTTTCTCCAGCTCGAGCCTCTTGGAAGCAGGGACCTGGCCTTTCCATTCTGTGTCCTCCTTAGCACTTCTGGCCTGTGCTGGGGCTGGAGGCCCAACCAACATATTTATAGGAATAAATGTTTCAGAGGAGTTTATGGGGTGGTCTAAAGAGCAGAAGTTTGGAGCTGGCTGGACCCTGCAATCACAGCACAGCGGCCGTAGAGGGTTATTCGAGCCTCATGGGCTACCGTTCCCCCCTCATCTATGATGTATACTTTAAGAATAGGCCTATAGGCACTCTTCTTAGATGTTTGCATTGCAATTTATTTTCACACTGAGTCAGTCTTCCATTTTGATCTCAGCAATTGTATAATCAGTCTTTCCCTTGTTTGAATACTGCCTTCTTAGGGAGTCTGAATAAATCATGGGTCCACTGAAAGTTCCAAAAAAGAAAAAGAAAAAAAAAAAAGGAATGGCCCATGGGGATTTATTGAACACTTAATTACCATGCTCAAGTATCTATATAACACAGTATTTGTCTCCAAAAGGCCCTGTGGGCACAGGATTAGTCCCATTTTACAGGTGAGAAAATAGACATTAAGTAACTTGCTCGAAGTTCCACTGCTGATAAGTGGCTGAGTCCCCTGGCCTGGTACCTGCTGGGTGGGGACAGTGCTTGGCATACAGCGAGTGCTCAGCAGAGGCTAGCCGAGTGCAGGGATTCTGCCCTGCCAGCCTCCATGGTGGCAGTGGAGGGGATGTGCCACTGGCAGGCCGGGTGGGGACTCAGAGACTATTCCTCCTGCACCCAGGCCTGTTTTGCAATCGGACCTTCGATGAGTATGCCTGCTGGCCAGACGGGCTGCCGGGCTCCTTCGTGAATGTCAGCTGCCCCTGGTACCTGCCCTGGGCCAGCAGTGGTAAGTCCTCTCTCCTTTTCCCTGTGTCCAGGAGGCTGGGGGGTAGGGGGGTGGAGTTGGAGCAGGGTGCACACTGCTGCCTTTCTGCCGAGGCACAGCCGTCCCCACCCCAGAAGATCTTTAGGCCTCCTAATGGGTGGGCTCCCTGTCTTTCCTCTGGGGGGGGTACAGTAGGGGGTGTCAGGTGTAACCTAGGCTAGGGCCTATGCTGGCATGTGACAGGGGGAGGGTAGAGTGTGGGGTTTCAGCCCCTGACTTAAGAGAGAAATGTAAGCCCCCTCCATCCAGTAGTCAGGAAAGGAGCTGGCTAGGAACAGACTTAGGGTTGGGGGTTACCCAGAGGCATCACTACTCTGGGTATGTGTATGTGTGTATGTATGTACGTATGATGTGTGTTTGTAGGTGCCCCATGCCTGGTAGTGGTACCTGGCTACCTCCTGACTCTTCAGAGGCTCACTGGTCAGATGAACGCAGATGGGATTAGTCATCAGGGTGCTGCTGGGGTTGTCCCTCCCCAGTGGGCTTCCCTCCCTAGATCACTCCTGCCTGCAGCGGACCCTGCACCAGGAAAGGTGTGTCTGGGTGGGTGTGAGAGTCATTGGAGTGCAGGGACCTCCAGAGCCTGCGGGGGGCACTCTGCTCGGAGGGCTACCTAATGCGCCCCCATCACTACCTGTCTATCCCAAGCACCAGGGAGGCTAACAGGAGACTAGCACCCTGGCCTCAAGGAGCTCATAGTCTCAGTAAGGGGAGAAAAGACTCTCATAATAATGATAGGTAATATGTACTGATGACCTACATGCCAAGTCTTGCCTTAAAAGCAGAGTATTCATTTACTCTTTACAATTACCCTGTGGTTATGCTTGTTGTACAGCTGAGGAAACTGAGGCCCCAAAAAGTTTCAGCCACTTGCTCCAGATGATGTGGTAAATGGTAGAGCCAGGATTTGAAGCCAGCCTTGTGCTCTTAACCACTGTGCCTCGAAGAGGCCTTCAAGCAGAAACCAACCCAAAAGCAAATGTCCTCATATTATGGGAAGCCAGCAGTCTTCCTGGAGGAGGCAGCCCCTTACTGGAACATTAGAGCACCTGGGAAGGCCTGGCATGGATATCACCTCAGAACAAAGGACTGAGGTCAGATGAAGCCCAAGCAGGAGTGCTAGGAGGCTGTTTCCTTCTCTGCTCTCTCAGGACCCCCACCTCACCCTGAGGTGTGCAGGGAGAACGTGCACCTGGTAGGATGCAGGGTGGATCTGTGCCCACCCCCCCCCCCCCCGCCCCCGCAGCACTTCTGTGGCCTGTTGTAAGCACTTTACATACCTACACTCATTTCATCCTCACAGCGTTACCCCATGAGCAAGTACTCTGATTATGCTCTCATTTTATAGAGGAGGAACCTGAGGCCCAGAGATGCTACGTGCCTTTTCCAAGCCCACAAGCTAGTGGGTAGCAGACCCAGGAATCAGGTCTGGAGTCTGGCTGAGAGTGTGTTTCACTGCTGCACCAGGCTGAGTGAGCCTACATGTACGTGTGTGCGCATGTGTGCGTGTCACTGTGGCTCTGGGCATGACGACAGGTGGGTGGCCTTGGGCCTCTGCTGTCTGGGCACACTCCATCCAAGAGAGGGTGGTGAGCGGCCTGGCCTCTCCCTACAAATGAGAAAGTCGAGTCCTACAATCTAATGGTTCTGTTTGCCGATGTTGTGAGTGGCTGTGTGAGCTTCAGCGGATTCCCAGACCGCTTTGTGCCCCAGCTCACTCGCCCATCTGGGAGATGGGATAAATCCGGTGATAAGGGTCGCTGGGAGGATTGCAGGTTCTTGAAGAATGGTTGCTGTTAATTTTCTCCACCCACCCTACTTACCTCCCCCACCTCCCCCAATACACAGACTTTCCCTGCCTCTGAGAGGTTTGGGACTAGCTGCTTGGCCAGCCTGGGCTGGGCCTCTAGACCCCAGGGAGCCGGGCCCAGGACAGGGTCCATCACTCAACACTAAGCTGCCCCCAGCTCTGCCTGCCACTTGCAGCTCCATCCATCACCTTTAATTTTATTTGAGCAGGAAATAGGTCCTGGTGGTGCCCGTTTATGAGCGAACACAGTTTTATTGCTTTCTCCACGAAGATATTGGCCACTGCATAGGCCCCCTGCCAGTCTCCACCCCCTCCCTGACTCACCAGGCTAATTCACTCCCTTTTCTGACACTCAGGATCTGATTCTCCCCTCCCTGAGTTAGGGACCTGTAGGGAGACCCACCATGGGCTCCCACAGCATAATTGCGGTCTCTGGCTTGTCCTGGTGGTCCCCTTGGCAGAGGCTGGCACCAGGGACTTCCCTAACACCCACCCAGGGATTGTGAAAGCAGAAGGGGGCAGTACTGGAGCATTCTTGGGCTGATCAAGGGGAACAGCCTGTGGAGAAACTTCACAGTATGAGTTAGTGGGGCGGTGGGCAGCAAGAAGGACAGGGGTGTCGCAGGCAGGGTCCTGGAGGAAAACACACTCAGCTGGGAATTTGAGAAGAATTTAATGGAGGGGTCACTTACAGGGGGCGGGGCAGGGTTAAGGGGCCAGTAAGGTGTATAAAGCACCAAGGACTTTTAAGAGGCGGAAGCTTTAGCATTCCTAGATCTGAGTGGAGTGGGAATGGGGAGGCCACCCAGCAGGGCTGTGGCCACACAGGGGGCCCTCCTACCTTTTACTTGTGCCTCCCATTGGCCAAACTCATAGAGGGCAGGGAGCCCAAGTGATGCTGTCCCCAGGGGGTGCAGAGCAGGTCAGAGGAATGTGCGACTAGAGAAAGGATTAAAACAATTACCAGACACTCGGGTCAGGCCTATGTCAGGAGATAGGGGTACTAATGAGACCTCAGGAGTGTGTGTGGGTGTGCTGCGGTGAACAGGTGACCCCTCTCCATGGGGCTGAAGAGGTCAGCTCTGGGGAGGAGGGCTGACTTCTCACCACAGGGCTGAAGAGGTCAGCTCATCGGCTCAGGAAGTGGTGCTGAGGGAGGTCAGAGCCACCTCTTTTGCCTGGGGTGTGGCATCAGGAAGGCTTCCAGAGAGAGGTGACATCAGAGCCAGGCCTGAAACAAAAGGGAGTTGGAGAAGGGGGGAGAAGGGGAGAGGAGGACCCTCCAGGAAGGGAGGATATCCAGGCATCACCTTGTAGATGGGGCCAGGCCTCAGGCCTCAGAACCACACGATGTCCTAGGGACAGGATGCCCTCAGACATCCTCGAATTCTGAGCCCTCTAATTCAGAATTTGGGACTCTAGAGGGCAGAAGCAGATGAGTCAAGGAAGGAACATGTTCGAACGAGATGCCTGGTGTCAGTAAGACTTTGTAAACCAGAAGGCTTGAGTGGCTTCTGAGAGCCTGTTGCCGCCTGAGGGTCATCCAACAGCCTCATTTACCCACAAACAGCTGATCTGCTTGTTACAAATCATTCTGGTCTCATTAGCTGCACCCCCTCCTGATCTGTACCTGTTTGTTAGTTTAGTTCTCATTACATGAGAGTCATAAAATGCTTTTAAAATGGCCTATAACTCACAATTCTCGGAAACTCTGACAGGTGCCTCCCTTGAGTAATGTGGAGCCCAGGAGCTTTCATGGCAGGCCAGCGTTGCCACAGAGAGACCGAGGCCAGAGCTTGGCCCTGGAGTTGTGGCCGAGGTGGTGTCCTGAGTTCCAGCCCCATCCTCAGTGGGGGAGTGCCTTTTTTGTGAAATTAGGGTGAAGGCATCAGCAGGGCTTTCAATGTGACCATGTCATGAAGGCCTACTATGCACCAGGCACTTCTCGTGCTTTATCTCCTAATCCTCACACCACAGACCTGAGAAGCCATTATGGTTCCCATTTCACAGATGAGAAAACTGAGACCTGGGGAGGTCTGCCCCAGGCTGCATAGCTGGTTGAGGGCAGAACCAGGATTTGATCTTGGGTCTGTGTAGTTCTCCTGGGTCATGATGGATGCACTACCCCTGCTGTCTCCCACCCCAAGCTGATGCCTTCAGTTCTAGCCCTGCCTTTGACCCTCACTCCACCACGATGGGATGGGGCTGTGACTACCGTCTCTGAATCGTAGCTTCCCCGTCTGTCAGATGGGGCCCAGTAGTCCTTGCTGGCCGCTGTTGTTGCTAAGGGTGCAAGAACTAATGGATTCATGAGCAGCTCTCCACAGCCCTGAGAGCCTGCATCCACGTGGAAGGGCGGCTGTTAGCTTGATTACAGACGCCGCTGCAGTTTCCGGGAGGGGAAGTGTTTAATTGGGGGTTTTATTTCCAGCACCAGGGTCTGACTTAATGAAATATCCTTGGGCCTCCTGGCATGTGGCCGGCTGCCTCCTGGTGTTGACAAGACCAGAGCCAATCCCCTGGCTGTGATTTACCAGCAGTTCCTGGGCCAGATAAAGCTGGGCTGATAAGCAGGGCTGTGCCTGGACCCTCCCTACCTCCAGCCAAGATGGGCATCTGGGGACCATAGGCCTGGCCAAGAATCAGCCTGGCTTTTAATACTGGCTGCTAATGAGGGATAATTGACAGACACACTCTCATAGGTTCCCCGAGCTTCTCGGGGACGCAGTGATCTCTTGATACTGTGCCAGTGACACATCTGTGCATTTACCATCTCCCCATCTTCCCTGTTGGCCCTCAGCAGAAGGCCCAGGAATGGTGCAGGCTTCTGGGGATCCACACTGGTAAGAGGATCTACTGGGAAGATGCTGAATGTTAGCAAACCCAAGCCCTGAAGGGCAGAAGAGAAATGGCACATGGCCATTGTTGACTGTTAGCAGTGAATTTGGCTGCTAACTTTTGACCTCTGAAGGCAAAGAGCTAGGTGTTTGAATCCTGCCTCTGCTACTTCCTGGCTGGGTGAGCTTAGGCAAGTCACTTGGACACTAAGAGGCTCAGCTTCTTCATCCATAAAATGGGATTAACATGCCTACCTTGTAACTTGGTCGTGATGTTCAAAGTTGTCAAGCGTACAGCAGGTGTTTGAAAACCAATACTGTGTGTAGCTTGTAGAGAGGTTGTATAAGGTGCATGTAGGGAGGGAACCAGCAATTGTGGGTGCATCTAGCTGTGGTATTATTGGGGTATTATCGGGGTCGCACTGCTGTGGGCTAAGTCCTGGGTAAATGGGCGGTTCGGTGGTTTGTGCTCCATTACCATGTCCTCTCCCTTCCCTTGGTCCCTCTGCCTTCTCTTCCTCCTTCCTTGCTGTCATCAAAATGGGCTGCCAGTAAAGGCCCTGACATCAGTCTCACTCCCTCTGGGGTCAGCCCAGATCCCCATCAGTGCTCTGAAGACTGGTTTGGCCTTCTATCAGAAGACTCGACCCCTGGTGAAGAATTCCAGGCATCCGTGCGACAGATAAGAGGGGCACTCAGGGCTCGAGAAGAGCTAAAATCTGCTAAAATCAGACCACATGCCTCCCCTCCTCTGCCTTTGCCTTTGCCTGATTTTGTTCATAAATGCATTTGAGGGGTATTGGGACTCAGGCTCTTTTCGCTGCCGGAAGTCCTGTCACTAGATTTTTAGGTTTTTGTTTCTCTTCCAGGTAAAGTCTCTTAAAATGTTCTTCTAGAAGCATTGATACTGCGAGGTGATTTACTGTACTGTATCACAAGATGTTTCAGTCTCCTGAAGAAGGCCTTGGTTCAGGTTTTATGAAAGAGGGGGAGAAAGGAGAGGAGTGAACAGGGACGCTGCACTGGGTGACTGGGGGTTGGGGGTCTGGAAGGAAAAGGGTCTGAGCGATAGGCCCTGCAGGTACCTGATACATAACAACAGTGGGTAGACTGACAGTTTGTGAAAGGTAAAACAGATCCCTGGCCTAGATGGCTGCGTCCCTGCTGGGCCCTTTCAGGGCAGGTCCTGGGGTTTGCCTCACTCCCATCATGCACACATTTTTTTTGTTTTTGTTTTAATTAATTTGTTTATTTAAATTTGAGTTAGTTAACATGCAGTATAGTCTTGGTTTCAGGAGTAGAACCCAGTGATCCATCACTTACATACATCACCCAGTGCTCCTCCCAACAAGTACCCTCCTTAATGCCCGTCGCCCATTTAGCCCAACCCCCCCCCCCCACCTCCCCTCCAGCAACCCTCAGTTTGTTCTCTTTGTTTAAGAGTCTCTTAAGGTTTGCCTCCCTCTGCTTTTACCCTCATGTACACATGTTAATGAGCCTCTTCCCACACACAGTTCTTACTGCTACTCCTCCACCTGGAAACTTGTGACCAGGGCCTCCAATGCTTCCCATCCTTCCTCCCTCCCTCCCACTGCACGTTCATCCCATGACTGGTCTTTAAAATCTTTTAGTCCTTTAGA
Source organism: Neofelis nebulosa (assembly GCF_028018385.1). NCBI lineage: Eukaryota > Metazoa > Chordata > Mammalia > Carnivora > Felidae > Neofelis > Neofelis nebulosa. The sequence continues at coordinate 40,969,432 of NC_080787.1, forward strand.
ATTTTTAAATCTTTTACATTTTGTCCTGGCTCCAGTTTCCCTCCTTAATCTTCCTGTGCTAACCCCAACCTCGTTTTTGTCCCCGGGTTCCTGGCTCTGGGGTCAGACTTACATTCTCCTCCAGGAAGGCAATGAGGCATTTCCTCCCAGGCACAAGTAAACCCCTTATTCCCTTTCATGACCTCACAGGGAACCAGGGACCACAAGCCACCCACCTCCCTGGGTAGGGGGCCAGCAGGGCAGGTCAGACTTGATGTGTGTGAATGAGCACTGACAGCGTCCCACCCCAGCTCTGTTGGGCCTGTGTTTGATCTCTCTCGGTTTGCATTTATGTTATTACTTTCTGAGGACTGTTTTTTTCCTGTGAGAATCTTGATTCCCTGGAGCCAGGAACTGTGCTTCCTCCTTCAGAATGAAAGCTCTCTGAGGACAGGGGCTGGATCTCTCCCTCCTCTCAGACTGGGAGGTCTCCAAGGGCAGTCTCTGTCCCCAGCATCTCACTAGGGGCTACTTGAAGGGAGGAGCTGGGTTTTCCCTCTTTGAATGGAGAGTCTCCAAGGGCTGTGCCTCTACCATTGACAGTGGATTCCTTTTAGATCAGGCTGTCTTTGAGCATAAGACTCTGTCATTTCCATCAGATTAGGACTTCCTAAAGGCACGACTGTGTCTTCCCCTCAGATTGGGGCTTCCTGAGAGCAGAGCTGTGTCTCCCCTCAGATTTGGGCTCCGTGAGGCAGGGCTATGTCTCCCTCACTCAGACTGGGGCTCCCTGAGGGCAGGGCTGTGTCTCCCCCACTCAGACTGGAGCTCCCTAGGGCAGGACTGTGTCTCCCCCTCAGATAGGCTCCCGGAGGCAGTGCTGTGCCTCTTTCTTCCTCTCAGGAGCTCTGAGCCCATCTGTTCCCAGGATCTACCCTGTCTATGAAGTGTTGGAGGGAGGCAGGGGCTAGTCCTGAAAATTCGAAGTCACAGTGGGTGGCTATGGAGCTGTTGAAGGCCACTGGTGTTCAGCACCAGACCTTGTCAGCAGTGTGATTTGAGGCTGGAGGCAGGACATGGGAATGGGCTAGAGTTATCTCAAAAACATGGCTTCATCAAACTCTATCCCAGGGTGGCCAGGAGGAAAGGTTGAAGGTGGTGCTGGGTGGCCCTTAGCGACTGCCTTTCCTGTCCCTAGGCCAAATGGGCACATGGCAAGAGAGGAAGGCCTGGATGTGTGTGTGTGTGTGTGTGTGTGTGTGTGTGTGTGTGTGTCTGTGTGTGTGTGTGTCTCAGAGGTGTTGCCAACTCCAAGAGGTCAGTCCTGGGGGAGCAGGGGGGGCCCCAGGGCAGGGAGGAATGAGGGCTCTGTGGTGTTGGGCTCAGCTCCCACATCTCTCTGCCCCAGTGCTGCAGGGCCACGTGTACCGGTTCTGCACAGCCGAGGGCCTGTGGCTGCGCCAGGACAACTCCAGCCTGCCCTGGAGGAACCTGTCTGAGTGCGAGGAGTCCAAGCGAGGGGAGAGAGTGAGTTGCAGATGGGGGCTCCGAGTCAGTGAGGGGTAATGGGGTCCCAGCTGCACTGGGGCAGGGCCCCTGGGCATCTGGTGGGCTGGCCTGTGGCCATCTTGTCTATCCCCCTGCTTCTGGGGGCTTTGCACACCATGCTTGCTGGGCAGAGGCCATGTGTGTTCACCCCACTGGCCTTGGGACGAGGCCCTGGAAATCCAAGGACCATTGCCATAGGTTATTTTCTTTCTTAGTTCTGAAGTCCCTGGTGCAGCCTGACCTGGGGCCCCGCCTCTCCCTGTCCCATGGGAAAGACAGATGTGGGAGAGGAGGGCGTGGGCTGCCTCACGTGCACTGTATCCCTCGTGTGCACACAGAGCTCCCCAGAGGAGCAGCTCCTGTCCTTTTCCATCATCTACACGGTGGGCTACACACTCTCCTTCTCCGCTCTGGTCATCGCCTCGGCCATCCTCCTGAGCTTCAGGTAAGGGGCCTGGGGGCCCGGAGGGGCTGTTTCATTCCAGCTCCCCACGCTGTCCCCAGTGGATGAGGGAGCACCAAACTAAAGTGACAGTGCTGCAGGTGCTTCTCTTAGGAGATCTCCGGAGAGCCTGTCCACTGAATACGAGGCTGAAAACACGGGATATGGCCCCGTTTGCCATATCTCTACTCTGTAAGAGCCTACATAGAATACTGCAAAAGAGAAAAAAACAAACACCACACAAACACACAAAGCACATATCCCCAGACCTTCATAGTGGGTGGTGGGATTAGGGGACATCCCCTTCAGCTGAGCATGTGAAGCTTAAATCATCAGGAATTCAGTTTGATTTTAGGTAAGAGCTCAAGGGTTTAGAGATTCTGCCCTCTTTGGAGCTTATCAGCCCCCTGGAAAAGGTCTTCCTTAAGTCTAACGTCCATGAGCCATTCCTTCCAGAGGACCATGTTCTTCCCACTCCCTCTGCACTTGGTGGAGGGTAAGCCAGGGGGGCTGGGTTCAAGGTCAGGAGCAATTCTGAGTGCAGGGACCTCAGGATACCAGCCCCACAGAAACAGGACAAGCCTCATTCCTCCTGTCGCCCCCATGGCACCTGGCACAGTCAGTGCTGGGCACAGTCAGTGTTTGATAGATGCATGCACTCGGTGAATATTCTCCCCTTTTATTATGAAGTATTTCAGAGATATTAAAATACAGTGGCTGATACTGATCACTGGCACACCCAATGCCGAGCCCGAGAGCTAACACCTACCACAGAGTCAACACGGGCATGCTGCCCTGGGTAGCCACCCTGCCACTGCTCTCCACCCCCACAACCAGAGGAAAGCCCTGAAGGGGCTACTTATAATCCCCAGGCATCTCTATACTTTTTCCACGTTTATAGTATCTGTACAAATAGATAGCTGTGGACTTTGCGTATTTTAATGGTATGTTGTATATACTCTTTTGCAATGTTATTTTTGGCCTGCAATGTTTTTGTGAGATTCATTTATGTTAACGCAGGTAGTTCTGTTTTATATTAACCGTCACTCCAGACTCTATTGTATAATACATTACAATTTATTTTGGTCACTTTAATGGATATTTGAGGTGTTTCCTTTTTTTTTCTTCTCTGAATTACAAACCTTGCTACAAGGCAAATTCTTACTTATGACCCCTTGTGCATTTCTCCAGGGGCATGTACCTCTGAGTAGAATTGCCTGGTCTGAATGCCATGTGCTTTTGAAAATTTATTAGGGGTGTCTGGGTGGCTCAGTCGGTTAAGTGTCTGACTTCGGCTCAGGTCATGATCTCGTGGTTAGTGGGTTCAAGCCCCGCATTGGGCCCTGTGCTGACAGCTCAGAGCCTGGAGCCTGCTTTGGATTCTGTGTCTCCTTCTCTCTCTGCCCTTCTCCTGCTCATGCTCTGTCTCTCTCTCTCTTTCTTTCAAAAATAAATAAACGTTTTTTAAAAATGTTACAAAAAAAAAAAAAAAAGGAAACTTATTAGATGAAGTTACTCTCCAAAGTGGTCATACCAGTTTGCCTTCTTACCAGTAATAAATGGGAGTTCCCTTTACTTAACATCCTCACCAATATTTAGTATTTTCACCTGTTACTAATCTGAAGGGTATGAGATATCTCATGATTTTAATTTGCATATCCCTAATTCCTAGAGAGATCGAGCATTTTTGTGTTTCATTTTATGAATTGCTTATTCCTATCCTTTGCTTACTTTTTTATTGGCTTATTTGGCTTTTTCTTTTTTCTTTGGCCATTCATTATATATCCTGGATCCTAATTTAGGATGTATCCTCTTTTAGCCTGTGGTTGATTTTTTCACTCATGTTATAGTGCCTTTTATGCATGGAAGTCCTTAATTTTAATGAAATGAAATATATCAGTGTATCCATTTTTATTAATAAAGTTTATTACTAAATGTTATCAATTGATAAAGATTAATTTTGCCAGTTGATAAAAAAACTATCAATTTTTTTCCAAAGACCAAATTCCTTTATGATCTTCTTTAAGGAATCTTTCCTTGGTGCCTGGGTGGCTCAATTGGTTTGACTCTTGATTTGGGCTTAGATCATGATTCCAGAGTCATGGGATCAAGCCCCATGTCAAGCTCTATTTATGATTCTCTCTCTCTCTTATGGTTCTTTAATCCACCTGTAATTAATTTTTGTCTATGGTGAAAATAAGAGATTTAATTTTATTTTTCATACGTATGTGTGTGTGTGTGTATGTGTGTGTGTGTGTGTGTGTATATATATATATATATATATATATATATATATATATAATTGGTCCAGTACCATTTAGTAACAGCTCATCCTTTCCCCCTTCGGTTTGTAGGGCTTACTCTTCCATGCAGCAAGAGTTATCTTTGCCTGGGTTGTCAGCTCTGAGCTCTCAGCACAGAACCTGATGTGGGGCTTGAACCCACAAACTGTGAGATCATGACCTGAGCCAAAGTCGGATAATTAACTGACTGAGCCACCAGGCGCCCTGTCTACTTTGTGGGTCTTTAGGAGGGTCCAGACTATGCCTGACCCTTGGTTCTTTATACGTTTTGAGAGTTCCAGGAAAACAAAAAATCAACACTGTTGAAATTTTTATTATAGCTATTTTTTATTAATTTATCAGTTAATGTGGAGAGAATTGACACCTTCAAAATAGTGAGTCTATCCATGAATGTGTAATTTTAAGTCTTGTCTAACTATTTTAAGCAAATGTTATTGTATCCTCCGTAGAGATCTTGCCCATCTTCTGTTAGACTTATTTCTATGTAGCCAATTAAAAAATTACATATGAATCTTTAAAATTTACTTTTTATTTGTTTATTGCTGATATATATAAACACACATCAGCAGCCATGTTGAATGAAATTTATCAGTTCTAATAATTTGTGTGTAGGTTATCTCAGATTCTCTATGAAGATACTCTACTATCTATAAATAATGAAAATTTCGTTCCTTTATCTCCAATTCGTATGGATTATTCCCCCTTGCCTTCTTACAGTGGCCAGGATCTATATTGCAATGGTGAATAGATGTGATGATAGCTTTGTAAGGCTAGATAATCCTCATTTTCCTGATTTTGAAGGAAATGCTTATAAAATTTCTCAGTTAAGAATGATGTTTGTTCCGGGTTTGGGTAGATAGCCCTTATCAGGTTAAAAAACGCCCTTGTATTTGTAGTTTGCTCTGTGTTTTTACATGAAAGGATATTGAAATTGTGTCTAATAGTGTTTGAATTCCTACTACGTGGTTAGCCCTAGTCTGCCCCTGAAGCGTGTGAGATGTGGGTCCTGTCCTCAAGAAGCAAAGCAAAGTCTCCATTGGGGAAGGTGGTCTTCACACATAAATCACTTGGATTATACATGACTTTGTAGAGAAGAAGATGCTGTAGAGAGGAAGATAGTGTGGGTGAGGGTGGGTGGTGGCAGTGACCACACACCTGAAGGCTCCATGGAGAGGCAGGACTCATATTGGACCCAAGAACTTTCAAGGATACGAGGCAGAGGAGCATTTTCAGAGGAAGAAAAGACAGAGGCTCAGTCCCAGATGCAGAAACATGCCTGTGGTGCATGTTAGCATGAACTGGAGGGTTGTGGAGCAGAACTGCTAGCCACCTTGCTAGGAAAGAGCCCTGTTTTCTCCCACAGACACCTGCACTGCACCCGGAATTACATCCACCTGAACCTGTTTGCGTCCTTCATCCTCCGAGCGCTGTCCGTCTTCATCAGGGACGCGGTCCTCAAGTGGATGTACAGCACAGCCCCCCAGCAGCACCAATGGGATGGGCTCCTCTCCTACCAGGTGTGTGATGTGTTCAGGAAGGGCCTGGGGAGGGATGGACAGTCAGTGAAGGCAAGCCTTCCCAACCCCACCCAGGCCGGGCACAAAGAAAGGCAAGAACTGCCACACCTGGTCCTTAGGGAGTCCCCAGTCGGATGGGAGAGGCAGTCCACCCTGGGGAGCCCCCAGTCTAAGGATGTAGACACCCTCTCTGCGCTTAAGAAGTTCTGTCTGACACAGGAAATGGTCTTTGGAAACAGACCCAGGCTTGAATCCCAGCTCTGCTACTTACTAGCTGTATAGTTTTGGGACAAGTCTTTTAACTTCTCTGAGCCTCCGTTTCCTCACCTCTATGGGGATAATATTAGCTTCTTCTACTCAGGGTAGTGATTCAGTGAGCTAAAGCAGGTCAACTTCTTGGCCCTGGCCCTGGCAAAACGGTGTTAGGGCTTCTCATCCGGCATTTGCATCTGGGGCAGGATGGGGAGGGGGATCAAGAGAGGCAGGAGGCAGAGCTATGTCCCCTGGGGACTCTTCCTCTGCCCCCAGGATTCTCTGGGCTGCCGCCTGGTGTTCCTGCTCATGCAGTACTGCGTGGCGGCCAATTACTACTGGCTCCTGGTGGAGGGCGTGTACCTGTACACGCTGCTGGCCTTCTCAGTCTTCTCCGAGCAGCGCATCTTCAGGCTCTATCTGAGCATAGGCTGGGGTAAGGTCGAATATCATTCATCTTACGTGTTCTTCCACCCCAATCCATGGCATGGGAGGCGGGGGACCCTGACCTCTCTTGGGACTACTGCCCTCAGGCTGCCCCCAGGAAGCCCTCTTGGTGCTCAGAACACACTGCTGGGCCAAGGGCAGGGCCCACTGGATAACTCTGTCCTGGGCACAGGACTCACTGCAGAGGGCTATGGTTACCCTCCCATCTCTGCATCACCTGCCCCACCTAATGGAAACAGAGGCCTCCCCCCTTTCTGGCCAGATACACCACACACACACCATGGGCAGCCATGCACTGTCCTCAAACACCTCTACTGCTAAGACCCCTGGAGATGGAGCCCCATACCCAGTCCTTGGTACCCAGGCCCTGAGGGAAGGGGAGAGTCCTGGGCTTCAGGGTAAGGGGTCAGGAGGTGAGGGCTGAGGGGCTGTGGCTCTGTCAGCTGATGATGAATAGGAGGGCTTAGAGGAGAGCCGGGCAGGGCAGGGCTGGCAGCCAGAAGCCAGCTGAGGAAAGGGTGGACCGCGGATGTGCCTGGAGCCCAGCTGGAAATGTTCTAGCCAAAAAAGTTTGCCGAGAACTATCGTGTCTTTTTTTTTGCTGGAACATTTCTGGTTGTGCTTCTGCCTCTCGCCGCGTGCGATTCTGATGAGAACAGGGGCTGAGAAGCCCACCAGCAGCTCCCCAACCCCCACCCCACTACAGGGAAAACACAGGCAGCAGCGCTTACTCTGGAGAGGCCCGCAGGAGCCCCCTCCTGGATGGAGCCAGAGAATGGGCCTTGCCCTCTGGCCCTTCCTAATCTGCCAGTGTCCCTGCCCACGCCACAGGAGCCTGCCTTCCACCTCAAGCTTGCCGTTCATTCATTCACCACTGTCATTCCTTCCTTCGCCTGCCTCAGGTTACTTTGACCACTGGGGACCTCCCGCCTCAGTCACAGCCACGTGTGATGTCCCCCTCCCATACTGGCTCCTGCCTCTGAGCCTTTGCAAGGCTGTCCTCGGTCCAGCCCGCCTCCTCAGGAAGCCTCCACAGGTTGTCTGGCCCCCTGGCTGTGCGCTTTCTCTGGCCCTCTCAGCCTCCCTGCCCCTGTCCTCACCCTGAATTCCCTTTTACCGGTGTCCCTCCGCCACCTGGCTCTTTGTGGCCCTGTTGTAGAAGAGTACCTCTAAAGAGGGCGATCAGTGTCTGGAAGGCACCCAAGGCCCAGAGAGGGCAGGGCTTTGCAGGCAGAGCAAGCACTGGAACCAGGCCTCCTGACTCCCAGGCCCTGGGCTGCTGCCTGTCATGGAAAGTTCTCTGTCTTGCATTGCCTCTTTGGTCCCTTAATAGCCAAGGTGAGCGAGCTCAGGCCTCTGGCCAGGTGGGTCTCTCCTCTGTGTACAACTCCCTGCTCCCACCCTTCCCCCACCTCCCCACGGGCCCATCCTTCCCTGCTCTTCCGCCCCTCCGAGGGTAGGGCAGTCACCCAGGCAGTGGGCAGCTGGAGAGCCCTGCAGCTAATGGAGGGTGGGGCGGTGTTAGGTCATTGAGGGGGCTCTGGGAAGGCTGTCCTTAAGGTGGGGGACTATGTCTGTCCATTCTGGGAAATAGCGTCAACACTGTTAGTGCCTGTCTCCATGGTGACCTGAGGGCAGGAACAATCAGAGGGGACCTTGTGCTGTGTGCAGAGGAGCGGGGGTGGTTGCTAGAGGGTCGGTGGGGACACATGGCATCCTGGAGGTTTCTGAGTGGGAAATGGAGGAGGGGGAAGGGGAGCTCATCCTTTCCCACCACCTCATGCTGCAGCTCAGGGCTCAGAGTCTGAGGGGCACCAGGGTAGGACCTGGGGGACCGTCCTTACCAATGAGAACACCCTTATCTTGAGGAATTGGGATGGGGAGGTGCAGAGAGAGAGGGACAAAGACAGAGGACAGAGAGAAAGCTTTCCAAAGAGCTCTTCTGTGGGGCCAGGAGACCTAGCCCACTTTGGGATGCTTGGAAACAACTTTTAGCTTCACATGCAAGCAGAAGGATTAAAATTATAACTCTGACACAGCTGGAGAGTCCCAAAAGACGTCAGCTCCTGCTGCCATCCATGGGCAGCTGGTGCCCCATTACCCACCACAGGGAAGCTGCAAGGGAGGGAGGCAAGTGATGGACGAGGGAGTCATTGCTTCTCGGGGCCAGTTCTGTGTTTCTTAATGTGAGATTTTCCTCCAGCCTGTCTTGTTGATTTTCTAAATGGGAGAAAGATGCAGCCAGCAGGGAATGAGGGGGTGTGTAATGGTTGCATGTGGCAGAAAAGGCCTTGTTAAGGAGAGGCTGGTAAATGAGTGAAGTTCACCAGGTCTTGCTGATGCCATGAGTGAGCTCCCCAATTCTGAGTGGGATCTCAGAGAAAAAGGACAAAAGGTGGCTGGAAATGCCCAGGAAGGAGGTTTCCGCATGTGTGTGTGGCTCAGGGAATTGGCATGTTCTTGCCAGGAGAGTTTCCCTTCCTAGTGGATCCACCCATCATTCCTTCCTTCCATGCTGTCTGAGCATCTTCATTGTGGCAGGCTCCGTGCTATATTCTGAGGCCTTTGGAAGCCACCCATCCCTTGTCCAGTCTCATGAAGGCCTGTTACTAAAGCATCGTGGATGCTCAGAGGTCTGGTTTGTGTAAAAACAAATTGCCAAGGAGGAAGGTACCTGATGAAGAATGCTGACCAGCTGTGAGTTTCTCGGCTTCCTCCCTGTCTTCACTGTCATGCACAGTAGCTCCTGGCAGATGAACTGCTTGGGAATGGCTATTGAGGACATGGATCATGATGACAGGAAGGACTGTCAATAGGGCTCTGCCCTGGCAAGGTGTTCTGGGGAGAGACCCCCTAAAGCTACACATGCCTGTGCATGGCCCTGCCCACCACACACTCACATCTGTGTCCACACCTTAACACACACACTCTCACCTATACCTGACGCCCACATCTCCAACCCCGGGAGGGGCACCCACAGAGACAGGCATGGAGAGCTGGTGCAGAAAGCCACCGAAGGTGGTTGGCATGGGTGTGGGTTGGCAGCCTTGCTCTCTAGTCCCACCTGAACCCTCCAGAGCTCCTCATTCATCTCCATCTGTCGTGAGGACGGACAGTCCATTTGAATTCAGCAAACATATTGAGCCCTCAGGCTGAGCCGAGCCTTGAGGCTCTGAGAATGAGTGACGCTGTACCCTCAAGGAACTGGGAACCAGCTGGATGCGTTAGCTCCGGGTGCAGAGCAGATGACCCCACAACTTCACCGCTTAAAGCAGCAATTTCCTATTGCAGTTTCTACGGGCAGGAATCTGGTTTAACTTAGCTGCATGCCTCTGGCTCAAGGTCTCTAACAGAGATGCAGACACGCTGTTGGCTGGGGCTGCTGTCACAGCAAGTCTTCAGTGGAGTCGGAGAATCCCTTGCAAACTCACAAGGTTGTTGGCAAGAAGTGTAGGTCCTTGCTACCTGTGGGCTGGGGGCCTCCATTCCTTGCCACAGGGGCCTCCACTGGCTGGCTGAGTGCCCTCATGACATGGCCACCGGTGTCCCCCAGAGCAAGTGATCAGACTGAGAGAGAGCCCAAGACAAGCCTTTTTTAACCTTTTAACAGTCTTTTATAACCTGATCTCAGAAGTGACCTGCCATCGCTTCTGAGTACATTCTTGGTCACACAGACCAATCCCGATACAGCACAGCCTGTATGGTGGTGTAGATACCAGGAGGTGAGGGTCGCTGGGGACCTTCCTAGAGGCTGTCTGCCATACCACTTGAGTCTCAGCCAAGTGGAAAGTGTTACATTGGAGCTGTTGTTACCGTGGGCCACTGTGCCATTAGTTGGGCTGTTGGCATCAAGGACGGGGCCCCTGTCTCTACTCCAGGCTTCTGCCCAGCCACTTGTAGTGCATGCGGGTAGAGAACAGGTAGCTGGAGGGGCTTCTGGAGCCTGAAGGAGTTGACTGAGATGGGCACGTGGGCAGCAGCAGGAGGAGAAGGGCATCAGTGGGTTGGCCTGCTCCACCTCATCTAGAATGTTCTTCCCACTCCATGGCCTTGTCCTCTGTTACTCTGGTGTCTGCATCCTCATGTCTCAGCCTGGACTCGGGGGCAAGCTCTCACAGTGTGCCTGGGATGGGGGGGACTGGTTAGGACAGATACAGCCACAGTGTCTACGGACATACCACCCTGAACGCGCCCGATCTCATCTTATCTCAGATATAGCCACAGTGTGGTGCGATCCTCTCTCTGAGGAAGACTCCAGGGAGTTGGGCAGGGATGGGGGGTGGGGGCACGGAGGTGTTCCTGCCGCCTCCACTCCCCCAGGCTCCCAGACCATCCAAGTTCCAAACCTGCTAGAAAGTGGTTTTGGAGTCAGGTGAGGGAAAGGGCTGGAGGCGGGAGAGGCCTGGGTAAATAGAGGCCTCTGGGTGTGCATGGTGGTGGGTCAGGCCTGCCAGCCCTCTCCCCTCTCTCTTCCCCTCTCTCTTCTAGGTGTCCCCCTGCTGTTTGTTATCCCTTGGGGCATTGTCAAGTACCTCTATGAGGATGAAGGGTGAGTGTCCTGCTCCTGGGCATTGGGTGTGCTGAGGTCCCCATCCTCAAACCCCCTGGGATTCCCTGGCCCCTGGGGTATGTGGCTACCACCTGTTGGGAGGATAAACCGAGGGATCAGGAGCTTAATTTATGAATTTAGTTCCTTAGTACCCCTTCCTTATCCCTTCCCGGGACTGGGTGATAACAAATGGTGCTGGGTCCATGGGGTATGCAATGACTTTTCTATAATAACTGTGAAATGTTCCTGCTATTTTGTGTATGATGCTAGGCATCATGACTGTTGGTTCACAAAGGGCTGTGTGTATCTCTCTGTGTGACCATGTATTTAGGAGTGTGTGTATGTGTGTGTGTGTGTGTGTGTGGCTTGAAGGACTCTGCATGAGTCTATGGGACTGGGTAGCTCCTTGTGGCAGCATTTATGTGGCTCTGTGAGGGTCACTTTGCATGGCTACATGTGCTTGTGTGCCCCTGTACCTGCACTGTGAGCTGGGGGCTCTGTGTGTCCAACTGGGTACTTGTGTATTTCTCTTCCTCTCCAGCTGCTGGACCAGAAACTCAAACATGAATTACTGGCTCATTATCCGGCTGCCCATTCTCTTTGCCATTGGGGTGAGTGATGGTGTGGGGATGGGAGTGGCAGTTCTGGCTGGACAGGTGTTGCTGGGGGAAGGCCTGGAAACAGGGCGGTGTTTTGAAGGGGCCTCCAGCCACTCCCTCCCATCTGCCCTGCAGGTGAACTTCCTCATCTTTGTCCGGGTCATCTGCATTGTGGTGTCCAAACTGAAAGCCAATCTCATGTGCAAGACGGACATCAAGTGCAGGTGATATACCTGAGCTGGCTTTCATGGGCGCCCTTCACCCTTGCTTCCAGAATAGAGATCCTGGGGCTCGGAGCTTGGAACATTGTGTGACCTTCTTCTCCCACCTGGCCCAGCCCAGGACCCCAAGCCTTGCCCTTAGCCCTGGACCTGGGCATCTCCTGGGCTTCTGGGTGTCTTGACCTGGGTGTACTTCCCACCAGGCAGCCCATCCCAGCCTATTTGGGGTGGGAGAATGTCTGTCACTCAGGTGTGGGTTTGGGGCACAGAAAGGGGATACACATACATGGGAGAGTTCCAGAATGATGTCTTCACCCCACCCCCAGACTTGCCAAGTCCACACTGACGCTCATCCCCCTGCTGGGAACCCACGAGGTCGTCTTTGCCTTTGTGATGGATGAACATGCACGGGGGACACTGCGCTTCATCAAGCTGTTCACAGAGCTCTCCTTCACCTCCTTCCAGGTGACCTCACGGCTGGGGGTCCTCACTTGCCAAGTGTCAGAGTGGGAGTGGGGCAGAGACCAGCCTGCACCATGCAGATGGGCACCCTGCGGCCTAGGGGGAAAGTGGGCCATGCCCAGAGGGCTATGGGTGGAGTAGAGCCAGGACTAAATCAGTGTCCAGCACCCAGGCCAGTCTTCTCTATAAGCACATGGGACAATAAGCCTTCCCAGATGTAACTGTGGGCATCCATCCTGGCATCACAACTGCCATCTACCAGGCTGTTTGTTACTGGGCACCAGGGGCTTTGCACACATCGTGCATTTAATCCTCATAGCATCCCAGGAGGTGGGCAGGATCATCCGATTTTACCAAGGAGGAAACTGATACTCAGAGATGCCGAAATAAGATTTTCCAGGTTATGTAGTTTCCAAAGTCAGGAACTCAACCTCCCCACTAGTATCAGATGATGCTGAGGGTGTATGAGTGTCACTGGGGGGCATAGATATATGAGAACCTGGCCTCAGCCCCTCAGGAGGCTTGTGGGAGGGCCACAAGCATGTAAGCCCATGCATGTGCCCTTACACATATGTGCACACGCATGTAGATCACAGTTTGGGAATGCTGGGTCTGCTGAATGAACAGATGGAGCCATGGCAGGGGAAAATGGCCCACGATCAGAGGTGGTGTACTTTCTCGGGTCAGACTTCCTCAAGGAGAGGGTAGTTGAAGAGCCTCTCAGTATCTGAGCAAGGAGGCTTCTTGTTCCTCCAGCAAGGAAAGGAGAAGGAACCCACCACTCCAGCTTTGGCTATGCCCAGTCTGAGGAGGTGGATATTGAGGCTGGGGCCCCAAGGAGCTTTAGGGTCTACCTACAGGGTGCCTCCCTCCTGCTTCCTCTCCGCTGATATGACTCTTGTTTCCAGGGGCTGATGGTGGCCATCTTGTACTGCTTTGTCAACAATGAGGTAAGGCCTGAGAAGGGATGTGGGGACCCTTGTGGGCTGCTACCGTTGGCTGTTCTAGAGTTGTCAGTGGTGGCTCCCATCAATCTTTCCAGCGGAAACCCCCTATCCATCCCACTGGGTGCTAGAACTGAGAAGGCATCTTGTCCGTGTATTGTTTTCTATGCATGGATATCTCCTCTCTCTCTCTGTCTCTCTCTCTCTGTCTCTCTGTCTCTCTCTCTCTCTCTCTCTGTCTCTCTCTCTGTCTCTCTCTCTCTCTCTCTCTCTCTCTCTCACACACACACACACACACACACACACACACACACACACACGTGGGCAGGCATACCCTAATGGATGTGAACTTGGGGAAGACCCAGCCTTGTGTTAAGGGGGTCCTGAATGAACAGGCAATGGTGATTGTTACAAGTTGATTCAACAGCAGACATGCCCAAGTCACATCTTTGGGGCTTTAATACTCATTATCTTATTTAATCGTCACTGCTTCCTCCCTCCCCACCCCACCCCCAAGAAAAAAATCTCTGCTAATCCCTATGGTTTTAATATTCCCATTTTTCACAATGATATCATTGAAGATCAGAGAGAGTAGGAAACATGCCCCAGGTTTGGTCTAGAAGTGGTGGCAGAGATGGGATTCAAATGCATACTAATAGAAAGAGGAAAGCACCCACCCTGTGTGTGCAGGTGAGAGCCCCAGCCCGCCAATGGCCAAGGGGTGTGTTCTTCCTGTGGCTTTCAGGCTGTAGGGGTAGAAGAAACGGGCTGTTGCTGAGTCCCACGTCCTCTCCTGCAGACCCTGCTGGACCATAGCCCTCCCCTGTCCAAGATAGTCAGCTCCTAGGTGGGATGTCTGTGCCTGTGGTGCTGGGGAAGGCCCCTTCTGCTCAGGCACCCAGCTTTGTGCTGGAACAGAGTAGGAGCGATCCCCATCATCACTGGGTATCACAAATGCCACAGCACTGCACCCCATTCCTTCCAGAGGGGGAACAAATTATAGTACTGGACGTGGCACCATAGGGGAAGTATTCACAAGAAGATTAACCCCAGCAGGGAAGAGGGGGTAGGAAACCCCCCACCTCAGAGTCTGGGGGACAAACTGAGGGCTCTGTTGACTCCATTCAGGCCCAGGTGAGGGTTTCTATCAGTGAGCCTTGGGCTCAGATGACCCATGAACCCTGCTCCTCAAAGACCCTGGCTCTCCTTGTGTGGCTTCTGTCACAGAGTCTGGTGTCCCAGAGTTCAGAGGGCTTAAGAGTCTGCATTAATGCATTAATTTACTTGTACTGTGAGTGTGGAGGGCACAGGGTGGCTGTGGAGGGGACCTTGGTATTTCAGGATGCTGTGAGATGACTCAAAGAGCAGGAAAGATGCGGGACATGGGCTTTGGAGTCAGGTCTCTGCTCCCATCCAGGCCCCATTGCTTAGTGAGCTGTGTGACTTTGGGCAAGTTTTGAAACCTGTTTCCTCTTCTGCAAAATGGCGGTCATGATGCTTAGAGCATGTGGTGCTCCAAAAGGGAGGGAAACACTTCCTGAATGTTTACTTTGTGTAAGGTGCCCGCATGTTTTATTAAAGCCAGTCCTGTGTAGCAAGTGTTATCCTCATTTTACAGATGAGAAAAGTAAGACTTGGCAAAATGAAACGAATAGCCCAGTTCCACAGCTAGAAGATGGGAGAGCTGGGGGCTGGGAGAGGTCTCCACTAACGCAGGGACTGGGAAGGGGAGGTAGAGCCAGGCTCAGCATGGCCCATTAATGCCTTCTGGCTGTTCCTCTGGGCCAGTCTCAGAGGGCTGGCTAGGCTCCCTGTGGGGTGGGTGGGCCATGGAAGGAGAGGAGGCTGTTGTAGAGGACACTCATGGGGGCCTTTGTCCTACAGGCCCTTGATCCATGGTGGGGGAGAGGGTGGGGGACAGTAGGATGTTCTAGCCCTGGTTCTCCCCCGCATCTGAGCCCTTACAAAGAGCTTCCTAAAAAACTGAAGAAAATGTTGAGATATGAGGAACACAGGTGGCATTCCCTTCAGGAATGGTTCTCAGCCAGGGGGGTGATGCGCTCCCTGGGCCTATGTTCTGCTGCCTTATGTCCCAAGGACAGGGACAGGGTGACAGGTGTCCCTATGCACACTGGAGAGAGTGAGGCTCTTCTCTGCCCCTTCTCATCTTCTCGGTCCCCCGAGGTTCCCATTTCCCACTTCTCCCTCCTCTTCCCCAAAGCCATGCTGGCAGCACATGCTTGCCCCCAACACATGCACCTGCGAGGCTTCCCCACCACTTCTATGGAGAGTCTCCCAGACCCTAGCCGAGTCTCCCCCTGACTCCATTCCTCAAAGCCTGTCACCCGTCACCTCCCCACTTTGTCTGCCCCCAGGTTGGCCCAGGGGGAGTGCACACATCCCACTCAGCCCCTTGGCAACCAACAACCCCTGAATCACCAGATCCCCAGCTGGCCTGTCCCCTCGGGCTCTCCCGGGCTTATGCTGTGGGATCCGGGACACCTGCTCGGACACTTGCCTTGTTTAAGGGCACTGCACAGTTCCTCAGAGACACCTCATGCCCTGGTTCCTCCAGGCACAAAAACAGACACATCACCATCACTGGGCCATAAAAACACCCCCTGGCTCCTGGGCTGAGACCTCTGTCCACAAAAGCTGTTCTCCAGACCCCGGGTTGCCATGGCAATGCCAGGTACTTGTGACCCAAAGAGAAAAGATGGCCTGGACATCAGTCCTCCGTCAGCTTCCAGGAGAGTAGGCATAGGGGAGGGGAGGCCGAGGAGTGGTTTTGCCATGGTTTGTGTCCTCTCGCCATGGTTCTGACTCAGGAGCCAGAATATTGGCCCCAGATCTGCCACTACCCAGTTGTGTGACACGGGGCAGTCACTTTACCTCTCCCCACCAGTGTAAACAGAAGTGAATGAGCTGAACCCATTCATCCCAGATTCCAGAACCTGGAGCCTGGCCAGAGAGGACCTCAGAGGCAGGGGTGAGGGTAAACTTCATGTGTGAGGAAGTGCACCGCACTCAGCACTGGGAGGGGTGTCTGGGATTCATGTCCTCACCCCTAGTGTTTCACTGTAATACCTCGGTAGCCAAAGGAGCTGCATGTCAGATGCTCAGTTACTCACTCGCTCTTTCCTTCAGCGCATTTACAAAGCACGCACGGAGGACCTGCTGTATGCTGGGCACTGTACTAGGGTCCAGAGAACCCAGGTGAGGAAGGGGTGGCCCTGGCCCTCACGGTGCTCCCAGCTGAGTTGGGGGAGGAGACACGCCAGGGACCAGCACGACCTAAAGAGTCGTGGAAGCCAGGGGGCCAGTGCTTAGGAGACCAACCTGGAGGTCAGCCCAGACCTAGGTGTGGACCTGGCTGAGACCGAGGGAAACACTTAAATGCTCTGCACCTCAGTTTCTTCACCTTGAAGCAGGCAATAATAATGGAAGCTACTTCACAGGGTGGCTGAGAAAGTTAACGAAAATAATCAGTGGAAAGTGTTGGGCATGTAGTAAGTGGCGCTTTTTTTTTTTTTTAAGCTTATTTTGAGAGAGAGAGGGAGTGCAAGCAGGGAAGGGGCAGAGAGAGAGAGAGAGAGAGAGAGAGAGAGAGAGAGAGAGAGAGAATCCCAAGCAGGCTCCATGTGGAGCCCCACTGGGGCTCTTATTCACCAACCAAACTATGAGATCGTGACCTGAGCTGAAACCAAGAGTCGGATGCTTAACTGATTGAGCCACCCAGGCACCCCTAAATGGCGGCTTTTAATGACAGTTGTCATTATGGGGGCATAACAGAGGCCCAGGAAAAGTGCTGATGGAGGCAGAAAGGGCACCATGTGTCAACACTTTTAGAAGCCCCAGTCCCGTCCCATTCCCTGCTGGTGTCCACGAAACTGCTTCGTTCCCTGAGGTGGCTTCCCACACATGTGCCTCGGTTCACCATCCTTCCCCCTCCCTCCCCAGTGAAGGACTGTGAGACAAGATTGCTTCACAAGCAGAGGCCGCATCAGCCTGGGGTGTCCCCATCCCACCTGTCAGCACACTCGCCATAACTGCTCAGCCAGGCAGCGAGCTGGCACACCGCAGGGTGGTCACAGGTCGTGTCTGCTCTGCCCCCTCCTGCACCCAAGCCTGGGCCCCGTGACACTGCCCAGGAGACCAGGCACATCCTGGCAGGCTGGCTTGGGCCGTCTCGGCTCTGCTGTGCGCTGAAGTCCGATTCTCCCCCTCCTCGTCTTCTCCTTCCCGTCTCCCACATTTCTCTCGCTCTTGTTATCTTCCGCTGAATAAGACTGTGATGGATTGTGAAAGGTACTGAGCTGAGTCACAGAGTTTAGAGATGGAGGAGACCAATTAGATCATCAAGCTCATCTCTCTCCTGAGGAAAGGCGGAAAATAGGAGACAACAATAAACAATTTTATTGGGATATTAATTTAGGTGCCTGAAGGCCTTGACTTGTGTCTCTTAATATAATGCAGTGGATTTTTTTCCCTTCCCTGCTAATGTAATAATGGGGCCATTTTGTGGGCAGTTGGTTTGCATGATGGCTTTTGTTTCCCTCCTTTTCCCACGGAAGGTCCAGATGGAGTTTCGGAGGAGCTGGGAGCGCTGGCGGCTCAAGCACTTGCACATCCAGAGGGACAGCAGCATGAAGCCCCTCAAGTGTCCCACCAGTAGCCTGACCAGCGGGGGCACGGTGGGCAGCAGTGTGTATGCAGCCACCTGCCAGGCCTCCTGCAGCTAAGCCCCCCAGCCCCTACCCTTCCTGTGGTCTCGCTGCTGGCTGGGTGGCCACCCCGGGTGGGAGAGACCCTGCCGGGGCTGGGGAAGGGAGGGATGCACGCACACACCCATTCCTGCTTTCCCTTCCCAAACCCATCAGGCAGGCAATGGGCAGTGCCTCCTGGGACCCGTGGCTACATTTCCTCTGTGGAGAAACAGCCTACTAATTTGATCACTATGGCAGGAGAGAAAAAATGTTGCTAAAATGAGGAGGATTTCTTCCCGTTAAGCCACTAGGTCCCTGGGGTTCCCCAAGACAGAGCAGCATATCAGCCCCAGACTTGCACTCAAGGTCAGTGGCTTATTAGTGGGATTGGGCTTGCAAAAGGAGGTGGTTCTGAAAGAGGCTCACATAACCTCAGCCAAACAGAGCTTAGGGAACGTGAGCCAAGTCTGCTGGCCTCCAGTTAGGTCACCAGTGCCACCCCCCCACTGCCTCCTCATTAAGGGGCACTGTTCACATTGCTTGTTCATCTCGCTCCCTCATCTCGCCACCTCGTCTTTGGGGGCCTTTGGTTGGGCCACCGGCAGCTGTTTCTAGAAGTGTTGACAATGAACACTGAGAAGGTGCCTGATGGTTTCCTTCGCTGGTGCCCACTTCTCCCGTGGGTGTTTGACCTGCTTTGGTGGCTGCTCCCACTATGTCGAGGGAACCAGGGAAAGTCCACTGCTGAGGAGCCCAGCTCTTGGCATGAACTCTGAATTCTATTCTAGAGTTGCTCCAGAATCCTCTAGGGTTCAACTAGGGAACTTTAGGAATATTTGCACTGGGGGCTACAGTGTACCTGCAACTGTCGGGAACCCAGAAGGCCAAGAGCTTTACTTCCACCTCTCCATGGAAATGCTTTTTATTTGTGACCAGATTATGGGAGTTTGGGGGTGCCCTCTAACTCTAAGAGATGTGACCAAAAAGAGACTTCTGGGGAAACTACCTGTCACCACTGTTACCATGGAGGCAGTCTTCCCCTATCCTTGGTTTCTTCCCCCTTGAAATTCTCCCGCTTGGAAGCCTGTATATATACTTAATGCATTTTTCTTTATTGCTGTGAATAGTCTGCATGTGCAAGTGTGCAATTCTGACTCCTCCCACCTGATGGAAAAAAGAACTAAATCATTGTGATTGTGATATTTTTGGGGGGAGTGGGGTAGTTGATTTGACTCACCCACATTTTGAGCTAATCAATGTTTTCCCTGCCTCTAGTTTGATCCCATAAATAATGACCAGCAGACAGGCTAGAGAGGAGAAACCTATCAGTCCTGCCCCAGCCATGGTGAGAGGGCAGACCTGTAGCAGCACCACGGAGACCCAGACAAAAGGGAAACAGCCATCCAAGGGAGTTTGTGGATGCAAAGGAAGTTTCCAGAGCAGGAGAAAACTCTTAGGAGTCCCAACCTCCTGGGAAGGCAGAGAGAGAAGCTTCGGATGAATTCCTTTATGAGTCCATTTCTCCCTCCTTCCCCTTTTTAAGTGGTGGGGGACCCTCCCCAAAGCCTTGCACCAGACATATTTTCCCGTGCCTCTCAGAGAGCCATGTGATGTACGGGAAAAATAATAATGGGACATAAAACACATCAAGCAGAAAATTTTTTATACTTCAGCTTCAGTGAAGTGTTGTGTCTATGTTAATGGGGAAGTTGAACCTCAGGCTAAAGATGAATTGTGCAGACTGGCTCCTGGAGAAAATGTAGAGAAGTGAGGGACGGGAGCACCCCTGCTTCCCCAGAATAAGGGAAGATTTTCCAACAGGCACCACTCCTTGGCTTTGTTTTTGGAGTGGGTAGAGGGGAGATGAGCACTGGTGAATTGATGTGGGGTATGGCTCTGGCACAAGTGTTTCAGTTCTGGGTAAACTGGAAGATTTTGAGAATCATTAATACACTGCACAACAACAAAAAAAGAGCCAGATTGATAAAACCTGAGAGAAACAAATTGTTAAGGGGAGAAATTGGAGGGAGAAGGTGTTTAGTTAGGCACCAGGGAAGCTCAGATAGTTTGGTTTAAACTGTAAATAGAGTTATTTTCCCAACTGGTACTGGTGTTTCCTGATTTCAAAAGGCTCCTCAAACCCCATGCTCCAAGCCTTGTAACACGGAGGAACTGTTTCCTTTGTAGATACATATTAGATACTGAAGAACTATCTTCTTTGCTCCAAGACCCACACTATTAGTATTTATTTGATTGGCAGTGAACTCCCTCTAAAGAATTTTTGAGCTCTCCTAAGCCAAATATATCTCTAATAGAGCTGGGAACTATCACATGCAATGTACTCCCAAATTCCACCAGCTGTTTACATGCATGTTGCCATAAGTGTGGAGCTTTTGCTCTGCACACTCTTATCTGCCTCTGTCCTGGGGGTACTATAGCTGACTGGCGGGGGTTGGGGGGGGTGGGGGTGATGTGTGTATCAGCTGTGCAGCCAGCAAGGTCTGGGGACTTTGGTAAATAGAGACTGGGTTCAGCACTCTGGTCAGCTCCACTTCTTAGTGGCTGACATCATGACAACTCCTCTTGACGTCAACCTTTAGAACAGCTAAATCCAGAACTGAAACAAACTGCTGACATCGCAAAGTTGCCTTCAAGATGACTTTCCAGATGGCCCGTGTGATTTTCAATTGCCTCAATACAATTCCCGCTGAAGCCCACATCAGTGGAGCTCTTGAAGTCTCAGAGCAGGGAAAGACCCTGGGCATCTCCCCTATCCTGACCTAGAGGAGGAAGGTTTGCAAACATGACTTGCTAGGCGGTCCTGGGCTGGGTCTCCGAGTGTAATGAGACCTCTGGGAGGGATAGGTAAGAAATACAAAAGAGCCATTCAAGATACTCTTAGTAAAAGCTGGCAATATTTATCTGGAGTTTCTGTTAAAAAAGAAATACAACAGCGAAGGTAGACAAATCAGCCAGTGAAGATGCCGTCTCCTCAGTGACTTAGCCTGAGAGGAGCGGAAGGCTGTGCTTTACTATCTCTACTGTAGTACCTCACTCATCCTTGTCTTAAAATTAAGAAATTGAAATGCATCAGAGCACACATATACATAGAAACAGCAAGCGAGCCACTTTGAATAGGGAATCCAGTGCCCTTTTAATGGGTTGGCTTAATGGTTTCCTGATGCATCTGTGCTTGACAAGTTGTTCTGTTGGCCACACAGAGTGAACTAAAAGAAGTGGAAAAAGGTCCTAAGCCTCCCCCTTTGGCTCTCTCATCTCCCTGAAGTTGGAGAAGACTAGCAAACTGGGCAGCTTTAGCCTAGCAAAGATGGCACAGCCACCACCAAGGGCAAAGAGAGTCAGTTCACATTTACCCCCGAAAGGCTCAGTCTCATCAGTGTGGGCCATGTTTCAGCAGCTTCTGTCTCCATCCATAAGGAAAGAACAGTGTGTGTGTGTGTGTGTGTGTGCGTGCGTGTGTGTGTATCCTGTGCATAGCAGCATAAAGTTAGGAGATGATGAATCCAGAATCATCCCACCCACTGTGAAGGTCATGGGACCGCACAGCCCAGGGCGAAGATAGGCGGGGGGCCTGAGCTGTAGATGCTTCCTCTCCATGCGCAGACAGGGTTCCCTTATTGCTAATGCCTGCGACGTGCTCAGGGAAGGTAAAATATATTCCAAAGGTTTATTTTCCCTCCACTGAATTGATTCTAGAGTGCCAACCCTGCTTTTGGGTCCTATGAGGAGCCAAACTATGAAAGCCCTCAAATGAAATATGCCTGCTTCCTCTGCTAAGACAGCTATGTGAATGACATACTACTCAACAGAAACCAAATGAGTATCAACTCAGGCTTTTTTCCTTTTTGTTGCTGGAGTTTTGGGGGGGAAAGAAAATGTGGGAAACTTCCCCAGACAACATTGTCATGCCCCTACAGTGTTAGCTGCTGGCTCAAACCAGTTCTCTGGCCGCGCCTGGAGGGCCATATCAGGAAGTGTTGTGAAGCAGTGTAATTCAAACAATGCCACAGTGTGTCTACAGTATCTATAATTACTTTTGCTCTGTCAATGGATACAGATTGGCAGGAAGCAGATAAGCATAACTGTCTTCCCATTAATGACCCAAATCTCTTGGACTTCACCTACATCTGAATCTATCAGAGGGGAGAGTTTTCTCTTCTCCCCTTTGGCCATTTTAAGCCAGTTTCTCAGGACCTTATCCAGTGGTGCATTTTTTTCTCTGATGCACCCAAGCTCCTCCCCATCTCCACACTACTTCCCCCACCCCTGCCACCCCACACTACCTCCTCCCCCACCCCTGCCAGCCCTATAATGAACTTCCCCACACTCCTCCCCCAACTAGCTATGCTAGGAATGCTGTTCTCTCAGCTGTGACCAATTTGGGGGTGCAGCTGAGAGTGAGGCACTGCCAGGGCTGAAATGATGCACCGCATTCCATACTCTGGCACAGCGAGGAGCATTGCAGCCAGGGGCTTGGATCCTAACTTACACTGGGGCTCTGCAACCTTTTTGATGAGGCCTGTCAAAACTATCAGTAATTAGTCAACCCAGACAATCGAGCATGACTAATTGCCACTGTGTCAAAGCAATCCGGGAGAAGGAAAACATATAAATGAGAATGTTTGAATGTGGTGAAAACTCCCAGCAAAGTTTGGAACACATAACAAGTTAGGGTCTTGGCTTCCTTGCAAGGGAGCAAGATCTGCCCCAGACCCATAGGGCTGGACCTTGCCAAATGGTCCACACTTCACATCCAAATCTGCAATTTAAAGCTCCTCCCAGTAAAAGTGATCACATCCTCAAAGCAGATAAACTTCCACATCCCCTTGGTTTTGGAGGGGATTCGATGCAGAGCTTTAAATGCGAGAAGAGAGAGGGGAGCCAGGCTCTCGGGAGGGACAAAGCTGGGTTTCTGTCTTCAGTGCTCTTGGGGGATGTTTGCTCCTCATGAATGTTTAAACAAGATAATTTTCATGCAACTTCCTAATGTATAAATTCATATAAAATACACCCTGCATATATAGGTAGCAAACGTGTATGCTGTTATAATTCCTTGCACAGATGTGAAACGGATTCAGGCTCTTCCCTAATTTGCCTTGTAAACGTCAAATAAAGGCCTGTCATTACTGTGTCTCTCTTGCTCTTCCTTCGGGAGAGGAGGTTTTCTGCAGCGTCCAGCCCAGGTGACTCATGGCGCAGTGGGAAAACACAAAAGATGCCGTTTCCAGCCCAAGAAAAAAAAACCTTGCTCATTACTCATGTCGTGATTTTCATCTTCAAAGCACTTACCAAGTACTAATTTACCCATCGCAGCCCTTATACAGGGACTGTGCTGCCATTTAATTAGAGAAGTTGGGTGGTCGAGTGGCTTAAACAATGACTGATGGCCAAATGGACGCATATTCTAATTCCGCTCATTCATTTGATCTCCCCTGTCTAAATGAACTCAGTCCATTAAGTCCATTTTTTTTTAATGTCATAAAAGCACAAGCCTTGTTTGCAAAGTAGCCACAGAATTTGAATGGAGCTGCTGTTTAGAGATTCATCTTCAGAAAAATGAACTTCTCTCCAGTTTAAGTAATCGCTCGCTCTCCGAGCTTGCAGCCGACTCTTTTTAGAAGAGCAGAGGAATTGCAGATTCTCCCCAGTTCCGCCACCATTTCAGCTACCCATTTGAAGATCAATGTGCTCATCTGAAGGTTTCCTAAAACACACCTGTTTTTTAGACACGCTTTGGGGATTGTCTCTTTCAAACCTAATAATAATTCTTACTCTGAGAGCAAATGAGATGTCGTTTCTCCTGGTATCTGAAGACAGAATATCTGCATTTTGGCTTGTCTGCATCAGTCTTGCTTTTGACTTCATTCACTCTCCTGTGATGTTCTCAGCGTTCTATGTCTTTACTCCACCACTCAGCAGCACAAGAAAGATGGATCTCAGAGCTTTCTCTCCCTTCCCCATCCCAACGAAGACACCTGCCCAAACCAGTAATGACCACCACATCTGTAGGGAAGCCAGACAGATACAACCTCAGGAAAAGAGGGTGCACTTGGGCCTAACAGGTCTTAACCTCAGCCTGAACAAGGGATAAGGGCAGTTTCCCTGCTCTCCTGGAGGAAATAAATGAGAATTTTTGGCCTTCAGACTCACTTGTGGTCACATGCAATATAGAGCCACATTCCAGGGACTGATGCCCCACAGATGGGGATAACTGAGTTCCAAATAGCATTTGTGAAGAATGTCACTCATATGCCTTGTATAGAAGCATTCCCAAGTGTTTGGCTCCCACCGCCAAATCTCCTCTCACTACCCCCTCAAAAACATATGCCTTAGGCATGTGCAATGCAGTGTCTTTCAATCCCTCCCTCCCTTCTTTCCCTCCACCACCCTCTTTCTCACACACATGCATGTACACACACAATAAAGACAATACTGAAAACAGTGGGGTCTCCCTTACTGGAACTAGTGGGGAGAAAACCCCAGCAGTGCAACCTGGAATAGAAAACAATGTAGGCAAAATATTGAAGAGCATGGAAAAACAGAACCAATACTGGGACAAGGAAGAAGTAGAAATTGAGTGTCCCCAAAGGTGGGAAGAGTAGGTGGGAAAGATGATGAGGCCCTAACATAAAAAAGTAAATAAAGAAAAAAAAAAAACAACAGACCTTTAAATGTGGGAAAGAGCTGTAGTAAAAGACACAAGGAAATTGTGGAGGTGGACAAAAGAATGGGAATTACTAGGGGTGCCTGGGTGGCTCAGTCGGTTAAGCATCTGACTCTTGATTTTGGCTCAGGTCATGATCTCATGGTTCATGAGGTCAAGCTCCATCTTAGACTCTGTGCTGACCGTGTGGAGCCTGCTTGGAATTCTCTCTCTCCATCTCTGCCCCTCTCCTGCTTGTGCTCTCTCCCTCTCTCTCAAAATAAATAAGTAAACAATAAAAAAAATAATGGGAATTACCAGTGGGAAGCTATAGGGAGCCAAGTTAGGAGCCCCATCTCCAGCCAGTATTTTTAACTCCTTCTTCCATAAATCTGAGCTCTTTCCCTGAAGAGTTTTCTGATCTTAAACCTTGGTAGATTCTTTTCTTTTGTCCAAAGGCTCATTTTAACTAACATAATCATTTTAGAAAGAGAAAAAGATCACAGCCTAGAGTAAGTCCAACAGATTTTTTATTATTTCTCCCACTGATACAGGCACCAGTGGTAGAATGAATTACTGTGGCTCCTTCTCATGTAGGACCAACGGACCTCAGGGTTGATCTGTGTTGCAACCTCCAAGAATAAAATCAATAGCTGAGAATTACAAACCCTGAGCAGTCCCGTGCCAGGAGATGGACTGCTCTGGGGTGGAAGCAGGCAGGTAACACCAAGAGGAGATTTGCAAGCAACTTTCTTTTTTTTTTTTTTTTTAACTTTCCATATCTCTACAGTGAAAGAGCAAGGACTTGAAATAATAAATACAGTTTATATAAGACTTTTCAGTTCCATATGACCTAAGGAATTATTCTAATTCTACTTCTTTTTTAAAAAGAATTTTTTTAAACGTTTTATTTATTTTTGAGACAGAGAGAGACAGAGCATGAACGGGGGAGGGGCAGAAAGAGAGGGAGACACAGAATCGGAAGCAGGCTCCAGGCTCTGAGCCATCAGCCCAGAGCCTGACGCGGGGCTCGAACTCACGGACCGCGAGATCGTGACCTGAGCTGAAGTCGGACGCTTAACTGACTGAGCCACCCAGGCGCCCCTCTAATTCTACTTCTAAGGAATTAGAAACACAGCTCAGGACTTGGGCACCTTAACTACACACATTTAACAACCACAACAAAAAGATCACAGTTACTTTACCTTTTAGGTCCTATCTTCAACAATCTAGAACCATTTACGTACATTTCTGGCTTATAGAGACAGGTATTTTACGACCAAATATTGTCGAAAGCTTCATAACTCTTGAAAGCTTCATAACTTTAAAAATACTTAGGAAATCAGGGCTCCTGGGCGGCTCAGTTGGTTAGGCGTCCAACTTAAGCTCAGGTCACGATCTCACAGTTTGTGAGTTTGAGCCCGGCATCGGGCTCTGTGCTGACAGCTCAGAGCCTGGAGCCTGCTTCAGATTCTGCGTCTCCCTCTCTCTCTGCCCCTCCCCTGATTGCACTCTGTCTCTGTCTCTCTCTCATAAATAGATACATAAACATTTAAAAAAATGCTTAGGAAATTAAATTTATGGTTTTACTGAACCCCACTGATATCTACCGATTAGATGTCACTATACAATGAAACCGCCCTCAAGCTCTTTCATCTTTCAAGTTCTGGTGTGGGAAATGGAGATCAGGAGAACCAAAATGTGGGAGATACACACAAAAGTAAAGACATCTCACTCTGATTAAGCCAATGTCCTTCCAACAGCATCCTTTAGAAAGGTACAGTAAAAAAAATCAGATGAAAAGACATCTCATATAAAAGAATCAGGTTACATTACAAATTATACTGTGTTGGACTATTCTTAGCTATCAGGAAAAACATCCATAACACCATACTTTACATAAGGTATTTACAAAAGCACCTTCTTTCAGGAAGTGGTAAAGTTCATGAAGCCTGCCAACCAAAGCATGATGAGGCCACAAGTCCAGAAAAGATGCCACCTTCATGCAGTCTTGGCGTCACCTGCAACCACGTTTTCTCATGTTCTCCTGTCCCCGACCTCTGCCTGCTTCTCAGATACAGCCCTTCTTCTAGCAGGAGGCGACCTTTGCTTCTTGTTTCCCTCACTGGGTTAAGTCTTGGTGTCACTCCTCACATAAGAAATGCCAACCGCTCTTGAGACATTCTGCATCTGTGGTGCACATCCCCTGAGGGTATGGCGTCACTTGAAACCCAGCAATGCCCCCAAATGTGCACAGCAGCCCACATGAAGAGACTTTCTTCAGCTGTACTCAAAATGGTGCACTGATATAGATTTCCAAAGACTGCAGCAAGATCATGGACACCCTGTGTAGACTTTTTGGAATCCAACCCCTCTCTCCTCTCTGGGGCTGGATCCTCCAAAGCTATCAAGTCCTAATGTGAATTTCCCATTTGATCATCTCTCCTTAGTAAATGTCCTCCCGATTCCCTTACTCACCCTGCATTTACCAGCCTTTCATCAGGCATGAGGCTTCCTCTGCTTCTGGGAAACGTATGAATGTGTAGGAAATTCTCCTCTTTCCATAAATAGTTTGAAAATCACATATAGGTGCAGAACCTAGTATAACCCATTAGAAGAGCCAGAATAGCCAAAGACATTTTTTCACTGATGAGACTTTAGAACAAAGCAATGTTTTCATATCATCCTGTGCCATTTCGCCATATGGTATGTTTAGCACTGCTGAAGTCAGTCTAAGTCTCAGGGGGCAAATCATTAGAAGGAATATGATTAAAACAAACTCTGCATAACAAATCTATTTTGGTTCACTGCAAAGGAACTGCTAAATGTATAAAAATACTCTGCCTATAAATGCATATGCTTTTCTCTAGAAATTATCCAAATATGATCGATATTATTAGTAAAGCAACGAAATATAGTATTTCCCATAGGAGAGAGGTAAAAAAAAAAAAAAAAAAAAGGACATGGAGCTATGGAGAAGTGGTGCTATCTTGTACTTGGGGGTCGGGGAGGGGGCGGGAGAGGGACAGGGAAGGTCTTTCGGATGATGTGACAGCAGAAAGATATGACTGGAGCAAGGGAAAAAAGTCCCAGGATCATCTAGGGGAAGTGAGTTCTAAGCAAAGGAACAGCTAGTGGAAAAACCCTGAAGCAGAAGCTTATTGTGTGTGTTCGAGGAGGGGTCAGCAAACTACGGCTCACTGCCTGGTTTTATAAACAAAGTTTTATTGGCATTCTCATCTGTTCACATATTGTCACGTATGGCTGCTTTGGCTCTATAATAGCCAAGCTGAGTCGTTGTGGCAGAGACAGTATGATCAACAAAAGTTTTTCTGTCTGGCCCCGTACAGAGAAAGGCCAAACCATTTTTGCTAAACCCTTGTGTGTGATGAACATGAAGGAAGTGAATATAACTGGGAAAGGCAAGAAGGAGCCAGATCACTTAGGGCCTTTTAGGATAAAACCAATAAATAGCCAACCAATCACCAAATGAAAGACACGTGCCGAAGGGTTAGGAGTGCAGACATCATTTATAAGACTTCTTTCTCACCAGTTCACTCCAGTGTGCCTGCCTGAACTCTGCTTTGTTGCTGGTCCTCAGGTTCTCAGCCTTTTTTCCCACATGACAGCGATGTGCACATCTGATAGGCTGCCATGAACACGGCCCTGATAGGCCCAGGCAAGTGAGCAGATGTATAACCTAAGGTAACCTTGCAGGTGCATTAAAAAAACTGCAAAATGAACATTCACAAATAATAATATGCTATAAATTGAGACAAACCTAATATTTTAAATGTGTCATAAGACCCAAGAAGCAATGCTACAGACTATGTTTTCTAGCATTTTTTTTTCATTCAAGCAAAATTCCAGACATAAAATGTATTCAAAGATCTTGTTACACAAAGTATGGTCTGAACACCTGTAGCATCAGAACCACCTTGGAGCTTACTTGAAATGCAGAATCTTAGGCCCTGGACCAGACCTACAGAACCAGAATCCTCATTTTAAAAAGATCCCCAGGAGATGTGAACGGTCACTGTAGTTTGAGACCACTATCTTGACTGGCCTCTAATTACTCTTTTCTAACAGTAGAAATTTCAATTCAAACTCTGAATTGAAGTTTTCAATTTCAAAGAGGTTAGCCTATTTATACTATTCATACTAGTGAACACTGGCTACAACTTAATGTTTAATAATAGGGGATTGGCTAAATAAAGGATACATTTATCTATGCAGTGATATTAGCAGCTGTCAAAATCAATATTGTAGAAGACAGACATGAGAATTTATTCATAGCTTATCATTAAGTGAAAAAAATCAATTATAGGTAGGACTAAGACAAAAACAAATGTATAAATTATGATTAGAGAACGTAATGTAGCTCTTGTTAATTTAAATATAGTAATGGTATAATTAATAAAATGAGGAAAGGAAAATGGATAGGAGGTGTAAAGCAGCATAGGTGTGTTGAGTTCCTCATCCTTCATAGTCAAGGTGACTGTAATTTAAGGCTAAAAAATCAAGTAACAGTTTACAATTATATTTAGAAATGTAAAGTCAATTAACCAGTCAGTAGAATTGACAACTGATGAGCAGAGAGAAGTAGGGAAAAGGGGGAAATACTAACTTCTTATATTTATTTTTCATATGATATTAATAAATACTGCCTAAAATGCGAAAGGATTAAGCCATTAAAGTAAAAAAAAAAAAACCCAACAACTTTGGAACAGAAATATAAGTTTTCCAAATTATCGAAAGAAACACACACACACAAAGGGAAAAAAATTAAAACAAAACCAGAGACCATGTGGTAAAATTACCAATATAAACACAAAGCATAACATAAAATGTGATGAGATAGATAAGGTTTCAATAAATATAAGTGGGTGAAACTCACCTAATAAAAGAAATATTCTCACAATGTATTATAGAGTAAAGTCCAACTACTGTCTATATACGAGCAACACACCTGATAAAAATGACTCAGGGGGCACCTGGGTGGCTCAGTCGGTTAAGCGTCCGACTTCGGCTCAGGTCACGATCTCGCGGTCCGTGAGTTCAAGCCCCGCGTCAGGCTCTGGGCTGATGGCTCAGAGCCTGGAGCCTGCTTCCGATTCTGTGTCTCCCTCTCTTTCTGCCCCTCCCCCGTTCATGCTCTGTCTCTCTCTGTCTCAAAAATAAATAAACGTTAAAAAAAAAAAAATGACTCAGGCTGAAAACCACAGTATGGACAGAGGCAGACTTGGTAAATTCAAACAAAAAGAAAGCAGGGCATTTAGGATGAGCACTGGCTGTTGCATGGAAGCGATGAACCATGGGAATCTAGCCCCAAATTAAGAGCACACCGTACACACTGTATGATAGCCAATTTGACGATAAATTTTATTTTAAAAATAAACAAATAAAAGACTACCATGGGGGAAAAAAAAAAGCAAGCAGGGGTCCCAATCTTACTATCAGATAAGGATGAATTCAGGGCAAAAGTAATAAAGAAAGCAGAGATGGTTTTTTATAATGATAAAAGGGAATAATTTTTAACGAAGACTAAAAATTATGCTTTTATATATTCCAATACCTGAAAATACTTAAAAAATACTATAATCTCATGAAAATTATGGATTAAAAATATTAACAGAGATATTTAAAAAAGTTAATTTTAACTATTAATATTTTAACTAAGTATCAAAAGAACAGTTCAGGGGCACCTGGGCGGCTTGGTCGGTTAAGCATCTGACTCTTGATTTTGGTTCAGGTCATGATCTTGTGGTTTGTGGATTCCAGGCCTGTGTCTGGCTCTGCCCTGACAGTGAGGAACCTATTTGGGATTCTCTCTCTCTCCCCCTCCCTCTGCCCCTCCCCTGCTTGGCTCTCTCTCTCAAAAATAAATAAACACTTAAAAAATTAAAAAAAAATAAAAGAACAGTACATTAAAATCAAGGGTCACTCATTCCAGGAATAAAAGGATGGTTTAATACGTGTAAATATATAACTGATTACATTAATTGGTCAAAGAGAAAAGTCATATAATCTCCACTACACTGAAAGAGATTTTGTGAAATGTGAAATCCATTCTTAATTTAAGAAGGAAAAAAAAAACTTTTAATAACATAAATACAGATGAATAATTATCTCTCCATTTATCCCAGAGACAGCATCATGCTTAATGGGAAAATACTAAAGCATGCTCATTAAGGTCAAGAACAAGACAAAGACATCACTGACTAACATTCTGATTTAACATTTTTCTGGATGTTCTAGCCAATGTTATTAGACAAAGAGGAAAAAACAAAAGGCAAAAAAACTGGAAAAAGAGGAGTTAAATTTTATATTACTGGAAAAGAAAATAATTATCTACATGGAAAATCCAGGAAAACGAGTAAAACACCATTATAATTAGTAAGAAAACTCAATCAAGGACAAGAGCTATAACAAAATTAATACACCAAAATCAATAGCTTATATATATATTAACAACCAGTTGGAAAAAATAATATATGTTCTCAGAATGCATCACTTTTTCCCAAGCAAGCAATTCTCCCTCCAGATTATCACCTTTTTGCCAGGTGGTTTCCTGTGACTAAAAAGCCCTTTTGCCCCTGTTTTTTTGGGGAGTACCGGATGCTCTTTCAAACTCAATACAATATCACCTTCAGGAGGCCCTTCTTGACCCTAGGGTTCTGAAACCTCTTTTTCTCTGCTCTGGCCCTCATTTAGACTGCACACTCTCATAGCACTTACCACACTATCCTGTGGTAACTGTCTGATTATTGGCTGCCCCTTCCATTTGATTGTGAGCTCCTTGAAAAAAGGGACCTTGCCTTCATTATCAATGTGATAACTGATCATCAGAGCCGGGCACCTGGCCTAGAAAAGATCAGTTGCTCCACCAACATCCACAGTTGATACTATGTTAGGCTTTTGATTCTCTTCATAAGAAATGACCCAAACCTGAAGACAGACTGATGGATAAATGGATAAAGATGGGCAGATGGGCAATACTGCCTGCTAAGTCTAGAGGGGGGGTTGTTGTTTTATTTTAAAATATCGGTATAAATCACTTCTGGTAGCTTTCCGTGCCTTTTCCAGGACCTTTGATGAGCCCTTTCCTTTGTGAATCTTGAAGTGAAAAGAACATCCGAAAAAGCAGCACAAATGGTTCAGATAAACATCCCAGTGGGTTTTCCACATTACGTAAGTTACCAAGTGTGGGGAGAAGGGACCAGGATGTATAGCAGCAGCTCTATGCTACCCCCTGGTGGCAAGATGCTCACTGGCATCCCAGCTCCACCAGGTATCCTGGCTCTTACCGTGGATGCACTGTCTGCCCAAGCTCACTTATGGGTTCCCCAGCAGCGCCAAGCCTAAATAGAAATATTGGTTAACAGTGTGAGTGGCAGGAAACAAAACACAAAACTTCACTTTCTTCTGCCCAGATGACGATCATTGGTTTTGTCAATTGTGTAACTTCCTTTATTTTTTATTCTTTTGATTTTAGCACAGAGCTTATGAGCAGAGATCGGTCAAAAGGCAAATGTCAAAGACCTCCTAGACTCAAAGTACAATCCTAACAGCACAAAATACATATGCCCAGATCATCACTGTTACAACTCTAGAGTTTTTGAGAAAAGTCATTGTACCCACCAACTGTGACATTCACCTCTGCCCTGAACTGGAACCCTCAGAATGTGTCAGGGTTAGTTTGAAAGTGATTGTCCCAGAGGTACAATGCGGATGATTTAGTCTGAAGAACAGAGAAAACTGAGCGAGAACAGAGTAACAGTTCACCAGTTTGGAGGATGTTCCATGTCCCCTGAGATTAGATAAGAAATAACCTGCGGTGGTATTGGGGGTCAAGTCTTTTGGTTAAGAATTTCCTAAGAAGTGCCTAAATCTTGTACCCGGATTCTTCTTCTTTAGGGGTCACCAGGAAAAAAAATATTTGGTCAGGAATAAATGCGGTCCTTGCCCAAGGCAAGGGGGATGCATTTGATAGCATTTTGGGGTCCATTCCAGCCCTGTAAGTAGAGGTTCATTTAACAGTCTCTGTGAGTAGACAAGATGGGACAATGTGAATAGAAGCAAAAGCCAATTTACTTGTAAGATTTGGAGAGAAATGACCTCACCTATGCACAGTGCACACAGCAATCATAGGGACTGAATGCATCTCTGGGATTTCAAGTTCCCTGGTGACAGAAGCAGCCTTTAATGGAAGCTGCTTGCTGAGCTAATGGTCGGGCCCTGAGTGGAAATTCTGAGATCAATAGGCCTTTCTAAATTCAGGAAATCAAGACTGCACCTAAAGCTTAATGGTCTGATAAGAACAGCAAATACATACTGTCCTTTCCTCTCTCCCCTGCCACGCATTTAATTGGTTCACACCCCACTTTTCCTAGAAGTTAATGCTGTCATTACATGCAACCTTTGGCGAGAGGTGAGCAAGGAGAGGTGACAGATTGTGCATAGAAAATCCCATGAAAGATGGGCTTAAGGCAATCAAGCTCCACCTCATTATAAACAGCTACATTTTTAAAGAATGCTAGTGGGATCCACTCCTAAGCTGAGTCTCTTCTATGCCAAGCAGAGTCTCCACTTTGCTGAGATTGCTAATTGGGTCATGTTCCCAATTTGGAGTTACAGGTGCTTTGTTTTAAGTAAAAGTTTGAATTACACATTTTTAAAACAAATTTTTTAATCTTTATTTTTGAGAGAGAGAGAGCAAGTGGGGGAGCAACAGAGAGAGAGAGAGAGGGAGAGAGAGGGGGAGAGAGAGAGAGAGAATCCAAAGCAGGCTGGCTCCAGGCTCTGAGCTTTTAGCACAGAGTCCAACGCAGGGTTCGAACTCACAATCCTCGAGTTGATGACCTGAGCCGAAGTTGGACACTCAGCCTACTGAGCCACCCAGGAGCCCCTGAATTACACATTTTAAAAATGAGAATTCTTTCCTAGAACAATGCTTATTCAGCGGGGCATTGTAGTGAGTCTCTGAATAAGGATATTCCTTGTATTTGGCTTTTATGAAATGTCAAAGCCCAAGTAAAATATCCAGGGAAATGAAGAAAGCCTGAAGAAAATAAATCTGGAAACAAAATCATGTATCTGAAACATGATCAAACCTTGCCTGTTTAATAGGGGTTCACCTGTTTCCCATACTTTCCAGAGGCCCAGCTGAGACAGAAGTCACAGAAGAAAATACTTCTTTGTGGGGCACCTGGGTGGCTCAGTCAGTGTGTCTGACTTCCGCTCAGGTCATGACCTTATGGTTCGGTTTGTGAGTTCGAGCCCTGTGTTGGGCTCTGTGCTGACAGCTCAGAGCCTGGAACCTGCTTTGGATTCTGTGTCTCCCTATCTGCCCCTCCCCCATTCATGCTCTATCTCTCTCTCAAAAAAAAATAAAAATAAAATTTTTTTAAATAAAAAAAAAAGAAAGAAAGAAAGTACTTCTTCGTGAACTATAGAG
This sequence comes from Neofelis nebulosa, assembly GCF_028018385.1. Classification (NCBI taxonomy): domain Eukaryota; kingdom Metazoa; phylum Chordata; class Mammalia; order Carnivora; family Felidae; genus Neofelis; species Neofelis nebulosa. Next base: position 41,003,522 of record NC_080787.1, read on the forward strand.
AACTTCTGGTCAAGTGAGGCTTCTGAGGGACAGCCAAAGTGCCAGTCAGCAAAGGGCTAGACAAAGCTGCTCCTCAGATCAGAAGAATTTTCAGCAAGGGCCGGAACACACGTGGTTGGCTACAAAGTGTGTTTCATGAGAACATCCCCTCTGTACGCTCCTAAAACTGAAACTTACCTCATTCTATTATTTTTTAAAATTATTTATTTAAAGTAATCTCTATACCCAACGTGGGGCTTGAACTCATAACCCTGAGGTCAAGAGTTGCATGTTCTTCCAACTGAGCCAGCTAGGCACCACATCTCATTCTATTATTGCTATTGCTTGTTTTATTTTGTCCACCAATCCCCCTCCCAGCTAGACTGTATGCTCAGCGCAATGGGAATATGTCTGCTTTTTCCCTCAAGTGCCTACCAGGGAGCTGGCATTCAATGAGTAAAAGTTAAATTTAAATGGAGCTAAGGTTTGGCTATAGTAAGCAAATCAGGCAAGAAAGAAAAAAAAATTTCAGCAATAAGCATCCATTATTTAAGAATATCTCATAAATATTAAAGTTACTGTCAGAATGAGTGAATAACTGAATTCTGAAGTTGAAATCCTACTGAGGAATCACTAATTTCTTAAAATTTTAAAAGTTTCAGAAAAAAAGTATTGGCTTAAAACTAGACTCCTCTTACTCATCAGTATGATCCATAAAAAAAAAAAAAAAAGTATTTAATGGTTTGCTTTGGTCCAATTTTAGTGAAGCCAAACACTAACTTTGTACTGGAAGAGGAAGAACGACTGAAATCATGTCTGGTTACCCCTATTTACATAATTTCTCACCAGAGGCCCACAGGCAAAGAAAGGGACTGCTTACTCCAGAGCCCTCAGAATATAAGAAACAACCCACGCAGCCAATAAGTCTAGAGTTCCACTTCCATAGCTCTCATCTGAACACACTCAGGAATTTTTTTCTTGCTGAATTCATCATAAATAACCCACTTACCAAATCTACCAATCTACCTCCCCTCGCCTGTCACTTAGGACTCTGTCTTCTCTTAATCTTCCTTCATTAAGTGGGAGCAGAATAACTGAGGAGAATGGAAGATGGTGATGGGCAATGGGGATCTGTTTCTGAAAAGCAGGTATTTTAAAGCTATTTTATTTTTCATTACCATTAATTTAAAGCAGAAAACACAAAACAAAAACAAAAAAACAATGAAAAAACAAACATCATCAACAGCAACATAAAAACCCAAAAAACAAAAACTTGCAACTTAAATTTTTCAGGGGGGAAAAATGCTTTATAGCATATATGAAAAGACTTAAAGAGAACACTTATTTTAACACACCATTCCTTCAAACAGCTGGGTGTTTTAAAGTTATCTCCCCGATCCCTTTCTACTGCTTTACAAGTGCCTCTCTCAAATAATGAGACAAACAGCTCTCTTTTTTGAGTATGTACTTTTTATAAAGGGCATCATATCCACACTGAGTGTCATTCAAGGGGTTTCACCAAAACCAAAGAGAAGTTCAATGATAAAACCGCAGCAGAAGATTGGGGAAAGAATGCAGAAGTTCACAGCCACAGAACTAACCTGCAAGCTGTTCTTATAAGGTCTTGGGCACTTGAAATCAAACCCACGAGCCCATGTCCAGAGGCTATGAGGGAGCCATGTGGGAGGCTAGCTGCAAGAGAGCAGGGCCTATCTCCCCTCGAGGGGTCTAAACTGTAACTCGCGTTCCAACTGCTCTGCTGTCAGGGTGCCCTGGATGGCTTCGCAGCCTGGGTTGAATACCGAGTAGGCGCTCTTCTCTCCCTCTTTCCTCTCTTCGGGGCCTCGTGTCCCGACATACATCCAGTAGAACAAGGAGAGGACAAAATAGGCCAGGCCAAATTCCAGTTCCACAAACAATCCCAGCAAGACCAACCAGAGAAGAACCTTCAAGAAAGTGATGTTGATCAGGAAAGACTGGTCCTGTGGTGAAGGCAGAGGAATGGCTTCGTTCCGTGGTGGCTGTGACGTGCTGCTCCCCGGCTGAGCCACTTCCTAGGTCACACAAACAAACAGAAGTAAGAATAAAGGGTAATGGGGCTCAAAGGATAAAAACCAATCTGGAAAGACAGCTCTCATTGCTCTGGGAAGGCCTCCGGCTCATTGATTTCTATTTTCTTGCTCTGCTCCCTAAAACAATCATCTCCAAAGAGCTCACGTGCCCTGTTCCAACTGAATCAAAACTGATCTGCACTTAGTGAGCTGTGACCTGATAAAATCCTTACAGCATTCAGGTGGATTCCCATTCATGGGAGTCATTTCCTCAGATCAGTCTGCTGCTAACAAGAGCTAATTTGTGCCCCATAGAGAAACTCCCCAGTAAGTGATAATGCAGCAGCCACACCTAGGGCTTCACACACAGAGTCAATGCTTATTGACTGGATTAGATGAGCTACAGTTTTGTGAGTGGCATGAGTCTAAAATGAGGACTACATGAAACCAGAAACAAAAATCCCTTTCACTTCTTAAAAACAAATCACCATTATAGCCACAACCTTTCCATCCCAGGACTGTCTTACACACCACCAAGCCCAGGCAGTGTCTCCTAACTGGACTCCTTACCTCCTCCCCGCCTGGACTCTCCAAAACATCCTATGTATAGCTGCTAAATGAACTTCCTAAACCCCCCCCCCCCCACCTTCTGTTCACAAACCTTCAACAAATTTTACTGCCTACAGGTTAAAATGTAAACTTCTTGGGCTGGAATCCATGCAAGGCCTTCCATTTATTCAACAGATAGAAATGCCAGTACACAGGCCCCTGGGTTGGGTGCGAATGGGAGATACAGATATTCAGATAGCTTTAGGGAGGCTTGATCTCTAGTCCACTATTTTCCAAAATTTTTTGGGTATGATCCATAATAAGAAATACATTTTGTACTGTGACCCCACATATATATGTGTGTGTGTGTATGTATATATATGTATATATGTATGTATGTATGTATGTATGTATATATGAAAAAGTTTCACAAATCAACAAATATCTTCACCACACATGAAATTCTCATCTTCCATTCCACTTTTTTAAAATTTGTTTTTAACAGAGGACTAGATCCTCTAAACTGATTTCACCACCCACTAACGGGTCACAACGTACAGTCTGTAAAACAATGATCTAAAAAACTAACTGTACGATACAATCCACAATCCACTGTTCTACTCCAGTTCAACAGGGCTTACTACCCAAAGACACTGCCCCCCCTTGTATCCTGCTCTGCTTCCTCTCCATTCTCAGCTCTGTGCCTTCCTTCCAGGCCAGCATGACTGGTGAACTGTGTATGCTTGACCTCTGCAGCTATCAAGGAGGGATTCCCCCTCTGCCTCCCAGAGCACTTACTGCCTCTTTGTCTCATTGAGCACCAAACTATATGCTCATTAAGTGTTGTGTTTTTAAGCTTATGTATTTATTTTGAGAGAGTGCAAGTGGGGGAGTGGCAGAGAGAGAGAGAGAGAGAGAATGAATCCCAAGCAGGCCCCACACTGCCAGCAGAGCCCAATGCAGGGCTCGAATTCATGAACTGTGAGCTTGTGACCTAAGCCGAAGTCAGACACTTAACCGACTGAGCCACCTAGCCACCCCAAGTGTTTTTCTTTTAATACAGTTCACATGTGTCCTTAGATTGCTACCAGGAGGCCAATGGACTACCATTTATCTTTCAGTGTCTCCAGAGCCAAAGAGAGCACCCCATACGTAGGTTCTCAATACAAAGCATAACTTTTAGTTCATGTTTTCAATTATATCCCCATTCCTCCCATGATAACTTAAAATGGGACCACAAATATTATCTGGTCTTGATAAAAAAATATAGGTCATCTGCTTTACATTAAATTCTGTTTTGTTGCAACCTTCTTTTCTAGTGTTAAGGTTGTAATTATTACCTTTTCTGTTAGACTGGAAAAGTCCTTAACATGCCATCAGCAACACACCCTCTCCTGACACACACACGTTTGTTAAGTAAATAAATGTCCCTTTCAGATTTGACCAGTGTGCACAATAGAGAAATCACTGAAAGTCTCAGCAGGGAACTAATATAATCTGATTTATATTTAAGACTACTCTGGCTGACAGAGAATGGGCTACAAGGCTAGAAGCAGGGAAATTGTGAGTAGCTCACGCAGGAGGCTCAGTGAGAGAGAAGGGCCAGGCATAACTAGGGTGGTGACACAGAAGTCAGAGAGAAATGACTGAAGAATGCAGAATACATTTTGAATTTGTACAACTTGAAATTTACTGTAAACTGAATTTATCATTGAAGGAGTATAAAAAGAATAATGCTTATGGCCATGATTTCTGGCACACCTTTGAGACACCCCATCTCCCATAATCAGGAGATAAGCACTGTTAATCCCAATTTACTGATAGGGAAACACTGAGATGTTAAGTAACTCCCCTAGAGTCACACAGCTAGTGATAGAGAGGAGACTGGTGTAGGATCCCAGCACAGCCTCCCTCCAAAGCTCTTTGTACTTAATTAGGGGCCTTTATGAGGAATGGTAAAGGGAAGGGTTAGAGAGCTAGGAGATGGGGGAATGGGTCAAACCAACTGGCAAAGGGAACAAACAAGAGGAGAGATATAGAAATTCCTCTACCTCCTTTGGCATTTGCTTTAGGACCAGCGTGGCTTCTGCTATAAGAGCTGTGTATGGAAGTGTTTGTGGTCGTCACCGCACATAGAGGCATAGTTTAGGGCAAATACTTCCATTTCTCAAATACCAAGCTGCTTACCACCTCAGGGCCTTTGCACCTATGGTTCCTTTTGAGAGGAATGCCCCCTTCCCCTCACATGACCTGGATGGTTCCCTCCTCTCCTACAAATCTCAGCAAAAATGTGACCACATGTGCCCTTGTCCTTGTCCTGGGTTTCTCGAAGAGTGGCTTCTTCTTATGAAACGCCATTTCCTCAGGGAGGTCCTCCCTGCCCACCCAATTTAAAGTAGCACTCTGCACCTCTCACCCCCAGTTCACTATCATAGCATCCTGTTCTTCCCCCCTTTCATAGCATTCATCATTCAGCTTTGTTTATCATCTGCTGCCCCAAATGCAAGTTCTGTGAGAACAGGGCTTCATCTGCCTTTATCCCACTGTTTCCCAGATTCGGGACAGTAGCTGGAACAGACTGGGCACAGGATATAATTTTGCTGAATAAATGAATGAATGATGGCAAGGAAAGGGAAGAAATTAGAAGGTGATTCCTGGGTTTGAGGGAGTGATGCAAAGGCTGTGTTTAGCCAGGTGACTCCAAAGGAGAGCATTTGAGCAGTGGGTCAGTCCAAGCCAAGGCTGGAGGGGCAGAGTCACCGGATGAGAGAAGATACCTTGGGGCTAGAAGGTGCTGGGGACTGCTGCAGGGTATGCCTGGGCAGGGAGACAGGGGGCTTCTGTGGGGTTGAAAAAAGTCACAAGCATTTTGGTCCCAATGTGGAACAAGCTTGTCACAGAAAGAAATGTTTGATCTTGGGGACTGCTTTCTTCAAGCTGAATTCGAGTGGAGGAAGGAGGATATGGATGCTTCCTTATCAATGACAACCAAGAAGCAATTACAAATAGAAGGCTAGAGAAATTTCTGACAGCCACTGTGTGTCTCCAAAATGATTAAGAGAGATGGATTGTAAATTGGGAGAAAGAAAAAAACAATTTAATGAGAATTTTCACACCAGAGCAAACCCAAGAATGATAACTGAGCCAATGAAAATAAGCTTAAGACAGAGTCCCTTATGAAAAACAGAGTAATTAATAAGAACAACTGGAGATCCAGCATTTCCTGTCATCCTTTTGTCAGGACATCAGCTTTTAGGTTTTTTTTTTTTTTTTTTTTTTTTTTAATTTTTTTTTTTTCAACATTTTTTATTTATTTTTGGGACAGAGAGAGACAGAGCGTGAACGGGGGAGGGGCAGAGAGAGAGGGAGACACAGAATCGGAAACAGGCTCCAGGCTCCGAGCCATCAGCCCAGAGCCTGACGCGGGGCTTGAACTCACGGACCGCGAGATCGTGACCTGGCTGAAGTCGGACGCTTAGCCGACTGCGCCACCCAGGCGCCCCAGCTTTTAGGTTTTTAATAATGTAAACTTTCTCCAAGTTCAGCTTCTCTGGGTCCAATTCAATGATCTCATACTCCTTTGGAAATGAGACACACAGGCAAAAACTCATTGTGTGGGCTAGACATTGTTTTTTAACTGTGGAGAGGAAAAAGGGTAAGGGAAGTAGATTCTAAAATCTTAACCAATTGTGCTCAGTGAGTTCTAATCAACAATGAAGTTATCCTGAGATAAACCGCATGCAAGGAAATAGATTGTCTGAACCCTGCTGCACTCTCTTTCTGCAAGTCTGACGGAACCCTGCGTGTTATGGAGAATAGTATCTAATCAAAACTGAGTAACCATAAGTTCTCCTTGGTTTAAAAAAATTGCCTAAAACCAGATGTTGTGCAATAATAAACGAACTAAGAGAAATAATTTTAAGAGGAGTAAGATACATTTCTGCTCCAATACATTTTCATTTTCAAAAGGAATTTTTTGGCTCCTATTACACTTTTGAGATAGGAAGGCTTTGTCACAGACTGTCTCAAGGCACCTATTTTCCCTCCATGTTGTGTCCTGTATTCCAACATAGATAATCTAATCTCACACACAGGGCACCTTGCCACTCTACTCCTGAGTGGAAACGAAATGAAAATACAAGATGTGAAATGAAAATACCAAGCTCATCTGAACATTAAGAGAATACTAAAGAATCAAAGGGTGGAAAGGCTATCATACTAATCTAAATAATGCTTTCACCTGAAAATTCACCAGAGAACTTGAGTAAGTTTCCCTAGTTAATAGAGGTGCACAAGCATCTGCGGCCTCTGGCAGTTACACAAACCACACTTTTGCACGTTTGTATTCAAATGTTATTTCTACAGCACAGGCTTTCTGGGCTACTGGCTGCATGTGTCCCAGGTGCGAAATGAAAGGAAGCCTTCATTACTGCCACTTTTTAGCAGTATCCAATTAGACCTTTACCCTCCATTAGCGGAGGGCTGCAAATGAAAGCGGTGGTGAAGTTCCCGGAGGCTACAGGGCATCACAATAACTCAACTCGCTGTGAGTAACTCAAGGGCAGAGGTGTTTTCTTCCAGGACCCTAGACCATCGCTTCCCGACCGGAATCAGGATCTGCGTGGGTCGCGGGCTGGAAAGAAAATGTCAAAGCGAAGGATCAGTGCAGACACGTGTGGCCCGAGATGCCAGGCTCCGGCCCTCAACAGTCGGGAGGCGCCGGCAGCCCCGCCCCGCCAGCGAAGGTGGGAACCAGAGGAGGGGACTGGACTCCCGCTCCTTCGCGTGGTGGGCGGGGACGGCTCCTCGGTGGGGGCGTGGCCTGAAGGCCGCCACGCGGTGGGCGGGCAGTGGGTGTGGCCTCAGCCGGATTTTACTGGGTGGACACGACAGCGTCCCTGAAGCTAGGTCCCGGGGGGCGAGGCCTTCCTCTCACCTGAGCGAGGCTGGGCTGCGCCCGGATATTCGCGGGCCTCGGTTTCCACACCAGGAACCGTTTTAGCCAGCCTGGAGCTGCCTTTGGAGTCGCAGCTGCTTCCGCCTTCTTCCCTGAGGTTTGTGCACTCCGGCTCGAAGTGTTGGGTTCGGCCGCCAGCCCGGCCCGTTTCCTGGCCTCTCGGAACTCGGCTAACCGCTGTTCCATGGCGCGCGCCTCGCTCCCCGCGCGCCCTGGAGCGCGCACCCGCCGGCCGGGCTCCTGCCCTCCGCTTTGCCCGGCGCCTGGCCGCAGTGCGCCTGCGTAGCGGCGGCTCTGTGCCGCGCGTGCGTGCTGGGGGCCAGGGACTCCGCGAGTACCAGTGTTTGTGACGTTCGTTGGGCTGAATGTACAGCTAAAAATGCCCTCTAAACGCTAGTGGACGGAGTGTCAACCTCTGAGGGCAAATGGCTAAGCATCCAAAGCATAGGGGCGCCTAGCTGGCCTAGTCAAAAGAGCATGCGACTCTTGATCTCAGGGTTAGAGTTCAAGACCCACCTTGAGTTAGAGATTACTTAAATAAAAACTTTAAAAAAATTTTTTTTAAAGCATAAAGACTGTTCCATTGGCCCCCTCTCTTCCGCGGGCTCTTCCGAGGAAAGTTCTCCAAGTGCTCCATCTCACTTCTGGGATCTAAAGGGAACATCCCTTTAGCAGTTAGGCGCTAGTATTGCAGGCCAGTTTCAAAAGGTGGTCCCAGGGCATTAGAGAAGGCCCATCATATCTGGGAGTTCTGGTGCCAAAAGGAACACAGTATAGTCTCCCCTTTTCCTTTTGATACGCCGATCTTAGCACTTGGAGGTGACTCACCTCTCGCATAGCAGACAGGCAGGCCATACAGATCATTGTCACTGCTTTTACCACAATGCAAACTACCTCTCGATGTGTCTAGATAGGTCAGAGACTTAAGAAAAAAACACTTTTATCAGTGTGCAACTTAAAATACACAAATCTTAAGTGTGGGGCTCAGTAGGTTTGTAATTATGAATACACCTCTGTAAGTATTGTACTATCTAGAAAAAGAACGTTTCTAGTACACTGAGGAGCCCCTTATCCCCTCTCCCAATCACTATTCACCCAAAAGACTCAGGTGTCTGTTAGATTTTTAAAGCTCTAAGCATCTAGCGAAGTGCCACTCACATAATTGAGACTCAAGTATTTCTTAGATCTTGCTGAGTTTTTGAGTCAAGAAACTAGATGAAGTAGAATGGAGTCTCATTGATTTAACAAATATTTGTCAAGACCGTGCTGTATGTCAGGTGTTGTGTCTGGCACTAGAGATGCTGGGATGAATGAAATACATCCGTTTTATTAGCACTTACTTACATTCTAAACAGACAAATGCGTAACTACATATTTATATTTAATGTAATGTCAGATACTGACTAGTGCTATGAAGAAAAATAAAGTAAGGAATAGAGATGGTGGGACTATTTACAGCTGATGACCAGGGAAGACTTCTCTGAGGAATTGCCATTCCCACAGAGACCTAAGTGAAATGAGTGAGGCATGCAGGTATCTGGAAAAGAATGTTTCAGTGATAGGAAACAGCAAGTGCGAAGGTTCTGAGACCCTAAGTGTACGCTTGACTTGCTTATAGAACATCAGGGAGGCCAGTGTAACCAGTGCAGAGGGAAGAAAATAGTAGAAAATAAATACTCACAGATATCCAGATGTGAGGCCCTATAGGCCAACGTGAATACTTTGTATTGCATTCTGAGTGTGATGGTAGTGACTGGAAGATTTTGAATAGGAGACGACATGACATGACATTTTTAAAGGAGTACACAGGCTGCTTCAGATGGGGTCCTGGAAGAGTGCAAGGGTAGAAGAAGGAAAACCAGTTAGGAGCACAGTAGGACAAGAGAGACTGGCTGTTTGGGCTACAGTAGTGGTAATGGGGGTGGTCAGATTCTGAATATATTTTGAAGAGCTGAGCCACGTAATGTGTGGATTGATTGGATGTGGAATGTGCAAAAAAGGAATCAAGCATGATCGATTTCTGCCATTCTCTCTCCCTCCTGACCACATACCCTGAGCAACCAAGGGAATGGTGCTGGGACCCTCTACTGAAATGAGGGAAGACTAGGAAGGGAGGAGTATGGGATGAACATGGAGAGCTTTGTTTTTGGCGTGCCAAGATGCTTGTTTGAGATGCTTGTTGGATATCCAATGTAGGCAATTGGATGGTGAAAATGAGTTCAGGAAAAAGTCAGGACTGGAGAAACATACTGGGAATCATCCACATGTATGATATTTAAAGCCATAAAACTAGAAGAGATCAAATAGAAGGTGAATGTGGATAAGGAGGAAAGATATTGGAGGACTGAGCCCTGAATAGAGATGGTTTGTAAGACAGAAAAGAATGGGGTCATTATAACGCAATGACCTTTGATAGAGAAACCACAGAGAAAATTTCTTGCCCATCTTGGTGTCTGGAGTAGGTCTGCTTCTCTCGAGAGACTGGAGGTTCTTTTATTGATTGTGTTTCCCACTTGATAATCACTCTGAGACCTTAGAGCTATATTTATGGTCTACTTCTAGTGGGTATTTACACTTAAGGCATGTAATTTGTGGGCTCTTGTAATCAGGGTCCCTGGCAGGAAAAATAACACTTCCAAACAGATTAAGTAGGGAGAGTTTCATGAAGGAGTTATTACAAAGGTGTGACATGATTAAGGGAGCCAGTCGGGGATGGTTCACAGGAAGTGTTACCAGCCTCTGGGCTTCAAGCAACAAGAGGACACAGTGGTCATCAGACCCCTTGAGACCTGTACTATAGGAAAAGCCCAAGAAAGGGGAGCCCTTCAAGGAGGACAGACCAGGTAGGGAAGGAGGGAAAAAGGATCAGAAGGAGCAAATGGAGACTATCCAGCCAAGTACTAATGCCATTTCAGGCCCATCTTGCTTTGGTAACCTGATTTTCCCTTTGCCTTGTCTTCTGATTTATTATATGTTGATTTTGTCTCAGAACTTTGTAAACCTCTTTAAATCCTTTTCTGGAAAAGGTCGAAAGAATGAAAAGTTATGGTGAAAGAGATGAAGAACAATTCCTGCTGCATTAAAAACTTATATTTTCTTTTTGGATAAGATTATAAAGGAAGTCAATAAGAAAGGTCCCAAAGTGTGCTTAATGTGTGAATTTAATTTTTATTATAAAATAGTTTGTACATAATGAATTTAGTGTATATGTATGTGTATACACACATACACACACACACACCTGGGGCCAATTGGTATATTTATACATATATATCATATTTGTACATTAAAAGGAATAAAATATTCACATGCCCTGTGATATATTAAGTATTTGGCCTCAATACTTCATTTTTTGCATCTGTGCCATAAAAGGCAGAGTATACTTTCCCATTCCTTGACTTTGAACTCAGCCACACAGGTTGCTTTGGCCAATAGAATAATGGCAACATTATGCAAGCAGAGGCTTGAAGCATCTTTGTCTTATTGAATGCACCCTCTTAATACTCTGTACTGCCATGAGTTGAACTTGTAACGGCTAGCCAGCTGGTCTAAGAATAATGAGAGTCAGGTGGATATATAGTCACCCAGCTGACATACAGACCTGCAGTTTAAAGCTGAGGTGCCCAGCTGAGCCCAACCTCAAATAGCTGACCCTAGCTTACCCCAAGAGGTATAAAAAAATAAATGCTTATTTTATGTCACAGAAATTTTGTGGGTTTTATTACACAGAAAAAGCTACTCAAGAATAAGAACATTTCTCTGTGTGCTTGTGGTCCATTCCTGACTCCTTCCCACCTCTTCAATCTACTAACGTAGTGAGTTACATTAATAGATTTTCTGTTAAAACATCCTACATTCAAACTCAGTCACTTTATAAAATACAAAATTCAAAGCTAGATTCAGTTTAGTAATTTTTAAAGGACTTTTGCATCCGTGTTCATTAATGAGATTATTTTCTGTAGTTTTCTTTTCATGTACTATATTTGAAAGGTTTTGGTTTTAGGATTATACTAGCTTTATAAAATAAGCTGAAGGGTGGCTCCATCTTCTCCCCCACTCCCATTTTCTAGAACAGTTTGAATAAAATAGGAATTAACCTATTTCTTGAAGGTTTGGTAGGACTTTGTAGTAAAAGAAACACCAGAAAACTGGTGTTTCCTTAATCAAGTAAATAAACGTAAGCTACAGTTAAATGGACTAGTCAACACAGCCTTACCAAAAAAGTATTAAGAAATGGATTGACATTAGTCTGTCCTGTCTGATGTTTTTGGGAGTGGCCTGGATGAAAATTTTAAAAGGCATTTTATCATAAATTCAGGTGACAAAAATTTAGTAGAGAAGATCTATAATTATGTCTGTAGGGAAAACTGAAATAAATTTGATCCAATTTTTCATGTTGAAAATATTGTGGAGATGCTTGGAGGGAACTCCACCTCCTTCTAGATTTGCATTTGTGTTTTTATGTCTTTGTTTTTGTTTCTTAGTCATCTGCTTGAGACCAGTTTGTTTCAATAGGATTCATAGCTTTTCCCTGACCACAGACTGGAGGGGAGGGGGGCGTGTGTTGTGGGTGCTTCAGCTGCTACAGTCGATCCTGTTGTCATAGTGAGAAAGGATCCCCCCCATGTTCTATGCTCTTTCAGGTCCTATCCCTGTAGGTACTGCATGTTGGGTTCTTAGCACTATGCTTTATATGACAAGCCATAGCATATGCAGAGCAGAGTGACCTGGATAATGATCTTTCTAGAGCAGGTTTCTCAGCCTTGGTTCTTTAGACCTTTGGGCCAGATAATTCTTTGTTGTGGGGGCTGTCCTGTGCCTTGTAGCACTCTTACCAACATCCTAGGCCACAGCCCATTGCTGCCAGTAATGCTCCCTACTAGTTTTAACAGCCAAAAATGTCTCCAGACAGTGTCACGTGTACCCTGGGAGTCAAATTTGCCCCAGGTTGAGAATGACTAGTTTAGAGACCATATTGTAGTAAGAGTGGTAAGGACAGTGGGTGATTTGGGCCAGAGAAGAGGAGTCATAGTGAAAATATACCAGTTATTTTTAGAAACTATTAAAAGAGATATGGGGGGGGGGGAGGGGAATCATTCTATGGGGCTCCAAAAGGCAGAATTGAGGCCAACGGTCAGAAATTACAAGGTAATATATGGTGCACCTGGGTGGCCCAGTCAGTTGAGCCTCTCTTAGTTTCAGCTTAGGTCATGATCCCAGGGTCATGAGATCAAGCCCCACGTTGGACTCCACACTGAGCAGGGAGCCTGCCTAAAATTCTGTCTCTCTCTCTCTCTCTTCCCTGCTCGTGTGCTCTCTCTCTTTCCCAAATAAAAGAAAAAAAAAGAAAAGAAATTACAAGGTAATATATATGGAAGCTTTAAAAAATTAAAGGATTTTTCAGCAACTGACTTATTTCCAGTGACAGCATGGCGTCCTCAGAGTAGTGAGCTCTCCCCAGTACTAGCAGTATTCAGTCAGAAGGTGACCACTATCTCTCAGGAATGTTGTAGAGGGGCTTTCTGAACTGGAGAGATTTGGTTAGCCTAAATGGAATACTTTGGGGCATCAGGCTAAGAATATGTCATATAAGGTGTTGGTACCACTGGGGCAGAACTCACTATGGCTGCACCTGCTGATGGCTTATTTCTATAAGTACCTGCGGGCTTTCTCTGGCTGCATGAATGTGTTCAACTAGTGCATGAGGCACACTGGCAGCAGTTGGAGGGTATTCCCACCACCCCTCAAAGAGCCTTCAACCAACTGGGGGTGGGAGTTGGTAGATAAATACCCCAGCTCCCTCACTCCTTTTTTTCTCCCCCCTCACTCCTCATGGGTTATGACTCTGAGGTACCTTCCACAGAGTCTCCCAGGGATCTTCAGAAGAAAGGAGCCTCAGTTGCCCACAGCAGTACCTGCTCATTAAAGCATCCTATATCACTTTTCTTCCCTTTCCTGTCTCACTTTCCTGCTGTCCAGTCAGTGCTCTCGGGACTCACTTCCTCAGTAAACTTCTTCCATTCAAATCATTATCTTAAGATCTTCTTCCAAGAGAATCTAAGGCAAGAACACACTGCAAGACCTAAGCAAGGCAGAAAGGGCAGTAAACCAGAAGGCTAGTTGGTAGTTCACATTTACTAGACCCCTGTCTTGAAGTTTAAAGCAAGCAAAACAGGGATTTTGACTAGCACAGTCCAAGGAGAATATTTGGAGATGGGAATAAAGAAGTTAAAAAAGAGGAAGAGAAGGCCACAGTGCTTCAACTAAAGCAGCCTGGGCCAGCTTCTGGGAAGATGGGTTGGCTTACGTGTTATGTTGAGCCCCGTGGAGAGCAGGATCCAGTCATTCTATGATTCAATCCTCCAAGGACTTTAGAGACCAATTAGTCAGCAAGTGTTGACTAAAAACTTGTTATAGGCCAGGCCCTGTGCCAGGCTTTGAGGATGCAGAGAGGTATAAAATACAGTCCCAGCCTTTAGGAGTTTAAGGTCTAGTTGAGGAGGCAGACTCATTAAAAGACAACTATACATGAAGGTCTGGGAGAGCAGAGGAGGGTCACTAACTCAGGCTGGGGAAAAGTATGACTTCCTTAGACTTAAATATGGGGAAACTGAGGTCAGCAAAGGCAAGCTGATGAGGTATAATCCCTGGGCATTGCTGTAGACAATACATATTTCTGGCGATAGTTTCTTTCTTTATAGAACTACCTTTTGCATTTGCATTGGAAAATGTTGCCGCATGACCCCCTTGACCCGCCCCCCCCCTCCACTTCTTCTTGGCTTAGTGGTCACAACTGCTTTTGCTTGACAGCTACTGCTGGTTTGAGCTTTGCCTTTTTTGTCCCCTACCCAATTTATAGGGATCCTGTGTTCCTAAAGAGCCCAGCATTCTCTGCAGTTTTTCCCAGTCAGTTCTGCCCAATCCCATTATCTGAAGCTTCCTCATTACCTCCTTCAGCCCGTCTTTAAATCCCTTTAGCTCCCAAATCTCAGGTTTTGACAGTTTCCCTGCCCACCTGACTTGCCCTGCATTATTCTATTTTGAGTCCTTTTGTGCTTAGCTCTGATGCTCAGAGAAATGCCTCCGGGGTTTGTAGGACAGATGATCAGACAAAGCTCACAGAATTATAGCAAAGATAATCTATATGTAAATCCCATCCCCAAACTCTTCTTAAAATGATCTCTCAGTATTTGGAGAAGAACATTTTGCAAGTTGAGGATGCACAAAATGCCATAGGTGTTGTGTTTCAGGTAAGCTTGTTCCTCCCTAGTTATATATGGGAATAAACTTGGGAGGAAGGCAAGCTTTTGCCCTTTTAAGTCCTTTGAGGGGTGCCTGGGTGACTCAGTTGGCTGAGTGTCTGACTCTTGGTTTCAGCTCAGGTCATGATCCCAGGGTCATGGGAACGAGCCCTGCATCAGGCTCTGCACTGAGCATGGAGCCTGCTTGGGATTCTTTCTCTCCCTCTACCCCTCTCCCTCTCTCCCTCTCTCCCTCTTAAAAAAAAAAAAAAAAAAAGTCCTTTGAAGAAGTGGGCTGTTTTGCTAAAATATATGCACAAGTGCCCAGAATGGTGTATATCCTAATTCTTTTTTTTTTTTTTTTAATTTTTTTTCAATGTTTTTTATTTATTTTTGGGACAGAGAGAGACAGAGCATGAACGGGGGAGGGGCAGAGAGAGAGGGAGACACAGAATCGGAAACAGGCTCCAGGCTCCGAGCCATCAGCCCAGAGCCTGACGCGGGGCTCGAACTCACGGACCGCGAGATCGTGACCTGGCTGAAGTCGGACGCTTAACCGACTGTGCCACCCAGGCGCCCCCTAATTCTTGACAAGAATAGCTGCTCCTGCATTTCTCTCTAGCCATTGACCTTCCAGAGTCTTGCCTGAACATGGGGGTTAGGGGTCCAAATGGACCCATCTTTCATCCTAATAGCATTAGCTGCTGCTAAGGCTTGGAGGGAAAGCTGGCCCCTTCTGCGTGACTTAGCAGCAGGAACACTGCCAGGGCGCCTGACTCTGCCTGGTTGTCGCCTGCTCAGCTCTTAGTCATTTCCATGTTCTGCACCCTGGGGAGCCATTATTGCTCCTGTAGTAAGGTGGACATGATGGAGGTGAAGTGAGGCAATTCTTACCCAACATCCGGCCTCCTTCCAACTTGTGTGTTACTTTTCTAGACTCGTATCCTACAGAAAGGAGATTTTCTATCTAAATTCTTCCTGAAACAAACAAACAATCACACTTTTTTTTAACCTTGAGGACCAGTTGAGTAATTCACTATCAACAACGAATACTTGTTGCGCTCCAATAATAGTTGATCTTTGTGGAGTGATTTCTGTGTGCCAGGTACTCTGCTATACCCTGAAAATCATTATGCTTTTTAATTTTTCTCAACAACTCTTCAGGAGTGCACCTGGACAGAGATGAAGTGATTTGATGTCATACAGCAAGCAACGAGCAGGGCCAGGATTCGAGCCTGGGTCTGACTCCAGAGCCCAGGAATCCACTTATTCTGCCTTCTCCTCTGTGCAAACCACTTTCAAGGTTCTATGAATACAAACAGGTATACATTTTGATCCCTGGCCTTCAGAAACCTTACAGACATGCTGAGAAGATGAAACGAGAACATGAAATGCTAAATAATGCCCAGCACCATCTGCTAAGTGTTCTGCCCATGGAACAGACAGGCAGGAACTTATCAGGCAGAGGAGAAGATCTGTGAGGCCAGGGTGGTCTAAAAGGCTCCATGGAGGAGCATGGCATTTGACTGGCCTTGACAGACAGAGAGAACTTAGGTAAGCTGACAGGAGGAAATCAACTAAAGTACAGAGGACTTCGAACACATGGGTTCAAGTCCCAGCTCTGACATTATCTGTACAATCCAAGGAAAGTCCTTATCCTCTACTGCCCCATTTCCTTTACTATAAAGAGAAAGGCTCAAAAGGTGACATGGAATAGTGGGGAGAGCAGAAGTTTGGAACCAGAAGAAGCCTCAGAGAGGTGGGGAGGGAGGGGGTAGTGATTTAAGGGGGCCGGGATGTTGACAGAATTCTCTCTTGACAAGTAGTGGTTCCCTGAGTAATCACTATGATAATCCATTGAGTGGTAAAAGTCAAACAAATAAAAAAAACCCTAGCTTCTAACTTTTATTTTGCCTTAAGCAAGGCAAATTGTCCCTCTGTTTCTTTATCTATAAATGGAGGGATGATACCTCACAGGAGGGTATCAGGATGAGCTGAGCTGATAGAGGGTGCCTGGAAGTACCTGAATCATTGTAGATGCTTAGTCAACATAGACAGCTAAGAGAGTAGGAAACCAGCATGTCCATACCCAATGGGTAACCAAAGGCCTGGGAAGAAACAGAGGGAAGAAAAGAACATCTTCCTAAGCCAGACATAATGGAATGCATGTGGAGAATTGGTATGTTGGTAGGTTTTTAGACCAAGGAAGATACTATTCATCTGAGATGGTTGAATTCAGATTGTTTCCATGTCAAAAAACTGACATATCGCTTCTGTTTCTGTCTTCTTCCCTGACTCCTATCATCCTCCAGAGCTTGTTTGAACTAAAATAAACCTCTTCCATTACCTTAATAGGCTTGGGTTAAAAGTACTCAAGTGACCTCACTTTGAGGTTGGTTTGAGGTGGTATTGATAGGCCTGTCAATCAGCCAGCCTCCCACAGTCTATTTATAGGAGCCATTGGGCATTCCTGTCCACCTCACAAAAAATCTGGCTGGCCAGGATACTGGAATGAGCCCCTTTATGAATCTGGGATTTCCATTAGGAAGTTAATAATAGGGGAAACCATATAATAATAGGGGAAACCATGTGGCACTTATCATTGGCTTTCAGTCTCCTTCCTTACCAGGAGCTGCTCAAGACATGGAGAGATTGCACAGTGAGGGATTCTCTGATTGGAGTTTTTATCACAACACCACACCCTCTTTTTTTCTACCCCCCCCCCCACAAAACCCACTCCCAAGCTCAAGCCTCATTACTCCCTGCTGCCCCTTAAAACCCTACTCTTTATGCCAGTTTATAATTTCTCAAACGTGCTATGTTGTTTCCTGGCTCTATACGTTTGTCCACACTTTTTCTTTTTATCTGGGACACACTTTCCTCCCTCCTCAGCTATTAAGTGATACTCGTCTTACATACTTAAATATCTCCTTCTCTAGAAATTGTCCTAGATATTCCCCAGAATATCTTGTTCCCCAGATATTCTTCTAGCACCAACTGTATCCTCTTTATGAGTAGCCTTTATGACCTGGATTACAGCGGTTGGTTTCTAGTAGGTTATAGTTTAAGATTATTGAGTAAAGACCAAAAATAATAGTAGCTTGAACCAGATAGAAGTTTGTGTTTCCTTCTAGGCATCACTTGAGAGTACCATTGGGCAGTGACCCAGGCCTCCTCTACTTTGATCTTCTGCCATTCCTAGTGTATTGGCCAGTATAGTGCAAGTGGCTCACAACCAAACCAGAATTCTGTGGGTTGCCTTAATTTCAAAGCCAACTTCTTAACCACTAGGTCATATTACTTCGATTAGTGAAGCTGAGCTCATTGCAGATTGGGGAGGAAGATGTGAAAAAATGTTAGAAAATTTCAAGGTATATTGGGAGACACTTTGAGTGCCAGTGGAGGGTAGAAGGAGATGAGATCATGAAGGTTGGGGCTCATTGTGCAGGACTTGAATGTCAAACACACATCTGATGACGACAGTGACCTTTATTGTTGGATAGTGCCATTCCTCAAGCACACACTCCAAAATCACTGCCTCTGAAGTGAGAATCAGCTCCAAGTGCCTCCCCTAAATCTTTCTTACATTATTTTGGAGAGACATGGGTCAAGTCTTTACAAAGGGAAATGGAGTGGAGAAGCTAATACTCAGTGAATGACTTCTAAACAGGAGCCAATGGGCCTGATCCATCTACCTTCTGAACTATTTCCAAATGTGACTCATCATCCAAATTAATTAAAAAAAGAAACTTTAATAAGAGGCACTTCAATAAAAAAAGAAACAGGATCCTAAGCCCTTCAATGGCCCTTGAATCTCTAGGGTGGGACTCAGGAATCTATACATTTTTATAAAATTCTTTCAGTGATTCTGATGAAGAGTTGGATGTGGGTACCCTTGCACTTAGAAGACCTATAACCACCCTGTATTTAACTGCAGATTCACCGGTTGAGCTCCATTTTCTTTCATGGAGAAAACATTTTTCTCTCTTTGGACCTTTGACAAGTTGATTCTTGTTTGACGTTCTCTTTGAACTCTAAGCCCCAGGTTGTTGCAATGTCCCAAAAGTTTTAGGCCTCCAAGCCTGCTCAATGACAGATCCATTCTCTAGAAACTTATATGTTTGGTTAACTTCCAACCCAACTGTTTTACATCTTGTAAGGGGCTTTGGAAAATCATTAGACCTCAAAACTTAAAGTGGACTCCTGATAGAGATTTTTTTCTTAGATTTGACCATCCATATCTATGATTCTCATCTCACTAGTGCCATGGATCAAGCTTTCTGTCTTTAGAAAATTACCCAGGCTGAGACTGAATTTGATGGTGATAATAGAACATTTATTTAGTGCCTTCATGAGCCCTGTGCTTTGTATATATCATCTCATGTGAACTACTCTGACAAGCTGGGGATATTAAGATTATTTGTCCAAATTTATGCATGAAGAATCAGACTCAGAAAAGAAGCAGAACTGGGATTCAAACTCAGATATTTCAGTCCAAATTCTGAGTTAGTAAACTACTTCTCCCAGGTGTGTGTATGTGTGCGTGTTGGGGGGGGGCGGTTAGAGAAGAGGACAAGGAACAAAGGTGGTGAGATAGAATTTCCTTGTTGGGACCTGATGCTTATTATCCTGTTCTATCCCCACCCCACCTGCCTTAGCCCCTCATGTTCTTATGCCAGTAACAGCCAATACAGGAAAAGCTTTTTATGCTCCAAGGCAAACTTTAGCAAAGAAAGTTGAGCTCCTTCTGCAGAAACTAGCTTTCTCTGTGCTTCATTTCAGAGCCTCAGTAGACCCACAAATATAATTTCCAGCTAATCACATATGCGCCAGACAGTTATGATATACAATAAGTGATTAACACATTCAACTGATTCCCTTGAAGACAATTCACCAAATTTATTGGAAGGCACTTTTATTCAAGATGCCACACACATTCTTTTTTCCACATTTCCTTCCTTTGCTGATTCACTGTGTATTGTGCCTGAATCATTTGGCTTTTTTAAGCCAACAAAGCTGAATGGGAGAGACCCAAGCCTATGATTACTGCTGGGAAAATGGCAGGTTTGGCTCATGAGAAGTATGTATGGGGCACTCTTTGGGATCAGAAGCCTTCTAAATCTGAGGCACTTGAAGAGGGAGATAACCATCACATTTGGTTCAAAGCTTCCCATGGAGATTGAGTTCATCTCCACAAATGCTATTATTTGTTGATAGGAGGAAAATTATGCCGATCCCCTTGGTCTGTGGCAATTAGTGTGAATTCTCCTGTGGCAGGCTGAGCCCTCTAGAGCTTTAATTGATTCTAATGCAGAGTGGCTTAAAATAATTCACTCTTCCACAAGCTAATCTCCCATTTCCCGGAGCAGACTGAATTGTTCAGAAATGAGCCATTGAGAGAACTCTTTCTTCTCACTCAGTCCTAGATTTATGGCATATCTTTCCAGAAAAGAGAGGCCAATGTGGGTTCGGGGTCAGGGGAAGGGAATGAGGCTGGCTGTGCCTGTTATGTGGCTCCAAATTTTTTTCTCCAGCCTAAAGAGTCTCATCCTTGTCCCTCAAACCTGCTTGATAAACCCAGGACAATGTGCATTAAAAAAAAAAAAAAAACTATTCTGTTCCTAAACCACTTAAAGTACTAGATGGCTAAAAAGACGTTAGCCAGTGCAACTGTGTGGAAAGAGTGCCATGGTTCCAGTTCTTGTCCTGACCCTACAACCAACCAGCTCAGTTCTCTCTTCTGTAAAATGAGCCAGTTGAATTCACTGCTCTCTGAAGACTAAATTTGATTAAATCCATTTCATTATTCTACAACAGGGTTTCCCAACCTCTGCATGAATAACGTGTGGGGGCAGATAATTATTTGTTATAGGAGCTGTCCTGTGCATAGTAGGATGTTGAGAAGTATCCATGGTTTCTACCTATCCCACTGAGTAACACCCACTCCACTGAGACGCAACAACAAAAACTGTTTCCAGATATTGCTAAATGTCCTTTGCAGGGCAGAATTGCCCCTGGTTGAGAACCACCTTCAAAACCTCCCTGTTGCCTACCAAAAATGCATCATTTATTAAATATTAAATATTATTTATTGGTACTGGCCAAAGATAACCAATTCTCAGTCCCTGCCCTCAAGGAACTCAAAGTCTAGCTATGAGGACAGATAATTATAATCTAGTGGGGCATATATAATAATTAGGAGAGATGTGGAGGAAGGAAGTGAGAAAACTTTTTGAGGGAGAAGACAAAAAGCTCAGAAAGCTTTTTCATGAAAGGATGAATAGAAATTAGCTAGGCATTCTCAGCTAATGGGACAGCATTTTTAAAAGGCTAGTGGTGAGAAAAATGACCTACTCCCACAAAGCTGTTTGAACTGAAGAGTGGTGAGGTTGAATGCCTCAGGGACAAAAAGACCCCCAATCCCAGCTATGTGTGTACGATGTTTTTTGTCTTGTTTTTGTTTTTGTTTTTGTTTTTGTTTGTTTTAATTCCATTCTGGAGAAGTAGTTCAGAACCCTAGAGAACTCCAGCCATTGTTCTGTTGAATCCCCAATAGAATGTGACTGTGTGGAGCTCTCCAAGGTACTGACCATATCCATATAAATTGCCTTTAATCAGCAACTCTGTACCTAGGGATCTGCCTAGAACCTTGCTGTTTCCTGTACCTGACTCCTGCCCATGCCTACTCCCTTGGCTGAAGCTATGTAGTGGAAAGAGCATAGGTTTACCAACCTAAATGATTCAGATTAGGGGAAAGTCAAATAAATGCTAAATTGTTTTATTATAAATTAGGGTGTGTCCCTGTGAAAGAATGTTACACAGTGGTGGCCTTATATGTTTTAAAAAATTATTTAGAATTTTGTGTTTTCTAAGATGTCTATAGGATCATGTATTTCTTTACTCAGAAAAATATAATTTAAAATAAAAATAAAGAGCTTTGGAATCAAAGGACTGAAATGTAAATCCTAACTCTTGTCACTTAATAGCTGTCTTGGGTCAGTTAATTTAATCTTCACTAGCCATTGTTTACTGAACTACAAAACAGAAAAAAAAAAAAAGGACAAACTGTCAATAATTCCCCTATGCCTACAATGCAGTCTTCTTGAGGATATTAAATAAGCACAAGCACATGTATCTACTACTGTGTTGCTTAAAGAAAAGAAACAAACACTCAGCAAATGTTTATTTCCTACCCTATCACTTGGATGCTCAGTTTTCTACTACAGCAAGGGCAAGCCTGGTGTAAAACAAGGGTGGCAACAGGTTTTGCATGCATGGACAGTTAGTGCCCTCCCCACTTCCCATTCGTGAGGACTTCATTAGAAACAGAGCTCTGCCATGGAACTAACTCTTAATATGTTTATGTTATTTCCACATCTGGCTCCCAGTACATTAGCATCTAGCCCCTGACCCTCATGACAGGATACTGGAAGATCATTCCCTGGGTAATCTGACCATCTGAAAAGTAAATGCTTATATTTGGTGTTCTCCCAACCAATAGCTAAGCTGGGTCACCCTACTTTAAATCTCAGAGTTTTCAGGCCCCACTTCCTGCTCAGAACTTCTAATTAGTTTTTTACTTTCCCATTCATTGTTGTGATCATACAGCCAAGTTTACATCTAAGGAAATTCTGTGTTATGGGAGATCAAAAACAGAGGGAAGAAGCAATTTGGACGAAATAAAAACTATGCAGGGAAGAAAAGTTCCCAAATGTATATTATGAGAAATAAAAGAACTTCCATGAGACAAGAACAGGAATATATATATATATATATATATATATATATATATATATATTTTTTTTTTTTTTTTAAAGAACATTCAAGGAACATTAAAAAGCTCTTGAAAATGAGAAACTTGATAGCAGAAATGAACAACTGGGTAGAAAGATAATATTGAGGAAATTTCATCTCACTCTCACCTTCCAACTAAAAGAGCAAATATACATAGAAGAAAAACAGGAGAAAACATTAAAAAACAAAAGAGGACCATCATAAATGTCCAACATTAGAATAATGACATTTCTAAAGAGAAACAATAGAGAAAATGGGAAAGAGTAGAAAATTCTTACAAATGGATGCAAGAAATTTCCTGGCATGGATTGAAAGGGCCCACCAAATACCCAGCCTAATGAATGAAAGAAAGAAACTCACAAGACACATACATCATTGTGAAATTTCAGATCACTGGGACAAAGAAAAAATTCTACAAGCCAACAGCAGTGAGCTATATTATATATATAATATAATACATATAATAATAATATATATTACATATAATGTAAACATATATAATATAAAAATATATTTTAAATAATTTTATGTAATATTTATATATAAATATTTAAACATGTAAATGTTTTATATAATATACATATTTATATATAAAATTTAAATATATAAATATAAATATGAAACAAATATTAAGTATATTTAAAATTTTTATTTTAAAATAAATATGGATATATTTTAAGTAAATTTATATAATATTTAAATATATAAATATTAATATGAAATATATTTATATAAATATAAAATATTTTAAATAAACTATAGATAGTCTCAAAGATCTAGAATCAGAATGACTTTAGATTTCACAACAGCAACACTCGAAACAAGAAGACAATAGAGAAATTCAAAGTACTGATGGAAAAATTAACCTCTGTCTGGAATTCTATACCCAGCCCAACTATAAACGAAGTACTATAGAATAAAAACATTTCTAGACCTGTACAGTCTCAACAGATTTCTCTCCCCATGTACCGTTCCTCAGGGAATTACTAGAGTATATACTCCACAAAAAAATAGTACATCAAGAAAGAGAAATACATTGAATATAGGAATCGTGTGCTCCAGCACTGGAAGGGATGAAAGAAATACCCAACAGGATGGTAAATGGTGGTCTCAGATTGACAACTGTGAACCAGGCTTGGAGGACAACCAGACCAAGTGATAGCAGAGTGCCTCAAAAGAGATGTGTTTAAAGCTGTCATCACCAAGACCCCCACTGCTGTTAATCTTTTTTTTTTTTTTTTTTTTTTTTTACCTGAGCGTTAGAATTACCAGGTGATTCTTGCTGAGCAGATAGTATGTTGTGATTTGCCTTAATCATTTCTGATGTGGAGGATGCTGCTTTTCCTACTATGGCCTATTTTCTAGATCAGCTGAGGATGCTCTTTTCACCCCACAGAAGTGCCCTCTCCTTTGATCTACTTCAGAAGCTGAAAGTAGGCTGTGGTAAAGCAGAAAATCCAGAGCAGTCCACCTCTGGATCATATTTCTTTTGGATACCCAGTGCCTGGCCCCCACCACAGCCTTACCAGATGTCCAACTCTGCTTTCCCAAGACCCACTCATTTACCTTGCCCACCTACTTCCCCAGAAGAGGCTGTTGTAAGTAGATACTTGAGGGAACTGAAACCAGACTGACCAAGGACTGTTTAGTTTATCTTCTCCTGGCTGCCTTCCAACATCGCTCTTTCATTCACAGCTAGATTTATGCTTCTACGCAATACTTGTTTAGAAAAATATACCTAGGTGGTAAACCTATAAGGAAAACCAAGAGTATGATTAGCACAAAAGTCAAGATAATGGTTACCTCTGGGGAAGAGGTTGGAGGTTTTATTTAGAAAGGGATATTTGGCAGACTTCTGAGGCACTGATCAATGTTCTATTAATTTCTGTTGTAAGTACAGAGGTGTTAAATGTAATATATTTTCAACTCTACGTGTATCTAAAATACTCTTCCATACATATTGTACACTTTACAATAAAAATTTATATACCAAGCTAAGCCACCCTGTGAAGCCATGAAATCATATATGTTCATATGTACTCTCTGGGTCTCAAACAGAGGGAACTATGAAAAAGAACATAAGGTTCTCCCTCTCTCAGAGCCCTAATCAAGAGGTAACAGGAATAGCAAAATACTCAACCAGCAGCGCAACACAGGTTTCTCAGACCACTTTAATAAATTGTTTTCACAGCACTTGGAATCCTGTTCTATTAACCTGGATTCCATGAAAGACCGCTCTGCATAGAAAAGCAACCCAGAGCCACCCCCTAAGCTATTAGTGAGAAGGTATGATGTAGGAGGCTGTGTATTCTCCGTTTGCCTTTCCTGATGCATTCTCTGCCCTGTCCACCTTGCTCTGTGCCCCAGAGGCTGATTTCTACAGACTACATCACCCAGGCGCCTCTATTCTTTGGCTTTTAGCTGGATTCTGTCAATGGGAAGCACTGTTAGGAGAATAGAAGGCAGGAAAGAGAGACAGAGGTCAAGGATATTTCTCCCCCTCTCCCTCCCTACCTCACCACCCCTTAGTGTTTTCTTAATTCCACACACACCTCTATGAATTGTTCCATATGCAGTTTTCTTCAGCCGAACCATTTTGAGTGTCTCTTCCATTTCTTGTTGGGACCCTAACATTTTATTTCAATATTTACTTGTCCTTACCCAGTGGTACATTTTCACGTTAATATGGATTTTTGAGGACCCGAAGGCAGCACGTTTTTGTTTTGTTTTTGGTTGTTTTTTGTTTTTTTTACAACCAACCTTTTAGATATACGTCTAAAAACATCTCTCTCCAATGCGGGGCGTGGGGGGGGGGCGGTCTGCTGCCGTGGCTTTTTGTGAAAAGGTTGTATGTTGGTTTATTATTCAATGAGTATTACTGCAAGCTAAGTGTAGAATGGCTTTGGAGAATTGGCTTCTGCCTTGTGGAATTTTTATTCCTTTTCCAACTCCATCCCAGAAAAAAGGGAGACCCCCATCCAGACACTGGCCAGGATGCAGTTCTCATAAGCATACTTGCTTGCTTTAAGAGAGGGCTTTCTTCCCCCCACAGAATGAGTCAGATGCTGATGGACTCCTAGCATCTCTCATCATCTTCCCGTTGCCTCTTCCTCTGTGAAGATCAAAGCTCACCTCAGGAGAACTTCCAGAGAGAAGAAATAGCCAGCGGAACCCCCAAAGCCGGGCAGGAAAAGCAAGTAAACAAGTGATTGACGCACTTTGTAGACTAGCTGGAGGGGCTGCAGTGCAGTCTCTGCTGGGGATGAGCGTGAGCAGGGGAAGTTGAGGAAGCAGTCCAGGATGGGGGCGGAGCCCCGGAGGGCTTGGGTAACAGCTCATTGTTTCTCTGGGTTCCCAGGGAATAAGACAGGCCTCTGACAAAACAAACACAAAACAAACGTGCGAGGAGGACAGGCTGGACAGGCTGTTTGTGTTGCTAAACGCGGAAAGAAGGGAAGTGACTGGCTGGAGGGAGTGTGGGTTTCAGGGCCTTATCCTCGGCCCCTTGGGACACAAGAGGAAGGAGGAGAAGGAGCTTGGACAAAAGGAGGCAGTGCTGGGTGTTAAATACATGGGACCTGGAGGTGGGCAGACCTGGGTTCAAGTCCTAGGGCCTCGATTTCCTAGCTCTGTAACTTGGCCCTATTATTTAATTTCTCTGGGCCTTGGTTTTATTACCCCTGAAATGGGAATGATACTTCTCACTCATAAGGTCTCCTTGAAGACTTAATAAGGGAATGCACTTTAAGTGTCTGACACATAGAAAGGTCTGGTTAGAAAGGTGTATGAGTGAGGAACCGAGAAGTGGAGAGGAAGCTGTGTGCTGCTGCATTGCCAAGCACCTGGGGTTTATTTATTTATTTTTATTTTTATTATTTTTTTAATGTTTATTTATTTTTGAGAGAGTGCGAGTGGGGGAGGGGCAGAGAGAGAGGGAGACACAGAATCCGAAGGAGGCCCCAGGCCTCTTTGAGGGGTCAAACTCACAGAACGGGAGATCATGACCTGAGCTCCAGGCTCCGAGCTGTCAGCACAGGGCCCACCTGACATGGGGCTCCAGTTCTCCAACTGTGAGGTCATGACCTAAGCTGAAGTCAAGCTCAACCAACCGAGCCACCCAGGCGCCTGAAGCACCTGGGGTTTCTTTAGTCAGGGTTCTGGCACAAATTCATTGTGTGATCTTGAGCAAGTCTCCCCCCCTCCCCCCCGTCTCGGGTGCTGACTTTTGCCTCCCTGGAATGAGGGTGCTGAACAAGGTCTCCGAGGTTTGTTCTAGTGTCAAGATCTGGGGTTCTAAAGAGCGATATCCAAGATGTGGCTAGGAAATTCTCTGACTTGAAACAAAAATAAAGCGGAAGCAGCTACGTGAAGTGTTCGTTCCCATCATGCTGGTCTCCTTGGGAGCTTTACTCCCATTAAAATAATGCTTCCATTTCCCCAAACATTTTCAAATTCATTGGTTTAAAATTATCTGCAGAGCCAGTTGTTGGAGCCAAATGAGAAAATCGTCTCTTTGCTTTATAGCCATGAGTTTCTTTTTTCTTTTTATATCTTTTGTTTTTTGACAAAAGAAAAAAAAAAGGTTCTCATTCCCTTAAAGCAAATTGGATTCCACTCCCAATTTTGCTACTAACTGGTGGAAAATTGTAATTTTACCTCTTTTGACCTTGACCTGGAAGATGGGGATAATAATACCCACATTGTAGTGTGGCCATAGACGAGTGGAGGATGAACACAGCAGCACCAGCCAGGGTGTGTGGCTCAGGGCAGGCAGTAAAACCCATGGACACATCCATCCATACACACCTTCATTCTGCCATTCCCTCCCTTTACCACTCTGCCCACTAAATAAATTCACAGCTCACTTAATCCACTGAATTATCAGGCTCTGTAGAGGCAGAACCTAAGTCTTTCCCTTTACTTTCCCACAAAACACTTCTGACACATCTGATCACCAAATGTAAGGAAGTTTCTCTGGGACACCCAGCTGGCAATTCTCTGTGACTGGGGGTCCTACAATGAAACGCAATTCTGATACTATCTCCCAGGAGAGTCAGATCCCTGACTATCCCAGAGACAACGACAGATCCCACAGGTCAAGGGCTCAGTCCCACGAGGCGGTCCTCTGCCTCAGATGCCAATCACAACTAGTAGGTCCCAGGTTACCCCCAGCTTCTGTCTGACCTGACTATAAATCAGGCATTCCCATGATCTCCCTCCTTGTGTTCAATTAATTGGGTAGAACAATTCACAGAACTCAGGGAAACACTTAACTTAAATGTACCAGTTTCTTAAAGGATGATACAGGATACAGATGACCAGACAGATGAAGAGATACATGAGGTGAGGTCTGAGAGGGTCCCAACCACAGGAGTTTCTGTCTCTGTGGAGTTGGGGTGTGTTACTCTCCCGATACATGGATGCTTTAACCTAATGGAAGCTCTCTGAGCTGTGTACTATTGGGATTTTATGAAGGTTTCCTCACATAAGCATGATTAAATTTTTTTTATTTAAAAAATCTTTAATGTTTATTTTTGAGAGAGAGAGAGAGACAGAGTATGAGCAGGGGAGGGGCAGAGAGAGAGGGAGACACAGAATCCGAAGCAGGCTCCAGGCTCTGAGCTGTCAGCACAGAGCCTGACGCGGGGCTCTCACAGACTGCACAATCATGATCTGAGCTAAAGTTGGACACTCGACCAACTGAGCCACCCAGGCGCCCCAAGAAGGATTAATTATTAACTCCATTTCCAACCCCTTCCCCTCTCTAGAGAAGTGGGGAAGGCTGCTGAAAATTCCAAGCTTCTAATCATGGCTTGGTCTTTCTGGTGACCAGTCCCCATCCAGGAGCCATCGAGGACCCTGCCCAAGGCCACCTCATTAGAACAAAAGATGCTTCTAGTGTTCAGATTAGTTAAGAATTTATAAGGGCTAGGGGTGTCTGGGTGGCTCAGTCGGTTAAGCATCCGCCTTCAGCTCAGGTCATGATCTCATGGTCCATGAGTTCGAGCCCCGCGTTGGGCTCTGTGCTGACAGCTCAGAGCTTGGAGCCTGCTTCGGATTCTGTGTCTCCCTCTCTCTCTGGTCCTCCCCCGTTTGCGCTCTGTCTCTCTCTGTCTTTCAAAAATGAATAAATTTAAAAAAAAATTTTAAAGAATTTATAAGGGCTTTAGGAGCCTGTGTCAGGGACTGGGGATGAAGACCAAATATATATTTCTCATTATAAATCACAGTATCATAGACTCCAAATTATTTTCTTCCATTTCCAAAAATCAAATATACTTTCAGGGGTAGAGATTTGGTATCATGAAGGCCAGTCAACAGAATGTGCTCAGATTTTGAAAATTTCTCTTTTAGAGTATACATTACGTGTGTGTGTGTGTGTGTGTGTGTGTGTGCACGCGCATGTGCGTATACATTTGGTATTTAATAAAATCCTCGACCCCTGTGAGACCAGCAGATAGACCTGCAGCCAGCACTGTGATGCTGATTCAGTACCTGGCTTCAGGGCTCAGGATGATACCCAGAGGCAGGGAGACCTTGAAGGCAAGGGTACACTTTGGAGCCAGCCAGACCTGGCCTCTAGGCTCAGGGCAGTCCACTCTGGCTGGGTGACTTCTGTCAATCACATCATCTTTTGAAGTTTCAGTTCACTTACCAGGAAAAGGGGGGCAGATAGCACAAGCCTCATAAAGTTCTCATGAGGATTGTAAATGCTAGTTTTATGAATGAGCAAAGAAGAGGCACCAGTGGGCAGAACATTCGTTCTATGTAAGGCATATTACACCAGACTCCATGTGACAGGGAAAGATGGAGAGAAAAGGCAGCCAGCAGTCTTAACTCTGTCCACTGCAGCCTCTAGAAAGAAAAGTGCTCTCCCCAGTGAGGTCCAGTTCCCCAGCCTTTCCTAGCTGGAAGAGTGGTGTCTTTGTTCTCTCCTTCTCTCCCAAGGAAGTCATTTCCTCAGCCTCTGGCCTAAAAGCTGCCAGGCAAGTTTCAAACATGTTTATGAATGTCTTCACCTGAAGTCGCCTGATTGGTTTATCAGCGCTGGCCCTGGAAACATTTCCTTACAATGAGCAGTGACATTTACAGCTTCAAGAAATGCAAGGGAAACATTTTTCTTGCTGACTCCTCTCTCTCTCTCTAATGAAGCTATCATTATAGTCTTCCAAAGGTGGACCCTGTGAGTCAAAAACGTCCATAACTTCCCACAGGAGAAACACTGTAAATGTCAGAAGCCTGATATTACTGTCTGAAATGCATAAAGTCATGGCAGCCACACGGAGTCCTGTGCTCAGGAGGGCTCTGCTCCTGGTCTAATAGTCTGCATTTAAAAGTGGCATTGCACAAGAGCGCCTGGGTAGCCCAGTCAGTTAAGCATCTGACTTTGGCTCAGGTCAGGATCTCATGGTTTGTGGGTTTGAACCCCGCATCGGGTTGTGTGCTGGCAGCTCAGAGCCTGGAGCCTGCTTCAACTTCTGTGTCTCCCTCTCTCTCTGCCCCTCCCCCACTCATGCTGTCTCTCACACGATCTCTCTCTCTCAAAATAAATAAACATTAAAAAAGATTCTTAAACTGGCATTGCGCAGTATAAAGAAGTAAAATTCACGCTAATAATTTAAAACCTTAATTTTTCTTTACTTGGAAGGACCTTACATAGCAAGAAAAAAAACAAAAACAAAAACCAACAAAAAAACCCACTATGACTGGCTGAGGGATTGTAGAAGAAAGGAAAAATTTATTTTTTTGTACACCTAACAACATTAACAACATTTTCTCCTGCCTTTTGAACAAGGAGCCCTGCACTTTCATTTTGCAGGGGCCCCACAAATTATGTAGTCAGCTCTGTTGGCCGCAGTGTAGAAACAGCAGATGTTTCCATTGTAAGAAAAGAAAAGAAAAGAAAAATATATACAAATAACGGGCACATTGGTGTAACTCACTTAATGATGACCACTTTAGCCGAGTTTTCTCTTCCCGGTGTGTGTAGTCTATTCACTGTATGTATGTGTTTATTCTCACTTACACTAAAAAGCTATCTACTGCCGGATACACAAATTTGTCTATGTTTTAGATGCATGGTATTTTGTCTGAGGTTGGATGCAGAATACTTTCTTAGGTAACTGCTGTTCAACACTTGTGAAAAAAAGACTTTTCTTTCTTCCTCCTCGTCTTTCAATGGCTCTCCCTCCCATCAGTCACAACAGCACATTGAAGGCTCTGAGAAGTCCTGCAGCAAAAACAGACAAAACATTCAACCTGTTTTGCTTCTGTTAACCCAGAATTTTGGAAACCTGTTTCCAAACTGGCTTTGATTCCCTTCTTTGGTATAATACCTCTGATCGTTCTCAGAGTCAGCAATGTAGCACAGTGTTTACAAACCTGGCTCTGGGCACAGACTCTCTAGAATTGACTCCACTAGTGTCCTGAAGGAAGGTTCCTATCTTTCTAAACCTCAGTTTTCTCATAAGTAAAACGGGGCTAATAATCCTATCTCATAGGATTGTTGTACAGATAAAATAATATCATATGTGAAATATAGGCAGTAGGCACTTGATAAAGATAAAAGCTATTACTAAAAAATCTTAAAGAAGTCCTTCCTTCCAAAGCCATTCCTGCCCTCAGCAGTCATAACCAGTCTGTCTGCATGTTCCTACCTCCCTGTCTCTCCCTGTTTTCTTAACCCTCAACTTTGGGCTCATTAAGTCAGCACTCCCAGCCCACCCATGTGTCTAAGATTCTCACCAGCCATGTTTTATAAATCACTCTTTCGGGGCACCTGGGTGGCTCAGTCGGTTAAGCGTCTGACTTCGGCTCAGGTCATGATCTCACAGTTCGTGTGTTAGAGCCCTGCATCGGGCCTCGTGCTGACAGCTCAGAACCTGGACCCCGCTTCGGATTCTGTGTCTCCCTCTCTCTGCCCCTCCCCTACTTGCACTCTGTCTCTATCTCTCAAAAATGAATAAACGTTAAAAAATTTTTTTAAAAACATCAACCTTTCATAGCACCCTCCTGGGCTGCAGTGGGAGTGGGGCCAGGGAGGAGGCAAGGCCACTTTTTATGAATGTCTTCACCTATGATGAAGAGTTTGCAGTGTGTGTCCTCACCTGGGAAATGTGATTTCGTTTTTGTTGTTGTTGTTTTAAGAAGATATTCCTTTAAGTGTGCGCAAGTGTTTATAGCTATAAATATTACAATGCAATAAAGTCTGGTTGCTGAAAGACAGATGCCCAAGCTCTGCTCTGAGCAACATCCAGAGGCAGAGCATCATGCTGATGGAAGATTCCAGTTAGCAGAAGTGTCTGTTCTACACTGAGATCCAAATGCAAAGCCAGAGCTCCAGTGCAGGTAGTAAAATGCCCTGTGCGGGCTGGTTGGTGCTGATGTTCTCCGTTTGTATCATTATGAAAGCTCTAATCACTAGGCCTTGTCTCTCTTTCACATGGCCTGTTGAGGAGGACCAGGGAGCCTTCCTGGACCTGGTGGGGAAAGTGCCAGCCTACAAAGCCTTCCAGATATAGACAGGAAAGCATAATGAAGTGACCTTCAGGGAAGTCTTAAGTTAACCATCAGGATTTAGTGTGGGAAACAGAAACCACTCTTGGTTTCTCAAGCCCAAAGCAATTAGACTTAATATGAGCAATTAGGTACCTCCAGGAGGAATAGAAGTCAGGAACCACTCGAAGACTAATGGTTCAAGGTCATACCTCCACAGCTGCAGCCAGAGGTCAGGAAATTGCTGCTTCTGCTGTGCAGTCACTTTGATGTGAACCCATGAACCTGGTGACCAGGAACTTGGACTTGGCCTCTGGCAGCTGTAACCACATCTGTCCAATCTTGCTTACTTCCTTTTTCCAAATTTTGCCTAAGTTTATCTCAGCCTAAAATCTCTAGCTGCAAGGGAGTCTGGCCAAGTAGATGTTGGAACTCCCAGCCCTTGTAATACAGACAGAAGGTTGGGGGTGGGGGTCATGGGAGAGAGTGGACTGGATTCCAGGAGACCATATCAGGGACATCTTCTAGACGAAACAACAGTAGCTTTCATCTAGCAAGTGCCTGTGATTTGCCAGATGCTATGTTAGGTGGTTTACATATATATCCAATTTGATTTTTCACAACAGTCCTCTGAGGAATATGTAATAGCCTCTTTTTACAGATGAGAAAGCTGAGGATCAGAGAGATCAAATGAATTACTCAGTCTGTGATGGTTAATTTTATGTATCTACTTGGCTAGGCTATGGTGGCCAGTTTGTGGTCAGACACCAGTCAATGTTGCTGTGGAGGTATTGTTGAGATGTGACTAACATTTATATCAAGACACTTTGAATAAAGTTGATTACTCTCCTTAATGTGGTTGGGTCTCATCCAGATGGCTGAAGGCCTAAGAGTAGGAAGAAGGAATTCTGCCTCCAGACTCCCTTTAGACTTAAGACCTCAATATACATCAACTCCTGACAAAATATCTAGCCTGTTGAACCTCCCTGAAGATTTTGGACTTGCCAGCCTCTCCAGTCACATGAGTCCATTCCTTAAGATCTCTCCCCAGATAGATAGGTAGGTAGGTAAGTAGGTAGGTAGGCAGAAAAATGATACAGTTAAATAGATAAATAAATAGTATCCAAATCTTTATCTAACTAACCACATCCATCCAATTGGTTCTATTTCTCTGGAGAACCCTATTGAGTATAATTGTCCAACAAGCAGTAAATGTTATTGTTGAGTTTCAGACTCAGTTCAACTCCAAAGCCCATGCTCTTGATAGACAGACTCAGACAGTCTCATGTTCTTAGACTCTCATCAGCCCTGTCAACACTTGGGGGGCTGCAGACTCCATGGCAGAAAGATGTCCATGCATTCTGGGATACCTCAAATGGAGAGGAAGCCATGGCCTGTCTGTGCAGACCCAGGTTAAGGGGGGATTGCTGTATTGTTCTTCTAGTCATTCTTCAAACATTATTAACTACCTGTTAGGGATCAGAGATTGTGTCAGGCTTAGTGAAGATGCAAAACAGCCATAACTAAGTGGCCCCTGACTTCCATTTGGAAGATGAGAGCCTCAAGTAGATGTGTCTCTGTTCTCCTAGAAATCATCTAAAAGGAACAAAGAGAACAAGAAATGGAAATTCAAACTCTATCTTTGTTAAAACTATAAGAAAGTCAAACTCTAATAGGTTGAATGAGTGTCCAAAGATGTAGATCAGGAGCAAGGGAGGGAACAGGAGAAAATGCAGAGGCTGCAGACGTCCAAGGTTTGCATAGTACACTCATGTGAGGTGAGGGGCACACCTGAAGTGATAGAACCTCAATCCTTTGCTTAGAAGAGTGAGAGGTGGGTGCTTATACCAGGAATCAGTGCTTGCTTGCATCTAGCTTGGTCCTGAGGAAGGAAGGAGAAGAAACTCTCAGTGTTACAGTAGGGGAGAGAAGAGGTTTTCTTTAGTATCAGCCCACTGGCTGTCTGTACCTACTGTCTGAAGTGAAGGAAAGACCAAACTTCCATCCCCAGATTATAAGGAGAATTCCTGCTGATTTGGAACCTAACTTCCTGGATGAACTCCTGCAAGTACCAGATGGAGAAGAAACGCTCCTCACTCAGTTTAGCCATCAAAGGTCTGTGCGACAGTGGCTTCTGCTTCGGAACAAGATGGGATAACAAGGGCTAGAATTACTCTCTGCCTGAAGAGAAAGAAAAAACCGAAAAAGCAAACAAAATATCTGCAGTGAAGATGTACAAAATACTGGATATAATTTGGTGGTATTCATTGATTTCCGAGTGATGGGGAATACATGAGGTGAGCCCTACAAGTCTGCCGCAGGTTACCACTGAGAGTTTTTTAGGTCATGGCACAGAGAGGAAAAACCTAATC
Organism: Neofelis nebulosa; assembly: GCF_028018385.1. Lineage (NCBI taxonomy): Eukaryota > Metazoa > Chordata > Mammalia > Carnivora > Felidae > Neofelis > Neofelis nebulosa. The sequence goes on from NC_080787.1 coordinate 41,037,960, forward strand.
AGTTTGGTAGAAGCTGGAAGGCTCAAGATGCTAAGGCAACTAGTTTTCAGAGAAGAACATGAGACAGAAGGGAGCTTCAGAGAGAGAGAGAGAGAGAGAGAGAGCAGGCACACACTCCAGAAATGTACTAAAAGCCCTCCTGAGTCTTCAGCTGAATTCTGATAAGGGCATGCAACGTGAGGAAACCACCTGAGGAGGCCAAGAGAGGAGGTTAGGGAGGATAGAGAATGAACCATCTAAGAATTAGAGAAAAAATTCTCACTTAAGATCAGGCAAGGAAAAGGGTGCCTGGGTGGCTCTGTAGTTGAGCATCCGACTCTTGATTTCGGCTCAGGTCATGATCCCAGGGTTATGGGATTGAGTCCCATGCCTGGCTCCATGCTGGCCATGGAAGCTGCAGGATTGTCTCTCTCTCTCTTTCTTTCTGTCTCTGTCTCTCTCTCCCTCTGCCCCTCCTCTGTTCACTCACACATTCTGTCTTTCTCTCTCCCTCTGCCCTTCCCCTGTTCTCCCTCTCAAAAAAAAAAAAAAAAAAAAAGACCAGGCAAGGATGTCTGCCCTCCCCACTTCTACTGATATATCTAACAACATGGATGAATCTCAATAATTATACTAGGAATCCAGACCAAAAAAGAATATATACTGTATGATACCATTTATATAAAATTTTAGAAAACAAAAGTAACCTAAAGTGACAGAAAGCAGACCATTGGTGCACACGAATGGGGAAAGGGTGGGAAAGGACACGAGGAGGGATTATAAAAGGTACTGGGAAATTCAAGGGGTGATAAATATGTTCACTCTTTGTGGCAGTGGTTTCTCAGGTATATACAGATGTTAAAATGTATCAAATCGTACACTTAAACTTGTGTCGCTTCTTGTGTATAATTACCCCAGAAGAAAAATACAACCCCCAAAATGAAGGAAAGGACAAGAAAAGCCAAGTAAATACAATATACTAAAAAATATATAAATAAATGGCAGCTCTGGAGGGGAAAAAAAACCCCAGAAATCAGGACTAGAACAAATATTTAAAGATACATACAATTAATCAAAATTCCCCAGAAACCAAGGAAGACTTGAATTTAGCTATTAAAAGGGATAGCTGGTTCCAGAAAAAAAATAAATAACAAGGATTCTTATTATCACGATCTATTCTAGTGAAATTACTAAACTTCAGAGATAAAGACCCTTTGGGGCAGTCAGATAAAAAAACAACATTAGTGACTTGCTGACTTCAGGTGTCTCTAAGTCAACGCATATCATGAGAAGTCAGTAGAACAAATCCTAACAATCATTCAAGGAAAGAAAGTGCAACCTAAAATGTTTACTTTAAAATTCCCTTTAAAATCATATAAATTTTTATTTAAAAGATAGTAATAAGCATTTTGTGAACATGCAAGAATTTAGGAAAGATTGTTCTTACGAACTCTTCCTGAAGAAATTACTGGAGGACCAACTTTAACCCAAATAACACTCAGAATGGAAGATAACAAGGAATTATAACAAGACAGCAAGCATTGCCTGGGAGAGAGAAGTCCATTGTTAGAATGGAAATGACTGAAAAAGATTTAAATATGTTAGCAGAGTCTGGGAACTTAATTGTATGTGAACTTGGAAGCATCAGTGCCTCAGAATATGGCCAAGAATAAATGCAGGCAGTGGAAATGATGAGTTCCTAAGTTGATATGCCATGATACTACGGGCCACTCTGCCTGAGGAGTTGACACCAGGCTGGATTTTTATCACATGCCTTTGGAACATGGGACTTTTACTGCTCCTTGAGAGTGGTGTTTGCCCACTTCTTTTGGGGGGAAACACTCCTTTCTATAAAGAGTAAAAGGTATCAAGTGATCAAATAACAGGTTGCATAGTAGTTTAAAATTATCTTGGCTGGGGAACCTGGGGCACTCAGTTGGCTGAGTGTCCGACTCTTGATTTTGGCTCATGTTATGATCCCAGGGTCATGGGATTGAGCACTGCATTGGGTTCTGTACAGAGTGTGGAGCCTGCTTGGGATTCTCTCTCTCCCCTGCTCATGAGCTCTCTCTCAAATAAAAAAAAATTAATTATCTTGGCAAAATTTTAAAAAGTGGTTGAAAAGTTGTCCCATTCATTTTTGGTACAAATAAGGAAATTTTCTTATAGGTCATATTTTAGATTCTGGAATTACTGTTAATTTTCTGAGATGTGAATATGGCATTATAGTAGGAAAATGTTCTTATTTATAGGAGATTTATGGTGAAATATTTAGAGATGGGGAGTCATATTATGATTTGCTTCCAGATTATTCAGCAAAAAAAACGTATACATCATACATAAAAAGAAAATATGACAAAATGTTAACAATTAGTGAATCTTGTTCACAATTGAGGAGTATATGGGATGTTCATCATACTAATCTCTTGACCTTTCTGTAGGTATGAAATTTCCAAAGTAAAAAGTTTCCAGTTAAAAACAGAATATCAGGGGCTCTTGGGTGGCTCAGTTGGTTGAATGTCCAACTCTTGGTTGTGGCTCAGCTCATGGTCTCAGGGTTCGTGGGTCCAAGCTCCATGTCAGTGCAGACCCTGCTTGGAATTCTCTTTCCCTCTCTTTCTGCTCCATTTCCTGCTCACTCTGTCTCGCTCTCTCTCAGAATAAATAAATAAAACTTAAAAAAATTTAAAACAGAATATCAAAACAGCAAAGATTATCTTTTAGGAAAATCAAGACCTAAAAAAAACATCTCCCTAAGGAAGTATCTGGGCTCAAAGATATAATCAGATGACTTGAAGAAATTATTCAGATGCACAGGAAATGTGCTGGCTGCTTGGAGAACTGAGGAAGAGCAGAATATGAAGAATTCACTGGAAAGCTGGCACTCTGTGGAAAGGTCACACAATTTTACAAGCGATTTTATAAAAACTTCCAGAGAGCCAAAGAATCTGTAATAAAGATAAGCTAAGTAAACTGAAGATGATGTCTGTGTGCTATTCAGTTCCAGAAAAGAAAATCTCAGGCTTGAGGTTGGCGTGGAACTATTCTGGAGAAGATTAGAATGAATGAAATACTGAGCTCAGTAAATGAATCAAATATTATCAGAAATCTCAGAAAGTCCTACAAGAAGCTCTATTGCACCAAGAGCATGAAACTCCCATTCTGAATAATTGCACTGGGATGCTGAAACACCCAGTGACCTGGGTGAGAAGATACATGGTCCAAGGAGACAGGCGGTAGACAGGTCTCCCTCTGAGACAAAATGAAGAATGGTTGAAAAAGGTGAGTCCATTTCCAGTCTAAACTGAGTGACGAGATGTCAGAGAGGCACAGAGAAATTGGACCCTGACTCTAGGGCACAGCATTCCGTCAAAGCTCTCCTGGAAAATAAATGCACAGCCTCGCAGCCAAAGCCCAAGTTCTTAATGACCTGGCAGGTGGAGAGGCATTGACTCTGCGGGAGCATGGGTGGGAAGGTGGAGAGCAGGTGCTCTTTGCTGCAGAGGAAGTAAAAGCTTATAAGCAGAGAACTTAGGAGCAGGAGGATGAATTAGGAGAAAGGGGGGGGGGGGAGGAGGGGATGAGGCTTTATTGCAATAAAGCCTAAATTGCTCTTTGGGATCAGAAAGTCAGTGACAGCAGGTGCTGCAGAAAGAGCTCTTGCTGGAGGGAAAGGCAGGCTGCCAGCTGGGGACAGAAATGAATACAAGTAAAACCGAGGCACCAGGGCCTCAAACACTTGGGGCTGTAACTCCAGGAAGACGTGATCATCAAATCCTACTACAGAGAGATCCTCTCAGCTTCTTCCAGAACTGGAGCTGTCCTCTACCCAGGGCCAACTACATAATTGGCTGGCTTCATGCAAAATGAAATTTCAGGTCCCTTGATCAAAAAGCATTTGCCAATGGGAAAATACCATTAAAGGTACTAAAACACATGCTCTTTCTTTTTTCCTGGGGTCTCTTGACGTGGCATGGTGTTTTTCACTTGTTATTTAACATCAATGTAAGTAACGAAACTTTAGACTTTTTTCATTAAGCATGAATTTTACCATTCATCTTTATATTGTCCTCTGGCATTTAATTTTTAAAGTTTATTTATTTTGAGCACAAGTGGGTGAGCAACAGAGAGAGAGGAGAGAGGGAGAATCCCAAGCAGGCTCTGCACTGACAGTGCAGAGCCCAGTGCAGTGCTTGATCTCATGAACCACAAGATCTTGACCTGAGCCGAACCCGAGTAGATAAAAGAGACTTTATGTCATATGCAGAGTCACCAGAATTATACAGTTCTCATTTTGTAGCTTATACATGTGTATGTGTTTAGTTCTTACCAGAATAGTGGAAACACTGCACAAAACTAAACTTTTAAACTTCACTTCTTGATTCATGTGCGTTCTACCTACCCGCTACCTTCGGCTGACCAAGGAGGAAGGACTGAAGGAAAGGGAGCTGTTTTCACCATGTCTTTGCCTTCACCTTCTGTGCTACCATTTTGGGCATCAAGTGATTGGCGAATGCAGATACGACAGACTTCCTTAGTCATTCATGTTTCTTAGAACATCACGGCCTTCTTTCTGTGTTCAAAGCAGGTTCTGGTTCTAATGGAAAGTGTGGACTCTCCAGGCTGTCAGCAGCTCTGCTTAGTCCTAAATCGCTGCTTAACTTGTCCTTGCTTTCTGCCTTGCCTCACTCAACTCCCACACATTGTGGGTCCCCCGGAATTCTGTGCTCATGAAGCTAAAAGACAAGTTCAAAGAGAAAATTATTAGGAATTTCAAAATGGCAACAGCGGAACGTTGAACCAAACATGGGGCCTGTCTAAGCTGCATGCCCACAGAGACAGCCCTGACTCTTACCCCCCAAACCATGATATGCTTCCTGGGGGAAGATCTTTAAGATCTGGATCTAGAAGGGAACGTGTGGCTGTCAACCAGCCTCTACCCAGCTCTAGCAGCCTCTCTCCTTAACCGTGATGGATGACATATTTGATGCTGTCCTAGGAGTACTAGCATGATCTTGCCAGTAAGAGGATGCCACCACCCTGGGTGATCGGACCACCTCCTAACCTGTGGCCAACTTACCTTAGGGGCCTCCACCCATTTTCCTTGTCAGAGCCCTTCCAGACCAGGAGACCAAGTTCCTGGACTGTCACCAGGAATAAAGGTCCTTCAAGTACTTCACAGATACCCACCTTCTAGGTCCTTAGTTTCTCAGTGTAAAATTATACCTTCCTTCTGGTTCCCATTTAACCACTCCCACCCTCACTGCCATCCAAGGGTGGCCTCCACATTTTAGCATATGCACTGCCCCATGCACACACTTGCCTTCAGTGTCACACACAGGAAAATCCAGAGGCTTCTCTTGGCCTTTCAGCCTGAGCCAGTGAAAGGAATTTTTGGAACATTTCATATTTCAGAATGAAATATGCATTTGCTTTGAGTACTGGACTTGTGTTTTCCATTTTAAAAGTTCCTTTCCTTTGTGCCTTAGCCTGGCCAAGAAAGTCATCCCTGAGTTTTGTAGTTGGGAAAAAAAATTGTACTTATTCAAATAAAGATCACCTCTTAAGCATTATCCTGCTACCTATCTGTTTTAGTCTTAGTTCCTAAAGTTTGGGTACTTGATAAATGTTTTTATTTCATTTTTTTATTTTATATTTTTAATGTTTATTTATTTTTAAGAGAGACAGAGCATGAGCAGGGGAGGGGCAGAGACACACACACACACACATAGAATCTGAAGCAGGCTCCAGGCTCCACGCTGTCAGCACAGAGCCCGACGTGGGGCTCGAACTCACAAACTATGAGATCATGACCTGAGTCGAAGTTAGACACTTAACCAATTGAGCCACCCAGGTGCCCTGATAAATGTTTTTAAATGTTATGAAAATGTAATGTATTTAAGTACTTTTTCTTTTCCAAATTCCAACAAACTGGCCCCATCCTAACCGTAGAAGGTGAAGAAAGGCCACAGCCAAGCCTCACACATCTTATAAGGGGCAGTTTGTCAGCTCCTCTAAGGGGCCCTCAGATCCCGGTCTACCCCACACATTGAAATCACCCTTCTCTGAGCCCTCTTGGCTCCTTCATTTTCCCATTTGATCACCTCTGCCTACCAGTGAACTATTGACTTTCTTTTTTCAGCAAATATCCTTTATTTAGAGTATTTGGCCCAGAGTTTTTCAAAGTATATCCAGAGACCCCAACATCAGAATCCCTCCAGGGGTGGGGGTCAGGGGACTATTAGAGACTTCAGCCTCCTTTGCAGACATTTGAAAGCAGAATCTCTGGGAATCTCAGGAATCTTCAGCTTTAACAAGTTCCCTAGAGAATCAAATGCCCACTGACCTGGTCCCACCACCCATTTTACATTTGAGGAAATTAAGGCCCTGAGGTCACCTACGTCTGAAGCAGTGAGGTAGGGACTAAAAGCCAGGTTGTTCTCTTTTAGCCCACCCTGCGTCTCTATACCAGGGTGCCTAGTGCCCCCCACCCCCAGTTTCCTAGTAGACAATGCAAGCCTCAATCATATAAATTCCTAAATGACAAGGAACACGTGAATCAAGCTGTGTACCCAGCACAAGGCTGGTGTGACATAGTGAATTGCTATTTCAGCAGGTAGATCCATGAATGAATGAATGAATGATTCCCTACAGTGAGGCTTTGAAGTTTCCCGGCCCATTTTAAATTCACTTTTAGGTGTCTTTATTGGTAGCCATTGCAAATCCTCTTTGGCAGAGGGCTGGGTTTAAAAGAGAAAAAGGGGCACCTGGGTGGCTCAGTCAATTAAGCATCTGACTTCAGCTCAGGTCACGATCTCACCGTTCGTGAGTTCAAGCCTCGCATCAGGCTCTGTGCTAACAGCTTGGAGCCTGGAGCCTGCTTCAGATTCTGTGTCCCCCTCTCTCTCTCTGCCCCTCCCCGACTTGCACTGTGGCTCTCTCTCTCTCAAAAATAAATAAACATTAAAAAAAATAAAAGAGAAAATAAATCAGGGTCCCTGGATGGCTCAGTCACTTAAGCATCCAACTGAGGGCTTGGGCTCAGGTCATGATCTCAGTTTGTGAGTTGAAGCCCTGCATCAAGCCCCTGCTGTCAGCATGGAGACTGCTTTGCATCCTCTATCCCCCCCTCTCTCTGCCCCTCCCCTGCTCGCATGCCTTCTCAAAAGTAAAATAAATATTTAAAAGAAAAAGTAAATCAGGCAGATGAAAGCAAACGGTCCCGACAGAATAGAAAACTCCTGGCCTGCCTGCTCTAGTGCCCAGGATGGGGCTTCCGGAAGAATGACTGCCACGGCAGAGCCATCTCTCACTTCCTACATCAGCCTGCCACCTACACCCTCCATGCTTTAATGCTTGCTTATGGCTCTATGCCCTCCCCAGACACCCAAGGTCAATTTAATCCAGTATTTATAATTGTTTGTTGCCTCTCATTTGGGCTGTTGGTGCTTTGATTGTAAAAACACCCACCACCCCTCATGGGATCAGGGGCTGGGAGGGAGAAGTTCATTAGTCTTTACAGCCATGATAATATTTTATGTCAAGGTAGAGGGTGGCTCAGCCCACGCATGCTCCAGCCTCTCTGCTCTGCATGGCTGGCTGCGGGCACTGATGGTATTGATTGCATCTATAATGACATGATGGCTGCTCTCTGGAGTGGGACATGTAAATACCTTGACTCTCAGATGGGAGGGAAAGGATCTTTGTCAAAGGCAGAAATGTGTCCTCAGAGATCCTGAGAATACACTTTACTTGAAAAGGGCTCATCAGGTCTCATCTCTTTCCTACAATGGCCTAACCCCATTCCTCCCCCTGGATGCCCATATTCTTGAAAGGGATGGAATGAATAGATGGGTGAATGGAATCACTTCAGTTAAATATGACAAGTATTGAGTCGGAAGTGAAGATCTCCCCACAGATCTTTGAATCCAACACCCTCATTATACAGATGAAGAAACTGAGGCTCAGAGAGGAGAAGGTTCTGGGTTTCAAGACTTCTGACTGGATGTCCCTATGTTAACGTGCCTTCATTCTAGTAAAAAACAACTATCTATTAGAGGAAGGACTACTTCTAGCCCACAGGATGCCTTTTTGCAAGTAAGAAAAGGGATCCCTTCTTCCCGGTGACACAGCTCTGCTCCAGGGTGCATGGCTTGACAAGCAGAGAGGCAGCTGGATTTTCAGCTCCTGCTGGCTCTTGGGCAGGGCACCCTTGTCCAGTGAACCATCTTCATGATTTCCATAGCTCTGGCTACGGAAATGCAAAGTTTATCCCTGAAGACAGGTCCTGAGCCTTATTTACCCCCATAAATTCTGCCTCATCTAGACCTGTGCCTATCCCAGTAGGGGAGGAAGAGAAATGTTTACAGAAGGAAATAAGGGAGCGGGGGAAGGGGCAATACCAATATACTTGGGAACTTCACAAGTGAAATTTGGTGAAGGAACAAAATAAGCAAAATCCAAATAACCGATCACTGGGTCTGGTACAGGAAAATAAGCAAAGTGAAATAGAGTCCAATTCGTTTGCTTAAACAATATTAAACTCCAGAGGAAAATGGAAAGATAGCCCTGCTGACATTACTTTAAGCTGTGGAGAAGGGCCAGGCAATTATATTAGGGAAAACGGATAAGTTTGTGAGTTACCAAATAAAGAAGCAATCACAGAGATAAAAGCAGGCCCTTGCCCCAAACAGAAAACATAACTAAGTCATTTATCAACTTCCTATGCAGGGCCCAGGCACCTGATCTGGAGACAAATAAGAGGGCTGTTTTTTAAAATGGTATTATCTTGAATAGCCTGATTCCTTTGCCTCAAGCTAATTTGGATTAATCTATCTCCCCAGGAGGCTATAAAATTCTTCCTTTCCTTCATAAACTTTTGGAAGGACAGATGGTCATTCAACTGCAAGTGAAATTTGATTTTCCTCCTTACTCCCCATGGTGGGGGGGTGGGAAATAGGGGACATGAGGGTGGGGGGAGGGATGGGGTCTGGGAAGAGGGCAAGTCAAGAGCAGAGAGGAAAAAGAGGAGGAGAGATCAAATCTTTCATTATGTTCAGAAGTTCAGTAATGTCTTCTGTTTCTCTCATTTATTTAAACAAAAGTCCCTGTCTTCCTTTTAAGAGTCAGTGTGACCTGTGTCACCCCAGAGCAGGGATTTTATAACTTTTCAGAGTCACGGATGCTTTTTGAAAATCTGGTCAAAGGATAGGGACCGCCACCTCAGAAAAGATGCACATATGCATATGCTCACACGCTTTGATAGTTTCAGAGGATTCATACAGAAGTCCATCCTTGGATCCCAAGTTTAAAACACTTGTTTTAGGGGTGCCTGGATGGCTCAGTCGGTGAGCATCTGACTCCTAAATACAGCTCAGGTCATGATCCCAGGGTCGTGAGATGGAGCCCTACATCGGGCTCTGCACTGAGTGTGGAGTCTGCTTAAGATTCTCTGTGTCTCCTCTGCCCCTCTCCCCATCCCCCCCCTCTCTTTCAAGTAACAAATTTTTTTTAAATAAAAAAACACACCTGCTTTAGAGCCTGGAATGGAAGTCATTTGGACCCTAGAAACTTAAATGATAACACCTAATGCTGTCCTTTTTGCATTTTAAAGAGTGTTTGAAGGCCTTGATTGCATTATGAGGGAGCAACTTGGAAATCACCTACCTTAGAAGCATTAATGAGGACACTGCTAGCTGAGACCTTGGGGAAAAAGGGAGACATTGGCAGGGATGTGCTAGCACAGTCTTTACTAAGGAGCACTAACCATTCAAAAAGGTGTATCTTCTTGGAAGTTTAGCCTACAATTTACCAATGCTGCCACAAGGTGGCGGTGCTGCAGCCATATGGCTTTTCTTCCAAGTAAGCCTGCCTGTGCATATATCTGGGTCCCAAAATCAAATCAGTGTTTTTTCGTTCAACTTGTTCAGTAACTGAAGGACAAATACAGAGAGCCAAATACTTGCCTACCAACAACCTACAGCTGGTTTAGGTATCAGGGGTACAAAGATAAAGAAAATACATTGGTATCTTTACAATCCATTCTTTTTATTTCCTGCAGCAATAGTTAGGCATCATGGGGCTAGATTTTCATTCCTGAAATTCTTTCAACCATTTTCCCTTTCAGAGTCAAATAGTACATACATACCTTGCCCTTTAATTTCACAAAATCTGTGTGAGCTATACCTGGTATTTTCTCCCCTGTGAATTTCCTTAACTCTGAGATGATGTAGCCTCTTTTCTCTGAATAATGCAACAAGAATTATTTATTAAACTAGCTAACTATTATACAGATGAAGAAGTATTACTAGTCACCAAAGAGCTCACTAAGCTCTCTTCATAAACTAGAGGCATTGTTCTTAAATGCCCCTGGCCCACACTTCTAACACATACACATGTACACACACACACACACACACACACACACAACCATTCTTTAGGCTGTTGGTACGTAGGTGGGCTTCTATAAGGAAGTTGAGTTTGCATTAGGCCTTGAAGGAAACTTTCTTTGATTATTGTTCAAAGTATTTGTTTTGTCTGAATTCCCAAGTTCTTGTGATCTGGAATTTAGCATAAATTACCTAGACTTTCAGCTACGTGTGTGCCAGTCACGTCCTGCAGGACAGGGATGTGTTTCCATCTGCCAGGGCATATTTAGTAAAATGCCCAACAAGTAACATTGGTTGAATATCTCAGTCAGCAGGGTATAAACAATAAGACAGGAGTTGTAGGGAAGGGGGTATACTGGGCAGAAGAAATGGCAAGAGCAAAGACACCAGGGTAGGAAATGTCAAGGTCCTCACAGGAGAAGGTGATGCCTCCAAATGTGACCAGGGAGAAGGTGTCACATGCATGGAGGAAGACAGAAGACGGGGGTGGGCAAGGAGCAGACCTTGAATGTTAACCTAAGGAATCTAGGCTTAGTGCAGTAGGCACAGGGGAGCCGGTGAAGAGTTACAAGTGAGGAGGATTTCAGCCAGATGCAGGAAGAGCAGTATGGGCTAAGAAAGGACCGGTGGGAATCCACTACACACATTCAGGGGTGAGATCTTAAGGGACTGAGCCCGCCTCTGAGACACCCTTGATGGTGACAGGGAAGGGTGCACTGAAGTGAGACAGTTAATGGAAGAAGGAATTAATGGAACCTGGTGACTGCATGTGGGATGGCCAAAAAGAGTGACCTGGCACCTAAAGGGGAATGATGTGCTAGATTTGAGGCCACGATTATTCAAAAGAGAATCAAATATAAACTCTCGGTGTTATCACCAAATGGATTTGAATATACAATTACAAAGACGCACACAAACAAGATTATTTGCAGATTTAAGACAGGCTGAACCCAAAAATTATATGGAAAGGTAAAGAAACTTGAATAGTCAAAATAATTTTGAAATAGGAAATCAAAATTGAAGTATTTGCACTACCTGATCTTAAAACATACTATACACTACAGTAATCAGGACAATGTGGTATTAGGGAAAGAACAGGCATACAGTTCAGTGGAGAAAAATAGAGCCCAGGAACAGACTCACACAAATATGATCAACTGAGTTTTGATAAAGGTGCTTAGGCAATTCAGTGCGTGTTTTCAACAGTTGGTCCTGGGACAACTGGATCTCCATATATTAAACCTCAACCTCAACCCACTTCACACCAGCTGCAAAAAATTGACCTACGTGAACCATGGATCCAAATATAAAATGTAAGGCAATACAATTCTTATAAGAAAACATTATAAAATCTTTGTGACCTTGAGTTTGGCAAAGAGTTCTTAGATATGACGCCAAAATGATGATTCATAAAAGAAAAAGAAAATAAATTTAACTTTGTTAAACTTTAGAACTTTTGCTCTGCTAAGGACACAGAAAAGAGAATGTAAATTCAAGTCGTAGGATAGGAGAAATATTTGCCAATCATATATCTGACAAATATATCTATAATATATAAAGAACACTCAACACTTAACAACAAGAAAACAACCTAATTTTTTAAAAAAAGACAAAAAATTTGAGCAGACACTTTACCAAAGGAAGATATAGAGATAGCAAACACACGCATGAAAAGATGTTCAACATTCTCTGTCATTAAAGAAACCCAAAAATGGGGGCACCTGGGTGGCTCAGTCAGTTAAGCGTCTGACTTTGGCTCAGGTCATGGTCTTGTGGTCAGTGAGTTTGAACCCCGCGTCGGGCTCTGTGCTGACAGCTCAGAGCCTGGAGGCTGTTTCAGATTCTGTGTCTCCTTCTCTCTCTGTGGCTTCTCCACTTGAACTCCATCTTTCTCTCTCTCTCAAAAATAAATAAACCTTTAAAAAAATTTTTAAAAAGAAACACAAAATTAAAACCACAATGAAATGTCATTTTATAACTATTAAAATGGCTACATTTTTAAAAATACTGAGAATACCAAGTGCTGGCAAGGATATGGGGCAACTGGAAGTCTTCTGCATTGTAGTGGGAATGCCAAGTGGTACAGTGACTCTGGAAAATGGTTTGTCGGTGTCTCACAGTTATACATACACTTACCACACAACCTACTTATTCTACTCCTGGTATTTACCCTAGAGAAATGAAAACTTATATTCATATAAAGCCTGTGCATGAATGTTTATAGCAGCACAAATTCATAATTACCCAAATCGAAAATAATACAAATATTCTTCAACTAGTGAACGGATAAATAACTTGTGATACATCCATGCCAAGAAATACTACTCATCAACAAGAAAGAATAAACAATTGATGAATGCAACAAATTAGACAGGTCTCAAATACATTGTGATCAGTTTTAGAAACGAGTCTCAAATATTACATGATTTCATTTATATGACTTTCCAAAAAGGTGATAGGGACCCGTGGTAGACTAAGCTATCCCCCCACCCCCACACCAAAAAAAAGTATCCACAACTTATTTCTTGGGACCTTCAGATATTAATTCATCTAGCAAAAAAAAAAAAAAGTGTTTTGCAGGTGTGATTTATTTAAGATTCTCGAGATGGGGTGATAACCCTGAATTATCCAAGTGGGCTCCAAATGCACTCATAAGTGTCCTTACAAGAGGGATGCAGAAAGAGTTTTCTCACAGGAAAAGGTCATATGAAGGTGGAACAGAGAGGGAATTTTGAGGATGCTGGCCTTGAAGGTTGGGTTAATGTGGCCACACCCAAAGAATGCTGTCAGCCAGCAGAAGTTTGAAGGTGCAAAGAGCAGATTCTCTCCTGGAGTCTCCAGAAGGACTGGAGCTCTGCCTACACCTTGATTTGAATCCAGTGATACTTATTTTGGACTTCTGGCCTCCAGAACTGTGAGAGAATAAATCTCCATTATTCTAAGGCACCAAGTTTATGGGAACTTGTCATAGCTGCCATGAGAAACTAATACAGGACAGAAAACAGATCAATGGTTTTCAGAGATTAACATTCCTTATGTTGAAATTGTTTTGTATATGTGGTGGTGGTTACAAGAATGTGGACACTGGGGCACCTGGGTGGCTCGGTTGGTTAAGGGTCCGACTCTTGGTTTTGGCTCAGGTCATGATCTCATGGTTTCATGAGTTCAAGCCCCTCATTGTGTTCTGCACAGGTAGGTGCAGAGCCTGCTTGGGATTCTGTCTCTCTCTCACCCTCTCTCTCTGTCCTTTCCCCACTCAAGCTGTCTCTGTCTCTCTCAAAATAAATAAATAAACTTAAAAAAAAGAATGTAGACATTAATATGATCATCTCAATAAATGCAGAAAAGGCATTTGATGCAATTCAGCATCTATGATAAAAACTCCCAACGAAGTGGGTATAGAGGGAATGTGCCTCAACATAATAAAGTCCATCTATGACAAGCTCACAAATAACATACTTGACAGTATGAAAACATTTCCTCTAAGACCAGAAAGAAAACAACATAATTTTGAAAGTCCTAGCCACAGCAATTAGGCAAGAAAAAGAAATAAAAGGCATTCAAATCAGTCGGGAAGAGGTAAAACTGTTGTTTTGCCAAAGACATATTATGTATAGAAAACTCCACCAAGAGACTGTTAGAATAAGTGAATTCAGTAAAGTTAAAGAATACAAAATCAATATACAAAAATCACTTATATACATTAATGATGAACTATCAGAAAGAGAAATTAAGAAACAATCCCATTGACAGTTGCATCAGAAAGAATAAAATACCTAGAAAGAAATTGAACCGAGATGGCGAAAGGCCTGTGCACTGAAAATTCTAAGACATTAATGAAATAAATTAAAGAAGACACAAATAAAGGGAAAGATATTCCACGTTCATTGATTGGAAAAATTAATATTGTTAAAGTGTTCATACTACCCCCTGCAATCTACAGCTATCATGCAATCTCTATCAAAATTGCAGTGGCATTTTTTCACAGAAATAGAACAAGCAGTCCTAAAATTTGCACGAAACCACACACAAAAATACCCAAAGCAATCTTAAGAAAGAACAAAGCTGGAGGCATCACACACCCTGATTTCCAACTATATTAAAAAGCTATAGTAATCACACTAGTATTGGCATAAAAACAGACCCACAGATTGATGGAAAAGAATAGAGGGCCCATAAATAAACTCAAACATAAATGGTCAATTAATTTACAACAAAGGAGCCATGAGTATACAATGGGGAAAGGACAATATCTTTAATAAATGGTGCTGGGAAAACTGGACAGCTACATGCAAAGGACTGAAACTGGACCTTATACCATGTACAAAAATTAACTCGAAATGGATTAGAAACTTGATCTGAAACCATAAAACTCCTAGAAGAAAACATAGGCAGTGAACTCCTTGACATCCAGTGACAATTTTTTGGAGTTGACATAAAAAACAAAGGAAACAAAAGCAAAAATAAACAAAAGGGACTACATCAAACTAAAATGCTTCTGCACAGCAAAGGAAACCTTCAACAAAATGAAAAGGCAACCCACTGAATGGGAGAAGATATTTGCAAATCTTATCTCTGATAAGGACTTAGTATTAAAATATACAATGAACTCATACAAGTCAGTAACATAAAAACAAACAATCTGATTAAAATATGAGCAGAGTATCTGAATAAACATTATTCTAAAAAAGACATGGACAGATGGCCAACAGGTACATGTGAAAGTGCTCAGCATCACTAATCAGGGAAATGCAAATTAAAACCACAGTGAGATATCACCTCACCTGTTAGAAAGTTATGATCAAAAAGACAAGAAATAACAGGAGTTGGCAAAGATGCGGAGAAAAGGGAACCTTTGTTGGTGGGAATGTACATTGGTGCAGTCACTATGCAAAACAGTATGGGTGTTCTTCAAAAATTAAAAATAGAACTACCATATGATCCAGCCATTCTATTTCTGGGTATTTTCTGAAGGAAGTGAAAACACTAATTTGAAAAGATATGTGCACCCCCATGTTCATTGCAGCATTATTTAAAAACCCAAGATATGGGAACAATCTAATTGTCCATCAGTGGATGAATGGATAAAATCAATGGAATATATATATGGAATATATATATGATATATATAATTGAATGTATATATAAATGGCATATTATTCAGCCATAAAAAAGAAAGAAGTCTTGCCATTTGTGACAACATGAATGGACTTTGAGGGCATTATGCCGAGTGAGATAAGTTAGATATAGAAGAAAAATAATGTGTCATCTTACTTATGTGTGGGATCTAAAACAAACAAGGAAACAAACTTAAAAGGGGGGGGCTCATAGGTACAGAGAACAAATCGATGGTTGCCAGAGGTAGGGGTGGGGGTGGGCAAAATGAATAAAAGCGGCTCAAATGGCACAAACTTCCAGTCATAAAATAAGCCCTGGGGATGTAATAGACAGCATGGTGACTATAGCTAATTATATTGTATTGCCTATTTGTAAGTTACTAAGAGAGTAGATCTTAAAAGTTCTCATCCCAAGAAAAAATTTTGTGACTATGTGGTGGTGATCCTTTTGCAATATATCAAATACTGAATCACTATATTGTACACCTGAAACACATATAATGTTGTGTGTCGATTATACCTCAATAAAAAACCAGTAATTTAGGCATGTGTTAAAATTCAGAAAACTGCACACCAAAAACAGTGAATACTACTGTATTTAAATTTTTAAAAATTGATTGATAAACATTTTTTAATTAAAAAAAAAACCCGTGATCTCAAATAGGAGAAGTGGGTCCCAGTCTCTTCCAAACTCTGAAGGGAGCACAGCTGAAGGGAAGCCAGGTGTCCAGCCCAGGTGACCGTGAGGCCATTACAGGAAGTGGCAGGGGAAGCTGCTGTGTGTGAGGGGTGGAGGGGGTTAGGGGGATGAAGGGAGTGACACCATCAAGCTTGTTGCAGACACTCTGAACTTGAGGAGACTTCAGGCTGTCTAGGCAGAAACGTGCAGCCGGTGGGAGAAATGGTGACTCTGAGAGAGGGCGGTGTGGGAGGTTGGAGGGCACAGGCAGTTAGGAGCAGACTTTCAACCAACAGGAACCTGCGGGTGTATTCCAGCTGTGTGACTCTGGCAAGTTACTTAGCCTCTCTGAACCTCACTTTCGTCTGGGAAACTGGGATAACGTGGGCACTTCCGTCATGTGAGGACTCAATGAGAGCAAGCAAGTGAAAGCATCGGACCCCAAGCCCGGCACATGATCAGGGCTGGAAATGTGAGCTATTAACGATTGTTGTCGCCAGAGTGATGAGGACCCAACATGTGGAACCACAAGGGCACTGAGAATCTCATTTAGGAAAATGCGGCCGGCTGGAGGGACCGAAGAAGAGGGGCTGTCGGGGGGTACAGGAGCAGAGCAAGTAGCTGAAGGAGGACGAGGTGGTGTGTGTTAGTTTGCAAGGGCTTCCAGAACACGGTGACCACCAAGCAGCTGGCTGAAAACAAGGACGCATATTGTCTCAGTTCTGGAGGCCAGAAGTTCGAGATAAGGGGTTGGTGGGGTTGTTTCCTTCTGAGGGCAGAGAGGCAGAACCCATCTATCCACGCCTCTCTCCTAGCTCCCGGGGGAGTCTGAGGGGCTGCTGTAAGAAATACCTAAAAATGTGCAAGTGGCTTTGTGACTGGGTAACAGATGGAGGCTGGAGGAGTTTGAAGGTGGCTGATAGAAAAGCCTAGATTGCGGTGAAAGAGACTTGCTAGAAATCCATGTGTTAAAGGTGAGATCTTGGATGGAAATGAGGAGCCTGTTGCTGGAAACTGGAGGAAGGGCGGCCCCTGCTCTGTGCTCTTCAGGGCTGGGGAGAATAAAGGCAATGGTCCCTGGGCGTCAAGTGTGCAGCAAACGTGAGGGCTCTGATGTCCCATTACGGTGTCCTGCCATGGGGTCAGCGTGAGGCTCAACAGGGGAGGCCTGGAGGGACAGGCCGCAGCTCCTGGTGGGGAAATGCAGGGGGGTAAGAAGTTCTGGAGAGAGCAGAGTTTTTTCAAGGCAAGGGGCGAGGAATCCTGGGGCCTGACTCTGCGGTTGCCCAGAGTTCCTCCTTCCTGCTTGATGTTTTACATAGTCTCCTGCAAATTCCCTGGCACTGCCTTCTCCAGGCTTCTCCTTCCTGCTCCCCTCTTGACAGTGACTCTTGTTTGGGACCCTGGGCTTTCTTTATGCAAAGGGCGTTTCACAAGCCCCCACCACAGGTGGTGAGGCCGGCAGGGCGGAAATGGTTAGTTCCATTTTATAATAAGGATGTGGAGGCTCAGAGTGGTTATCAGACTTATCCAGGACACACAGCATGTTGAAGGCAGCAGCGTTTAAGCCCCTGGTGTCCAGACTTCAGCCCAGAGCTGGGTCCACCACACCACATGGCTTCAGTTTCTGGTGGTTGCTGTCCTGGGAGTCTTGGCCTAAGAGAGAGAAAGGGAAGCCAGAGGCAGAGTCACCTGAGTTTCCCAGTCCTGACCCCAGCCAGAAAGTCTGGCTCTTGGGAGGTCTTCCTCCCCAGGCACTTGGAGCATCCCAGAGGGACAGAAGCCTTGGCATTGTGGTCAGAGTGACCACAAGGGGGCAGTAGCGCCCACGTGATGAACGCCGGCTGGTGGGAGCCTGAGGTCTGCAGGAGTGGGGAGGGGCTCTGCTTCCCCGGATGTTCAGAGCTCCCGCTGCCGGGACCCTTCCCAGACCCCCCTCCTCCGCAGAGAGACTCATCGGCTTTCAGGTTACATAACTTGGACTGGAGTGATCTTTCCAGAGTTTCCTGAGCTGCGGCTGGCTTTGGTGCCGGAGGAGTACCCCATCTCCCACCACAAACACACACTTTAAGCCCCAACTCAGAATGTTTGGAGCCCCTCCCCCCGGGCCTCCACGGGGACTCCGTTAGGATGAAGTCCACATCAGCTACCTCCTCGCTCCCGGGGCGCTGTGGGCAGAGAGGGTCGGCTCCATCCCTGTGTGGTCCCCGCTTCTCTCCCCTTCCTCAGGATGTTACAATTCTGAGAGAGCAGTCCCTCCAGGGATTCTCACACTGGGCTCAACAGGTCTTATTGGATCCCTAGAGCTGCTCCAGGGAATCTGAGGGGAAGGGAGAGTGGGAGGGAGTGAACTAGAGTCTAGCCACTCCCTTTTGGGACCTTCTAGTATTTGCTATTTTGTATTTTGGACATTTTCTTAGGATTTCTTTTGAAGAAAGGGCTGCATGATTGATGGGGCAGAGAAGAAGCCTTTGCAAATCTCTCAGCTAATCCATCCTCCTTTTGTTGGAAACACTGAGACCCAAGGACAGAGAGACTTGCTGAAACACACACCTCAAGAAGAGCAGAGTCAACCCTGAACCCCAGGTCTCCTGGCCACCAGGCCCACCCCAAGCAGCTCCCGGAGAAGGGCGTATGGGGTGTATGAGTGGGCTAAGGGTAGAGCAGAGGAAACCCCTGTAACTGTCAGGAACATGATAGAACGGTCTAGAGGTCCATGAAACCATACTAGTTAAGAATCTGTCACTCGCTGGACAAATATTAATTGAGCACCTACTATGTACCAAGCATAGTGAACAAAACAACAGTGAAGAAAACAAAGATCCCAGCCTTCAAGAAGCTTACATTCTAGTGGGTGTTCTGTTTGTTCTGTGACCAAGCAAAAACGGCAAGACGGGGTGCCTTGGTGGCTCAGTCGGTTAAGTGTTCGACTCTTGATTTCAGCTCAGGTCTTGATCTCAGGGTTGTGAGTTCAAGCCCTGTGCTGGGCGTAAAAAAACAGATGTCAGGATAGAGGATTAAAAGCTCACCCATAGGGGTGCCTGGGTGGCTCAGTCAGTTGAGCCTCTGATTCTTGATTTCAGCTCAAGTCATGATCTCACAGTTCATGAGTTTGAGCCCCACCCTGGGCACTGTGCCGGCAGTGAGGAGCTTGCTTGGGATTCTCTCTCTCTCTGTCCCTCTCCAACTTGTTCTCTCTCTCTCTCTCAAAATAAGTAAACTTAAAAAAAAAAAAGCTCACCCCTACCTTAACCAATTTTGTAGTTGCTGCACATGTATGCCACCCTCATGATTTGTCCTGTTTTCCTAGTACCCCTCATCCATCTCTTCCATACCTTTCCTAGTCCCTGGATCCATCTTTTTCCTCCTCCAAAGAGGCATCATGGCAGACAAAAAGAGGCCTGCCCTTCTGGATCCACGCAGGGCCAAAGGATGAACACTGGAAGGGCCATTCATGCGGGTGGCCAGGCGGAAGGCAGGAAGCCAGAGGCCCTGCTGAGCTGAGTCCAGAGCAGGCTGCCCGAGGCCCATCACTGGCATCCATGAGTTGAGTTTACTGGCACTCCCTGAGAAGGACCGCTGTGTCAGGGACTGCCATGCCCACAGATCTCAGACTCAAGCCTCCATGCTCCACAGCATGGAGAGGGGAAAAGAGAAGGAATAGGAGGGAGGGGCAGGACTCCCTGGGCAGGGGTCAGGCAGCCCTGTGGGGATGTTCCAGGTCTTAAAGTTCATCCAAGTTATCTCGGTGATGAGGAATCCAGGCTGACCTCCCTAAACACGAGTGTAGAAACAGAGTACCTTTCCTGAGTGTTTCTACAGAAACTTCTGAAGACATAAGTATACCAGTCACACAACTCATGCTACGCACACAGAGTACTTGTGGTTCTTCATTCCCAGGTAGATCAGCTTCTCAGGGAGACCTTGTCTGAAGGGAAAGAAGCAGTCCTACCCCAGGAACCCCCATTCTGAGGGGAGACACAGTCCTGCTCTCAGGGAGTCCTAGTCTGAGAGGGAGACATAGCCCTGCTGCAGGGAGCAGGGAGCAATGGTCTGAGGGAAGACACAGCCCTGTCTTAAGAGCCCCTGTCTAAGGAGGAGACATGGTCCTGTCCTCAGAAGTTCCAATCTGAGAGGAGACATGGCTTCTATCCGAAGTGGGGAGACACATCCTGATGAGGGAAGAGACAGTCTGAGGGGAGAGAAGCACTTTCTGATCTCGAAAGGTCTCTGATAGGATATCCTCTGTCTCCCTGCCATTGTCTTGCTTCTATTTCTGTCTCTCTGCATCTTTCCCTTCGCCATGTGTGTGCACATGCAGAAACCCACACGTGTACACACCCACATGCAGACATTCATAAGAAGTCTTAAAAACACTCAAGACCAAATCTCAGTAGATGCCAAAACACAGCCCCGACTCCAAGAACTAAGGAGACCCAGGTTCAGTGGTAAGTTAGGGAAAGTCTTGAGGTCGGGCTGCTAGGGGTGAGGCTCCAGAGGTCACCTGAACTCAGGGGCTTTGAATGCCCCTGAGGCTCTGAGCATGACTTCTGTCTCCAGTAGAGGTGTCCTCTGTGGTCACTGGAATGGGGTGTGAGCCTCACCGTCTTGGACATGTTTCCTCCATCTGGCCTGTTACACGGTCTGGCTGCTAATGAAGCAGAACCTAGAAGGGCAGGGAGCATGTGCAGTGACTGAAGACATCACAGGGGCAGGTTGGGATGGGAGAGGTGGAGCTGACCACTAGCGGTCCAAGCTCCCCATGAGGCCAGGCCAAGAAAGTGGAATCCCCGCTATACACACGCACACACATACCTGTCTGTAAGTTAGTTAACATACCGTGTAGTCTTGGTTTCAGGAGTAGAACTCAGTGATTCATCACTTACAATGCATCACCCAGTGCTCCTCCTGACAACTGGTCTCCTTAATGCCCATCATCCATTTAGCCCATCCCGCACCCTCCTCCCCTCCAGCAACCCTCAGTTTGTTCTCTATATTTAAGAGTTGCTTGTGGTTTGCCTCCCTTTCTGTTTTTATCTTATTTTATTTTTCCTTCCCTTCCCTTATGTTCATCTGTTTTGTTTCTTAAATTCCACGTATGAGTGAAATCATATGGTATTTAACTTTCTCTGATTGACTTATTTTGCTTAGCATAATACAGTCTAGTTCTATCCATGTTGTTGCAAATGGCAAGATTTCATTCTTTTTGATTGCTTAGTGATATTTCATTGCATGTACATACCACACGTTATCCATTCATCAGTCAATGGACATTTGGGCAACTTTGGCTACTGTTGATAGTGCTGCTATAAACATTGGGGGTGCATATTCCCCTTCGAAGCATCATTTTTTGTATCCTTTGGATAAATACCTATTAGTGCAATTGCTGGGTCGTAGGGTGGTTCTATTTTTAACCTTTTGGGGAACCTCCATACTGTTCTCCAGAGTGGCTGCACCAGTTTGCATTCCCACCAGCAGTGCAAGAGGGTTCCCCTTTCTGTGCATCCTCGCCAACATCTGTTGTTTCTTGTGCTGTTGATTTTAGTCATTCTGATAGGTGTGAGGTGGTACCTCATTGTGGTTTTGATTTGTATTTCCCTAATGATGAGTCATGTTGAGCATCTTTTCATCACACACACCTGTCTTGACTTCCAGAGCCCACAGAAGAGAGAGCAGGCCTTGACATCTTCCAGGGATGTGTTCCATTGCCCTCATTTGGGGCTCTATGCTGGGAAGGGCCAAGAGGTGGGAAGGAAGGGACCCTATATGGGGTTCAGTTCCAATAATGTTTAGAAAACACCTTTCTTGGGGCACCTGGGTGGTTCAGTAAAGTAAGCGTCTGACTTCAATTCAGGTCATGATCTCACAGTTCGTGGGTTTGAGCCCCGCGTGGGGCTCTGTGCTGACAGCTCAGAGCTTGGAGCCTGCTTTGGATTCTGTATCTCCCTCTCTCTCTTTCCCCTTCCCCTGCTCATGCTCTGTCTCTTTCTGTCTCTCAAAAATAAATAAATGTTTAAAAAAAAATTTTTTTTAAAGAAAACACCTTTCTGTCACTTGCATGACCTTAGTCACTTTCTGAGAAAAGGACCACTGCAATTCATTTATAAACATAGAACACAGAGTCTGTGCCCCAGAAGTAACACTGTCCGAATGAGAGATGGGGGAAAGGAAGTCAGAGTGATCTGGGGATGCAGAGAATCGGTGGAGTCAGCCTTCCTAGGACTCTGTGCACTCAGGACCAGTTGTCTTCCTTGCAGTTCGATCAGGCTGGAGGACGAAAAATGAAGAATCGACATCTCTAACTGCAGGGCCCGAACTGGGAAGACTGCCCATCTCCCAGGAGGTCACATCTCCAATGACAGGGAGCTCACTCTCTTTCAAAGCTGCCTTTGCCTTCACCAGACACCTCTGCAGGGGGGATTTGGATTGCGAGGCTGCTGGGTCCCCTGCCCTCCACCTGGTCAATAGCAGACCCTGGAAAAGAAGATGGGAGCTTGCAATCCATTTTACAGGGCGTCCCAGAGCCTTCCTGGCTGCCTCGGGGAACTCCTCCTGGGCAAACAGATGTCACAGATGAGTGGCCCCATTGTGCTCTTGGGTGGCGCCAGGGAGGTGAGAGTGGCGAGGTGAGAAGGCTGTATTCTGAGCCACGGTGTGATGCAGGTACATCTGGCCTCGGCGCTGCCTGGTCCTATCGACAGGCCTGGCATGGCGCCTCCCCGCCCTGGCATCTCCCACACTGGATTATGGTCCAACCAGTGGACTTCCTGTGCAGTTCTAGCCAGTCCCGAGCCCTGGGGGGCAAGAGGTAGGGTATAAGCCTTAGGGCTGCTGTCTGGTGAACAAATAAGATGTTTATTCGGTGAAGGTGAAAGGGGAGGTCCAGGGATGGAGCCGCTGGGGCCTCAGCCCTTCCTTCCTGCCTTCCCCTCCCTGTGCCACACACACTCAAACCACTGCCCTAGGGTCAGAGGCCCGGCCAGTCACACCAAAGGATCCATGGGTAGACAGGACAGGAACACACACACACACACACACACACACACACCATACAGCCAGGGGACACCTGCGGACCAGGCAATGCACTTTTCTGATATAACCTTCCTAAACACACATGTGCATATACACACAGACACAAACATAGACACAGCCTTTGTGTTTTAAAGGGGCGGCTCTGGGGGCGCCTGGGTGGCGCAGTCGGTTAAGCGTCCGACTTCAGCCAGGTCACGATCTCGCCGTCCGTGAGTTCGAGCCCCGCGTCAGGCTCTGGGCTGATGGCTCGGAGCCTGGAGCCTGTTTCCGATTCTGTGTCTCCCTCTCTCTCTGCCCCTCCCCCGTTCATGCTCTGTCTCTCTCTGTCCCAAAAATAAATAAAAAACGTTGAAAAAAAAAATTTAAAAAAAAAAAAAAAAAAAAAAGGGGCGGCTCTGGTCTCAGGGTGTTGCAGTGGCTGCCAGTGTCAAAATGGAGAAGAATGGGCCTGGAGAGGGAAGGAGGTAGTAGCTGGCGGCAGGGACAGGGCATGCTGGCCGCGGTCGCCCGGTCTGCGGTGTGGCACCTCTGAGGTAAACAGACTGGGCTTTGATCTTGAATGCTGTCCTGGGAGGCTGAGAGGACAAAGGACCTGCCTCCCTGGACTAAGGATCCAGACTCTGCAGCCCCATGCAGAGACAGAGCAGGACAGTGGACAGATGGGCAGATGGACCCCTAGAGGGAATCTGAGGCCTCTCGGGCCTTGCCACTCAAAGGGTAATCCATGGACAGCACCATGACGTGGGAGCCTCTCAGAAATGCAGAGTCTCGGGTCAAACCCGGGTGCACTGAATCAGAGCCTGGTTATCTATGCACATATTCAGCTTCTGGAGGGACTTCTCTAGGAGCTTCCTGGGCCTTGGATGACAGCTTCCCTGTGAGCAAGGCTTGGATGACAACACCATCTCAGTAGACTTCACTGGAGTCTGGAAGTCACCTTGTGAAGTCGGCCCAGCCGTTTCCCAGCCCCCAGGCCATGCCTACGTATCTGGCTTCCCAGATGGATTCATTCGCTCACCTCACGAGTGTTTGTGTAGCACCATACTATGCGTGGGAGATATAATAATAAGCAGAAAACAGACCTGGTCCCTGCTCTCTTGGAGTTTCCAGCCTAGTGGGACAGATATTTCCTGAAGTGTCACTTGGGCTGCATTTGAAGAAGTTACTTTGGTGAAAAGGGGAGAGAAGCATATTCCAGGCAGAGGGAGCAGCACAAGCAAAGGCCCTGAGGTAAGACAGAACATGGCTGGTGGTAGTTGGGACACATTTAAGCTGATATTAGAAAGAGACCAGCCTCCAAAATAGACTGACGTAAACCAGAAACAGTTTCCTTTCTCCCTCAGGTAAAAGTCTGAGTAGACAGTACAGATCAGTGTGGCTGGAGGGCAGAGAGTGGGCAAGACCACTGTATCAAATGACACTGCATGTGAAAGTCTCCAGGAAGTCAGAGCTCCCTGGTACCTGCCACACCTGTCGATTCATAAGTTTCAGAGAATCCTAGAATGCCAGAAATGGGAAGAACTTTGGGCTTCATTCCAATGCTTTGAACCTGTCTTCAAGCCTCAGCTCCATCATAAATTAACTGTAACTGTGACCATGGGTCAGGAGTTTCTCATCTGAAAAGTATTGCGGGTGCACTGCGGGAAGTGACACCTGCTTTGCCCAGGCTGGGAGTAGCTCGTGTGAGACTCCAGCGAGGAATTAGGAATTAGGACACATTTAGGTTGCTACTGAAAAAGAGACCCTAAAATAGACTGACTTAAACAAGAAAGTTTCCTTTGTCTCTCAGGTAAAAATCTAAGTAGATGGTGCAGAGCTGGTAGGGCAGCTCCATCAATGGTGAGGGGCAGGCAGGTGGCTTCAGCCTTTTTGCCCTGCCATCTTCAACATATAGCCTCAAAGGATCCCAAATGGAGGCTGCGGCTCCTGCCGTCACATCTGGACCCTCCTTCCTTTTAGAGCCGCCATCTAGATGTTGCACCCAGCCCTTCTGCTCATATCTCATTGGCCAGAACTTAGGTTTTGTGGCCACACCTGGCAGCAAGAGAGTCTGGGAAATGGAGTCTGCAGCTGGGGCCAGCGTGTGTCCAGTTGGAAATTCTATTCCAGTGCGAAAATGGGAGAATGGAAAGTTGGGGGCGGGGCACAGAAGGCGACACAGAGTCTGAAGGTACTGTTGGAGTCAGGACACCCAACCAAGTGTCTCTAAGATTCGCTTCTTGGCTTTGAGCTGCCCTGACCCCCGTTACTGAGCTCACCAGGGCTGGGCTCTGTCCTGCCCCACAACCTGCCCCCATTCCTACCAACGTCAGTAAGTTGACGCAGCCTGTGGAGGCATCGGTAGTATACAGTTAGTCATGGAAGGTTGCCCCAGCTCTTGCCTGGCCCTTCATTACGCCACACCCGGGTCTTAGGGGGTTTTCTGGTAGGCTGGCCAGACAGGCTCAGGAAGAGGTAGGCTTCCACTGCTTACACTCGTCAGAGGCTTCCGTCCTCAGAGTGGTGGGAGAGACCAGTCTGGGGTGGGGAGTGGGCTGGCTGTGTTTTCATTACCTGCTTCTGAGCCAGGACCAGGGGTGGTCCTAAAAGCCAGGCAAACAGCTGGCAGCAGCAGCTGGAGTGGCTAAGGAGCACTTTCCCACCAGATTGTCTGACCCTGACAAGGCCAAAGCCAACACCAGCGATTCCTGGGGCTGCGTCCCACCCACTGTCTGGGCTACTCATCACAGCTGGGTGCCGCTGGCAATGGCTCCCTTTCTGGGCCTCTGCTCTCCACTCTTGTTTTCTCGGAGAGGAGCTAGGGAGTGTGTATGAAGGAGGGGTTATAGGAGATCAGGGTTTCTCAACCTCGGTACTATTTGGGGCTGGATAGTTCTTTGTCGTGGGGGCTGCCCTGTGCATCCAGTGATGTTTAGCAACATCCCCGGTCTCTTCCCACTAGGTATCAGTAGGGTCAACCCCCTCCCCAGGGGCCAAATGTTTCCTGGGGGAACAGGGGAAATCAACCCTGGCTGAGAGCCACTGGTGTAGATTTAAAAGTCCTGATTTACTGAAGGGAAACATCAAGGATGGGTGGAGAAAAAGAGAGGAGAGAAGAATGGAGGTGGGGGAGGAAAAGAGAGAAATAGGTGGAGAGAGAAAAAAGAAGGAAGAAGAAATACTAAGAGTGAGAAAATGAGATAAAGAAAAGAGAGGCGCCTAGGTGGCTCAGTTTCTTGAGTGTCAGACTTCGGTTCAGGTCATGATCTCGCGGTTGACAAGTTCCAGCCCCGTGTCAGGCTCTGTGCTGACAGCTCAGAGCCTGGAGCCTGCTTCAGATTCTGTGTCTCCCTCTCTCTCTGCCCCTCCCCTGCTCATGCTCTGTCTTTCACTGTCTCAAAAATAAATATAAACATTAAAAAAATATTTTTTTTAAATTAAAAAAAATTAAAAATTAAAAAAAGAAAAGAGGGGTGCCTGGGTGCCTCAGTTGATTAAGTGTCTGAGTCATGGTTTCGGCTCAGGTCATGGTCTCACGGTTTGTGAGTTAGAGCCCAACATTGGGCTCTGTGCTTACAGTGCAGGAGCGTGCTTGGGATTCTCTGTCCCCCACTCTCTCTCCCTCAAAATACATAAATAAACTTTAAAAAAGAGAGAGAAAAGAAATAAGAGGAGCAAAGAGAGAAGTGGGTGTAGAGGGCCAGGCCCTAGAAGGCAGGGAGGGCAAGCAGGCCCCAAGGATTGTTCCTGAGTCTGGGGACATAATGGGGCCATGCAGGAGCTGGCTTTGGGGCACAGGGGCCATCTCAGCACTCTAGTGTCAAGGTCAAGATCGAGGCCCTGGCACCCTACTCCCCAGTAGCCAGGCCGCAGAGCAGAGATTTTAGGGGTCAAGCTTCTCTTGGGTCTCTGGACATGCTGCTTTCTTAGTGGGGTTGGAATTCGGATGTAGGATTGCCTCAAAGTTTCTCTAAGCCTCAGCTTCGCCTCCAGAGAATGGGCCATTGCTGGAGAGAAAGCATGGAGGTCGCCTGCTTTTTATGTCTGCTCTCTCCTAGAGCCCCACTAAGACGATCACGATAAAGCATCGCCCACAAGGACGAGAAGACTGGAGCTGGTTAGGAGGCAGCAAAATGCTGGAAGCTGAAAAGGGATGGACAGTTACTTAGCCCAGCAGAAGCTGCACCCTCACTGCCTGGGGTGTGGGACAGAAGGATGGGCAGGAAGGCGACAAGAAGCTGCTTTGAGCCTCCAGTGCCTTGAACAGTTCAGCACCTGGCCACACGAGATCCCTCTGAAAGGGGGTGCAGGTGGGGCTGAAGAGGACTGGTGGGAAAGGGGTGAAGGAGCAGTGATAGCACCAGGTCCCCTCCCACTTCTTGCATAGCCTTCCCCACCTTAGCGGAAAATGGGCTTGCTTGCCATTGGGGAAGTTTACACAGCTGAGGCAGGGAATTAAGTGCAGTCCTGAATGTGGAGGGAGCAGTAAGTTCCCAGATGCCCTTCCCCACTCAGCATCAGAACATTGGAAACACGTGTGTCGATCCTGGCACATTCTGGGGATTCTCTTTAGGAACATTGGCCTGAGAGAAAAACCCTGCAGATACTGACATTTAAGGGGGTAGTTCTCAGTGAAAAGGTCAGCTTGCCACCAGGTCCCCTGGGCACAAGCCCTGCTCATACAATCAGAGATTCAGCCTTAAATATGGATAGACAACGGGGGGTCACTGTGTAATGGACGAGAGGCATCACCATGAAAAAGGAAACCAAAAGAAGCAAATAAAAAAACATAGCTCAGAGAGGATGCAAAAATCAGAATCCTTTTTTGTCTCTTTGAGATAATAGTCTTTGTGATAAGAAAAATGCTGTTACCTTTGAAACAAGAATAGGACACTATAAAAAAGTAACATTCACAGAATAAAAAATACCTCTTGAAAATTAAAAATATGACAGCAATCTATGTGCATCCTTGCTAAAAATATTTAACCTGAATCTCACCATGACCTTACTTCTAGTCTCCGGTAAATATAGAGGGTAGAGGGAAGAGTTAAATGATGTCGTGAGGAAACAGACAAATCCAGAATGTAGAACATTCTGTAAGACTTGCCTAGGCTCTTCAAATGTCTGTTGTAGAAGAAACAAAAAGAGAAATCATAGATTTTAAAAAGACTAAGGAGACTCAACAGCCAAATAAAACTAGATAGGATCTCCGTTCAAATAGACTAGCTATGAAAGAAACTGTGAACATGATGGGGGAAAACTTGGATATGGACAGGATATTAAAGATATTATGGAATGGTTGTTAATTTTCTTAGGTCTGAAAACAGGGGTGTGATTGTGTAGCAGAATGCTTTTAATTTTAGGATAGGGAGGCTAAAGTGTTTAAAAGTGAGTGTTACATGGACTGCAAATTTCTTTCAAATGGCTCTACCAAAATAGGTAATTCATAGATAGCTATGTAAGAACAATGTTCAGTCTAGTCCTGTGCTGTCTAATATAGTAACTACTAGCCATATATGGCTACTAAGTGCTTGACATCATCTGAATTGAGATACTCTGTGATTATAAAGTACACTGGATTTCAAAGACTTAGTACAAAGAAAAGGAATGTAAAATATCTTAATAATAATAATAATAATAATAATTTTTTTTAGTGAAAGAGAGAGCAGAGGAGGGGCATAGAGAAAGGGAGAGAAAGGAAGAAAGCATGGAGCCTGATGTGGGACCCTGAGATCTGGAGCCTGATGTGGGACCTGAGCTGAAATCAAAAGTCGGACACTTAACTAACTGAACCACCCAGGCAGTCCAACAATTATTTTAATAAATAATAAATAATTATTTATTAAAGTATATTTTGAAATAAATAAAATATTAAAGTTAATTTTACCTGTTTCTTTTTACCTTTTTAATGTGGCTACTAGAAAGTTTAAAATTACATATGTGGCTCACATCCCATGTCTATTAAAACAGCCCTGACCTAAATGTCAGGAAAAGAATGTTAACTATATTATTTTTTTCAACTTTTCTGCATATTTGCAATTGTCTTTTTTTTTTTATTAAAAATATTTTTTAATGTTTATTTGGAGAAAGAGACAGAGTGTGAGTGGGAGAGGGCAGAGAGAGAGGGAAACACAGAATCTGAAGCAGGCTCCAGGCTCTGAGCTGTCAGTACAGAGCCCGACATGGGGCTTGAACTCACGGACCTCGAGATCATGACCTGAGCTGAAGTCAGACGCTTAACCAAATGAGCCACCCAGGCACCCCTGCATTTGTCTGAATAGAAGGTTAGAAAGAAAAAGATAAACAATAAAAATAAAGTAGAAGAGTTTCTTTTTAATCAATAAGAGTATTGAAGATAAAGTTTGGAAAATCCTCTTGAAAGTTGGACAAGAAGACAAAAAGTATAGGTTAGAAAATCAGAGAACCAACCCAAGAGTTCTAACTTAAAAATGTAGAACATACTAAGCACAGAAAGGAGCCAAATGGTGTGAGCTTCTAGATTGAATGGAAGCCTGAGGGCCTGACACAGTGAACTAAAGAATATACAAACCAGTGCACTGGTAGATAAAGAGATTATGAAAATTTTCCAAGGTGAAAAAACAGAAACAATAAAACAGCTCTCACACAAACGCCCAGGAATTAGGATTTCACTGAACATCACTACAACCACACAGGAAGCTAGAAAACAAAGGGGGAAAAAAACCCTCTCACAATTCTGAAGGAAGCCATTTCCAACCTAGGGTTAGATACCCAGCCAAGCTATCAGTCAAGCTGAAGGTTGGATAAAGATATTTTTAGACAGGCAAGATCTCAAACATTTTACCTCCCTTGTACCATTTCTCAGAAACCCACTGACGGAAGTGCTCCATCAAACGAGGAAGTAAACAAAGAAAGACAGAAGGCATCGGATCTAGAAAAACAAAGGGGGCTCCAATGCAGGAAGGACGCAAGGGGAATCCCCAGTGAGGGGTGAAGAGACCCTTGGGGAAGCTAGCTCTGTAGCAGGCCTGGAGAGCACCCAGGGGCAGAAAGATGTTTGGTGCTGAAAGAAATTCACCAAGAAATAAACAAATGGGACTGATCTATGATCCCAAGAGGAGTTTTACAATTGTAGCAGGGAGTTTGGAAATTAACTAGTGACAGGAACATGCAAAATTAAGCAAACAAACAAAACCCATGGAAAACAGAATGAATGCAGGAAAGAAAGGGTACCCAAGTACATTAGGTAGTATTTACACAGTCATAATAACATGAACACAGAATTGGTATCCAACCATAAATTGAAATCTAACTATGGTAGAGGGATGAGGAAGAAGTATGCATGTTGGGAGGTAAAATGGAGCTAATCCTCATCTTTTCCAGTAGAGAGATAATCATTGTTAAAGTAGGTTAACAAAAAATAATAATGGGGTGCCAAAATATCTAGATGTTATTTAAAGAAGTGGAAGAAAAATAAGAAATAGTTGAGAAGTCTAAAAGAGGCTGCCTCTGGGGGCTGGGGCTGGGGAAGGGTGAGGCAGGCAATTGCTGTTTTCCGTTACCGTTTGAGTAGTATTATTTGACTTTTTGAAAGTATTTATATATATATATCACTTTGCTAAAAATAAAAACTGAATTAAAAGATAAAAAGAAAACCCAGGTCATCCAGGGCAGGGCACGTGAATGCCCAGAACTGAGGGTCATTCCAGGTGCCACTGCCTGGCAGCTGCCTACGTCAGCAACTCCGGACATGGCTAGAGGAGCTTTTTTGGAGAAACATTATCCTGCCTACCCCCATGACTCATAGGTTCCCATTGTTTCCACCCCCCCGCCATTCTCCCACCATGGAGATGTGTGTGCTGATGTGTGTGGGGGGCAGGGACAGAAGAGACTTTCTTGTGCTCTTTGTTCACTGTGTGCCCCACCCCCATCCCCAGGGGTACAGGCTTCCTTGCCAGGGACCAGGTGTTAGGCATGGGGCACTGGGCGCCAAGAAGGAGAAAAAACAATCTTAAAATACCCCTATGCCTTCCCATTGTGGAAATTCAGAATCATGTGTTTGAGCAGGACCTATGAGGTCAACCTGCCAACATCTATAAGAAGTAGACACCAAGCCTTTCCCTGAGCACTCTGAATGACAGGGAGCTCAGTGTCTTAGCGGGACAATGTGGGGGCTTGGGGACAAAGTGAGGGGCACATAAGGGTCTTTCGTGCTTATTGGCTTTCGTATGGGATACTCAAGGCCCATTATATGGATCAAGGCCCATTTCTTATAAAAGGTGAGATTCCACATAAGGATACAGCTCTCAAGGCCTGTCCAGGTCCCTTGTCTCTGCCTCTCTTACTATGTGTCTTCTCTCTCTTCCTGCTTCTCTCTGCACACCTCTGTCCTCTGGCTCCCACATAACCCCAAATGTCTGCCACCACTCCCGAGCCTCCATGACCTCATTGCTCTGCTCCTCATGGTTCACTGGCTCAGTCTCTCAACACCCTAATTTCACATGCCGAGCGAGCTCATCTCATTGGTCCATCTTGGTTCAGGTTTCCTCTCCTAGTCCAATCAGCTTTACCAATGTGGGTCACATGGTTCACAGCTAGTAAGCAATGGTCTGAGGGGTCAGGGGGGATAAAGTGACTCTTCATGAGCTATGCTCTCCCTGAAACCCAGACGTGCCTGCTCCTTTCCAGGATAGGCAAACTTCACTGCCCCCCACCCCACCCAGTCCACACAGCCAGTCCAGAAGGAGGTCAGTGCAACAGTGTGCTGGTAAATGTTGAATATCTGGCTCTCTGAGGAGGGGAGAGCCCTAATTTGTAGTGTCCGCCCATTTCCATGGTGTAGATACTCCCATGATGGCTGATTTAAAAGAAAAAAATCTTAATGTTTATTTATTTTTGAGAGAAAGAGAGAGCACAAGCAGAGGAGGCACAGAGAGAGGGAGACACAGAACTGAGGTAGGCTCTAGGCTCCGAGCTGTTAATGCAGAGCCCTATGTGGGGCTCGAACTCACAAAATGCAAGATCTTGACCTGAGCCGAAGTCGGACGCTTAACCATTATGGCTGATTTAAAAAAAAATACATTTTTTCAATGTTTATTTATTTTGAGAGAGAGAGAGAGAGAGAGAGACAGTATGAGTGGGGGAGGAGCAGAGAGAGGAGACACAGAATTTGAAACAGGCTCCAGGCTCTGAGCTGTCAGCACAGAGCCCCATGTGGGGCTTGAACTCATGAGCTGCAAAATCATGACTTGAGCTGAAGTTGGACGCTTCACCGACTGAGCCACCCAGGCGCCCCCATTATGGCTGATTTTAAGCTACCAACACGATGTCACAAAACATGAAGTTGAGGAGAGAAACACAGTAGCAATACCATTATATAATAGTCCCACTACATACCTACAAATATGCAAATTT
Source organism: Neofelis nebulosa (assembly GCF_028018385.1). Lineage (NCBI taxonomy): Eukaryota > Metazoa > Chordata > Mammalia > Carnivora > Felidae > Neofelis > Neofelis nebulosa. The sequence continues at coordinate 41,070,527 of NC_080787.1, forward strand.
CCTCCAAAGCATGAATAGCAGTGGCATGGAATTAGGAAAGGATGAGTTTTGAGCATTGTGTTTGTTCTTAATATAATTTGCATATTTATATAATTTAATTTTTAATTTTTTAATGCAATCAGCTTGCAAAATTTCTGAAACTATAACCATTGGGTCTCATGAGCCAGTATGAACAGGCTCCAGGACACTGGGTCAGAACTTTCCTCTGGAGTGAACAATTGAGGGTGGGAATTTGAGTAAAGAGATGGGGTGGAGGGGGGTTGCTGACTGCCTGGTAGGCAATTATCTGTTCCTCATTTTGCTTCCTCCTGCCCTCAACCAACATCAGGTGTTCTAGGTAACCTAAGAGAGATGCCACAAATACAGGTCATTTGAATTGAATGGACTGTGATGTCAACACCCCAGACAGAGCTGCTCAGCTGGCCGGGACTGCAGGTGAAGGAATCAAAGAATGAGGAGGAAGTTTTCCATAACTGGAGGTAAACACAGATTTCAATGCAGAGTGAAAACACAGGCAGGGATTCATTGGCAGGGGATGCCAGAAATGCAGAGGGACCTGACCTCTGAGGTCTCCAGCCAGGTGTTTCCAGAACCTGGGTATTTCCAAGGTTTTACCCCTGACCTTCTGATTCAGAATCTCCCAAGGCGGAGCTCAGGAATTGCCTGGTGAGTTTTGCAGGAGAGCAGACTGGTGTGGTAGTTAGTAGCTCAGGCTGGGGGGTCTTCAGGTTAGGACTTAGGCTGTGCGTCTAGCTGTGTGACTTTGGGGAAGTTACATAACTGCTCTGAGCCTCAGCTTCCAAATGCAAATAATGTTGCGGGGATTAAATGAGAACATGGGCATAAAGTGTCCTGGTCAGTGCCCGTATGTGGTGAGGATCCCAAAAATGGCAGGTGTGACTATTTAGGTCACACTGCTAGATGGTAGCAGACCCCAGGTGTCCCGGTACTGTTTAAACATAGCAGAGAGGATCCGAACATAGCTAGAGACCCCAAAATAGAAGGTGCTTTGATATCCTGAAAGTAAAAAACTTTGATCTTAGGTTAGGAATTACAAAACCTGAGGGCGTTTGGTCTTAGCTGTGCTACTTCCTCAAAGAGTTTTAGATTCATGGTAGCAGATTGTCTGTACCCCACTTCCCAACACCTCTGCCCACCTCGGGTGTCGGCGCAGCCGTAGTGCACAGCCCCATGCACAAGGCCCAAGTGTTTCCTCAGCATGCCTTGCTGCTCCTCTGCTTTTCCACCTCAGAGCTTTCTCTAAAGCCTGGCAGAAGCATAGCTCAGGGCAAGCCCACCCTGTGTCCCCGTTATCTACTGCTGTGTGACAAACCACCCTAACACTTAGAGGCTTAAAACACCACCAATCATTTATTTGCTTGTGATTATGCAGTGTGGGGGGGATGGCTGGGCTCTGTTCCACGTGGCCCCAGCAGGGGCTGGAGTGTCCAAGATGGCCCCTCAGCTGGGCAGATTCTCTGTCCCCGTGGCTTCTCCACATGGCTAGTTTGGTTCTTCACAGCACCGGGTCTCCAGGTAGTTAGATTTCTAACATTTCGGCTGGCTTCTCCAAGAGCACAAAGTGGAAGCTGCCGGGCCTCTTAACAGGTAGGTTCAGAAAGCACAGAAGGTCGTTTCCTCAGTGTTCCATTGATCAAAATCGTCCCAACCACGTGCAAAGGGAATAGACTCCACCTCTTGCTGGGGGAGTGGCCAGGTCCCTTTGCCAACCGGTATGTGGGATGGGAGACACTGTCCCGGCGATCTTTGGACAGTGCAGTCTGCCACAGCCAGCCTGTGTGGGAGGAAGGTGGGGGTTAATGCCCCTGGGGTCAGCCTCAAGCAAAGGGGGTGGGAATGGGTGGATACATGGGTGGATACATGTCCCCCCTTCAGAGGGACAGTTCTGAGGTGTATTGGACAGGTTTTTCAGGAGATCCCAGCAGGTTTGAACCCCAATCTCCCACAGTAGAACTAGCTGAACCACTCAACAATGCCCTCTTTATTGCCTTTTGCTCTTTCCCCATCTTCATCTCCCCTCCCTTTCTGCTGCTTCCTCCAACCATCTCCCGGTTCTGCTCTGAGGCCTCTGGGAAACCAAACCAAGATTCTCCGTTTCCTCACTTGAAAAAAGCCCCTTAAATTGGGCTGTAAAATATCGCACCTGGGCTGTTGCACAATCCCACAGGAACCCATGTGAAAGGGCTTTGTAAACTAGGCAGCTGGCAACCGAGGTGAGGGGTCACTGTGAGCAGAGGCATTCCCCTGGGAAGCACAGGGACTTGGGGGCTGCTGGGGCGAAGGCCCAGTCCCCCGGGTCATCAATGAGTGGTGGCTGGGGCCGCCGTGGGGATGACGAGGCATGAGGGCAGACAGGTGTGGGGAAATGCAAAAGGGGGGTATAGACAAGTAAGGGGTGTTGTGTCCACATCCTGCGTGCCAGACTGAGGTGACCTGGCACAGTTGAGTGACTCACCGGGCCACCGCAGCCTGGGACAAGGTCCCTCAAGATCATCCACTGACAAGCCGAGACTCGCCCTTGTGGGAAAAGACCTGCCTCCTGATTTGGCTTCTACCCCAGGAGGAGGAACTGAATTACCACTGGGAGGGTTCAGCACCCTGGTTCATTCACCCCTCCTTGCAGTAAATGCCAGAAAAACTGAGCCCTTCTTTGTGCCGGGTCCTGCGGTAAGGATCCAAAGGTGTACAAGCCACTCCTGGCTCTCTCTGGGCTCCCCGTCAGGGGCCGGGTGCGGGAGACTAGGAGACAGGCCCTGAGAGTGGGCTTGTCGAGAGAGGTGCTCTGGGCACAGAGGAAAAACATCTGAGCCAGAACCAAGAAGGGGGGCAAGTAACTGCGGAACTCTTCCCCGAGAAACTGATGTCCCCCTTTAATCCAGACCTTAGGACTCAGTCGGGAGAGAGGAAGGGCATATCCCCGAAACAGTGTGGACAGAGACGGGGGTGGGGGGGGCGTCTGGCTCATTTGAGAAACTGTTCTATGGGGGTGGGTGGAGGAGGAGGAGGCTGGAGAGAGAGGAGCACGAAAGAGGAGTGAGAGCCCAGAGAAGTTTCAGACAGGACAGAAAGGGGGTCAGATTTGACTTCAGGGTTCTCCCTGCTGGTGGCAGTGCCAGCCGGGTGGAAGAGGGTCTGTATTAGAGGCAAGATGAAAAGAACCTTGAGGGATACGGACGTCAGTACCAAGCACAGGCCGTGAAAAATAGCCAGAAATTAGAACAAAGGGAATGAGTCTATAAGCTCCATGAATGCAAGGGCGGGGCGGGGGAGCGTGTCCATTTTATACACTGTAGTTTTCTAAGTGTCTGGCACACAGTAGGTGCTCAATAAACATTCAGATGAATGTGAGTCCAGGCAATGAAGGTGGAGAGCACAGTGCCAGTTCACTACTAGGGCAGGAGGGCTTCTGGGAGGGAGCAGGAGAGGGCCAGGGGTTGGAGCTGCTGGGAGTGGGTCCACTGAGTGGGAGGGTCTGCCTCAGAACCCCATGGACCTCCAGGGTTGAGCAGTGTACCCCATGAACGTACTGGCCTCTTTATCAGCGTCTCACTGACCCAGGTTCTGAATCTGGTGTCAACAAGGGATTTCCCTGTCAGGGCCTTCTCCCGACCATCCCAGGCAGCTCACAATGACAGGGTGACAGGAAACCTCACCACACTCCTACTCCCCACGTGGCACCCTGCCTCTGCTCTTGATCCCTCAGCAACTTGGGGCCTCCCAGGCCCCACCCTCTGCTCCAGCTGTTGCCACCTTTCTGTTTCTAGACCTTTTGCTCAGAAAGCTCCTGACTAATCTTAGCCACAGTGGCCCAAGGCCACACCTCCACCCCAGGCTTCCATTTGTGCTTCTGTTTGTGCGAAGCTGTGCCGGGTAAAGTCAGACTCTGAGCCTTCATCTGCTTAGCTGCAAGTGGGGTCAAATAACCTGTGCCACGGGGATGCTCCGAGGGATATAAAGGTAGCACTTAGCGTGATGGAATTGTTACCTTGAAGCTGAACGGTGTTAAGCAAAGCCAGAGAATCTTGGACCTGTGTGTGGGGGTTGGGGCGGTGCAGGCAAGGAGAGGGAGAGGGGTGGAGAGATGTTTTGGCAGAGGTAGGGATGCTATCAAGTAGTTCTAGAACCGGTGGTATTGTAAACACCTATGACCCTCTGTGAACACATCCATGCCTTCGTGAAAAATGTGGCTCACCCTGAAACCACAGAACTTTACATGTTTCCCAACAGACGCAAACGTTTAACTAATGTCCTGTGTGGTGCTGCTTTAGGGGGCCCCAGAACCATAGAAGCCTGACAGATCCTTTCGTTAAATGGGTTCAGACATGCCCAGCTGAGCCTGGTCAGTCCTTCCTCCACGTTCTTTCCAGCCCCCGGTGCCCACCCCTCGAACTCCAGGCTGGTCCCACCTTCCTGAGACAGGAGCCCTTTCAGGGACGTCAGTCGCCACAAAAGCACAGGCTTGCTTCCTCCTCCCATCGCAGTGGCTGGGGAACAGACCCAGGAGCGCGGCTGCATGGGTTTGAATCCAGGCTCACCATCCATTGAGATCTTGCCCGAGTCACCTCTCTGTACCTGTTTCCTCGCCGGTAAAACAGCATGTACACCTACCGCACAGGGCTGCTGCACCATCAAAGGAGCTCATTCACAGAGGGGTATAAAGCACCAGAACAGTGCCTGGCAGACTGCTGACAGTTTGCCAAGATCCCCCCACCTCTCTCCCCTGGCTCCTGACTCCTTCCTGGTTCTAGGACACTTTCTGCAAGGCTCCTCCCCAATCCTCATTCAGACCTGTTAACTGTCACCTCCTCCTACAAGCCTGCCCTGACTACCCCATCTTAAGTAAGCTGCCCCTCCACCCCCCCTCACCTCTTTCCTTTTCCTCTCCCTTCCAGAGCACTCCCCCCAGTAGTCAACGAGACCCTCCCACTGTCCTCAGTTCACCGAGCCCCCAATCCTCCCAGACTGCCCCCACACCTTGCCCCTGCCCAGCACCCGCTCCCACCCCACCCCTGACATAGCACACACCAGACTGGCCCGTCCATCTCAGGCTTTATTGTAAAAAGGTTAAAATAAATTACATTTGACATCATTGCCAGTATGTACACACAGTGTGATTCCAGGACAGCCAGGGACACCCCGGCAAGGTGGTGCAAGGAAACGAAGATGAACTCATTAACACATTCACAGAAACACCGAAGGCCACTCCTTCTCACCCAGCCAGCATAGCCCTGGGTCACGGGATGAATGCGGGTGTGGACACGCAGGCCCATCACCATCTTCACATGTTGGGGGGTGGGGTCCAGCCCCACAATACTGGGCGGGGGGCTGGGAGAGTGTTTGGGCCGAGGGTGATCACTCACCTCCTGGCCGGCCTCAGGCGCCTGTGACAGATGCCTCTCCCCCAAATGTGCTGCTCACGCGCTTATGGGTGCCTTGGCGCCCTCTCCACGTGGGGACTCTTGACAGCATGACCTTGGCTGAGGCCACCAAGAAAGGCCCAGCTGAGTTGGGGGTAGAAGGGTGAACATGTAACATCCCAGTCATTGGGACCCTGCTCATTCACCTCCTCTCCCCTCTGGCTCTGAAGCCAACAGGTGCCAGGTATATAAAAACAGCAGTTTATTTAAAAATAACAGAATGCGCAGGGCAGAGAGGGCCGGCCCTCAGGTGTGCATCACAGAGAACTTTGCTGGCCCCTCATCAGAGAGGGTCTGTGCACAGTTTCACATTATCTTTTGCTCCCCCTGTCCCCAGTCCTTTCTTTCTTAAACACACTCACACACACGCAGACACAAATGGTAAACCGTGGCTGTAGGAAGGAGCCGATTCACATATTTGGCCATTCCCGCTTGTAAGCCAAGAGCAACTTACCTCCCCCCCCCCCCGCCCCCGCTCCCCCCCCCACCACGGGGCCAGGAGGGCCAGGGAGCCATGAGGTCCTTGTTCTGGGCACAGGGGATGAGGAACCAGCCAGACGGGGAGGCTGGGGCCAGAGGTGAGCTTACTCCTGCAGCTCCCTGGCTACTGCCACCCTCTTCCCCCAACGTTCCTGGGGAGAGAGAAAGGCGACGTCTGTCACTGCTTGGCCAAAAGTTGTCTGCATCAGGGAACTGGGCTCTGGGTTGGGGGGGGTGGGGCTTGGTCCGAGCACAGTGACAAGACCCTGGGCCACACTCAGAGCTTGCTCCCAGGCCCTTATTTCAGAGGAGTGTTTCAGCACCTGCCCAGTATCTCCTCTCTCCCTTCCCTTGGGTGCCTCTTCCCTACTGAGATTGCAGTAGAGGCCTGACAGACAGACGAGAAGGGCCTGGGGGATGGTCACACATGTGCCCCACACAGGGCCCCGCTACTGCTGAAGAGCTGAAATGCTCAGCACCCCCAACACCACAGCCGTCCCTCCTTCAAAGGCAGGACCCGGGTCTCACAATGCCCTCCCCTGCCTCTTTCTGAAATACCTGACTCAGTGCTGGGCTCACAGGAGCTCATTAACGCTGGTGAACTCAAACAGCCGAGGCCCCTGGCCTAAGAGAACCGTGTGACATTTTCAACCGAATGATGCACGAAGACCCATGCAGGTGCAGGCCTCCTTGAGGGTCACCTGCCAGCCCACACAGGTCACTGAACCATCAAAACTACCAGCCATGCTCAGGACAGATGCCTCCCACTGCCAGGGTGCCCATTCAACCGGAGAACAGAGGCCCTGTCCTGGGCACATGCTATGTTTGCCAATAGCATCTAGCTGCAGGGGATGGAAGGTGAGGAAGGCCCCTGGCCCCCCACTCCCAGTTCCAGGGCTGCCCCCAACCAGGGGCCAGAGTAGGACGCCCTAGGATGAGGGAAACGGAAGCCATCGAAGGTGGGGTGGGGAGCCGGCCCTGCCTCACGTGCCTCTGGGGCAGTCTGACTTATTATACTCGTTCACAAGCTGTTCGTAAGGCACGGAGAGTTCAGACTCGGTGCTGGTGAAGGTGGACTCATCAGACGAGGGGAACTCGCCCAGGTTCAGGGGCACTTCGGCCTCGGCCCCCTCCTGGGGCCTCTCCTCCCCTGCCAGGTTGTCCTCTATCGAGGACTTGGACGTCTCTTCATCTGAGAGGCCGGCTTCCTCATTTGTAAAGGTGATGTTGACATTCTGGAAGATGAGTGGGTGGTAGTCCTGGGCATCCCATGGCTCCCCCTCCTCGCTGATTCGATCCAACTGGTTAATGAACACTTCAGGGGTCAGGGAGCCATCCTTGGGGGGCCCTGCCCCAACCTCCTCGCTGAGGGGCCGTGACACATGGCCTTTGTTCCTTAGCGTCTGAGACACCTCTTCTAAGCTGGGCACCCGGTTCTTGGAGTAAACCACCAGGGGGGCCAGGGAGGTGGGGAGGGCTGGCAGCCCACCCCCCTGAGGCCCCAGCCCCACTGCTGGGACCCTCTCCCCAGTCCCGTTCGTCTTCATTCCCTTCTTCCCGATCTGCTTGATGAGGTCATTGTAGGTCTCCTCCTTTTTGGACAGAAAACTGAAGATATTGATGTCTTTGGACGCCGTGCTCCCAGCTATCTGTAGGGCCTTTTTGGAGTGTGGAGAGCTCTCAAACGACTCCTTCCTCCGCCGCCGCCGTTTCTTGATGGCCTTATGGACCTCCACAAACATGCTCACCTTCCAGTTGACAAAGAGGGACAGCCAGGCCAGCCCCAGGTAGATCCAGAGCTCCACAAAGTAGCGGTACAGGGCATGGTAGTTGGCGCTGGGGTTCACACCTGCGGACAGGACAGGAAACCCAGGTCAGAAGAGCGTCGGCAGGGACCTGGAGACACGTTAAGGCCAAAGCCGTGTTCTCTGAGAGCAGGCACAGTGTCAGAACACAGAATGGGAGGCACAGTGAGAGGAAGGACTAGAAACTAGACTGTCCTGTCGTCCTGATGGTTCAGTCACTCATGTCCCCATCTTAGTCCCTAATCTGCCTGAGCCTCAATTCAACTGTCGAAAGTCGGGAGAGTGGTTCCCTAGGGCAAGGTAGGTTCAAAGGCCAAGGTATTGGGGAGGCTATTAACACAGCCAACATACAGATCAGGAGAGAGTTCGTGAAGGTTTGCCGTTTGATGATTCGTTGTACCACATCTAGTGGTTCTGCACACTTCTGGGGGTGTGTATGTTCTGCTTCAGTTAAAACCAGGATGGAAATTACCTGAGACAGTAGCTGGCATCTCCACTGCTGGGGATGGACCCACTGGCTTAATATGCATGGGGCTGGGGGTCGGGCCAAGAAGTCCATATGCACTGGCCTCAGCGGGAACTATTCTGGACAGCCTTGATTCTCCTTCAGGGGGGTCTGGCTGCCCCCTGACTTCCTGTTTCTGCCCTCTTCAGACTGACTCTTCCCATGGTCTGGAGGGCTCTGCCTACTCCACATCCTCCTCCTCAGAAGCCAGGCTCTTGACACCTGCTCCAGGCAGTCCTCCTGGGTCATCCTACACAGCTCTGATTGAGTTCCTACACTCCAGGATTATCTGAGATTTTCAACTTTCGCTTCTAGGCATATTGATCTGTATTATTAGGTATCTTGCCACTCCCCCCCCCCCCCCCCCAATTGGGAGCAACTTGGAAAAGGGACTAGGGGAAGGGGGCTTCCTCCAGAGTGGGGCTCCTGCAGGGCAAGGCCTATACTACCCTCATCAAATCAGGTCCCTGAAGACAGGTGCTGTGTCTGCCTGGCAGATAAGAGGTGTTTTTGAGGGATGCTATCAACCTTGCTCAGGGCTCTTGGTCACAAGATGACAACCAGGGACATGCTAACATTGCTGGGTCCTAGCCTCCGCACACATATGATTTTCTACCACCCTATCAGGTAGGTGCTATTTTTTTAAATCCATTTTACAGATAAGGAAACTGAGGCAGAGGTTTGGAATCATGCTGGAGCTGAGAAAGGATGACTAAATACACCCTACTTTCCAAGGACAAAGGCTTCTCTTGCCTGTCCAGGGTCCCTTAGACAATGACAGGACTGTGCCTCCATCTAAATTTATCTACCAAGACAGCAGGCCCTGATCTGCTGAGGTCAGTAGAGTGTTCAGGCATCTTTCCTGTTCCTCCCACCACTCAGCCACCCACCCCTGCCCCGCCCCCGCCCTAGCATTCTGAGTCTCCCTTTACAATGAAGCAGAAGGGTAAGTGACCTGCTCCTGCCCCCTAGGAAGGGGGCGGGGGGAGACCAGAGGCCCCTGGAGCAAGGTTGGGGTCAGCTGGGCAGGGCAGCAGGCATCAAGGGAAGAAACGCTGGGTCAATACAGCCAAACAGGGACAAGAAGGTGAAGGGCCAAGATGCTGTGCAGGCCACAAGCACAAGTCCGTGAGAGGTTGGAGCCAAAGAATTTTATCACCTGCTGGATTAAGTAGGGGAGGAGTGGGAGGGGAACGTCCCGGCCCCAGGGGGTGGGGCAGCTTAGGAGAAGGCCTCTCTTGTCTTTAAACTGCCTGTGGCAAGAGCAAAGTTTCGGGCCTGTGAGCCAAGCCTCTAGAACAGCACCCTCCGCTCCTCTGACAGATGGAAGCCGGCAGCTCTGTAACAGGAAGGGGGTTCCTGGCTTGGCTTTAGGGCTTTCTGGTCACAGGCACAAACCCCGCAGGGGCCAGGCCCTACCCGGAGCCCCTAGTGAACCTAGGCTTAGGAAACAGGGGAGAACAGAGGGAGAGGAAGCAGCAAAAGCCAGGACCCAAGAAAGACAGGGAAACAGAAGAGGCTTCTGCATTTACTCCTCTTGCATCAGGCAGGGAGGGATAAGGACCCCTTTCTGGGGGGTGGGGGGCTGCCCAGGACACTGAACACCTACTGGGGCCCCAGTAAAGATCAGCTGAATTGCAGGTGGAGGAGAAGCAGAGAAAGAGAAGGCAAGGAGGCAGACGCAAGGGGAAAAGGGCAGGACTCACCGGCCACGAAGTCACCAAAGCCGATGGTGGAGATGGTGATGAAGGAATAGTAGAGGCCCTCGATGTAGTCCCACTCCTCAGTCACCATGAACACGAAGGGCGGGATCACCAGGTGGACCAGGACGCCCCATACAATGAAGATGGCTGTGCAAGTGATCTGCGCCTTCCGCTGACGGGGTGGTGGGGAGACCAAGTCAGACCATGGCGGAGATGGCGAAGCCCAGCAGGGGCACCCAGGAGGCCACGGAGCAGGCTCACCACCCAGGGGAGGGCAAGCAGCATCGCTCCCGGCCTCACTCACAGGACAGGGGGCCCTGGGACTGCCCTCTTGCCATCTGCCCTGGCACCTCTGCTCATTCTTGGTCTTCCCCATCCTCCTGTCCGTCCCCTGTCAGGGTCCCCCCAGTGCTGCCCGGCACCTAGGGTTTAGAGACATACCAGGCTCACGCCTCTCCTGGTGAGGAACTGGCCCAGCCTCTTGGCACGTCCCCCGAAGAACTTGCCCAGGGCGCTGATCCACGTCAGGCAGAGCGGCACCCCGAAGAGACCATAGAAGACACAGAAGAGGCGCCCAGCAGGGGTCTTGGGGGCCACATTGCCATAGCCTGAGGAAGGAGAGGAGAGTGAGGCACAGAGAGCCACAGCAGGGGTGACAGACCCAGATCCAGCGTTGGCCCCTGCCTCTATCACGTACCCATACCCACATCCACACACCCACATTCCCTAAGATCACTTGATATTGATCTAACATCAGGACTTAAGAAATGAAACTTCACTTGATCACACTACAGTCATGACCATTTACAGAGCAAGTGTGATAGCATGGGCTATGTCTCCTCCATCAGATTGGGAGCTCCCTGGTGGACAAAGCTTTCACCATTAGTAAACCTTCCACTAGTCCATATGGCACCACTGTGCAAATTACAAACAGCCTTCTCTGGGGAGACACCCCGGGGGCACCGTGGTAGACGGTCTATAAAGATGGCCATTCTTAATCCCTCCCTTTCCTGTGCAAGCCTGTGCCGCTGCTCACGGCAGGCTGGCATCTAATCCCCTCCCTTGGAATCTGGACATCAGTGTCTGGCTTGACCGGAGAATGCAGCGCAGGTGATGCCCGGTGGGCTAGGTCTAAGAAGCCCTCTTACTTCTCCCCGTGATGTCCTACAATGCTCACTTTGGGGATTCTCCTTCTTGGAACCCAGCTGCCATACTCTGAGCTGCCCAAGCCAGTACATTTTCACCCCCAGCCGTGCTCTCAGCCAGCAGCCAGTGTCAACTATCAAATGTGCAGTGGACGAAGCCGTCCTGGATATCTAGCCAGTAGTGCTTTTGGCTGACTCCAGTCTCACAAAGACTGCCTCCGCCATTACCTACCTCAAGCAAGAACCAACCAGCTGAACCCAGGCAACGCACAGAATGGAAAAAGCGAATAATAAGTTGTGTTTTAAGCAACTAACCTCTGGGGTAGTTGGTTATGAAGCCACAGAATATCAGAATACCCAGCCTGGCAGGCAAGCATGGGCTGGGTTTGTGCAGTGAGCAACCTGTTCAACCTCCTGCATGGCCCTGGCTATTGGGCTGTGTCGTTTCTGCTCCAAGAGCCCAGGTGAGGACTCCTGGAAAACAATCTCCCAAGCGTGGCCCATCACCAACGACTGACTAAATCCCTAGGAAAAGTGTTAAAAGAGCACAATGCAACAATGCCATGGGACCAGAGCTGGATTTTTACAAGGTTCCGTGGAGCTAGGGCATGGCAGTGGCTATCCTGAAGGTCCCAGAAGACTTACCAATGGTAGTGATGACTGTAGCTGCAAAAATCATTGCATTGGGCCAATTCCAGTTGTTGAAGGTCTGATTCCCTGTAATGGCCACGCCCTGTCCTGCAGCATCAGATACTACCTAAAAAGAGAGACACAGACTGACTCTTAATGCTTTCTAAGTGAAAGCACTGTACATAACTCTGTAAGCATTCGTAATCATCACAATAATAAGGGGGCAGTTACTGTCTCCAATTTATTAGGTGATGAAATATCTTACAGAGGATCAGAGAGGTTAAGTGATGTGCCCATGGTCACACAGCTGGTCAAGCAGTCTGTCTCTAAAGTCCATTCTCTCACTGAGCCAGTGCTTCTCAACCTTACTAGTGTGCACCAGCATCACCCGGAGAGCTTGTCAAATACAGACTGCTGGGCCCCACCTCCAGAGTTTGATTCAGTGGGTCTGGGAAGGGGGTCTGAGAATCTGCATTTCAAATGAGTTTCCAGGTGATGCTGGTGGTAGTGGTCCAGAGTCCACACTTAGAAGAGCTACTGTGCTAGGCTATTCTGCCTCGAAGAAGGCACATGTGATTCGGACACACAGGAGGATGCCTACACCCTACCCAGCCCTCCACAGAGAAGCGTTCTACTACAGGATAGACCTGGGAAGGACCCCCATATACCCTTCACCTCAGCTCAGGGCTCTCTTGGATCTGTTGTCTCAGGGTGTACGAATCAGCTAGCTTCCTTTTCCCCATGCTTGGGACTCTACCCTCTTCCCCTACAGACTCCCCATTCCTTCCCTTCTCTGGCTCCCTCTCTCTGCCCTGGGCCAAGCAATTTCAAGGTCTGGTCCAGGACAGATCATCAAAGGTGGTGTGCACATTTCAAGGCGACTCAAAATCCTGCTACCAGTCCCCACAGGGCTCCCAGCAACTGTGGGCAGCAGGTGAGAGGCCACCTGGGGAAGTCCACTGGTGGCCCCAGAAGAAGTCTTATCTATTCCAGGAACACTAATAGCTGCCAAACCTGTTCTGGCCGACCACGGACTGCCTCTAGCCCTTCCTTCAGTCCTGCCACCATTCACCCCAACTTGCAGATGACAGGGTGTGGACCACAAAAGGAGGCTCACAGAAGGGCCCAGCATTTAAACCTGGGAGATTCCAGTTCTGCCCCCAAAGAGGGCCCCAGGTGGGCCACCCAATCCAGAGACCGGGAACTCAGCCAAATTCCCTATAAACCTCAAGCCTGGGACCGAGGGGAGGCAGAAGAAGAGCGAGGCAGATGGAAAGCCCAGAGTTGTAACCCACCACAGTGTGACTGAAGTCCGGTGGGAAACAAGGGAGGGGCTGGGGCTGTTGAGAAGGAATGAGCAGTTGGGAGCAGCAGCAGGCCCATGTAAACGGATCTGCAGATCCCATGAAGAATTTTCCATGATGACATGCCCGTCTGACAGGCCATCAAACCACACCACTCGCTGCCCTGCCTCCTCACGGCGCTTCCAGAGCATCTCTCTGCAGGCCGTGCAGTGGCAAAGCAGAAAGGCCGCAGGCTGCCTGCAACCCTTCGCTCAGAGAGCTGGCTGTCTAGCCAGCAGGGCCCCCTCCACGTGAGAGTACGAGCACATTCAGATCCTAAGGGGCCAACAGGTCCATCCAAACGGTTTTCTCAGAAATTAAACCTACGTCCGAAGCAGGAGAATGTAGCAGGGTCCCGTGTCTTAATGTCAAACAGATGGCGGCTCCCTTTGGCCCCAGCCTTTGTTGTAGAGCGGAAAGGGCAAAGCGTAATTGCTGGGGAGCTCAGCCTGACAGATGAAAAGAACGCTTAAGTAGGAATTGCACCACTGGCAGGGAGCGATGCCATCAGGGCGCCATCTCTGCTCATCCCCGTGGAGTCTCGGGAACACGGAAGCTGTCCCTATTCTCGCACAAACAAAAGGGGTGGGTTCTAGACACTCAAACCAGAACTCTTACAGATGTCTAAAAGGGGACAGCAGCAAGTTTGGCACGATCAGAAGAGGAACCGGTGGGTACCAGAAGCTAGCGCAGGTTCATCAAGAATGAGTCACGCTCAGCTAAGTGCATCTCCTGCTCCAAAGGGGTTGCAAACCCTTGAAGTTGGGTGGAATGCAGTAAATCTAGATTTCAACAAGGCAGCCGAACAGATGAGCTTAAAGATATTCATGTGGACAAGACAGAGAAATGTAGGGCAGAGCTGGGATTAATTTGGATCCCTTTAAAGGCAGATAGACAGCCAAGAGGTCTTGATCTTTATCGACCTGGCCTGAGGTCTCCATGATCATGCCAAAGGCCTGGCCTCTTCGATATTTTAATCAACAACACAGAAAAGACATACATAGATGGCTGCCCAGTCTCCTCTGCAAAGGATGCAAAACTGCGGACAAGGCCAGGGTGGGAAGATAGTTATTAACACACTGCAATGGCAGTCTGGAACTCAAAAATCATCTGGACTGGAAAAATGGGCCCAAACTAACAAGATATGACCATCTTTTACGTTTTTCATGTCATACACTTTGGGTTAGAAAAGGCCAGTATAGGTATGAAATGAGAAGTCCTTGGGTTTCAGCTGACCACAAACTAACAAACATGAGGGTGGCTGCTGAAAGAAAAGTCAACACAATCTCAGACAGTGTCAACATCTTATCTGTCGAGGGCTGGGTCACACATGGGGAACTCTGTTCCACTGTGGGTGCCTGACCTCACATGATCTATTACCCAAGGAAGAGGAGAGTGGCTTTTTTGGATAGTGAGCTACCTCAGAATGGACTGCTCTTGGCAGTAATCCACTTCTGATAATAGAAAGTGTTGACAGCAAGGGTGACCACAGCACATCAGGGATGCTGACGGTGTGACTGGAAACAAGGGTTCCCAACTGGGCGGGAGCACCTTCTGGAAGTGTCTGGAAATGCTGCCTAAGTGGGGAGTGTTATCTTGCCAGCCACTGTTCCAGGCACCATGGACAGCACATTGAGAAGACAGAGTCCCTGTTGGCCCCCCCATCTATTCTAGTGGGGGATGGGGCTAGATGTCCAGCGACTCACAAGACAGCCCAACCCACAATGCCAACACTGCTTCCGCTGAGGAACACTGGCTTTCCGAAGGCAATCTGTGATTTGGGAATCATTAGTAAGTACTAAGGAGACACCAAACATAAGAGTGGCAAAACAGGGGTGTCTGAGTGGCTCAGTCGGTTGAGCATCCAACTCTTAGTTTCGGCTCAGGTCATCTAGGGTCATGGGATGGAGCCCCACACATTGGGTTCCATGCTTTGTAGAGCCTGCTTGAGATTCTCTTTCTCTCTCTCTGCCCCTCTCCTTTACTCATGCTCTCTCCCTCTCTCTCTCTCTCTCTCTCTCAAAAAAAAAAAAAATTAAAAAAAAAAAAAGTGTCAAACAGGGTAACCAAAGAGGGCATTATGGTTGGGAGCTCTGCAGCAGAAAAACTGGGTTTCCTGCTTTCTCTCTGCCAATCCTATGCCCTTTGGGGCACAGCCTTGCAGCCTCGGCCTCCAGCCCTGGGTTATCAGGGAGCCACAGCCCCAAGCACTTTCCCCAAGACCTCCGTTATCTCTCCATGGTCACCCAGAGAGGGGCAGCGAAGGGGGCATTCTGAGGCTCCCAATGTCCCCAGGGCTAGAAGCACCACTAGCCCTTACAGCAATCCAATGGTGGCAGTTCTGCCCACTGGTGAGGTCACGAAACAGGCTGAGAGAGGTTACGCGTGGCTGGGCTAGGTTCTGGTTACAAGTCAGTGGGACTCCCCCTCCCCTCTTCTCTGCTCTACCGGCCCCTAGGCACCCCTAGCACTCCTTGCTGTTGCCTCCTCTCTGCCTATGGCCACCAAGCAGCTGGCCTGAGAATCAGCTTGGCTCCATCACAATGCTGGAGTGGGAAGAAGGCTATTAGTGCTGCTGAGTGGCAAACACCCCTTGCTGGGGTGTATATACACATATTACCTAACTGGTTGTTCCTGTGACCCTGCCAGGTGTCCCTCGACAGGTGGGGGAAGTGAGGCTTGGGGGAAGGGCAAAAGTCCAGATGTGGACTTGGGGGCCTGCTTCCTGTTCCCACCATGTACAGCTGTGGCTCTGGCAGGGGCGACTCCATGGTGATGTTCAGGGTCGTACCGAACGCAGGGGGCAGTCTCCCAGAACAAAGGGCCTGACCCAAGATCCAGGCCATCCCTGGGTTAGGGAGAGTGGCACGGGGGAGCCAGGCTGACACCACGATGGACGTGGCGTACTGTCCCCAGGGTTAGGCAAACAGCTCTAGCAGGAGGAGGTGGCCCCTGTTCACTCACAGGATTCTTTAACTTGGCTCCCTAATTCACACAAGACAATATTTTCATTTTCCACATGACCCTGGAGAGTGATGGGAGAAGGGATACTGCACACAGCCCGGGCCTAGCTCTTGTTTGGGGAAGGGATCGAGCTCCCTTCTGGGTCTCCCCTCTAACAAAGCAGCTGTGATTTACTGAGGGCTTACTATGCACTGATGCACTGAGTATTGTGCTAACACTTTACTGCTTTTAGCTTACTTAATGAGGACAGAATCCTGCTGGGAAGATACATAATTTTTTCCATTTTGCAAATGAAAGTGTAAGGCTTGGAGAGGTTAACTAAGTAGCCTAAGGTCAGAATGCTAAAAGCACGAAGCCAGGAGAGCCCTGGCTAGACGTGGTTATCCTGCCCCCCTTCCCACAGAGGCCACAGGAAGGAGGCCAGTGCATACTTCCACCCCTTCGCACCAGCTGAAAAAACAGTGCCCTAAAACCAGTCCATCCACTCTGACCCGAGCTCAGCATTCTAACCCAGCCTCCAGGGAGGCCACATGCCCTTGCCTTGGCTTCAGGCAACCAGCTGCCCTGACCCCACCCTCCTGAGCTCTCACTGTCCGAGAAATACGGTTCCCGTACAGCTCCTCATCCCCCGGGACCTGGGGTTTCCCAGGCAGAGGCAGCTGCCAGGCCTCCCCTTCCTGGAGAGATTCATCCTGCTGAGCGGGCCAGTTCCAGGGCTTGGGACACAATACCCACCTTCACACACAGGCAGGTGGGGCTGAGAGCTAGGCGGCTTGCCCCTCGCGCACCCTCCTGCGGTGGGGTGGGGATGGCAGCTATCTGCCGCTCACGGAGCTACTCCCCACCTGGCCTCCAGCTCCCAGGCAGACTCAGGGGTGGATCACAGAGCTCTTTCCCACTATGCAGGACGCAGCCTTAAGGCTCCCCGCTGAGGCCAGCCTCCACTGGACCCACACACCGCTGGAGGCCCGCAGGCCGAGAGTCCTTTACCAGACCCTGGCTGCGGTTCCATTTCAGGCGCTGGGGGCCTCTGGCCTGGAAGGTGAAATAAAGCTGCCGGCCACACAGGCATGGTGCTCAGCACAGGGTAGAAAGGACTTTTATCATCCGCTTGGCCCTCCCAGCCCCCTTGTGAGGGGGGCACGGTTTGTTAATCCTTATTTAACAGATTAGAACAGTTGATATCTGGATAGCAGTGGATTTTGAGTGGTTATATGACTGACACCAACCAAGCCCTTTAAATCACTCAGCTCCCTGAATCTTTACAAGCCTAAAGCGCAGGTGCTGTTGCCCCCAATTACAGATGAGGACAATGAGGCTAATTAAGTAAGTGGCCCAAGGTCACACAGCTAGTCTGTGGTGGAGCTGAGGAGTGAACTCAGGCGGTCTGGCTCTTAACGCCCCCACCCCATGCTACTTACAGATGTGGAGAGGGGAGCAGGGGATTCAGGGTGGGCTTCTTAGCTACAAGGACTGGAACCAGGTCTCTGAAACACAGCTTCCCAAGCAAATTCGAGAGAAATCTGCAGGAATGCAGACTCCCCTAGAACATAAGCTCCATGAGGACAGGACTTTTGTTTTCTTTTCTACTGCTGTATTCCCAGAACCTAGGACACTGCCTGGCACGTCGAAGGTGCTGGTTACATGGGTGAGTAAATGATCTTCAGTGAGTGTATATTCTCTGGCCTGGACTGACTCATCCCCCAGGGGTCTGCCTTCAACACCTTCCCAGTATTGCTCTGCAGCTGGGTTTCAACTAAATTCAGCAGCAACAAGGTGGAGGCCTGAACCCAGCAAGAGAGAGGGAAGCAGAGTCAGACCCCAGCAAGAGTGGGGGCTGGCAGGGCCAAGGGCTGGCTGCAGACACCACTGAAACCACCAGCCTCCAGCTGGCACTGAGGGTGGGGTGAAGGGGAGTGATTGCTAGACTCTGAGAGGGGGCAGAGGGCTGGGGAAGGGGTGAGGTGCGGGAGACAGATGAAAGCCCCCTTGGCCAAGGCCAGGATGGCAGAGGTGGGAGAGTCCCTGGGGAGACTGAAGGACTGTCCTTTCTGCAGGAAGGGGAGGGAGTCCCCTTTGGAAACTGTCCTGGGGGCAGCAGGTGAGCAGAGAGAGGAGAGGGAAGATAGAAGTGAACCCTGGTAGAAACACTTAACTAGCAGGCTCTCTGTGGCTCAGCCTTCATGTCGGGAGGCAGAGGGCTCCCAATGGCTGACATCAAGTCTCTTGGTAAATAACTTAGCCTATCAGCCTCAGTTTCTCCATGTGCTAAGAATAACCCGTCTCCTGAACATACGCTTTTTGCGTGCAGGACGTCATCGTAAGCACTGAATAAACGCACCTGCAATCTGCACTGTGACTTGTCATATGGGTCCGTCAGGAAACCAAACCCTAAGAGGATCTGAGACCCAGGGGGAAAGACTCCTCGTCCCCAAGGTTAAATCAAAGGGCAAGGGGTTAACTTCCCTACACCTGGAGGACAGGCCTGGGTGAGAACAGGCGACACTGACCCCAAGCTCCCTCACACCTGCAGCCTTTTCCCACCTCTTCCTATTCTAACAGTGAAAGCTTCCTTTGTCAGTCTGAGCAGTCAGTTGGCTTCCTCAGGGCACAGGGGGACTTCTCCAACACCAAGGGGGACCAAAACAACTCACAAGGGGGACGGAATCAGCTGGAGTCAAAGAACCTGGGGAACGCGGGTGTGTGTTAAAGCTCTCCCTGGCAGGGGAAACAGAGGCTCGCACAAGATGCCCTGTTCCATCCCTCAGAAAGCTCATCTCTCCTGATCTCTGCCACCCAGAGGCTCCCAGTCATCCTGGCCAGTTTCCTAAGCAGCCAAGCAAGGCAGGCAGACTGTGGGAAGGTGTGAGTCGGGGGTGAGAAACATGCCACACACTGCGACCCCCACTGTGCCCGCCAGGAGGGGCTGAGGCTGGGGCCTAGGTAGCCTGTCTGAACCCTGGCCCCAGCTCCCCACCCAGCTGCCCCCAGACTCACAGCACCCACCTACCACCCAGCCCCTGCTGGACTCTCCCCGCGTGTCCCTGTCTGTCCATATGTCCATCTAGTCTAACAAAGAACCCCTCTGAACAGGGGGCCGGGGGGGGGGGGGAGGGGTGGAGGCCCAGGGGGAGTGTTGTGAACAGGACTGACATCAAGTGGAGATTAGTAAACCTATCTCAGGCACTTTCCAAGCAAGTATTTGCAGTATGGACTTGTTTACAACAATGTTTATCAAATCCTTTAACACCTGAACTAATGAACAGATAAAGGGAGGAGGGGAGGGGGAGCCCAGAGCCTGTGTGAGGACTTCCTAGAGCAGTTTGAGAGTGGGGATGTAGGGGGCTAGTGGGGAACAGCTAGTCTGTCCAGCTGCGGGCCAGTCCTCCATCAGACAGTCCTTTCTGGGACTACTGGCAGAGTAAAGTGCCTCGGCTGGAAGGTGAGCATCTGTTAACTATCTTATTCCTAAAACCAATTAGAGAGTGGAAGACTAAAGTTAAGCCCTCGATTATCTCCATGCTCTGTCCCTCTGCACCACTCAGACTGACTTGACTTCTCAAGCTTTCCCTAACTGGGGATGGCGGAGAGGGTGCTGGGCTTGTTTTTAGATGAGGAAACTGAGGCTCAGGGGCCTTAGATACCACACAGTCATTGAGGCAGTGGCTCTCAGTCCAGGCTGCCCAACACAACCCCTTCCCGGGGCAGGGCGGGGGGGTGGGGGGGTGGGGGGAGGGGACGTTAAACAACTACAGTGCCTGGGCCCCCCCGCAAGTGTTCTGTGTAGTTGATCTGGGTAGTGAACAAACCCCAAGGGGGATTCTGACGTGCAGACACTCACTGCCTAGTGTGGGGTGATGGGCGTGGACGCCAGGCTCCAAGCCTCCACCTCCCTGCCCCTGGGCATTCTCACTGGCCTCTCCCCTCAGCCCAGGTGACCAGGGTGTGGCTGGGAAGGCAGGCGCACCTTATGAACGGGGTACTGGCGAGGGCCAGGCGGTGCCACCCTGATACCTGTGCCAGCTGCAGGCCCTATCGCTCCCGGGGAAGAAGCAGGTGTCTGTGGCAGGTGCAGGGACCCAAGGGGGCAGGGCCACACCGCATCTCAGTTGAGACCAGACCTCAGCTATTGCGGTATGGACTTTGTTAACTTCTTTTTTGCTTATCTGTAACTTTCAGATTTGTGCCAGTGCCCACCCATGGAGTATTTATTATGTTTTTAGAGGAAAGAAGGAAAGATGAATTGTTGGACATGTGGCTGGAATGCTAGGTTGGTAAGCTAGGCAATAGGGCTGAGGACCCAGGTCCAGCTCTACTCTGCCAGCCACTTGCTGAGATCCTCCTGGAACCCTGGACCTCTGTCCACTTCCTTCTCTGTAAAATGAAGAGGTTGGTCTAGGACTCCCGGGGTCCCCCTGCCTGTACAATGCATAATTTCCTCTGCCCAGAATCATGACTTCTGGGCCCAGTTCAGCACTTCCCAAATCCCCAATCCACAGCACATTTGAGAAGACACATTTTCATTCTCGAGACTCAGTTCATTGGCCACCAGCTCCAGCTCCTCCTGAGCCCCCAGCAAGTCAGGTCACCCACGTCAGGAGTGAGCCCTGCTCCTCGATCACGCTTCCTCTTCCTCGTGTCCCCTGGAGGATGCAGGACTGCAGGACGGAGAAGGCACCTCACTGCGTCTACTTCTCTTTGGTCCTTAAAGTAATGTGCCGGTGCTGGTCTGGGCTGCCCTCCCTCAGCCCAGGTGTCTCGGGCGGGGCTGTGTACAGAACACAGCACAGTCCCCTGCAGTGTTGGTCACACCTACAGAAACCCGCACAACCTCACTAGGCAAAGTGGGAAGTGGTACACCACCATGTCCTCAAGGCACACTTCAGGGGTAACCATACTACTGCTTAACCGGGACTGTGCGTAGAGATGGTCCCAGGGGAGGGATTGGGAAAGTACTCCTGCCGGGGTCCTGCCTTCGGGGAGTCGGCCAGCAATGGTCTGGGGCACGAAACTAAGATGATTAAATCTGCCCCGGGTGACTCTACTATTATAAGCGGCCAATTTCAAAGCCACTGCCCCAGACCTAAACTGTCCTCCCTCCCGAGGCCAGCCCCGCCCCTTGAGCCAGTGCAGCAGGCCGTGGAAGCATGGCTGTCCTCCAGCCCACCTTTGGGCTTCCCCTCCTGCACCCTCCCAGGCCATCTCTCAGCAGCCTCTGCGGAGCTCAGAAGCACCACTGGATCTCACGCTCCAAGGGGCAAGCCCATGCCAGAGGGGAGTACGTTTTCAACAGAAATCTCTGGGTTTCCGATTTTCTCAGGCCCGGGAGCCCTGTTTGTACTCGGGAGGGACAATAAAAACAAGGCAGGTGACCCTGCCCCCATTGTTCTGGTAACCCCCCAGCAGCTGGGGGCCCCCTCCCGTGAGAGCTGAGCCCAGGGCAGAGCTTTGCAGGGACTGGCTGACCTGGGAAGGCTGCAGGCTTGGCTAAAGCAAACAGTGAGGGCTGCTGGGGTCTGGGCTCAGGATGGGGCGTCAGCAAGTGTTCTCAGGCACCTGGAAGGCTCAGCAGATGCACTGGACTGGAAATCCCGGTGTGTGCAGACATAGGGGACCTCGCCAGCCCAGCTCGGGGTCTCCCGGCACTGCTGCCTGAGAGCACTTCCTCCCACCCGAACACACACACAAGGTGATCCTCTGGAGCCATGTTCCCCAAATCCACCTCCTGCTTCATCTTCTTAAGGACCCAGGGCAGGTGGGATGTCCAGGGACACCTAAATGACAAGAGGGATATCCTTTATCCACCTCAGCTTCTCTGCCCAACAATTCACACCCACTGCCCTGCCCGGGGTGACATGGCCTGGCCATGTCATGTCCTGTGCTGCTACCATCAATTCCTGATCTGGGATGCTGGGGCCTGGGGCCTGGGTTCATGACTTGGCCTCTTCCCTGCCCCCAGAATCCAAATTCTGGGAGTGTCAGACATCTCTCTGCCTTCCCAGATGTAGAGAAAATTGTTTGGCCAGGACCCCTCAAGCATGCCAGGTGGGCAGAACAGTCCCCTGTTCTGGGATGGGGACACTTGGGAGTGAAAGTGCCCCACACAGGGTTCAGCTTCTGGCTCGTCCTTTCCATACAAGCCAGAAAACCTCTCTGGGCCCCAGCCAGCAGCTCTAACAACAAGGCCCAGGAAGAGCATGGAGCTGGCACTCCCCTCCTTCTCACTCGAACCCACGATCGTCAGGCACCTCTCACACCTAGAACTCCTGTGGCCCTAATCTCATTCAAGGCCAAGACCCTGGAGGGAAGGGAGGCAAAATGGATATTCCTATTCCCATTTTGTAGGTGAGAAAATCAATCAGAGGGAGCTAGTGACGTGGTCGAAGTCACACAGCAAGCTGATTGCAAAGCACAGAGCAGAACCGACCAGAAGCCCCTGACTCTCCGTTGAGGCTCCTTTCCGCCAAACAACCAGACCATCCATCGCCCATCCCGGGACTGGGTTGACAAATGCCAACCACAGCGGAGCAGGGAAGGGGACAGCAGACAGGTAGGCAAAGGTAACAGATGACACAGAGCTATGAAAGCGTTGTGCAGATCTAGTTTTGATATTATTTAGGGGATGAGCCTACGCTTACACTCCCCATCTCCAACTCCCGGAATGCTTCTTAGATCCACCCGGACCTTGCAGTGGGGTGGAAGGTGCAAACTCGGAAGTCACCCTCCACGCAAGGTTTCTAAAAACAGCCCTCGAGCAGCCACAAAGGAGGCCACAGGGACCGCTGACCTGCTATCTCCCCATCCAGGGCTGACGACCTGACCTAATTCACCATCAGCCCGGCTGCCCCACTCCCACCACCTTGCTTCCGGTCCTCCAGAGCTCAGGTCTGCACGCTGGCCTGCAGAACACAAACCGGGATGGCCAAGCCACTTCAAAATCACAAACGTCATGTTTGGACCCTCCACAAGCAGCCTGGGGATGAGCAGGAAAGGCCTGGGCTCTGAAACAGACGTGCCTGGGTGTCCACCACTCACCAGCAGGTCACCGGGGACAAGTCCTCTCCCCTCTCCGAGCTTCACTTTCCGCACCTGGCAAGCGGCGGTACCAAGACTGCATCGGGTTGGGGTGCACCTTACATGAAACAATGCACGGCTCGGTGTTGGGCATACATGGTGTGCCCCCGAAACAGATACTGGGTAGAAAAGTGAACATGGGAAACACAAGGGTGATGGGGGGAGCGGAGGGGGGGGGGGGTGAGATGCCTGCTGGACGGGGCCTCCAGAGCTGCAACGGGAGAGCTGGGCTGGCTGCCAACAGCAGTGCCCTCCTTTCCGGCTACCACCGCCTGGAACACCAGGGCTGGGGACACTACTTATGGCCACAGCCTGTTTATCTCCCCCAAGATAGAAGGCAGACTTCACTCATCCCTTATTCCTAGAACGGAAACTGGCACCAGTAAATACTCAGTATTAATGAATAACTGAGTCTCCAAGACAGATGCCTTTCCTAATCACACCTTCCAGTACACAAAGTTGGGTGCCAGTGCAGTTGATGTGGGTTCTGGCTCCGCTGGGTAAGGTGGGCAGTCCTGGTAGGTGAGGGCAGCCCGCATTGATGGCTCTGTTGTTTCTCTGCCCCAGTGCCTCTCCCCTGCCTCACCCCGCCCCACCCCACCCCACCTGTTTGCAAGGCCAAAGCCCCCAGAGGTCCTAGCCCCGATGAGTCAGCTTCCCTGCAGACTTTGGAACCATCAGGATTTCAGAGGAAGGAGGCACGTGGGTGGGGAAGGGGGGGAGCCCAGGAGGCTCGTCAGGGTTGAGAGCCCCAGGTCTTCCCATGCATGTCCTTGCTTTCCTGCTCCCCCAGCAGTTGGAAGGACACTCTGTTCCAAGAAGCTCTCTTAAACCCTGGAGGCTGCTGGTCGTGTTCCTCTGGACAGCCCTGGGCTCCCTTGCTGGGATCCTGAGGACATGGTTCCCCTCTGCCGACACCCCCACACTCCTGCCTCCATAAAACCTGTCCCTGATCCCTGCCTCGGTCATGCCTTCTGGTTACACCCATACCCCTTGAGAGGAGGGCTGTGGCTGACATCGCTCACCTCTTGTCTTGCAGAGCACCCCAGACCATAGGCAAACTCTCCCCCACCTAGGGGCCTCGAGAGCGGCCCCTCCACCTGCTCCTTCCTCCTTTCCCTCTCGCTTCACCCCCGGCTGGTGGCTCTGGGTAATAAGTAACTACCCATCCTTGAAGGCTGGGGTTCTGATGATAAGGAATTATTAAGCTTAGCCATTTACTGCAATTTGTTTAAGATGACTAGATGGTTAAACTGTAAATCCCTTCACTAATTTAAAAACAAACAAACAAAAAAAACCAACAAAAAAAAGAAGCCCACAGGGGTCGTAGGGAGTGGTATTAATTCTGCATGAGGGGTAGACAGCTGAGTTTCTCCACTCCTGTGGAGTAACCCTCCCACCTGTTTATTGCAACCCCCCACCCTGCACCCAATCCTGGCCCCGCTGTGTCCAAGCATGATCCCACCCCATACCTCTCCACAAAGCCCCCTGCAGGATTCTCCTGCAGGCCAACCACCTGTCATAAAATCCTTCCTTATTGTCTGACTCTAGCCTAAATCCCTCCGGCTGCACTCCAAGCCCATTTCCTTTGGTTCAGTCTCCAGCTGGAGACGGACAACAGCTGGCTTCCATCCTCCCTGGAATAAATTGTACAAGAAACTACCGGCAAAGTAGCACAGGCATTTTGGGATGGATGGTACTCTTTGCCCAGCAGGGGGCTGGGGGGGGGGTGCTTCTGCCTTATGGGCCCCCAAAGCCCAGATCAAATCCCACCAGAAGGCTGAGTCACGATCAGAGACAAGGGTCAAGACCACAATGCCCGACAGTCGTGAAAATCCCTGGGCCGGATTCAAAGGGAGTCCCATCCTGAAGGACAGATCCCCCACTCCCCAGACTGCCACAGATTTCACTGGTCATTCCACCAGGGGCGCTGGCCCCCAAGGCCCCATTTGGAGATCACAGAAAAAAGACACAAACAGGCTTCCCCAGTTTGGGAAAGGAAATGGGAGCCAGATATATGTAACCAGGGCCCCCCTGGTCACGGGCTGCTAATACCACCCTTACCCAGGTAGGTCATGACAGGAGAAGGGCAGAACAGGCACAGCCACCTCAGCCTTTTCCATCACGCGGGGATGGTCCCTGGCCCACCTCCCATCCCCAGCCAACTGGGGCGTGGACGTGACCAGGGTGAAGAAACACTGAGGCATTTTGTGCTGAAGGTATGGAAAAGTACAGCCAGGTCCTCCTAGCACAGAGAGGCTGGGCTGAGGTGAGGGGTGGTGTGGGAGTTAGAAAAACCTCCCATCCCCAGACCTGGGGCCCGGGACCAGGGACAGGCCTGGTGACAGGAAATGGAAACTCTCTGGATGGCACAGGAGGAGAGTCATGTCTGTAAGACAGCCCCGTTGCAAAACCCACGAAGCAGAAAGTATCAGGACCATGGCTCACTCACTCTCTCTCTCTCTCTCTTCTTTACGAGGGCTGGGATTTTAAGCAACAGCATTTTTCAAGTCTGCTTAACCCCCTAACTCCCACCCAAGGGCTGGCGGCTTTCAATCTTCTTAGCAGAGAGCAGGAACTGTCAGTGCACGGGCCCGCACAGGGTCAGCTATTCTCCAGCCCCAGAAGTCATGACCTCCATTTCTTCACTTGTAAAACGGGAAGAACACTGCCTCCCCCTCCCCCCACACCCCCAACTCTCAGGGCTATGGATCCAAAGGCTCGATGGATGTGAACGTGAAGGACATGAAGCAGGGGCACAGGCAAAGCCAGAGATGCCCCTGACTTAAAACTTGTGGTTTCTAAACGCCTCGTGCTGTTGGGATAGGCTTTCTTTCAGCCTCCTGGTGCATTGTGTGTGGCCAGGGAAGGCTCAAGGACAGGAAGGTGCATGGCACGAGATTTCCAAGTCACCCAGGGGTCATGCAGGAGAGCGAAATCCGCTCCTCACGTGGCCGCATCCTGTCCCCCTGCGGAACTCAGTTTCCCACGAGAACACTACATGGCAGCTGGGACGGCCACTTCTCAGGCTTGTCCTGGGAGGTCCATTTACCCTTCCAGCCTGCTGAAAGTGGCTGTCTGTCCTGAGGGCCAAACAAGTGACCCATCAGTGGGCTTCCAGGACACAGCCTGCCACCTCCCAGGAAGAGTGGTGAAACCAGATGGCAAGATGGGAAGAGGGTTCCCTTCACCCTTACTCCCACCTTGGGGCCCTGGGGTATTCCCCTCTTCGGTGGGGCAAGAGTGCAGCTGTGCCTGCCTGTTACAAATGCCATATCTGGCCAGGCATCAGCCCCAAGCCCTGTACAGAACGCATCCAACCTAATTTAACCCAAAGAAAGAAGGGACCAGAGTTCTGGACGACCTTCCCTTGCACTGTGCAGCTCAAAGCTGGATCTACTGATTAAGTATTTACTGAGCACTGGCCATATGCTCTGATGCTGTGAGCCAAACAAGGGAAGTGCAAGACAGGCTCTGCCTAGAAGGACTCGCAGTTCTGTCCAGATACGGGCAGGCACACAGGAAGTTACAGGACGGTGGAAGACACCACAACAAAGCAGCGGGATAAACGTCGAGGTCAGGACAAGCCCCAGGGCTTGAGCTATGCCTCTGTCAAAGTCCCAGCAACTGGCCACAAAGCAGGACAAGAAGCCCAAACCCAGATGGGGAAACGGAGGCTCACAAGACACAAACGACTAGAGCAGAGCCATCTCCCGGTCAGATGCTTCCGCAAGCTCTGAAAAGCGCCGGGCCCTCCTCCCCAGCCCCACCCTTGGGTCCTCCACCTTTCCTGGCCCAGGACCCATATCATGTACCCCAGAAGGAACCTGGAAAACTCGCCCTGCAGGTTCCGTCGGCCACCCCTTCTTCTATTCTTTCCAGATTTGGGGTGGAAGAGATGTTCATGTTCTCATCCCAAGGAGAAGAAGGTTTCCCCGGGTGGCCGCAGATCCACCCAGCCAGCGAGCCTGGACCTTAAATGCAGGCTTTCCTCCCCAGGGCCGGGGAAGAGCTGCCCTTCACTGCAGACTGGGCTGAGGAACAGGGCGGAGCAGGCAATCAGAAGGAAATGACACCCTGGACAACAACTGGAGGTCCATGGAAGATGACTCACTGTCTACCTCAGCCTGGGCCCACCTCCAATGGAGCCAAGGTGGACTGATGGTGACACCAGGAATGACCCTCCCATCAAATACACACTCATCTGAGTCTGATGTGGCTGAGCGGGCAAGGTGGTCCACAGCCCTCTGCAATCTCGCGCTTTCTGGGGTGTGAGGGTGGGTGTGCTCACCTCAGAAGGGCTTGCAAGTTTCCGGTCGGGGGCGGGGGTGGGGAGGCCACCCCCTACAGGTTCCTGGCACACCACCGTCCCATCTCCAAGCTTGCCAGGCTGGGCCAGCTCTCCCCTCTCCCACCCCACAGCAGGAATGGAATTTGACTAGACACCGCGAGAAGCCAGTGGGCCATTAGAAACCTCAACAGATTCCTATCAACACTCCAGTGCTGTCCAAGAGAACTCTCTGTGCTGATGGAATGTTCTATATCTGAGCAGTCCCATGTGGCTACCAAGCCTTTGAAATGTGTGACTGAGGAACTAAATTTTAATTTAAAATTAAACAGCCACGATATTTAGTCATTATCACGTTAAAATAAAATTAATTGGCAACAGGTGGGTGGTGATTACCGAACGGATGCAGAGTGAAACACAACACATCCCACCCAGACTCTCTCTCCCAGGCAGAGTCCGCCTTCCCCTGGTCCCTCACGTTCACCCAAGCCTCCAGAGGTAAACCGCAGCACGCTCCTGACTCTGAGTTACATGCATGGTCCCGGGCTGACCCAAATCTCGCTTGTGCTCTGTGTTCATCCAAAAGGCAAGGCGGTCTCCCTGTGCCCCTGTGAGACTTGGCAGAGCTGGATGCAACATAACACTTATCCGTGGGCCGCTGGAAGACACCGTCCCTTGTAGGGGACACTGGGCGCAGCACTGGGTACGGCCGCTGGGGCTCCCTGGCTCTGCCAGGGACCTCTCAGGGAACCGCACCCTCTCCTTGGTGACCGCCAACTTGTGTGTCTAGTCTCAAACACCTTGGTCTGCAGACCAAAGGCCCCCCCTGGTTTACCCAGACATTGAGCCCCTACGCCTCCAAGTGTTCAACAGCATGGCTGCCCAGGAAGTCACAACTTTGGCAGCTACATTGAAAAACAATGGCAACACACTGTTTAGCAATCACAGAACTGACACCAGGTTTTAGAGTACGTTCTGTTAAAACCGTGTTTTTGCTTTGTGCACCTCAAACATTAAAAATGAAAACAGCTAGCACAGAAGTGGCTGATGACATAAGCATATATCTTACCCTTTAAGAAAATTAAATTTCTCTGTTTTAAAGGCTTTGCAACAGCATTTCAGAAAACTGGGGAGGCAGAGAAAGAAAGAGCCATCAATAATCCTGCCTCCAACTCAGTACTCACGCCTTCTGTTTTTACATCAAATTTCTATGACTCAACGCTAACAGAACCCCCACACTAACTTCAGAGTCCCAGCTGCCCTCACCCCCAGTCTTGTTTTCGTTTAACTTGAAGCCTGGCTTCTAGCTCAGTCCCACTTTGAGAAACACCAACCGAAGCACCACCCCCAAGAAACCACCCCCACCCCCAGGGCCTGGGTAGCTGAAGCATCAGGTGTCCCTGTGGTAGTCTGTGTGAGGGTTTCCCATCCACTGGCCACACAGCCCCAGACAGTCAAGAAGGAAGGACTAACCTGTGTGTGCAGAGCAGTGGGGGAGAGGGGCGGAGGAGTGTGTCCACAGACACAAGACAGCTTCAGGAAGGGGAGGTTTTAAGGCCTGTACACAGTGACCCCAACACAGAGCAGGCAGAAGAGCCAGGGGGTTTGACCACATGCAGCTCTCAGCCCTGGAACGTTCCAAAAAGAGAGGTTGTGCCAAAAACTGAGATCAGTGAACCTGAGTCCTCAGCAGGCTTGATGCAGATGGGAAACTTCTGGAGCAGGACCCAGAAGTGCCCCCCATGTCTCCAAAGTTGCCCTGCCCCAGCACCGTGGCGCCTGCCCTGGGTCTAGACCCAGGGCACACCTAACCCAGGGAGGTGTTGACACTTTGCCAGGCAACTTATAGACCTGTCCCAAGAGGGCGGTGTGCAGGTGAGGTTCAGAGAGGTGGCGCAGTCCCGGAGAACTTGCTAGGTAGACGTAGAGTCTGGCTGGCCAAGACCTCCATTGGGAGGGCTAGGGACAGTTTTCCAGATTAGTTTTCCACCTAAAAGGCAAAGGAGGGCTGTGAGGGTCCTGCCTCTGAAATTTGAGGACTGGTGGAAGAGAGGCTGAAGGAAAGAGAAATACAGCTCGTGGTTCGGGGTATTCATTAATAATTACTCCTTAGTGCTAGACTTGTGATCCACTGGGGCACAGGTTGAGGGCCTCACGGAGGAGGGGGGGCAGTGCAGACCCCCAGGGTGGGGAAGACGTGCCCAGAGAAGGAGGAGGCTCAAAGGAAGGTGACCCCAGGCTCAGGGGAGCCTTCCCTGACACCCCTGGCCCAACGCAACTTTTCTCCCCTGGCGCACCCGAGGCTCCCACAACATGCCAGCTCCCTACTCAGTAATTCTCCATACACATTGCATAGCCCCACGCCAACCTCAAAAGCAGAGCTAACGTCTAATTCTTCCCAGAATCTCCACAGTCCTTAAACCAGCATATGTACTGGGCATACGGCAGGTGCTCAGCCAAGTGTCTAATTGGCCTTAGGGAGCAAGTCCTTGGTTCCGAAGGGGGCAGCCACCTGGCCCAGTCACACAGCAAGTCAGCTGAGTAAGCCCTAGGCCCCCACTCCCTGGGCCACTCATAAGTAGATCTCCGGGCTGCGGCTAGAGTCTGGGGGATGGGAGAGACGGGGTGTTGAAAAGCTGATAATCAGGACACCCTCCCTTTTCCTGCTCCCCAGGGGGTGCTGACAAGACACTACTGCATCAGCTTGCTCCACTTAGCCCACTCAGCACTCACTTACCCTCAGTGAGAGGCACTGCTCTGGGGGGCCGGGATGCTGACAAGGGAAGGGCGTGCTTCCAAAGCTAACACTGTCAGGATGCATTCCACAACCCAGGAGGCCAGAGTTTTATTTGAACAGCAGAAATGGGGAAGGTACGGGGCTGCTGTTCTTTCTCCTCCAGAGGGTCTGTGAACAGGTGCCACCCTGCACCTGGGACGTGGGAGCGTCAAGAAACTTGCACTTAGACACAAGGGGCCCGTCCTGGGGTCCTCAGCATGCTGCAGTCACCGACCTCTATCCTCAGCCATGTGAGCAGCATCGGGGTGGTATTTCCACTGCAGGAAGATGGCAAGACTAAAGCTATTCCCTACCAAGGTGTAGCCCAGAGTCCTGCTGGGGGCCTTCCCCTGGGGAAGCCAAATGGGGGCACACGTCACAAGTACAGGTTTAGCTGCTGAGGAGGTGGCAGTAATATGGGGACTCAGGTGGAAATCTGACAGCTCACAGCTACACCTCCCCCGTCGGCTCCTTGATTTTTTTTCTCAAAGCCTCGGTCTCTGGGTCCCCTGACCCACAAATTCTGTCATGAAGGGTAGGGGCCTGTTGGGTCTGTAAGGATGATGGAGAAAAGGGGCTGAAGGCAGGAAAGGAGTTGACAGACCCGACTCTGAACTGTGGCACCCACTTACATAATCCAAGCTTTCCTGCTTTAAATGTTTTCATGCTGCCAGTGGCAAATAAACCTATATGTGGTCAATGTGGTCAGGAAACGGTGGTGTCAGAACCCTGAAGGCTACAGAACACAGCGTTCAGCAAAGGCCAAGCAAGCATGCATGGGGAGCTTTTGGGGTGCTAGGAACCAATGGGCCCCGAACAGAAAATCCAGCCCCAAGGAGTGGCTGGTAGCCTAGAAAGATCAGTAGGACTGGTGCTAATTTAGGACACCATGAGAGGCCACTCTGCAGAGCCCTGGCTCTGGACTCTGAAGGCCTGGGTTCAGGCCACTAACTAGCTGTATGACCTTGGTTATGTTATTTAATCTCTCTGCTTCAGATGCATTATCTGCAAATGAAGTTCCCCACAGCAGCTATCTTACCACTGCTGGGCAGTCGGTGCAATGTGACAGTGGCCCTCGCCTGGCCCATGGCACCTTTTCCCCCACCAAGTGCCAGCTACCGTTACTACTGTAGCACTGTGGTTCCGCCCCTCTGCCACCCCTCCCCACAGCAGCTCACGTTACTGGTGGACACAGACCTCCAGGTCTCCATAAAAACTGAAAACCTGCTATGAGCGTACAGCATTTTAGACCACCTCTCCACCCTCAGGAGACAGCCTCCCACCTATATCAAGGCCGAATGCAATCAAGGGTTGCGGTCCAGAAAGAGGGGAGACCACGTGGGTAGCAGAGTCCAAATCACACCGCAAGAATGTTGGCTTAGTCTGAGGGAGAAGCCACTGAGGGTTTTCTGAGTTTGGGGAGGGGTGTGGTCATGATCTGAGTCTCTGAGGACCCCTGATGGCTTTAAGAGTGGCAGAAGAGCTCTCAGGAGGTGTGGCAGTCACCTTTCAACCTATGTCTTGGGGCCGCGGCTTCCAAGAAGCCTTCCCTAATTGCCCCACTTAGCTCTAATTACTCCTTTATTGTACTTCCCTGCGCAGTAACCTTGGGAAAGTTACATAACCTCCGAAGGTCTGGGCCTTGGCTCTGGGGCTGTACAGGGAGGCCAGTTAGGTAACCACTAAGCTCCCTTCAGCCTCACAATTTATGATTTGCCGCCAGGAGATGTGCCCGGAGCCTGACCCTCCTCCCCCATCAGCCACTCTTGCCAGCCTCCGGGGGAGGGGGGCGTGGGGGGTGAGGAGAAACCAGCCAACGAGACAGTTCCTTGGGTGCAAACACTTGGGGTGCAGAGTCCTGTGATGGGGAAGCTCCCTGGGGAAGCATGAGATCATTTCTGCTTCTTTCTGAGCCTACAGTTACCACAATCTCAACTTTTGCCTCTTGTTCCAGAAAAACTCACTCGTGGGTGGGGAAGTTGGCCCTCAAGATCACAGAAAGGGGTGTGCTGGGCAGGTTAGGAAATCAAGGCAGGCCAATTTAGCTTAAGTAACATTAAGTCCTCTGTACCCCAAAACACGGTCAAGGTTCTGACTTAAAGGCCATTTAAAAGAGGATTAGAGGCAGGGTGACAAATGGCTCAGTGGAAAAAGGCTCTCGACCTGGGCAAGCTGAGCTAGTTTAACCTGAGCTTAGTTCTACAGACAGTCTGTCCCCAGCTCCTCACCAGGCCTCGGTTTTCCTATCTAGCAGATGGGATGGAAATGCCACACCTCAGTCAGGCCCGGAGAGGTCACAGGGAGGCACCCTGGAGGAATGGGTCTGCAGAGACCCATGGTAAGGCCAAGGGTGAGAATCTGGGCAGGGTGCAAAGCCTGCGTATCTGAAGGTTTCTCAGGGGTCACCCAGGTACTGCAGGCGACACAACCCAACACTCCTGCTCCATCCCCTGGGGCCAACATCCTTGGCCAGCTGTGGAGGGGGTACCCTGCAGGGTGGGCCACGGGGTAGCAAAAGCCTAATGCAGGCGCCAGTCAGGCCGGAGTTACCTGCTCAAGGCATGCCCTTCTCCCCTGCAAACAGCCAGGCCTTCCTCCTGCTCGCTCTGAAGATCAAACGGTTTCCACAAGGAAGGGGCAGGGAGTGTTGTTTCCCTCCCCCCGGCGGGTCCACCTGCCTTCCTGGTTTCCGTAGTACATGGTCTGAAGACATTCCCCAAAAGGCAGGGACGGACGGGGCTGCTTCCCTTTGCAGCAGGTCTCAAACAGGTTTGGGCACACAGTATGTGCTTAGTAAATATCTGCTGAATGAAGGACTGGATATTTGCTGTCTCAAGTTCCTTGAAGGCAGAATCCACGGCTCCCCATCTAGCATCTAGCTGGGCCAGGGGGTGGGGGAAAGAGACCTGTTAAATGCTCACACTGATTGGTTTTGCTAATCCCAGGAGAGAGGAGTTCAGGAAAAGTTTATAAAAAAGGGATGGGGGCAGGGAAGCTGAGAAGGGGTTCCTGGAGAAAATGACCCAGAGAGGGAGAGCAGTTTATTCCGTCAAGTCCCCCGGAGAAGAGATGGCAATAAACTGAATTTAAAGGTGAACTTGGAGCTGGCAGCTACAGGGAGTGAACATCACATACGTTTTCTCCATGTTCTCCTGTTATCTTCGTCCCACCGAGATGGGTAACATCACTGTCCCTTTCAGACGCGAGTCATGTGCTCAGGGCCACTCAGCTTGCAAAGGCCACTGTGACTTGAAAGCCTGTCCTTAACCACTAGACAACATGGCCCCACCTCATGAGGCTTGAAGGGGAAAGTGGGAGCACATTTTGATAATGGCACTCTCCCTTCCTCCTCTTCACGGTGTGGAGACTATGAGACCAGGGGCCAGAGTCTGGGCCTGGCTCAGTTCACCTAGAAAAGTGCCTTCTGGGGCACCTGGGTGGCTCAGTTGGTTAAGTGTCCAACTTCAGTTCAGGTCATGATCTCACAGTTCATGGGTTTGAGCCCTGCGTTGGGTTCTGTGCTGACAGCTCAGAGCCTGGAGCCTGCTTCAGATTCTGTATCTCCCTCTCTCTCTGCCCCTCCCCCACTGGCACTCTGTCTCTCTCTCCCTCCCTCTCAAAAATAAATAAACAGTAAAAAAAAAAAAAAAAAAAAAAGGAAAAGTGCTTTCATCTTGAGGAGGCCTAGGTCCTCCAGACTGGCCATAGTACTAAAGGTCCACATGCATCTCCACATCCCCCCTCAGAGCTGGGCACAGCACTGGGCACTGGGGGCCCAGCAGACACTGTGGGCACATCAGTGGCTGGCTATACCCCCACATGCTTATTGCACAGGTCTGTGGATTAGGGCCAAGGGTGGGGACACATGTCCCTGCCCACGTAGGGCTCCTACTGCCTACCTGGGCCTAATTTAACTGGCACTTCAAGCCTTCCTGAGTGAATGGATGAATTTACTTGAAGGAAGTAGAGTCCAAGAGAAGTGAAATCCAGCCAGGGTCGCACAGCACACACCAGTACCATAGGGAGAATTGGAACCCAGGTTCGAATCCTCTATTTCCTACACAGTGGCTCAGATCTGAGTCCGTCAGCCCCAGCCCCAAGCACAGGTCCACACAAAGGGAGGGGCTCAACCGTGTGCTGGCTGGGCCATCAAGCACACTGCAGGGCTTTTCTCCTGGGGTTGGGGAGCAAGTCTCCCCCTCCTAGGAGGGACCCAGCTAAGCAGCTGCAGCCAGATTACACTGGGCCATGGGAGGTGACAACAGCCACAGTACGCAATCCTGATTAAATATTTCAGCAGGAAACCCAAATATTTAGATGGAGGGGAGGAAAAACAGAATGCACATTTCAAAGCCAATCACAGGGACCTGTCTGCCAAGGGCACTGTGAGAGGGCAAGTGGGTGGAGTCTGCCCCCAACGAGGAAACAACTCTGATCCCAGGTCCCGAGTGACCACCACCCAGGGAAGACACCCATGAGGCCATCTGCCCCTGGAATCCTCCAGAATGGAAAAGGTTTGACCAAAGCCTGGGATGAGCCAGGACTGAGCAGAGAAAGCCTTGCCACCTTTCCCCAGAGCAAGGAGCAGGGCCCCTGCTTGGGAAGGGAAGAGGGTATCAACCTTCCATACTTTCAGGTGTGGACCATGAACTCTTTGGAGGAGAGGGCTGTGGGTGAAGTTGAAAGAAATGGAGAATGCTGGACAACTCCACTAGGACAACCTTGGGCATGGTATTGAAACTCTGTGGTCCATTCTGGTGCTTCTACTAGAAGGGAGTGCTGATAAGGGAACCTCCTGGATCCTTCTCCATTCCTGGCTCTGAAGTCAGCAAGGTGGGGATGAGTCTGAGCCTCCAGGTAGCCATGTAGACCTGAGCAAATCCCTTGGCCTCCATGTGCCTGGCTAATGGGCATAGCAGTAATACTGAATCCACTGGACTGGTTTAATGAGACAGTTAAAGTAGGAGCCCAATGCCCAGCACCCAGTAGGAATTCAGCAGAGTGCTACCGATACCACTCATCCTTCCAGCCTGCCTCAAATACCTGCTTCTTTAAATTCAAGAGTAGAAATTAATCTCTCACTGGTTCACACTTAGAACCCCCAGGTGCCCTTACCAATGTCAGCGAGGTGAGAGCTCCTTACCTTTCTTTCTCTAGACTGGGGGCTCCCTGAGGGCAGGGGCTATGTTTTATTCAGAGCCAGATCCCCTGCAGGCCAAGGGGTTCCACAGGCCTCAGCAAACAGGAACTGAATCCTGAGGCCCGGTGACTCTTGTCCCATCTCTCCAACCTCTACCATCTGCAACCCATCACTCAGCACCAGGACCGCATTTCCCCTCAGTTTCGCCACTGTGGCCTTGTTTCTCTGCCCAGCGAGGCTGAGCCCCCAAGGTCTACGGCCCAGTATGGTTTCTGAGGCTTCAGTACACACAAAAATGCTGGCCAGGAGGGAGGCCCCTCCATGAGCCCACCCTTCCTTTGTCCAGATCTCTGAAATTCAGGGATCAGATTAACTCCTCACCAAAAGCCCAGAGGGCCCAGGCAGCTGTACCGAGCTGGAATATCCCACTGCCCCCCCCCCCAACTTTTTTACATAAAGGGGCAACTAAGGTATTATCTGGAAGGTCATCAAATTGGGGGGGGGCTTTGGCTGGGACAGGAACCCACACTTGAACCTCCCAAGGGGTTCATGGTAAGAGGAAAAGGTGCCCTAACTGAAAGCTGGGGTGTGAGGGAGGGTGGATGGGCTGTGTTGTGTGTGCGTTGGGGTGGATGTGGGGGCGGGGGGAGTGGGCTCTGTGGGCTTTGGTGGAAAAACCCACACTCCATCACATCAGAAAGTTCAAGGGAGGAAGCATCCTTATCAGAACACCCATGGGGTGAAGGGATCAGCCCACAGAAATGCTGTTAATTTAGAGCTGAAGATTCTACTTCTTTTAAGTTGCCACGCCTGTGAAGGAAGAGGGAACTTTCTGAAATGCTGTTCACTCCCCGACTTAAAAATTGCAAAAATTTGGTCAGTTCAAATTCCTTGGCTAAACCCAGAGGGCTTTGTCATCTGACTCTTACCTCTCGGCCCTATGGCTGCAGCCCAGAACCATCACGCACTTTTACTCCTCCCTGAGGGCTGTGGGCAAGAAGGACCCACCATCCCCCCTTCTTTGTCTAGCTCTTTAAAAATGTGGTTGATATATACCCAGAAGAGGGATTGCTCGATCATACATTTCCATTTTTAATTTCCTAAGGAGCCTCTACACTGTTTTCCATAGTGGTGGCACCATTTTACTCAAAAAGACAAATGATTCCACTTGGAAGGCATTTAAAGTAGTCACATTCACAGGAACAGAATGTAGATTACTCGTTACCAGGAACCAGGGGGAGAGGGGAAAAGGGAGTTGTTTAAGGGCGACAGAATCTGCTTCGCAAGATGAAAAAGTTCTTTAGAGCTGTTTCCCAGCAGTGTGAATATACTTAACAAGAATGAACGGACTCTTCAAAATGGTTAAGATGGTAAACTTTGTTATGTGTTTTTTACTACAATTAAAAAAAAGTCGGTTGACCTTTCCTCTGCTTCAGGAAGGTCTTCCTGCTACTGTGTGAACCACACTTGTGTGGGGGCAGTCCCTTCACATAGCAGGGTTGTCTTAGGAACAGTAGCAGCGACAGCGGCAGCTAACACTTAATGAGCACTATGTGCCAAGCGCTCGTCTATGCAAACAGTGAGGGTGATATTTGTGGCATGCCTTCAGAGGCCAGCCCATAACCATCAGACATACTGCTTGCATGGTGACTCTTTCAACAACAGCAAGGAGCCTGCAGTTAGATGGTGGGGCGAGTGGCACTTGGAGGAAAGCATGTCCTCTATCCATGTCAAACCCATCCTTGGGGAGGATGGCCAGGTCAGGCCTCGTCTGCCCTATTCTAAGAGTCCCTGGCAACTGTCAGTGAAATCTCCAAGGAGACTCGCCGTGACCCTCTGCATTCCCCCAGAGGGAACCGGGAAGGAGGCAAGCCTATTTCACATGCTTTCTTATAGTACCCAGCACACGTGGCCTCTCTGAATCACCCAGTTCTGGCCTAGTAGTTCTTGCACCCCAATTTGTACAAAGACTATCTTTCTTTTTTTTTAATATTTATTCATTTTTTGATAGAGACAGAGCATGAGTGGGGGAGGGGCAGTGAGAGAGAGGGAGACACAGAATCGGAAGCAAGCTCCAGGCTTCTGAACTGACAGCACAGAGCCCGACGCGGGGCTCGAACTCACAGACCGTGAGATCATGACCCCAGCTGAAGTCGGACACTTAACCGACTGAGCCACCCAGGTGCCCCATGTATAAAGACTATCTTGGGGGTACTATGTCAGGACCATGGCTCCTCTGCTCCCCAAAGCCTTATACTTCCCTGCCCCCCACCCCACAGAGAGTTCAGAAGCTGAGCGCAATCTGACAGCAAACAGCCAACTTCAAGATGAAAGCCCTTGGCCTGAGGTCAGAGCCGGCCAAGCACAGCGCCCAAAACCAGAGGACTGTTTCTTTTAAATGTAAGACTATAAATAGGGCAAAGCCCCAGGAAAACACTTAGAAGCAACAGTCATCACCTCCCTTGCACCCCCTCCTATAGGGCTCCCCCCACCCCACTAGAACCTTTCAACACTTGCTAATTCCCACCCTCAATAATTCTCTAATACCATGCCATCTGCAATCATCCTAAGGGCTCTAGTAAAACTCTCAAAACGATTCAATAAAAATCCACTTTAACTGTTAAACTCTAACTAGAGCAGTTAACTGAGGCATATTTACCAATTTAAGAATTATTATTATCTTGGCTGCCCTCAACTTTGATCGGAACATAAACAAACAGGTCATTAGGAGGGGACCTCTTTCTTCCATTTCCTCTCAAAACCCCAACTTCCCTACTTTCCACTTCTGCAGTTCTAGACAGTGAGGATCCAAGTTTGAACTAATGACGTGGAGGCCTCCGTGATCTTGGATAATCAAAAGATCTATTGTGTTCCCTTTACTTACAAAGGCGGTTAAGTGGACCAGTGTGCTTTACAATTTCCAACGAGGCTTGAAACAAAAGAGGTTTTCATGTTAACCCTCAATTCTCAAAAAAATTCAATGAATGTGCCCATTCTAAGGGCATCAATTGGTCAGATCATTACATCATTTGGTCAGATGTAACTTTTGCACATAACCCATGGTTATATTTTCAAATTTTAGGAGGAGGATTGGTGTTAGAAACACGACGTCAGAACCTCAAAACTGGAATCAGCTTGACTACTGTAGACTGGAACATGTAGAGAATAGGAAGGGTCCAGAAAATAAAAGGAGCGGGGTCTGGCACCCACGGAAAACCTCCAAATAGGATAATGCAGTTTGGAGCTGGCAAGGAGGCCAGTAGGATCCAAGAGGCTTCTGGGGATTGGTCAGCTATGTGAGCAGTCTAGGAAAAACCAGTTAGGGATGGGGTGCTCCAGTGGAAGGCAGGGCATGAGGCGACCCCTACCACACCCCTGGGAGACATGGGAATCTCAAGAGCCACAGCAGGAACACCTCACTCTCTCCCTCCTTCTCCCTCTTAAACCCTCCTACATCCAAGACCCCACTTAAAGTCATCACCTCCTGAGAGTCCTCCCTGACCCCTCAGGCTGGTTCTGGAGGCCCTCAGGAACCATCACATCATAGTGGGTTTATTCATCCTTCTCCCCAGCAGCCAGTCTGAGCCTCGTGGTGTCTTAATCCATCTTTGCACTCCCAGATCCTCGCCTAGTGCCTGGCACATAGTGGACACTTAATAAATGTTCGTTGATGAATGTTCTCATGTACTCTGGGATCAACCCGCTTCAGTGTGAAACCTGATTCTATACTATATAATCCTGGGCAAGTTATATCATTGTCCTCATCTATAAAAGGGGGTGGTCACCAAGATTAAATTAAAGTAAGAATGTATAGAACGTGCTTATTCAAAGCTCTGGTGCACAGGGAGTTCTCAAATCCTTCCTGTTTATGATCATTGCATACTGGAGGTGAAGGTTGAGACTGCCCCCCTTCACTGCATCCCAACCCTTTGCTCTTTTGTGCTGCCAAGGGAGGGGTGGACCGATGCTTACCGCAGTAACAGAGGAGGTGCTGGCTTGGCCAGGCCCAACACAGGAGGCCAGCATGCCAACGCCTG
The DNA here is from genome assembly GCF_028018385.1 of Neofelis nebulosa. Classification (NCBI taxonomy): domain Eukaryota; kingdom Metazoa; phylum Chordata; class Mammalia; order Carnivora; family Felidae; genus Neofelis; species Neofelis nebulosa. The sequence goes on from NC_080787.1 coordinate 41,109,855, forward strand.
TTCTAGGGGAAATAGAAAATAAAATTTCCCAGCTGACCGAAGTCCAGCTGAACCACCCCACTAAGCTCACTTACAGACTACCCATTCAACAGCTTCACAGGCCTAAGAAGCAGGGCAAAGGTGTACAAGGAGTAGGCGAGCCAGGTTCCCACCCCAGGCTATGCCCTCCTGCTGTGTCACCAAGGCCACTTCAACTTCCCTGAGCTTCAGTTTACTTATCTGAATTCATAAGGTTGCTGTAAAAAGTACCTGAACTAACGCAGGTAAAGCACTAGGTCAACGTGTGCTCAATAAACACAAACAGACAGGGGGAGACATGCTCGCTTTCAGTGACATCGGTAGGCATCTTGCATAACGCTTCTACTTGCCCTGATCCTCACTGGACCCTCACTTTGCACTGAGGAAAGAGGCAAAGTCAAATGGCTTGATGGGTAAAATGGCCAATGCAGATGTCAAAACAGGCCTGTGCCCACTCTCTTTTATAAAATGCACATACCACTCCCAGTGCCCAACACACAGGGTGCTCAAATCCATGCTAACTGCCCTGGTGGAAACCTCTGCATGCAATTCAGGGAAGAGGCTGGGGAGGCAAGGGTTCAAGGTGGTTCTGAAGGCAGGAAGGAGGACAACCACAGGGTCTGAGGCTGCTGCGGTAGAAGCAGGGAGGGTAAGCATTTGAAAGTCGGGCAGGAAGAACCAGACAACTCGGTTGGGGCGGGGTGCCTATAAGACCTAATGAAAAGTGAGCAGTGTGTTGTGTTAACTCCCTTTGCACACATTTGAAAGCACATGCAGTTTCCAGTGTAAAAAAAAAAAAAAACCCTACTCAGTCTGCACCCCCCACTTCTAACAACCCCTCCCAAGAGCCCGCCCCTACCCCAGGAATTTCTAGCTTGGGACTTCTCTAGGATTACAAAGGTGACTCAGAACCTGACAAAACACAGAACCTCAGGTGGAAATGCCCCAGGCCAGATGGGAAAGAAGTTTGAGTTTTCCACAACGGAATCTTCTTTTTTCCTTAAACCAATTTCCTGGGGCTGAAGGTAATGCCTCAAGTCACATAACAGAAAGCAGAGCCAGGCAGATTTCTGCAGACTAAAAAGTGATGCTAGCAGAATGCTTCCGCTGGTCAGTGTTCACTTCTTGGGTTTTTTCCTATGATGGGAGGGGAAGTTGGAGAAGGTTGGAGAGTTTTTTGGCCAGGGATGGGGAACAGGGCTGTCCATGATCCTCTCCAAATCAGATTGGCCCGATGCCCACATCTAAAAGTTACCTGCCTGCTTTTGAGGGGCAATCATCAGCGGGTTTAAGAGGACCCCCAAATAAGAGGCTTTTTGTTGACTCGAACCCCTTAAGAAAGCTAACTTCCAAAGCTACCACCACCAGCTGCACCCGGCTGCCTTGCCCTGACCACCCCCCTCTTCCCTTCTCCATGGGTTTTGAAGTTTATTTTCCCACATTCAGCCTTGAATTCTTTCCTTCCTTCCCCTGCTGTGGCGAAGAGGGAAACACTTCGAGGGCAGCTTGATTCTTTATCATCCCCGCCTGCCCTCTTCCCCCTCTAAACAAAGCCCTGGAACAAACTAAACAACAACTGCTCTCCCGGGGAATTGTTTCCTCAAGGGAAATTATAAAGTGACCCCTCCCCAACGCACACACACAGGGCAGACACTCATCCACAGAAGTTCCTGCTATTAGCAGCCAAACCACCCCAATTACCGGCTGAATTCCTCCTCCCCATCAACCTCACCTCCCACGGTCACCCACTCTGGGGACTGCTAAGGGCCCAGAGGCTCTCCCGGCTAAAATGCAACACCCCTAAACCTCCCCTCTCACTGGCTCCTGGGAGGACAAGTCTTCACCTGCCCAGCTGCTGGTAGGTACCTATATGCTCGGGTGTGTGAATGTCCATCGATTTAAGGACAATGAGGGGGCAGCACAAGCAAGACATGCTCATGTTTTCCACAGCTTTCAACCTCCCAACAGTCCAGGGCAGGGAAGACAGATGAAGACGGGTGCATTCTCATTTCACATACGGGGAAACTGAGACCAGAAAAATGAGAGACAACTAGACAATCATAAAATGTTGGGCGGCTGCCGTAGATTAAATGTTCCTCATCAAACCTCCTTTCTCGCATCTTCCACCCCAAGAGAAAAATAACACCTTGGACAATCTACCCCTACCCCACTCCACAATCTAGAGCTGTCACCAGCTCTTTATACCCAGGTCCTGGTCCTTCCACCGGAGAGAGGCCATTAGTGCAGGCCAGGGAGGGTGGGTGCTTAAGGCTAAGAGCCTCTGAGAAACTGGCGTGGAGGACCCTGGGCCTCAAACAGACCCAAGATCCCAGCCGCCATGGTCAGCCCCAGTTTATTCTAGTGAGGTCAAAGCCATCCATAGACCAAGTACCAGAAGATAAGAGGTTCGCAATGTCAACACGGAGAAGAAACTACCCCCCACGCGTCCCCTTCTGCTCAACCTCTCCTTTCCCCTAAAAAGGATTCCCGGGGTTTTGTTCTTTTGTTCAACCTGCTACTTTCACCAACTTTAACTCCAAGCCCTGGGGGAGGAGGGGAGGTGTCTCCATGAGATAAGCCCTGCCGGAAGCTTGAGTGCGTCCCAGGCACTGCGGCCATCAGCCCCCCATCCCGGGGGGGGGGGGGGGCGCTCGGGCGGTACGGAGCCCCCTACCCACTTCCCGATCCCTGCGGGTGCGGGTCCGGGTGCGGAGGAGCCTTTGCATAGCTTGGGGCTGTGGGACCCTCCCGCCACTACTGCCGGCTCACGTTGCCGAAGAAACACAGGGCGGGCGCGGCACTGGCCCGGAGCTGGGAGGTGGAGATGCGAAGGGGTGTCACCCGGCTCCACTCCCGAACTCCGGGAGCGGGAGCTTCTCAAAGTGCAGATAACCGCCTTTATCCGTCCTACAGCCCCCTCCAACGAGGGAGGTACTCGCACACTCACAGGGAGCCATCGCGGGGCCGGTTCACCCAGAGGTCAACCCCAACGTCTCTCTGGACAAACGGGGTTCCCAAAGAGTCTCCGCGCGTGGGTGACTCCCGTGTCTACGGGTGAACGACAGACCTCAGCAGCCAGACCCATGTGAGACAGCCTTTCCTGCCACCCCCAGGGCTGCCCGCAGGGACTGAGGGTTATCCAAAGCTGTGAAGGGTTTCCCTTCGGCACTCCTAAAGCTCCGGCCGGCTTCCAGTGTCTGTAGGGGCACAGACGGCGGCTCACCTGCAGGATCTTATCCAGGCCCTCCTGGCCCAGGCACGGGAACTCCTTGAGCAGATGCAGTTTCTGTGTATAGTAGTTTTTCTTGGCCTCTTTCCAGTGTGGCTCCTCGAGCACCTCGAAGATCGCCGCCCCGATGGCCAGGTAGAAGATGATGGCCGAGGTGAGCAGTGGGCCCCGGTCCACCATGGCTCCCAAGCGGCCGCCTCCTGGAGAAAGGCTCCCCTAGCCCCTGCGGCTCCGGGTCCACGCGCCCTATAGCCTCTGGAAACAGCTGTTTGAATTTGGAGCTCCGCATGCGCAGTGCCCTGTTCCCCCCCCCTCCCGCCCCCGGCGCCGCTCCCCGGACAAAGTTGCTCCGCCAAGTTGGCCCACCAAGCGCGGGGAACTGTACGAGGACTTGCTCCCGCGCGGGGGGGCGGGGGGGAGGCTGGTGGGTGGACACCAAAGCGGGGCAAGGGGGCGCCCTGGCTCGCTGGGGTAAAGGGAGCCGGGGAACTCAAGGCCAGAGTCTTGGGAGACACGTGGGCCGTCCTCCGCGAGCCGCAGCAGTGTGCGCCGCACCCGCCTCCACGCGCCTCTTTAACCAGCGCCCAGCGCGCGCGCCCTCCCGAGCCTGATCCCGGGGGTGGTACCCGTGCAGGTCCCGCCCCTCGTCTGCACCGCCCCCGCTCAGGCCCGCCCCGCGCAGGCCCCGCGGCTGGCCGGCCGGAGAAGTCACCGCGAGGTGCGCACGGGATTCGGTGCTCCGTGCGCTGCCGGGGGCTGCCGCCAGGGGAGGCTGCATGCCCCGCGGTGCCGGAGAGGTTGGGGTCTCTGGGGCTCGCGTTTGTTGTTAGTGCCCGTGGCATTAACTAAGATGAGTGTGTACCTAATGACTGGGGTCAAGGAAGTTATTACTATTGCTATTTTCGTTGTAACTCAATTTTCGTCCACTGCCGTTTCTGCCAAGAAAGCTTGATTCTCAGTCTCTTTCACTCACCCCCTCCTGTAAACCAAGGGTAAGTGTAAGGTTAGAAAGGTACTGGAGAAGCTGTAGAGAATCAGGATATCAGGGACTAATCCAGCCACAAAGGTGAGACTCTCCCCTTTTACCCATTCTCACCTGCCCTGGTGAGACGCCCACATTTAGAAGGAGCTGTGCTGTTGGAGACACCTCCCAGCCCCACGCACTGTAACTCTCCAGGAAACACTTAACCCCTCCTTATTCCGAAGCCAGATACTCTGCAACCCTCATCCACACCCACACACATGCGCTCATCCCCTTGTTGGAAGATACTTTCTTCCTAAATTCCTTCTAATGTACTATGTAACCAATACACTATAGAACAGTAAAATGACAGCTGGCCCTGTGGGGAATCTGGATTGTTCAATGACATATCCCAGACTGTTCCATAGGAGACACTCAGTAAATATTTGTGCAACGAAGGAGTGAATGAATTTGTGTCAAACACACACACTGAGGATACATCTCACTCGCCTTGCTACCATTTACCGAGGCAATACTCCAACCTTCCCATGCATCCCAAGAACAGCCTGTAATTATACCAACCTTGCAGGGAGGAAAAGGAAGCTGTGTTAGGTTAGTTTGTTCAAAATCTCTAACCAGCAACAGCCAGAAGCTGGAGTGGCACACTCCAGCACTTGGTACTAAGGGCTGGCCCTGACCCTCTCGGGGCCTCTGAGGGGGCTAGTGCAGTAGTGGGCCAAATTGGAGCACTGCCCCTGGTCCAGGCCTTTTTTTTCCCCCTGTGGGGAATGTGGGGGGCTTTGGTCAGGTGTCGAGTTAGGGCAGTGTGGAGGTTCCTCAAAAAATTTAAAAAAGGAATTACCCCATGACCCAGCAATAGCACTACTGGGAATTTATCCAAAGGATACAGGAGTACTGATTCATAGGAGTACATGGACCCCAAAGTTTACAGCAGCACTTTCAACAATAGCCAAATTATGGACAGAGCCCAAGTGTCCATCAACTGATGAATGGATAAAGAAGATGTGGTTTATATCTACAATGGAATACCACTCAGCAATGAAAAGGAATGAAATCTTGTCATTTGGCCATTTGTAACAACGTGGATGGAACTGGAGGGTATTATGCTAAGTGAAATACGTCACTTAGAGAAAGACAGATATCATATGACTTCACTCATACGTGGAAGTTGAGAAACTTAACAGAAGACCATGGGGGAAGGGAAAGAAAAAAAAATAGTTATAAACAAAGAGGGAGGCAAGTCATAAGAGACTCAAATACAGAGAACAAACAGGGTGGAAGGGGTTGGGGGGGTGGGGAAAATGGGTGATGGGCATTGAGGAGGGCACTCAGGATGGGCACTGGGTGGGTATGTAAGTGATGAATCACGGGAATCTAGTCCCGAAGCCAAGAGCATACTGTATACACTGTATGCTAGCTAACGTGACAATAAATTATATTTAAAGAAAAAAAAAGAGGGCAGTTTTTACTGAGAGGACAAGGAGGTATGTGTGGTATCTCCAAATTGGGCAGGAGAGGGTCTAGGGATACAGGTTTGAAGGATTGATCCAAGTTTATGGATGTTTCTGTCTCTCCTTTATGGCAACCTGTGTGTGTCCCCAGGAGGCCAGAGCAGGAAGCCCCATGTTCCCCGAAGACTTAGGGAGCCAAGCCTTTTCGACAAGGTCTTTAGGTGGCCCCCTCTAGAGCCCACCCACTCCCCAGCCAGGCTTCTGCTCCGCCCCAGAAAGACCCTTCTCTTTAATTCCTGCCTGCCTCCTACCCACCCTGCACCACACTCTGCAGTCTCACGCTCCAGCCCTTAGCCCATGAAGAGTCCAGGCTTCTGTCCCAGATCCCGTCTCTCTGGAGGGAGAAAGGAAGGGACTTGGTGTGAACAGTTCATTCAGCGGTGGTGGGGGCAGTTTGAGAGGCCACAGGCTCTCTTTCTGTTTGGAAAATTCTCCACCATTCCTCTCCCACCTCTGGTCTGCGTTCTTTTCCTAAGAAAATAAAGGGCCTCTTCCTATTGCAGTCTCGCTGTCTCACAAAAACACTGCAGAATACTTTGGGGTGAATTGGGTTTTATTCAAAAGCTTTATAATTTCTAGTTTCTCTATCTTTCCACTTTGCCTATTTCTCCATTTCCCAACTCCTTTCTTTCTTGCCCTCAATGTGGTGTTCACTTTCTCCTCATCTCTCCTTCTGTGACCCCATTCCTTAACTTCCTGTATTTTCTCAAACCTCTTGACCCAGCTCTCCATTCTCATGCCTCTCTCCCCTTCCTCTGGTCCCTTCCAGAGTGAATGTGCTTCCCCTCTTCTCCCTTACCTCTTCGACCTTCCTGGACCCCATCCACACATTTGGGTCAAGAATATCTGATAGAGATCAGGAGCTAGGCCTATTCTCTGCACAGAAGCCAGTGGGGGATTTTGGAAATATAAACTGTGCTGGAACCAATGAATGTCTAGACTACTTGTGCCTCAAGGATGGAAAAATAAAAGTAGGTGGAAGGTGGGGGTGCGGGGAGTGTATCTTCTTATACAGCTGATGTTGGGATGCAAGAATTTCCTGTGCCCTTCTGGGTCCTTCTAGCTGGACTAAGAAAATCAAATCGACAGGGGACAGATTAGCAAGAGAAAACCAAATTGAATTTCCTATGCACAGGGAATCCACACAGACATGGAAATTCCAAAGACAGGCGAAACAAGGTGTACATGAACTAAGGAGAAGGAGGTAATGGTCTGGGACTTCAAAGGGAAGGAACGTAATTCACAGGAAGATGAAAAAGAGTAAATGGTTGGTAAACAAATGTTTGCGAGGTCACTCAGAAACATAGAGGACTTTGATCAAACAAGCCTTGCCAGATTCCTCTACCATAACTAGTTCATTCTATAATGTAGATATCTGTGGCGATAGCTCTCTTCCTGGAGCAGATTCTCTATCTAAATTCTTTGTAGGCAGTTGAGGGAGAAGGTAAAGAGCCTTGCCTAAATCTGCTGGGTTTTAATTGCTTAACTCAAAATCATCTTAATGCCAAAGTGGCCCATCTTGGACTGGCCTGCCCTTGCCCGCTACAGTGATGTGGGCTTATTTAGCCAGTCTCATTTATCAGCTTATGGCTGATAATCATTTCAGAGTGTCATCTTTTGCAAGGCAATCAGCTTTGAGAATGGAGTTTAATTTCACCTTGATAGAAACAGATCACTAGACTTACCTGGGTCCCCCTAGGAGAAATTGACAGAGCAGATCAGTTGTTTTCCCCCAAGTCATGTTCCCAGGCTCTGGCCACAAAAGGATCCACACTTACCCTTGGTTCTTCCTTGGTTCAGTTAGGTGAAAGGGTTATCCTCTTGGTGAATGAATCTTTGATAATCCTTTCATAATGCTAAGATACTTATTGTTTTATTTCTGTTTAGGAATATTTCTGTTTATACTGTTTAGGGATTTCAAGGGGAATAGTTCCCCCTCTAAAATTCATGTATGATCTAAGGAGACGTATAAAAAGCCATTAAGAACATAAAGTGGTTCAACATTACAATCACTTGAAAACCTTGTTTCCTTAGAAAAAGCTTTGCAGCTCTCATTTCAAAAATCTAAAAGGTTTTATTTTCATTTTTATTCTTGTCATTTGCTTGAAGGATAGACAGTTTTAAATGCCTTATAAAATTAATTGCATTATGGAAGATTGTCAATTACTTTATAAACTTGCTCTATTTCATATGGGTCATTTAGAAATCTGGGGAAAATATCTGTTAAATTTTCATGTCTACTAATCCTCTGGTTTTTCAGTTAGAAAGGTTCTGAATAGTAAATTCAGTGGATCTGATAAGATAGCCTTCATGTTTTATACTAGGAAAAACAAAATAAAATCACAGAGCAATAAAGATGTAGTGGAAAAAAATGTAGTGAAAATGGTATATACATATAATGGAATATTATTCGGCCTTTAAAAAGAAGGAAATTCTGCACATGCTTACAACATGGATGGACCTTGAGGACATAATGCTAAGTGATATAAGCCAGTCTCAAAGAAGAAAATTACTGCATGATTCCATTTATTTGAGGCATCTAAAGTGGCCAGCTTTTAGAAAATAGAATAGTAGTTGCCAGGGAGTGGAGGTGGGGGTGGGGTGGGGAGGAGGGAAACGGGCTGCTCAATGGATATAGAGTTTCAGTTTCATAAGATGAAAAACTTCTAAAGAATTTTCTGTAGAACAAGGTGCATGTAATTAACACTACTGTGCTATCCACTTAAAAATGGTAAAGATGATAAAGTTTATGTTATATGTAAGGTTTAAAGTAGACACACACACACACACACACACACACACACACACACATTAGTGAAAATTGAACTTGTAAATGCAAGATAAGGTGTTTGAAGTTACAACAATTAGCCAGGCATTGAGGAGAGAGATGTAGCTAAGTGACAGTAATTAAGTCAGTAATTAACCTTTAGCAGGGTTTGTTACTCTTTTTTTTTAAATTTTTTTTTTTTTTTTTTTTTTTAATGTTTTTTATTTATTTTTGGGACAGAGAGAGACAGAGCATGAACGGGGGAGGGGCAGAGAGAGAGGGAGACACAGAATCGGAAACAGGCTCCAGGCTCCGAGCCATCAGCCCAGAGCCTGATGCGGGGCTCGAACTCACGGACCGCGAGATCGTGACCTGGCTGAAGTCGGACGCTTAACCGACTGCGCCACCCAGGCGCCCCGCAGGGTTTGTTACTCTTAATACCAGAGCTACATGTCCTTCATCCTGAGAGCTAGTTAAGCTGTGGAGAAATGTGTCCTTGTAGGTTAAGAACAGCACTCATGCACAGACTCTGAGTTTTTTTGTATTTGAAGATTTCAGATAGAGCCCTGTTGCCATTTCAAAGTCTTTCCCTTAAAAAGGGAGCGTGACAATATTAGAATTTCACTGCTGTGGAACAGCATCTAAAACTTCTGTTACCAGGAAAAACTGCCCAGTAACAAGAGAAGTCCCCAATCTGACCAGTTCAGAGGTCACCCAAAGTTATTTTTTAGACAGGGTCATTTTTAGAGTTAACACAGCAGGGCGTGAGTTATGGGACTTACCCCCAGATCTTTCTCTCCAACTGTCACTGATTCCTGAAATCCCATATTTGAGAGTCATTCCTTTGTGTTAAACATTGCCTTCTTCCTAAGACCTCTTTTTAACACCCAGGAAAGGGGTATGGTGTTAGGTCTTAACCTTTTGTTGCTTTGGTCACGACTTTGAGTATCTTTGAATGTTTCTGGAAAAAAATGCACCCATGCACAGACACACCAAAATTTGTACACAAGTTCTGATGGTTTCAGAGGAACACCCATCCTCACCTCCCACTAAGGTTGTTCCTGGCTAGCTGGTTGCATAGGCTCCTTGGGCAGGGAGGTTTGGGGTGATTGAGCAGAGCACTTGATAAAGAGAATAGAAGAAGAAAAAGGTGAATGGAAAGGGTGGGAGGGCACCAGGACAAATTTGACTATCTTTAGGAATTTGCCTAGAACAATAAAAGCAAGGCAGTGTTATGTGTTCACTATGTGCCATTTACTAAACACTAAATGAGATAATGCAGATAGATAAAGCATATTATTATTAATTATCATTATTATCTTGTTTAACGGTTGCAATAACACCACAGGGGGTTATTAGCCCCCCCCCCTTTTTTAAATTGTAGACTGGGGGGAGAGAGGCTGAGGGAGAGAGAGAGAATCTTAAGCAGGCTCCACACTCAACACAGAGCCCAATGCGGGGCTTGATCCCACAACCCTGGGATCATGACCTGAGCTAAAATCAAGAGTTGGACGCTTAACTGAGTGAGCCACCCGGGCGCCCCATTTTTTTATGAGCCCGTTTTATATATGAGGCTCAGAGAGGTTAAGTAACTTGCCCAAGGTACCTTGCTCAGGGTGATCTGAGTCCGGAGTCCGTGACTGTCCTCATTGACATGAGCACGAGCGGTCACCACTCCCCATCCCATGGCCTCCTCTGGCTCCTCCTGAAGCCTCTTGTTTTCCTTCTGTGCTGAGAATCTTCGCCCTGTTGGCCTAGGCCCTCCCCAACTCATTGTGGGAGTGACTGGGTACACCTGATAGCCCCTTGTCTCTCTGTCCTACAGTGAGCAATGTCCTCTGTAGCCTGGGGTATTTCTTCTGGACGTTGTGGCCTGTCCCTGCTGGTCTCATACAGCCTGCTCCCTTTGCCGGTCACCCTTAACACAGAAAGGGGCTTTGGAAAGAAGAAGAAATTGTCAGTGGTGTCAATTGTTCTTTGCATGTAGAGATGACAGTACCATACTGACTCTGCCAGTGCCTTTGGGCGGCCGCTCATAATGTCTTATATTCATGCATTAATTAATTAATTTATTTATTCATCCATTCTTCAATGTTTTTTTGAGCAAATACTATGTGTCGGGCTCCATGTGAAGCACTGTGGATGGCCCTGTCTTTGTCCTAAAGGGTCTTTGTCCTAAAGGGTCTTTGAATGACCAGGGGACAAAAGGGCCATAAAAGTCTATCTGGGGTTGGAAGACAGGGATTACAGAAGTGGGGGTGGGAATCCGTTCCATGTGGGTAGAGTCAAGAGTGACTTCAAAGAGAAGCTGATCTTGATAGTCATTTTCGAAGCTAGGTGAGAGTTCATCAGGTGGACTGGGTGGGGAGAGCAGTATGAAATGTCATGAAGGCAGAAAGCAGGGAGGTGAGCTGAGCAGCTGTCAGAGAGAGGCGCAGTGGGGGGAGGGGCAGCCAGCGACCAAGTCCCAGAGCTACAAAGTGTGTGTGTGTGTGTGTGTGTGTGTGTGTACGCTTGGGAGCACGGGGGAGGGTTTGGGGCGCAATGACAAAGGGTTCTAACCTGTAGTCATCAAGAGGTCTGTGGATAAAGCTCAGAGCCTCCGTGAACTTGGATATCAAGTTCACATCTTTATTTGCACTAATCTCTATCTGAAATGTAGCATCACCTTCAATAACAACTGCAGGCAGCAAACCACAGTAGCATGAGCAGCACCTGAGACTTTGTCACCAACAGATATCACAGCTCTTTCAAAATCCCATGAAATGGCAGTAAATATCTTAAAACATTGTTTCAAAATTATGTCATTATTAGACCCATTGCTGTCACTTACAACATGTTAATGAAAAAGCACATGTGTTTCTATACACAATTTTTATTTTTAAGGAATATTTTGATAATTGTGTTTCTATGCAACTGGTTGCCTTTGTAATACAGCACATTGTATTTTATGCATTTAAATACATTTTACTGGGGCGCCTGGGTGGCTCAGTCAGTTAAGTGTCTGACTCTTGATTTCGGCTTAGGTCATGATCCCAGGATCGTGGGATCCAGCTCCACGTCGGACTCCGCACTGGGCATGGAGTCTGCTTAAGATTCTCTCTCTCCCTCTCTCTCTCTCTCTGCTCCTCTCTCTCTCTCTCTCAAACAAACAAATACCAGAAAAACATTTTCCTTAGGAAGAAGTCCACAGGCTTCACGGGACAGTCAGAGGAATGTACAGAACTAAAATAAGTTTAAGCATTCGACCTGCAAGGGTTTCGAGCAGGCAAGTGCCCGTAGCATTTTCAAGAGTTCACCCAGGCAGTTATGTCCTTTAGAAGTTGGTGATGACAACAGTATAGTGGTGAGACAATGGTGACCAGAAGGAAGGTGAGAACAGTGGTAGTGAGAGGCAAGGAGGACTCAGGAGATGTTAAGGGGTTGGGAGCTTTGTGATTAGGGGGCTTGTCACAGTTTTTGGAACTCCCCTACTTTCTGCAGCTGTGTGTAGGACCTGCTACATTCTGGAGTTTGGTACCCATGCTAAGCTGCTTCCCATCCCCCATTGCCTGGACATGTAGCTCTCACAGGAGCCTCTCCCCAAGCCTGCCTCCCCTAGCCTCTTTTAGCCCCTGCCTGCTCTCAGCATCCCCAGAAGGCCTCATTCAGGCCCACTGTTCAATGCCTACCACAGCCCCATCTGGCCCCAGTGTGGCTGCTCCCAAGGGCTGTAAAGATCCCAGAGACAATTGGCTGCTTGTCTACCAAATGGAAGTGGGGCCTGAGGCTTGGATGAGAGGGGGGTGGGGAGGGGAGGAGGAGGAGGGGGATGTCAAGGGGAAGGAGGAACTGGGATTCCTGGAATTTCTGCCTTCTGAGCCAGTATCAAGAATGATCTGGGCAATAAACAGAACTTGAGCACACACAGGACTTTGGCCTTTGAGTCCTGGGATGTGTGTTTCTGAGCAATGGCTCACCAGGGGCTGGGGCTTCAGGTACCTAATGAGGGCTCCCCGTACCTTATGATGGGACTCCTAATACCTAAGTTACTATTTGCTGCCTATCATGAGGAACTGGAATCCCTGTCCCCCAGTCACAAAAGCACCTCCCTCCTCAAACCAGTCACCAAATCCTCTTAACCTTGTGTCAGGGATGCAAAGCCGACCTGCTCTGGAAAACCCATTGACTGGGGTCCAGCTCAGGGACCTTTACTGCAGATAAACGTATTGGGATGAATGGTCTAGCCCCTTTCCTTCCCTTGTACCACCTCACTGTCAGGGCAAGGAAGAGACTAGTCATAAGGGATACCATGATATGAGTCACCCTCTCTATGTACTTCTTACATGCCAGGCATTGCCCTCAGCCCTTGATACACATCACTGCGTTTACCTCACAATGACCTTCTAAGGGAAACCTGGTCATTATCCCCACTTTATTCATACAGAAACTGAGGCTCAAAGGAGGGAAGTAATTTGTCCAATCTGGCGTGTGGGGAAGCCGGGATAGGATTCCAGACTGGTCTGATGGCAGAGGCCTCTGAGCCTGAGGGAACTTTACTCCTTTAGCACCCCATCCCTTGTCAACCCCCAGAGCCAGGCTTTTACCTGCAGGGGCATAGCAATGTTCATTTGTTAATCCTCCCCACCCCTTTGGCTATCCTCTGCCTCTATTTTGTTTTTAATTGTAGTAAAATATACATAACATAAAACTGACTGCTTTAACCATTTTTAAATGTACAATTCAGTGGCATTAAATGCATTCACCATGTTGTGCAATCATCACTATTATTTGTTCCCAGATGTCAGCATTAAAAAAAATATATTTATTTTGAGAGAAAGCCAGCAAGAGATCAGGGGGAGGGGCAAAGAGAGACTCTCAAGCAGAGTCCACACTCTCAGCACAGAGCCTGACACTGGCCTCAATCCCACGAACTGTGAGATCATGATCTGAGCCGAAATCAAGAATTGGATGCTTAACCAACTGAGCGAGCCACCCAGGCGCACCCCCAGTGCCAATGTTAGTAATTTTCAAGGTGTAATATGATAATGTGGTTTAAAAAGAAACATTTTCTTTTTAGAGATTAAATCAAATGCTGAAAGAATCTTGTCACTTCTCTGTTTTCCCGATGCTTGAGATAAAGTCCTGCGTTCTTACCATGGCCTCTATAAATCCAGCCTTCACCTGCCTCTCGGGTCACATCTCCCACTGTCTTCCCAGCCCACCCACGTGGGCCTCATGCCAGGATCACATTGTGACTTTTGTGGAAGGTTTAGCCTGTGTGGGTTCCTTCCTCTACAAGTGATATTTTACAAATATATTAATATAAAGACCAACACGTGAATATCACATTTAAAACATTTTCTTCCACCAAAAAGTTTGGGTTTTTTTCTTCTGATTTTAAAATAAAATATTTTCATGGGCTCCTTTTAGTCTGATGGGCCTGGGACACTTTCCCAACTACAGCTAATGGATAAGTCAACCCTCTTCCAGAATTATTCAGTCTCTACCTCCCCAAACACTCCTCTCTACCCCTTCGTCCTGGCAAGCCCTACTTTTCCTTGGAGAAGGCTTCCCTGAACTCCCCAAGTCCCCAAGAGAGCTTGGGGGCCCCATCATATGCACTTATGTGTCCTGCACCCTCTTGCTTCATGAGAAGCACCACAGCTGAGAATCATATATTGATTTATGTGATTCCTTCCTTGATGTCTGTCTCCCTCCGACCCCCCACTGGATTGTGCATCTTTGTATCCCCAGCACCTAGCCCAGTGCCTGGCCTATCGTGGCGCTTCCTAATAAATGTTTGCGGAATAAATAAATGCATTCAAAATGTAAAGAGACATCAGTGGCGTTTACAAGACATTCAAATAGGAAGAAGAAAGAGGCCTGGAAAGAAACACACTCGAAGGGTAACTGTAATTGGGGGAGGTGGGTAGTAGGAGGCAGAAAGAGTGGTGGGTTTAAGAGTGATTTTTACAAAACTGCTAAGAGACTGCTCTTGAATGTTCTCACCTTAAAAAAGAAACCATAATTATGTGTTCACTACCCTGTGGTGGTAATCACATTACTGCAGTATATAAATGTATCAAGTTGATGGGTAGTACACCTTAAACTTATTCAATGTTATATGTCAGTTCCATCTCAATAGAAAAGAGTGGTTTTTATTTCCTTGGTTATGCTTAAGTGCATTTTCTAGTTCTTTCTCAATGAACATCTGTTGCTTCTGTATTAAAAATGTTAAAACAAACAGCAGAGAAGCACTCCTTCCAGACAAGTACTGAAAGAAGGACCCTACTGGCCACAAGCTCCTTGAAACATGGCCAGGTCTATCTTGTTCTCAGTTGTCCCTCGTGATGGGAACATTATAGGTGCTCAGTGAGTATTTGTTGACAGACAGGATGCCGATCCTTGAGGTCATCATGGAAGGTGGTGACTGCGGGAGGGGCTGCTGCCTTGCCTCTTAAGAATGAGACGGATGAGAAGGTGGAGAGTAAGGGACTTTCTGCAGGCAGGGTTATGAGACTCAGAAAGAAAGAATTCATTTTACCTGGACAACTAGATGGGTTGCAAAGTAGGAAATAAGGTGGAAAAAGGACAGCCAGGGGAGCAGAAGTGGGCCATTTGATCTTCTCCCAAGTGGCCCACTCCTGTTCCCAGGCTGGAAACCCAAGACGTTAGCAGCGTGGCTTGCTTCAGAGCACTTGGAGAGGAAGAGGAAGCTTTGCTGAGATAAGGGAGCAAAGGATCCTAGGCACCAGACAGAAACTGGGGAGATCTGGGGGAACCTCTGAATGGAGCACTGGAACTGAGACAGCTATCAATTACACCCACTGAGTCAGAGTCCAGGCTGCCATTGAAGAGAACAAACACACAGAAACACGTCAAGAGGCAGACCTACTCCATTCGATCAAAATCACTGCCTTCGCCCAACCGAAACGTCCTTCAGCTCACGCCTCGACTGGAACCACTTCTCATTCCAGGTGCGTCCTTGCTTTGAAATGGGCATATGAGTCACTTGGAAAAGAGGATTTGATTAGCAAAGATTCAATCAGACTACAGCTGTGGCCAAAAAGTGGGGCGCGCCTGCAGGGCAAGCCTTCCCCGCGGGCAGCCAGATTGCCGTGCACTCCATTCATGCCTGCTGCCTGCCACTGTGCCCCACATCTCATCATCAGGGAGCACACCACTGGGTGAAGGCACGGCAGCCTCCATGGTTCTTATTTCAAAATGCAAGTGTCCCTTCACGGTAGCACATCCCAGGGGTTAAAGAACTCGTAGCAAATCTGTTCCTATTTCTCCTTGAGGGTTAGCTAGGATCAGAACTCTGAGAGAAAGGAGTTTCAATGAGAGAATGAAAAGGGATGAGATAATTGTGTTATTCGGTGTGATGCAGAGGGTGGGGTGTGGCTTAAAGGCTGTGGGCATGGGATGGGGCTAGAGTATGGCATGGGAGGGGTCTGCATGAATTGTAGCTGTGCTGTTCCAGGGGTATGTGGAGACCAACTGGGCTGATCCTGGAGTAGCTCACATCTACCCAACCCCATGCCCCTTTTGTGGATTGTTCTTATGTCCATGTATGCTCTGTGATTGTTCCCTGAATGTATGGAAAACCTCTTCTGCCAGGGACCTTTCTCCAAACCTCTGTATCCTTCGAATCTCTTGGCATCACACTGGACACGTAGTTTGTGCTTTAACAAGGTATGTCCATTGTTAGCTCAGGGAAGAAAGCTCAGCCAGAAGCCAGGCATCCAATTCTGATCGCCCTCAGTAAGTTCTTCAAACTACAGATCTACAAATAATGAAGAGCTCCACAAAGAGCTACAGTCTCTACGAACAGCAGTAGGCTCTGTAAAACACCTTCAAGTTCTTGAAACAACTGTGCATTTAAAGCAATTACAAGTTTAAATTATGTTTTAAAAATTTGTAACATTTACAAACTAGAGGCTCTCCAACCAGGGACAGGCTCTGCAAACATCCATGGGATGTGTGAACAGCTGCGGGCTTTGCAAAAAGTGACAAGCTCTGCAAACACCTGCAGGTTCCGCACTGCAGACAGTAGAGGTTCTACAACATTTGGGCAATAGGCTATAAAAGTATAGTATAGGCGCAAACCCAAGAACACTATTACAATCTTTGAAACTGATCATTACTGACCCTTTCCAAAAGGAATAAATGTTAGGAAACAGATGGGAAGGGATGGGAGAAGGACAAGTAACTTTGATAAATAAAGAAGATCACGGGCTCTGGTTGGAGTGGAAATGCATCAAAATAATTCAACAAAACATCGATGGAATCATTTTTATGTGCAAAGAATGGTGCTAGGCACGATGGGAAGTGTGGAGAATCATACACACTCATTTTGCTCGTGGAGGTTCAAACACCCTGCGCCATTTCTCATAGTCATTGAGAATACCTGTACACAGCTCAGATTGATTTCCTTCTGAGTCATGATTACATATACCTGGCTAATACCCCTGGTTATCAACTGAAGCAATAAAAAAACCCATCATAATCTACCTGAATACTCTATCCAAAGGTGATTAACACCTCTGCTGTTGGCTGCTGGCCTCAGTACTGGAACAATCTTGTCTGTGGGGACATAGGCACTCTAAGGGCAAAGAGCAGACCAGGACGGGGGGCAGGACTCCATGCATGCCATGCCCCCAGTACATGATGCCCATGTGCTCCTATATGTGTCCTTCAAGACCTGAGAAGCATGGGAATAATGTTGAAGCATTTGCTCAACTAAAGTCTTCTGGCAGGAGGAGATGAGCACCAGCTTATGGATGGAGAGGAATGTGGCAGTTGACACGAGAGATCAAGAATAGGCCCAGGGCAATGTTGAAACCACTGCATAGACACTTTCTGGCTGTGTGGCCTTGGGAAGATGATTTAACCTTTCTGAGCTTCCTTTTCATAATCCCATGGGAAACGGGGATAGTAATAGTACCCACTTCATACTGTTGCTGTGAGGACTGGATGAGCACTCAACAGAGTGCTCAGAACAGTGATGGCACACGGTTAGCTTCATCGAAGTTAGTTAGATAACGGTGATGACGAGATTGTGATGGTGATGATGACGGCAAGGATGATGAGGAAGATGAGGGTAGTGGTGGTGGTCCCGCTGCTGTTCCTGGTGATGGAGATTGTGTTCATTTCCTGGGGCTGCCATAACAAAGCAACACAAACAGGGTGGCTTACACAACAGAAATTCATTGTGTCACAGTCCGTGGAAGCCTCGGATCAAGGTGTTGGCAAGGTCGGGCCCTTCTGAAAGTAGGAGAAAGAATCAGTTCCACGTCTCTTTCCTAGCTTCCAGTGGTTTGCTGGCAATCTTTGGCGTTCTTTGGCTCGTTGACACATGGATATGCTTCCATATTCACGTGGCATTCTCCCAGTGTGTGTTTCTCTCCCTTTGTGTCCAGATTTCCCAAGGACACCAATTACATTGAATTAGGCCCCACCCTAATGACCTCATCTTGATCATCTACAAAGACCTTATTTTCAGGCAAAGTCATATTTCTGAGTAGTGGAAGCTAGGGCTTCAGCATTTTGGGGAGGATGCAAGTGAACCCATAACAGTGACAATGGTGATGATGATAATGATGATGATGCCAATGGCAGTGGTAGGGTGGTGCCCTTCCTTTTGCTCATCTCTCTGAGCCTGACAGCAGGCTCCCTGCACAGCAGAGGTTAAAGAAATTCCTGTTCAATGTCTAGCATCAGATCTTGCCCATTTTAGTCCCATAATAAATCCCTATAATGTTGAATTGCAGTCAACCCCACCCTGCCACGAACTTACTATCTGTTTTGGGTCTCTTCCATCTCATCTGAGACAGAGGCATGGAAATACTCAGCTGAGGAGACAGAAAGCAAGTTGCTTTAGCCAGCGTCACTGTATTGATATTCCCAAAGCTCTGAGCAGGCAAGGCATGAGGCTGTATTGTTTTATTAGTGTCTGTATAAACAGATGGCAGGGGGGCACTCAGTCATGACAGGAAAGGGTGATAAGGCATGAAGAGTCATAAACACCTGGGCGCAGGCTTCATCCCAGCTGAACCCAGGCTTAGTGTTTGCCCAGGTGTGGCCCTTGCCTCTTCACAGTGCAGATTGCATCACCTGTTGCCCTGGGAGAGAAGGGGTTAATCTGGAGACTGGAAAATAAATAAGCACACACTCCCTGACAACCCCCCCCACCCCCACACATAGCACACTCTTTTGGAATAATCCCACATTCTAAAAAAAAGCATAACAACAGTCCCTTTCTTACCTTCTCTGCATTTTCCAGAGCATTTGGGTGAACTCGTTAAAAAAAAATTATTTTGAAATCATTTCTGATTTACAGGAATGTCGCAAGAACAATACTAAGAATTCCCTTATCCCTTCACCCAGATTCTTTAACATTTCGCCACATTTGCTGTGACGCCCTCTCTCTTTATGTATACCCATTAATCTTTTTCTGGATTTAAGAACAAGCTGCAGATTACAATGTCCATCACTCTTAAATACAAGAATAATCTCCTGTATGAATCACTCAACAGCTGTCCAGGTAAGGGAATTGACATTGGTAAAGACTGTCATTCAGTCCACAGACCCTGTTCAAATGTTGCCCACTGTCCCAACTGTCTTTTTCCTTTTTTTCCTTTTTCCTTTTCCTTTCCATTCTCCTTTTGCACTACATTTCATTGTCAGTTCCCATCCATCTCCTTCAATCTGGAATAGTTACTCCATCATTCCCTCCTTCTGCATCCTTAGCAGACCTAAAGAGTTCAGGCCTTCTGTTCTGCAGGATGCCCTTCAATTTGGATTCATCAGATGTTTTCTCTCCAGCAGCCCCAGGCCATGCGCGCATTCTGAACCAGAACGCCACAGATACGATGCTGTGCCTCTATCCCTTGGTCGAGTTGGTGTCTGTTAGGCTTCCACTTCAAAAAGTCACCATCTCTGCTTTGTGAATTATGAAATTACACCAACATCCTGATCCTCACTGAACCTCTGCCCACCGGCTTTAACATCTGTTGACATCTCCTGAATCAAACACTACTGGTGTGGTTGCCAAATGGGAATCTTTCTATTTTCAGCATTCTTTCTACCATGTTTTAAGTTTATTTATTTATTTTGAGAGAGAGAGAGAGAGAGAGAGAGAGAGAGAGAGAACGTGTGTGCACGCACAAGAGACAGAATCTCAAGCAGGGTCTGTGCTGTCAGTGTGGAGCCTGATGCCAAGCTCGATCTCACGAACTGTGAGAATGTGACCTGAACCGAGTCTGACAATTAACTGACTGCACCACCCAGGTGCCCCTCATGCCACCATTTATTAGTTGGCATTTGACTGCAAGGAAAAACTTCCTCTCTTCCCCCATTTGTTGGTTTATTCCTGTCAGAATGGACTCATGGATTCCTATTTAATTGGTTGAAATGCATTAATATTATTATTTATTTTGATGTTCAAATTATCCCAACTTGGACCAGATAGACCTTCTTCAAGTTGGCTCCTCGTGTCCTTTGCCATGTCCCCATCACTCTTTGAGCATTTCCTTAATTTCTAGTACAATAAAGCATTCCAGGATCCCCCTGCTCCAGCCCTGGAATCAGCCACTTTCACAAGGAGTCCTGGTTCCTTTTAGCAGAGGATGGTATTTAGAAACTAAGATCTGGGTGCTCACTGAGTTGTTACAGGGGCGTCATTACTTCTAGACCCTCTGAAAAGATAGAGCTAGGACACACATGTTTATACAGCCACTCTCATTCACAGTGATGGTGTTTTATAAAGTTCACCAACACTGAATTAGCCAGCACTGAACCATTGTTCTTAGAGGAAATACAAGGTTAGGTTCCTGTGAGCCTCTGGTCACAACATTTTCACCAAGCAATCAATATATAATCTTGTTTTATGCGTGTTTCTGTTTAAAGACATCTTATTTAATATATATTGTTGACTTATGAACATTGAACTCCCTGGCATCAGCTCTATAACTCATGCCCAAACAGAGCTTGTCTAACACGTACTTTCTCCATAGGGCACATCATAGTTTCTTGGTCTCGCAACACTAGATAGCACTTCAGCGCTATGCTTGGGGTCAATTTTAAACGACAAAATCACCAATGAAAAGTGCAAAAATGAGAACAAGGTAGCACTAAATAGATGATGAAAAGGATACTCATTTACAGTATGAGAGTTGAACCAAGGAGGTGAAGCCTCCCTGGTTTGACTTCAGCTGAGAACATGCCCATGGGTGAACTAAAAATTTTCACCTCTCCGTGCATGTCTGTGAGTAACTCCAAAAGTGCTGGAACTGTTTACTTTGGGGTTGCAAATACATTTTAGTGAGTAGGTGAATTTGCAAATATGGAACCTGTGAATAATAAGGATCAAAAGTCAAACAACTCAATAGCAAAAAACCAATCTGATTAAAAGTAGGCAGAGGATATGAATAGACATATTTGCAAAGAAGATATACAGATGGCCAACGGGTACATGAAAAGGTGCTCAACATCACTAATCATCAGAGAAATGGGAAATGGAAATCAAAACCACAATAAGATATCCTTTCACAGCAGTTAGAGTGACTCTTACCAAAAAGACAAGAAACAAGGGTTGGCAAAGCTGTGGAGAAAAGCGAATGCTTTATGCATTGTTGGAGGGAACATAAATTAGTACAGCCACTATAGAAAATAGTATAGAGGTTCCTCAGAAAGGTACAAATAGAACAACCTTATGATCCAGCGATCTCACCTCTAGGTATTTAGCCATAGAAAATGAAAACACTAACTCATAAAGATATCTGCAGCCCCATGTTTATTGGAGCATTATTTACAATAGCTGAGATATGGAAGCAACCCAAGTATCCATCGATGATGGATGAATGGATAAAGAGTTATTTCATATATATGCAAGATATTGAACTATTATCACCTGTAAAAAGGATGGAAATCTTGCCATTTGTGATAACATGGATGGACCTTGAGGTCATTATGCTGAATGAAATAAGTCAAACAGAGAAAGACAAATACTGTATTGTCTCATTTTTTTTATGTCTATTTATTTTTGAGAGAGAGAGAGACAGAGTGTGAGTGGGGTAGGGGCAGAGAGAGAAAGAGACACAGAATCCAAAGCAGGCTTCAGGCTGTGAGCTGCCAGCACAGAGCTGGACGTGGGGCTTGAATTCAAGGATTGTGAGATCATGACCAGAACAGAAGTCAGACACTCACCGACTGAGCCACCCAAGCACCCCTGTATGATCTCATTTAAGTGGGGCATCTTAAAAAACAAAACCCCCACATTCATGGATAAAGAGATTGGTTGTTGCTAAAGGCAGGCATTAAGGGGTAGACAGAATGGGTGAAGAGGGTTAGAGAGTATTAAGCTTCCAGCTATAAAATAAATAAGTGTCAGGGATGTAATGTGCCATGTGGTAACTACAGTTAATAACACTGTATTGTATATTTGAAAGTTGCCAAGAGGGAAGATCTTATAAGTTTTTGTCACAAGAAAAAAACATTTGTTAACTATGTGTGGTGACAGATGTTGACTTATTGTGGTGATTATTTCACAATATGTACAAATATCAAGTCATTATGTTGTACACCTGAAACTAATATAATGTTGTATGTCAATTATATCTAAATTTTAAAAAATGAGTATTGACTGTGTATACATACCATGCATACATACACACATAATACGTGATATACCACACAGAGACAGCCATAACTATTTCAGTGTCTATCTGTGTAAATGTATTTTATTTTATTTTATTTTATTTATTTTTTATTTTTTTTAACGTTTATTTTATTTTTGAGACAGAGAGAGACAGAGCATGAACGGGGGAGGGTCAGAGAGAGGGAGACACAGAATCTGAAACAGGGTCCAGGCTTTGAGCTGTCAGCACAGAGCCCGACGCGGGGCTCGAACTCACGGACCGCGAGATTGTGACCTGAGCCGAAGTCGGACGCTTAACCGACTGAGCCACCCAGGCGCCCCTGTATTTTATTTTATTTTTAAAGTTTATTTATTTATTTTGAGAAAGAGAGAGTGGGGAAGGAGCAGAGAGAGAAAAAGAGAGAGCGAGAGAAGAATCTCAAGCAGGATCCACACTGTTAGCGCAAAGCCCAACGTGAGGTTCGAACCCACCCACAAACCGTGAGATCATGACCTGAGCTGAAACCAAGAATTGGGCGCTTAACTGATTGAGTCACCCAGGCATCCCATTAAAACCATGAGTTCATACCAATAGTTCCTATTCCAATCCCAAAGCTCCAGATCCTTCTGGCTGTCCCTCTTTCCACGTGTGGAAAGCACATTTCTGACAGTGAGAAACTTAGCTCACCGTATCTCCAATAAGTTTACTTCCCGTGCCTGCAGCCTCTGAGCTGAGTCCCTACCAGTCAGACACAGTGCTTCTGTGTAGCTCTAGCCCCTCATGGCCTCACTCCCTCAGCTGACCCTCCTGGAAAGAGAAGAGACATAGGAGAAGGGTGGGAAGGGGAAGCTTAGGCGACCATTAATATCATACTGGCGTGGTGAGGTAGGCAGAGTATTTTTTTTAACCCACTTTACAGATGAGGCTCAAACTGGCCATCTTACCAAGGTCGATAGTGAGTAACCCCAAGAGCTGAGAGAATCAAGTATGCTGGGCCTTAGAACAGTGGCTCTCAGTTCTGCCTGCACTTAAGACTCCCCGGGAAACTATTCAAAAAGACTAAGGCTCAAACACCACCGCGGGCAATGAGAAAGGAAACTGAGGATGGGATGCGGCAGTGTTTCTTCAAGGCTTTCCAGGGCATCTGATACCGCCAGGGCTAAGAGCCACTGCTTTAGGGCCACATGAGTCCAGATCAAATCCTCATTGTGTCGCCTGAACAAGTCTCCAGCAGCCCTGCTGAGATGTTGGGGAAGGTCCTGGGGCAGAAAGCAGCCTCCTTGAGGAGGCATGAGTCTGAGCTTACATGGAATTGTACACCACCGCTGTGGCTGAAACCAGACACGTGCCCAGGAGATGTGATGGTCATGCAAGGGCATCTGCTTCAAACAGACGTCAGAGAGTGGTGATACCTGGGAGAGTTGCTGGCTTTTTGCTGTTCAGCCCAGAACGTTCTGAAAGGGTGAGCAAGTGTGGGGGCGGGGGGGCTGGGTGGATGATGCTTATAGAGTCAAGACTGGAAGTCAACCTTGACTCTAAGGGCTTTTGTTTCTGATAACACAGTGACGAGGACATCCCCTGTCCCTATGTGTTGATGGTGATGCTATGATGGTAGGTGATGTCTCAGGTTTGAGAATGTAGAGCACACTCTGTATTTCTCCCCTGTCCATGGACCCCAAGTCCAGCCCACCCACTGCCCAAAGACAACAGTGTGTGACATCATCCCCTCTTGGCTGAGATCTTCAGAGAGGGGGACCCTGTGTCCATTCGGAGGGAATTTTAGGGAAGCTCAGTGTTTCAGTTAGGAATGGCATTTGGTTCTAGTAAGAAAGATTCCAAGTGATAGTGGCTTAATAAGATAGAGTTTTATTTTCTCTCAAGTAAAAGAAGTCATAGATAAGCTAGTCTAGAGTTTCAGTGTCAGCTCTGTGGTGTTGTGAGGTCCCAGATTCCTTCCAGCCTTCTGTCTTTAAATCCTTTGCATGGATTTTTATCTTTAGGGTCACGTCATAGGCCAAGATGGCAGCTGGAGCTCCAGCCAGTGCATCCAAGTTTGAGGAAGGAAGGGGTGTGGGAGATAGGGCAAAAGGCACCTGTCAGCTCAGTTAGGATCCTTAATGCATTTGCCCTGAAATCTCCCCCCACCCCCATCATCACTGTATCATCAGCCCTCCTGCTGTGAAAGGGAGTCTGGGAAATATTTATTTGTCTGTTTTAAACTGGGTACCTCATCACTTCCAACAATACATAGTATAACAAGAAAGAAAGTGAGGGTAGGTATGAGAGGGCAACCAGCAGTCTCAACATCGGGCTAAGAACTCTCCTGGCCTTCAAAGGAACTGGTTCAAATCCAGGATGGGCAGAAAACCTGGAAAGAAATTCCACTTGTACAATACCCTGCCCAGTCTTCAAATGGTGGTGATAAAGCTGAAGGTGATGAAGGGTCCTGGTGGTTTAAGACAAGTACTCCAAGATGACAGCAACCCCATTTGGGAAGCCCAGTATTCACTACCAAGGGGAGAGCAGGCCTGGGACATTGGCCCTGCTTGGATGCCCTCTCCGTGACTCAGCCCCACTCACTCTTATTTTCCACTTGCCTGGGCCAGGGGACATTAGAACCTTCAGGGATCAGTGGTTCCATGCCTGGGGGGAATCTGAGGTGGACTGGGAAAGCAGAGGCCTGTGGAGTGGTCCTGTGAGGAGGTGGTGAAGGGATGAGGAGGAATAAACTCAGACAGCTTCATATTCAGAAGAATCTGAGCCCCTGAAAGGAACTGTCTAAGCCCCCAGTTCAATGTCTAGGACCGACTGAACTGACCTCGATTAAATGAGAGAGGGGAGAGGGGCTCCTGGACTCAAAGGTCTCTCACCCCTCCCCCTCACTTGAAAGGTCAGAGCAGGGCTCCTGAGCTGGGGCCTTGTCAGCCTGACCCAGGCAGCCCTTTAGTGGCCTCTGAGGCACACGATAGAGGTGGGGCGGGGACTACCCACTCCTAGGGTTAAAGTCTCCCTTTCCACGCTTCCTGCACCTAAGCACCCCCACCCCAAGACTCACTCCTTACCTTCACCTCAGTGCTTAAACATTTACCACAGCCTGGTCATGTGGTTTTCCAGGGGCTTTGGCCCCCCGTCAAGCATGGATGACCACTGAATGTCACCCATTTGTTCACAGAGTGGAACTGCAGATGCTGACCTTAGTGCCCTCTGCCCCACGCCCCCCACTAAGGCAGCTATAGGCCAACAACCATTCAGCCTTGGACTGCCTCCCAGACCCCACTCACCATTGCTCTGAGCTACTTTGATCACAAAAGCACCAAGTTTGTCCTCAGAATGTAAAGGGGGTGGGAAGTACGTGTGTTTGGTGGCCAGGCGGTGGAGGATGGGGGGGCGGGGGAGCTGGGGACTGTTAAGTCACCTCTAAGTGACAGGTCAAGGAGAGCCGTAAACCCGGCTTTGACTCCCTTGTGACTTCAGGCAAGTGCTGTAAACTTCTCTGGGCCTCAGTATTTTCCTCAGTAAAGCGGGAATAACTAGGTAGGTAGACAAACAGATGATAGGTAGATAGATAATAGAAAGATAGATAGATAATAGGTAAATACAGATACTAGAAGTTTTACAAGGCTCAAGTGAGATCATGAGTAGTTATAAATTGCTGAAGATAGGGAATATCTACAAGGAAATGTTTGACTTCAGTCTGTCTTCCTTCAGGTACTTCCCGAGGGGTCAGCTTTCGGGCAGCCCTAGACACTGAGGGGTGACACATCTGGCTGTTCAATCTTGGAAGCCAAGGGAGTCATAGCTAATGTCATAGCGTAGATAGTGTCTCTCAATTATTCAAAAGTCTCTGACACTTTCCTATATATCAACTAACCAGAATGTAAATAAAAACTTGAAACAAACAAAGTCTCTGACATTCCAACACTAATTTGTATTATTGGAAATTGCCTGAAATATTTTTACATGGTCATTTCAGCACGTTTTTTGTATCAACATTGTTTTCAGTTTAAAAATTACATCTTTGGGGCACCTGAGTGGCTCAGTCGGTTAAGTGCCTGACCTCGGCTCAGGCCATGATCTCATGGTCCGTGAGTTCAAGTCCCACATTGGGTTCTCTGCTGTCAACACAAAGCCCACTTTGGATCCTCAGTCCCCCCTTCCTCTTCTCTTCCCCCCTCAAAATAAATAATAAATAAGCTTAAAATTTTTCATTTTTGTGGGGCACCTGGGTGGCTCAGTCGGTTAAGTGTCTGACTCTTGATTTTGGCTCAGGTCATGGTCTCACAGTTCTTGGGTTCGAGCCTGGCATCAGGCTCTGTGCTGACAGCATGGAGCCTGCTTGGGATTCTCTGTCTCCCATTCTCTCTGCCCCTACCCTGCTCTCTTTCTCTCTCAAAAGAAATAAACATTAAAGATTTAAAAAAAAAAAATTACATCTTTGAAATGTATTATTACAATTATATTATAGAGTTCATTTTAATTAAATACTTATAATGTATAAAGACTAA
The DNA here is from genome assembly GCF_028018385.1 of Neofelis nebulosa. NCBI lineage: Eukaryota > Metazoa > Chordata > Mammalia > Carnivora > Felidae > Neofelis > Neofelis nebulosa. Next base: position 41,136,489 of record NC_080787.1, read on the forward strand.
TTTTGAGTTTTTCTAAGGTCACTGCCACTGACGAAGGAAAAGCATGCTTTGTTGGACAAATTCAAAATGACAAGTTATATTATGCGTAGATTAGGGATTAATGTATTTAAAAGTGGATTTGATACAATTTTCCAGGTTACAGCATCAATAATTGCCAAGAACTATTTCAGGACACGATGTGTGGAATGCTTGCATTGCACATCATGAAAAATCGTCTGGTTCCTCACCATACATTTCAAGTCTGGTTTCCACAGGATGGGAGAGAGGGTTCCAGACTGCTTTTCCTAAGTGTGTCTGCCCACATAACACACCATGGCCATGCATAGCCTCCATTTCCAATAAAAGCAAAGCCAAATTGCGAAGATCCGGCCATCTCTTCTTTCATTTTAATATCGTTCAATAATTAGAACCCAGGACATCTTGTTGTGCTTTAAAAATAATTTTGATCAGATGAATGCCAAATATGGACCTGCTGAGGAGCTCTGGGAGCCAAATTGCCAAACTCCTTATTGGGTGGTTATGCTTCAGTATCAGCATTTTTTTTCTACTTTCCCTACCTAACCAACCATCCGCCGTAGGTAGACATAAAACAACATATGACGGGGGGCCCGGTAGCTCAGTCGGTTAAGCGCCCAACTTTGGCTCAGGTCATGATCTCTTGAGTTCGAGCCCCGTGTCAGGCTCTGGGCTAATAGCTCAGAGCCTGGAGCCTGCTTCAGATTCTGTGTTTACCTCTCTCTGCCCCCGCTCCCTGCACTCCCGCCATTGTGTGCACGCACACTCTGTTACGCTCTCTCTCTCAAAAATAAATAAACATTAACAAAAACAATGACAGTATCTGAAAACTATTTATGGTTGCTTGATGATCAAAAACCAGATATTGACTATCCTGTGTGGCTGAGTAGGAAGCTGCACACCACTGAGTCAGAAGGACCAAAGGCTCCCCTAGAAAGCTCTCACAACTCCCTGGGGAGAAGTTGTCAATTCGTTTTCATCTACTTTTGAATAGCTGATATGGTTAGGTGGTTTCAAATGCAAAAACTACAAAAGCAAAGTGGAATTGCTGGGTCAAATGACTATGCATTCATAATTTCAATAGCTGTTGCCAAATTGTTCTCCAGAAGATTTCTTCTAGTTTACATGCTCAGCAGAAAGATCTCTGTGCTGCTTCTACATAGCTTTGCCAACTCAGTATACCGACAAATGTTTGATCTTTGTAGGTGGAAATCCTATGCTAGTGCTAGTTTAAATATGCAGGTGAACTTGGGCATCTTTCCAAATGTTTGAGTCATTCAAATTCCGCAACCCCCCCCCCCACCCCCCGCCAGTGGCTTGTGTGTTGATTTCCCTTGCTCACTTTTTTCTGTTGAAGATTGTTGGTTTTTTCTTGGTGATTTGTAGGAGCTCTTTATATATATTAGAGAAATTAACTGTTTATGATGTTAACCACAAATACTTTGCCAAGTTTGTTGCTTGTCCTTTGGATTTGTTTATGATAGCATCTACCATGCAGAAATTTGAAAAAACAACTTTTTTTGGCGTTAAATTTATCAAGCTTCTATTTTAGGATATCTAGGTTTGGTATCATAATTAGGAAGGCCTCAAGGTGAGAAAAGTGATTATGTAATTTATTGAAATTATAAGGCACTGACACAGAAATAGACACCATCATCTCTTTTAACTAAAAGTCCCTGGTTAGGAAGACCTTGGGAGACTCTGGGCTTTCCTAACCCTTTAGTTGGTACTAAGCTGATTTACTCCAATCACTGCACTGAATCAGAGCAAAGGCTGAAACCCGGAGCAGGAAAGTCAACACAGAGTTGGTGTAGAACCAGTCTGCTCACTTTCCCTTTGGGGACTTTGCTGTCTCATCCTAAGGCACCCCCAGGTGGAGGGAAAGTTCAAAATGGGCCACATTTCTGCATGCACCCTATTCCTGACTCTGCTGGGAAAGTGGAGACAGAGAGGATCCTACTGACTCCAAGGAGGGGGCATATTCTTCGTGACTAAAGGGTACCTTGCTCTGGGGGAAGGGAGGGGGTTGTCAGGCAGGTGGGGGAGGAGCCTCAGCTACCTCCCCTTCCCACTGTCTTCTCTGGCCCTCCGCCTCCCGGAACCACTTCCTGTCCAGTCAGAATGCCTGCCCTCAGTGCCCAGCGCCCTTCCCTAGAGTCACAGCCTGAGGACTGGTTCCTTTCACTAATATCTGTACTTCTAAGAAGCAGTGGCTTAGTTTAAAGTGAGTTTAAAGTGAGTTGGGTTTACAGAGAAGAAAAGCTCGCAAGACTCAAGCTGTGGGGTCTGTCTCACTTGCGTGGGCCCAACCATGTGTTTCCGTGGTCACAGGTTTTTTGTAAAATGTGTCATTTTGAATGATTTTCCTAGGAGTGCCCCCTCCCAAATTGTTGGGGCTTCGGGCCTCACAATCCACAGTGGCTCTACCCTTAAGCAGCTGTAATGGCGGGAGCTCAGACAAGCTAGAGGAAATGCTTTCTTTGGGAGGGGGGGAATCTTCCTGCTCTCTCTACAGTCCCGTCAAGCCAGTGAAGCCATCTCTGGGAGTGGCTCACAGAGCACTCCTTCTTCCTCACCACTGTGTCACCAGTCCTTCGTGGGGAGTCTGGCCCCATAGCACGGAAGGGGTGAGGGAGTGGATGAGGGAGCCTCACGCCCCAGCTGTGCCTGGTGTTAACAGCCACCCTTTACTGGTTGCCTTCCCCTACTCAGCCCTGCTCAGAGGATGGGACTGAGAGAAGCAGATGCAGCCAGAAAGCACTGGCTCCTTCCCAGGCCCAGCTCAGCAACCACTTCCTCTTGGCTGCAGCTAGAATTGCAGATGGCCTCTTGATTGCAGGATGGGGAAGAAGGTGGTGATGGGGTGCCCTTGAAGGAGAAGTGTTCAGTGTTCTCCCTGGTCAGTGGTGTGTGTGTTGAAGTGTGAGCGGAAGTTTCTGAGTGGGAAGGAGAAGGGGAGCAATGTCCCACAGTCTACATGTACTCACCTCCCGCTTCCCCCCCACGCTTTCGGGTGGTGTCCCCTTCTTCTCTCTCCCTCTGTCACCCTTGCCTTTCCTTTTCTCTTTAATATTTTTAATGTTTATTTATTCTTGAGAGAGAGTGAGGCAGACAGAGTGTGATTAGGGGAGGGGCAGAGAGAGAGGGAGACACAGAATACGAAAGAGGCTCTAGGCTCCGAGCTGCCAGCATAGAGCCCGATGTGGGGCTGAAACTCACCATCCGAACCCTGAAATCATGACCTGAGCCGGAAGTCAGACCCAGGCGCCCCGCCCCTGCTTTTCAAACCCGTCCTAACTGGCAAGTCTTTCCAGGTGATCTCCAATGAATCCAAACCACACCTGACTTCTGTGTTTCCTTGGGAATTTTGGACAATTTTGGACGTGATTAGCTCTGTTTGTTCATCTACACCTATTGTTCTGTCTCCTCTGCTCTCTCCAAGCCTCTGTAATTCCTGCTCTTCACGTCCTGCTGTGGCTTCCTTCCTGGTGAGGACAGCCTCCCTCCTCAGACTAGGAACTCTCTGTTCCATTTATGTAAAGGTTAAGAACGAAGGAGTGGAGTAGGGCGGGTGACCCTCAGACAGGGATCTGGAGGTGAGTGGAAACCAAGGGGTCTGTTACAAAGACCCCAAGAAGAAGGTGTTTGAAAAACACATGGACTTTTCTCTTTTTCCTTCTTTTTTAATTAAAAAAAAATGGCACTAGGTTTGACTTTAACTTCCAAATTCCAAATGTATTAGGAGTGCCAAGTGAAACTTAAGCCCCCCACAGCCCTGTCTTCTATACACACTTCTTGCCCTCAAATGCTATTATCAGTCACCACTATGAATGAAATATGTTCATGTAGGCTTAGACTTTCTCTTTAATTAAAAAAAAAAATGGTGTGCAACCACTTTGGAAAAGTGGCAGCATCTTTAAACTTGACAACATGCATATCCTATGACTCGGTAACACCTTTCCTAGGTTTCTCCCCAAAGAAATGCACCTGCCTGCTCACCATGAGACCATCCAAATGTTCATGACAGCCTCATGTATACAAAAACAAACATTGGAAACATCCAAAATACCCATCAAAGGTGGACTGGATAAATAAAGTAGGAAATATTCTTATAATGGGATATTACGCAGCAATGAACATGAACACACGGTTGCCTTGTGAGACAATGCGGACGTGTCTCATAAACATGATGCTGAGTGAAAGAAGCCAGATTCAGAAAGGGGCGTATTGGGTGATTCTGTTTACATAAACACGGCAACAATGAATCTTAGTGTTAGGTATCAGGATAGTGGTTACCTCTGGGGGAAGAGAGGGTACGTGACGGGGCCACCATGAAAGAGGTACCTGCTTGGGCTCGGGACCCTGAAGACCTTGTACCTGTCCAGGGCCCACAGTGCACTGGAGTTGAGGACCCCCAAGAAAATAAGGATGGGCGTGACATCATGAGGGAGGAAAAGCATCACGTCTGAGAAATGTGGTAAGGCCCACAGGGGCCGAGCAAACTGGACAGTCAGCCCTCCGCTTAGTCTTGGCAGCACGTTGGCCTGAGCATGGCTGGGAGACAAATGAGGTGGTGAATAAAGTATAGGATTTGAGTCAAAAACCTTCCCATTCAGTTCAACAGATATGAAAGTGCCTGCCCTGGACCAGACCTAGGTTCTCTAGGGACCGGAGATGAGTAAGACTTGGTTTCTGCTCTCATGGAGCTCACAGTCCGGCGGGAGGAAGATGCAGCATATAGATGAATAGTTAGCATACAACAGGACAAGTGCCAGGGAGGTATATTCACAGGAGCCCTGAGAAGGAAGTATGTGACTTGAGCCAGGAGATGACACATGACGGCTGAGTCCCCAAGGGCAACCAGGAGCCACAAAGGCAGCGAAGCTATCCTAGGCAGGGCCATGGCGTGTGTAAAAAAGCTCAAAGGTAAGAAAGAGCATGGTGCATTGGGGAACTGCATTTTCTCTGGAGCATAAAATTTGTGCACCAAAGTAAAAAGAAGTGAGGCAAGGTATTTGGACAGGGCAGGGTCTGGAATTGTGAAGAGCTTGGTTTGCCTCACTAGGGAGTTTGGACAGGAACAGTTCTTTCATCCTTCTCTTCCTTCCTTCCTTCCTTCCTTCCTTTCCTTCCTTCCCTCTTTCCCTCTTTCCTTCTTTCCTTCCTTCCTTCCTCCCTCCCTCCCTTCCTTCCTTCCTCCCTTCCTCTCTCCCTCACTTTTTGGGTTCACTTTTCTTTTCTCATTATACGAGCAATACGTGCCCCGCCCCCTGCAATAACTTTGGCATATGCAAAAACCAGAGTGTAAGCTCGGTGAGGGCAAGAACTTTGCCAATTCCCCATCATTTCCCCAGGGTCTATCGTGGTAAGTCCACTTACCACAGTGTGTTAAGTCCACTGACATTAGGTCGATGCTAAAACACATGCTGATGACATGGTGCTGTGTAGCACCATGCAGTACAACCTGGGCAAGACAGACAGGGTCTGTCCCCCTTGGAGTTGCTATAATTAACCAGGAACAGTAACCTGGCAAATGCCAGGGTATTTGCAAGTTCCCCATGGCAGGGAATTGGGGCAGAAACACCTGATTTTGGGATGTGGTGGGGAATGCAGGGAAGGTTTCCTGGAGTGAGCAGTACAGAAGCTGAAAGCTGAAGGTCTAGGCAGGAATTAGAGGGAGTGTGTTCCAGGCAGAGGGAACAGCATTTGGGGAGGCCCAGAAGCAAGAGAGCCCTGGGGCGTGTGTGTGTAAGGGGGTGGTGAAGTTGACTTGAGGATTAAAGAGCTACAGTGTAGGGCTATAGAAGGGGAGCAGAGGTGGGTACAAAGCAGAGTCTGGGTCATATCTTGAAAGCCAAAGTAAGAATGTGGGGCTTTGTCTTGAGGACAATGGGGTTTAGGCAAGAGAGTGACTTGGTATGTGTGTATATATATATATATATATATATATATTTGTTTGTTTATTTGTTTTTGAGAGAGAGAGAGATCTCACATGAGTGGGAGAGGAGCAGAGAGAGACAAGGAGACAGGATCTGAAATGGGCTCTGTGCTGACAGCAGAGATCCCAATGCAGGACTCCAGCTCACCAACTGAGAGATCATGACCTGAGCTGAAGTCAGATGCTTAACCGACTGAGCTACCCAGGTGCCCCTGCTGTGGTATATTTTGTACCGTAGAAGAAGGAACAGAAGGAACAAGGAGATGGGAGGCAGGCAGACAAGAGACTGTTAACACCAGAGGACAGAGGGGAGGGTGGTCTAGGCAAGGGCAGAGGCCATGGCAAGGATGGGCCAAAGAACAGGATTCTGGTAGTCCTCAAAAGGTAGACTGGTCTTGGGGACAGAAGACCTGAGGGGGTGAAGGAGAGAGAAGAGTCTAGAATGACTGCAGGTTTCTGGCTTGGACAATGGACTCAGTTTGGGGCCGAGGACCCTGACGTTATGCAAACAATAAACAAAGTTCCTGCCACTTCTTCTTATTCAAATGCATAGTTTGCTTGTGGTTCACAGTAGATGGTGACTGACAGAAGTGACAGGTGGCTTGTTCTGGTGCTCAGCTGGCTCTAACCACCACCCAGCCCTCTCCTTGCCAACCTGCTCCTTCCTGTCTGAAGGGCCCACCCCAGCTCTGGTTCTTGGTCTTTGGACTTTCTTCACGGTCCCTTCTCCTCCCTCTACTCCCTAGTTCTTAAGAAAGCAGAAAATTTTCCTCCCTGGCCCAGAGCCCAACTGCCAGTCCAGGATTGCATGAACCCTGCCCGCTGTCACCTGCTCTTTGCTCATGCCTGCACAGAAATGCCCCACCAGAGACAGGCTTGGCCACTCCGACTCGCTTTCCCTTTCTTCCGCCTGGGGTTCTCTGCTAGCCTGTTGGTCTGCCCCTTCCTCCAGCTTTGGTTCTCTTCACCTTTCAAACGAAGCTGCAGCTTCTTTGAAAATCTTCCCAACCCTTCAAGGACCCCCTTGATGGTGCATGAGTGTGTGTTCCTGACACGTGCACGCACACAGGCAGACACAACCAGAACTATGGGTCCATATGCTCCATCCCAGGCAAGTGGTCACCCCGGCCCTGACACACAGATATTGAGGCACATACCCAGGTGTGTGCAGGGAGACGTGCCAGACTGGAAGCTCCCCAGGGCAGAGCAGGTCTGATTTATTCGTTTCACATCCCCAAAGCCCAGCACCCGGGAGGTACTCAGTAAATGTTTGTTGAATGGAAGAATGTGGCAGATTCGGACACGTGCTGTGCAGACCTCCCTTCAAGAGAGGACTTGCTGCCCAGTTGCAAGGAGTGTAATGAGCTGAGGATTCCAGGTGTTAACTTCTTGCAGAACCCCGGGGCTGCGACTAGAGCGCAGAGAGCTAGGTACCTAGGACACAAAATGTAGAGACGTGCTGTCAAGGTCGTGTGAGCACCTTGCGTGTGCTCTAGGCACTGCCTCACCTCTCCGGTCTTGACCTGGAGGGCCAACGGCTGAACACAGCAGCGGTTCTAGGGATGGGTCATTTCTGCCCAGTGCAGTCAGGGTTCCTGTGATGGGCAATCTCTGCTCCCAAGCTCCCCGATGGGCTTAGTTGACAACTGTCAGGTTGCCCAATCCTGCCTCGGCCTGTTTCCTTTCACAGAAGTCACTCCCCAGTGACCCTTCCCCATGCCCACTTTTATCTCCGTGGGTGCTTCCTAGAGAACCTGGCCTGAGGAACAGGTACATCTAGATGACGAAGAAATACACACACGCCCCTGTGAGCACCTCTTGCTCAGTCTTGAACCCAGTGCCCCGTCTATACTAAATGCTCCATAAAGTCCTTCCTGGCCCGGAGCCCAACTGCCAGCCCAGGATTGCATGAACCCTCCCCACTGTCACCTGCTCCTGGATGGGGAGGAGACCCCCAAGTTGTCTGAACACCTGGTGGGAGGCCGGGGACTGGATATGTTGACCCAGCTAGATGTCCCTAAGCTGGGGTTCCCAAGGCACCCTGGAAGGCAACAATGGAGGTAAAAGAGCTGTTTCCATGGAACCCCAGTCTCATGGAATATATGCTTTTAGATGAGATAAGGCCACTCAGGTTAACTAAAAGGACTGATCTTTTGTTTTGGCAGGAATGATATCAGAACAGTGTGGTAACAAGAGGTTATCTTGGGGTGAGCAATAGTTCCCACTGGCAACTATGTATAAACATGTTTTTCACTGGGCAGAGTGGAGGCGGAAGTAAGGAATGGGAAAGTCCGTGGCTTTGGACTGTCATACGAGATTATCTATCCTCAGGCAAATCATCTCTGAGCCTCAGTTTCCTCGCCTGTGGAAGCATAACAGGCCCTAGAGCCTGGGTTTTAAAAATCAGGTCACAAGAGACCTCCCCCTCCATTATCTCATTTTCTTTTCTTTTTTTTTTTTTTAATTTTTAATGATTATTTATTTTTTGAGAGAGAGACAGAGACAGAGCGTGAGTGGGGAAGGGGCAGACAGAGAGAGAGGGAGACACAGAATCCAAAGCAGGCTCCAGGCTCTGAGGTGTCAGCACAGAGCCCCATGTGGGGCTCAAACTCACAAATTTCGAGATCATGACCTGAGCTGAAGTCAGACACTCAGCCGAGCTGCCCAGGCGCCCCTCATTTGATTTTCACACTACTCCTGTGGCTACCTGGGCAGGAATCCCTATTATTCTGATTTGCCCTTCAAAGCCAGCGCAGATAAGCCCTTCTTCAATAAATGCTTCTCCCTTCCCCTTTTCTTCCTTCCCCCCCTCCCCAAGACTACCCCACCCCCAGGTTAATCATTCCATCATGGGGGCTGGGCAGCCTCTGAATCTGGCTTTGGCTCCTGCAGTTACACTCAACTCACCACCTTGCATCAAGGGCACTGACCCCTCATTGTCCCTTTGGTTCCCCAGGGCCTGGCGGCTGTTCTAGGAACACCAGAGTTATCATTCATGGGACAGACCACCATGTGGATTCTGTCTTCCACGGTGTTGGTAAGTCCACTCCGCACGCTTTTCTCCAGAAGCTTAAGAGGTGGGCAGTTGTGTCTTCATCCTCGTCTCTAGCGACAGTACTGGCCGGGAAAGATCCAAGAGCAGAGCCCTGGGTGCGCTCTGTAGAGGGCGTCACCCTCAGGAAACCAGTCCTACAAACAGCTGGTTCAAAAACACCAGAGAACTTTGAAATTACCTGCCCTGCCCTGGGCCAAATATCACCTCACAAGTGCCCGGCCCAGGGCTGGCACCCAGTAGGTGCTTCCCTAATGTCAAATGCTGGTTCCCGCCCCCTCCCTTCCCTAGCAGCTGAAGGTCAGCGAAGGGGAGACTCCAAATGGGTTTCCAGTTTACAGCTTTATTTCAGCCCAGTAAAGGGGTCCTACCACCACCCACTCCCCCAGCACCTGCGGCCGTCGTGTATCGTCTCCAGAGCCTGTTTCCAGGTCTCAGGGGTTCTAGGCAGCCTTCTCCTTGGGAGGAATTTGACAGGTGCGGCAGCAGGTGGGGCACTGTCAGTGTGGTGATAAAGAGCAATGATTTGGAGCCCCTGGGCAAGTCACTGCACCCCGCAGGGCACCAGTGTCCTCATTCTGTGAAATGGGAGGAATAGCAGTACTTCTTCATTGGGTTGGAAAGAGGCTTGGGCCAGGAAATACTTGTGAAGTGACAGGGAGAAGTTAGAACAGTCATTTTCATGATCATCTCCAAACACGGTTGCCATTGACAGGTGGGAGGCAGGACCCCAGCCTATGCCAGGACTCCCAGCCTAGAGTGAGCCCAGGGGCTGCCCTGACAGATGACCAGTACCCAGGCAGCCACGCATTCCCTGCTGGCCAGGGCTGGGATGTCCTGGATGCCTGCTTAAAATTGGGCATGGTGAATCCAAGTGGTTCATTGTTTGCAAAGCACAGTTTCCCCTGGGCTCAGAGGCTGCAAGCTTGAGCCAGGCTTTCTTGGTGATGAAATGTGCCCACTCTGGGTGGAGCCAACCATGGCCATGGCCGTACTGCCCCGCCCTGCTGGAGTGAGGACAGAACAGTGTGTCTCCCTCTGGGTGTCGGCCTGACCCAGAGGCCAGGGTCCGGGTACAAGGGTGGAAGGTCAGGCAGAGAGAGGGAAACAGTGGACCCTGGTTCAAGTCCCGGCCCTGTTTCTGGCAAACTGTGTGACTTTGGGTAGGTCCCTTCCTTTTGCTAGGCCTCAGTTTGGGGAAATTTCTAAAACCCCTTTCAGCTCAAGGAGGTATCTCCTTCCCATTCTCCCAGGAAAAGGCAGTGGGGCTGGATGTCTCCCGACCTCTTGTGTCTGTCAAGAAAACTGGGTCTGGGTTCTAGTTTCTTTCATTCATTCATTCACTCACTCACTCACTCACTTGCTCACTCACTCATGTTTTCCTAAGCATGGGGCCCATTCTATCCAACACCTACTCTTGAGGCTTGAAGGTCTAGAGGAGAAGAAAGGTCGCAAGCCCCTACATACCCCAAAAGAGTCAGATGACCGCCGTGCCCAGAGGGGCTCAGAGGGTGTGATGGCAGCTCTGACGGGTCACATGGGACCGAAGGAGAGCAGAATGTTGCACACCAGAGGGAAAGGAAGCACATTCCAGCTGGGGGGCATGGTATGTGCCTGAAAGGTCAGGGGTCAAAAGCCCTGGACAGGGAGTGACCACCTCTCAGCACATCCAGACATTCACTTCTGTGCACTGGCCCCTGCGAGTGGGGAATCCCTGAGGGCTGGGTGTGTCGCGTTGTGTACCCCCCCCCCCGCCCACCCCGCCACCACCAATGGCTCTGTCAGCTGCTTTAGTGGCTGCTGGGGACCCACTGAGAGCAGCCGCTGTAGGGATGACACGGGCCAGCTGCGGAGGCTGTGTCACTAACTGCCTCTCTCATCACTCTCCCTTCGGTTTTCATTCTCGGTTCTCTCTCGGGAGCTGTGATTTTCCTACCGCTGAGTCACCCAGGGAAGGGCAATAAAGGAGGGTGATTAAAAGTGTTTCAGTTCCTGGGATTTCCCATTTCTGTTTACAGGAATTCAAAACAGAACCACACAGTACCTGTGGCAAGCTAGACAAGAGCCTCTGCACCGCCCTAATGGGACCCCCCCACTAGACCAGGACTCTCCAAGGGCACAGCCAGGGTCTCCCCGACAGACCAAGGGCCCCCTGACAGCAGGTCCCTAAGCAGGGCTGTGTCTCCCCCGTCAGACTGGACTCCCTGCCCTCAGAGAGGGCAGGGCTGTGTCTCCCCCGTCAGACTGGACTCCCTGCCCTCAGGGAGGACAGGGCTGTGTCTTCCCCTCAGACTGGGACTCCCTGAGGTCAGGGCTATGTCTCCCCCCTCAGACTGGGGTCCCTGAGGACAGGGCTGTGTCTCCTCCTTCAGACTATGGCTCCCTGAGGGCAGGGCTGTGTCTCTCTTCAGGCTGGGGCTCCCTGAGGGCAGGGCTATGTCTCCTCCTTCAGACTGGGGTTTGCTGAGGCAGGGCTGTGTCTCCCCCATCAGACAGGACTCCCTGCCCTCAGAGAGGGCAGGGCTGTGTCTCCTCCTTCAGACTATGGCTCCCTGAGGGCAGGACTGTGTCTCCCTCTCAGACTGGGGTCCCTGAGGGCAGGGCTGTGTCTCCTCCCCCCTCAGACTGGGGTCCCTGAGGGCAGGGCTGTGTCTCCCCCCCCTCAGACTGGGGCTCCCTGAGGGCAGGTCTGTGTCTCCCTCTCAGACTGGGGTCCCTGAGGGCAGGGCTGTGTCTCCTCCCCCCTCAGACTGGGGCTCCCTGAGGGCAGGTCTGTGTCTCCCTCTCAGACTGGGGTCCCTGAGGGCAGGGCTGTGTCTCCCCCCCCTCAGACTGGGGCTCCCTGAGGGCAGGTCTGTGTCTCCCTCTCAGACTGGGGTCCCTGAGGGCAGGGCTGTGTCTCCCCCCCCTCAGACTGGGGCTCCCTGAGGGCAGGTCTGTGTCTCCCTCTCAGACTGGGGTCCCTGAGGGCAGGGCTGTGTCTCCTCCCCCCTCAGACTGGGGTCCCTGAGGGCAGGGCTGTGTCTCCCCCCCCTCAGACTGGGGTCCCTGAGGGCAGGGCTTGTGTACTCCCCCCTCAGGGGTTTCCTGAGGGGTGTGGTCAGCTCTCATGTTTCCGTACCAAGCCCCCGCGGCCAAGGGTCACTGTGTACCTCTTCAGGGGAACTGCTGGACTCACAGGAACAGACTAGGTGGCCTCCTGGGCTTCCTCTGACATCAGAGGAAGATATCGCGACATAAAATCTCTCATTTGTCTTTGCGTTCCTTTTTCCTCTTGCCTTTTCCCTCTCCCAGTCTGACCACACAGGGTCGCAACCCTTTCTTCATCTTCTCCCACCCACCCCACATTGAATCCATTTCTACTCAGCCCTTTGGTCCCCTGTTCTGGCGTGGAACCAGTCTGGTACTCATTGACCAGGGGGCAAAGGTGGCAGAACGGGACAGTGCCGGTGGAACCAGGGACCAAACAGACGGCAGAAGGACTGGCTGTCTTCCCTCTTGTCTCGTCCTGCGGATGGCTGATTGAAGTCCAGTGGGCTCACTTCGGCTCCATCTGCAGCGGGATCTGGGGGCCAGTGAACTGGCTTGTCCTGTGCCCAGCGGGAGATAACAGCTGATACCTGGCTGGGACCAGGAGAGGTGCACAGCAACCAGCTGTGGGAGATTCTGCCAACATTGGCCAGCCCTTACGTTGTCGGTGACTCTGAGGTCACTGCCCTAGGGCAGCCAGGGTGACTCCTGTGGGACCTGGCAGCCCCTTCCGCACACAGCTGTCCCTGGCGGCGGTGGCCACTATTTGCAGAGTCCGTCCTTTGGACCGTGGGTGTTAAAGAACGCTGATTTTTCTCAAACTTTTCCACCAGAATGGTGCCTAAAGGGGCCAGACCACATTCCCCCAAGGGCCTTGGCTCAAAACAGCCAACTCAAAGCCCTTGTTGGATCTCAAGTGTCCTGTTTTTCTAAGACCCACACATAAATTTTGCATTCTATTCCATCATATCTGTGTTTAATACAAAAAATAATATTTCCCTCACATTCTTTGTGCGGGAAGATGGGGGCACGTTTATCCTTTGCCTTTGCTGCCAAAGCAAAATGGTGGGCACAACGGGGCCAGCAGTGGGAGGCTAGAACAAGTGGCGTAGGGCCCAGGCAGCCTCAGATTCAGTCCTAGTGCAAACTTGGCCCCCAGCCTCAGCTGCGCAAGAAGGCTCTCCCTCCTTCCTGTCCCCCTTACCCAGGTATTCCAGTTGAAGGGCAGTGGTCACTTGGCTACCTGAGGGTGTGAACAGGGTTGGGTGAAGGGTGGGGGACGTGCCCCGCTGTGTGCAGGGTTCTGAGGCTCTGTCTTCCAGAGAGCTACTTGGCTCTGTTTCCTTGGAGAGACCTGAGAGCAACCTCATTAATGGATTTAGGCAGTTAATGAATCCATGGACATTTGGGGATGTGTGCCACATCGGGCTCCAGAAGGCCTTCTCATGCCCACAAACCCAGCCACTTGGCAGGCATGGGCATGGGACATGGCAGCTCCCATCAGAGGCTGTGAGGGTATATAAGCCCTGAGGAGGAGGAGGTCCTGTGAGCCTAGGGAGCTGCCCCTTCCTGTTCCCCTGTGTCCACTCGGTCCCAAGACCCACTATTTCTGTCCTCCAAATGCTTCTCAAATCTGTTTCACTTAATTTCCCCCCCCCCCAGTTTTATTGAGGTGTAACTGATGGACAGCACTGTGTAAATTTTAGGTGGCCAACTATAGCAACTGGACTTACATACATCGTGAAGTGATTTCCACAGTAAGTCTAGTTAACATCCGTCATCTCCTGTGGATATATAAAATCAGAAAAAAAGAAAAAAAAAGGTCTTTTCCTTGTGATGAGAATTCTTGGGATCCACTCTTTTAGGAGCTTTCAAACATAGCATAAGGCAGTGGTCAACTGTAGTCGCCATGCTGCTCATGTCTTATCCTCATGCTCATGAGGATAAGCCATCCTCATGGCTTACTTACCTCACAACCTTTCAACCACCCTCCTCTAATTCCTCCTCCCCACCACGCCTCTGGTAACCACAAATCTGTCCTCTTTCTGAGTGCTTTTCTTCTTCTTCTTCTTCTTCTTCTTCTTCTTCTTCTTCTTCTTCAAGATTTCCACATGTGAGACCACACAGTGTTCGTCTTTCTGTCCGAGTTATCGCACTTATCATGATGCCCTTCAGTTTCATCTAGGCTGTCACAAATGGCAGAATTTTTTTTTGTGGCTGAATAATATTCTGTTGTAGCTATACATCACATTTCCTTTACCCATTCCTCCGTCAGTAGACTCTCACGTTATTGCCATATCTTGGCTAGTACACAATGCTGCAACCACTTGGAGGATGCGGATATCTTATATACTCAGATATATTCTCAGAAGTGGGGTTGCTGGGTCAGATGGTATTTCTATTTTTGATTTTTTGAGGAACTGTCATAGTGTGAAAACAGCATGGAAACAGAGCGGCTGCAGCCGTTTATAATCCTACCAGCGGGGCACAAGGGCTCCCTTTTCTCCGCATCCTCGTCAGCACTAATCTCTTGCTGTTTCAATGACAGCCATTCTAACAGGCGTGAGGCGATGTCTCCTTGTGGTTTTGATTTGCATTTCCCTGGTGATGAATGATGTTGAGCACCTTTTCATGCACCTGTTGGCCATTCATGTGTATTCTTTGGGAAAATGTCTATTCAGGTCCTTTGCTTATTTTTTAATTTGTGGGTTTTTTTGAATTTTTTAATTTGTGGGTTTATTGAAGCGTGTAAGTTCTTGATACATTTTGGATATTAGCCCCCTATTGGATATTTGGTTTGAGGATTTTTTTTTTTCCCATCCCTGTAGGTTGTGTTTTCATTTTGTTGACATTTTCTTCAAAATAATCTTTGAATCTAGGACACCTAGGAGGCTCAGTTGGTTAAGCATCTGACCCTTGAGTTTGGCTCAGGTCATGATCTCACCATTTGTGAGATCAAGCCCTGGGTTGGGCTCTGTGTTGACAGCTTGGAGCCTACTTGGGATTCTCTTTCTCTGCCCCACTTGCTCTCTCAAAATAAATAAACATTAAAAAAATAATATTTGAATATTATCACAAAATCTTATCTCATTCTTTTTTTTTAATGTTTATTTATTTTTGCGCAAGAGAGTACAAGCGGGGGAGGGGCAGACAGCGAGGGTGGGGGGACAAAGGATCCAGGGATCCTAAATGGGCTCTGTGCTGATAGCTCAATTGACTGAGCCACTCAGGTGCCCCTTATCTCATTCTTTTGCTTAAAACCCTTTAAAGGCCTCTCCCTAGATTCCAGATAAAGTCCAACCTGTATGACTATCTCTATCCTCATCTCTTTCCTGTCTCTCAAGTCTGACATCCCTTTTCTATCTTCCTTCAGAGGCTTTGCACATACTGTTCCCTCTCAGTGGAGAACTCTTATCCCCTCATCCCAACCTTCTGTCCCACACTCCTCCCCCAACCAATCTGACTCTTACTCATCATGCACATTTCTGTTTCCTCCACTCAGCTTCCCAGGGCCCCAGGCCTGGGGGAAACATTCCTCCTCAGGCTCTCAGGGTACCTCCCCTTACAGCAGCTGGATGATGTTATCTGGTGTCCTATTTTCTCAGGGGTGGGCCATGACAAAACAGGAAGCAGAAAAATCTCTGGCCTTTTGTGTCTAAACCCCAGGCTCTTAAGGGAACTACAAGGATGTGGGCCTAAAAAGTAGGAGAAACGTTAAAAAACGACAACAACAAAACAAAACAAGCACACAAAAAGATGTTCGACATCCTTAATTATTAGAATCATTAGGAAATGCAAACCTTACACTACAACGAAATACCACCTTATACCCATTAGGATGGCTACCATCAAAACACAAACAGACAACAAGTGTTGGCGAGGCTGTAGAGAAACCGAGACCCTCGTGCACTGCTGGTGGGAGTATAAAATGGTGTAGTAGCTGCGGAAAACAATACTGCAGTTCTTCTAAAATTTCAAAATAGAATTGCTGGAAAGAGCAATTTCATTTCCGGGTATAAACCCCGAAGAACTAAAAGTGAGGTCTCAAACTGGTATTTGTACACCCGTTCTCATAGCAGCATTATTTACAATAGCCACAGAGGGGAAACAACCTAAGTGTCCATTGATGGATGAATGGATAAGCAAAATGTGGTCTATACTCACAGTGGTATATCATTCAGCCTTAAAAATTTGAAGGAAATTATGCATACACTATAACATGGATGAATCTTGAGGATGCTAATAAACCACTCACACAAAAAAAATAAATACTGTATGATTCCAATTACATGAAAGGCTTAGAGTAGTCAAATCATGGAGACAAAATTTGGTGGGGTGCCTGGGTGGTTTGGCTGGTTGAGCATCCAACTCTTGAATTTGGCTCAGGTCATGATCCCAGGATCGTGGAATCGAGCCCCACATCAGGCTCTGTGCTGAGCATGGAGCCTGGTTAAGATTCTCTCTCCTCTGTCTCTCTGTCCCTTCTACTGTTCACACACACTCTTTCTAAAATAAAAAATAAATAACTAAATAATTAAAGTAAAATGTTGGTAGTCAGGGGCTGGGGTGAGGGGAGAATGGGGAATTATCGTTTCATGGGGACTGAGTTTCAGATTTACAAGATGAAGAGTTAAGATAATGGATGACGGGGACGGTACACAAGGGTGTGATGTATTTAATACCACTGAGTTGTACACTTCAAAATGGGTAAGATGGTAAATTTTTATGTTATGTGTATTTTACCACAATAGAAAAAATAGAGGAAAAACGTAAAGAGGACCCCCCTCCACTTTCATGGTAGATGGTACTTTCCAAAAATGGTCACAGCCCTATTTCTTCCCCACATGCTCTTCCCAAAGAGGTAGAGTCTATTCTCTCATCCCATTGAAACTGGGTGGGATTTGGTGACTGCCTGGATGGAGAGAATGTGGTACAAGTGTCTCTGTGTAGCTTTCCAGGCTAGCTGGTCCCAGGCAGTACAACTTTTCTCCCTCTCAGTGCTCACCCTTGACAAGCAGCCTGCATGTTGTGAGAAAGCACAGGCCACATGTAGGTGTGCTAGGTCTCAGCCAACAGCCAACATCACATTCCAGGTGTGAGGGAGCGAGTGACCCTGCAGGTGATCCACTCAGCCTTTATGCCACCCTACCTAATGTGGGGTACAGTAGAGGTGTCCCCCTGGGCCCTGCCTGAATTGCAGCTCTGTGAGTGAAATAAATGTGGTCATTTTAAGCTGCTAAATTTGGGGACTATTTTGTTATACAACCAAAGTAACTAGACTGCCCCAGCCTCATCCTTTCCTTGACTTGAAAAATACTTCTCCTGGGCTAGAAGAAAGGAGGAGAGATTGAAAGGAGTTGAGGGAAGAAGAGAAGGCAGGAGCAATAGAGAATGAATACATTGTCTTTTTACCCCATTTCAGGAGGTACTTGAAATAGACATTGAGTTATAAAGAACACTATATTTCTTGCCAATATAAGAAATTGTAGGTGGAAATCTCTCCACACAGAATGGGGATTGCCTGTTGACATATTTGCATCCTTGACCCCATTCCTGTCATTTTCTGGGTCCCCTGAGGAGACGGTCAATAAATATGGGTCAATGAATCTATGAATTAATGGTGAATGAACGAAACCCAAAGCCCATCATGGATTTTTCAGAAAAGTCTTGGTCACTTATATAGAGAAGATTCACCCAAAGTCAGGTTTCCTTTTATAAATGAGGACACAGTGACTGTCCTAAGGCCTCATGTCCCAAGGGCAGCAGATCTGACCCAGAACTCAGTTTCCAGGAGCCCAGCTCATGCTCCATACCCCCTCCACTGGCCCTGACTACAACCAGGCCAGACAGACCCTGGAAAGGGTAGACTGGGAGGGAGTCTTCACTATCTCAAGTCATGATCTGCCAAAGTCTACTGGCTGGTCTGGTCCCAGTCTCTCAAGGGCAAACAGCAGATACAGAAAAATTACCAGAAAAGGAGCCCTTGGGGCACCTGGGTGGCTCAGTCCGTTAAGTGTCAGACTCTTGATTTCAGCTCAGGTCTTGATCTCAGTTCAGGACTTGATCTCAGGGTCGTGAGTTCAAGCCCCACATTGGGCTCTCACTGGGTGAGAAGCCTGCTAAAAAATAAAAGAAAGAAAGAAAAAAGGAAAGAAAGAAGAAAGGAAGGAAGGAAGGAAGGAAGGAAGAAAGAAAAAGAAAGGTACCCCTTGTGGTGATTGGGACCAGGAGGAGGTCAGATACCAAGAGTATCTGACATACAATGGATACTCCATAAATATCTGTTGCATTGAATGAATTGAATTGAATTGAATTGAACTAAGCACCAAAATAAATATAGAATTACAAACTTATATGGTAAGTGCTATGAAAGATTTCAGGGATATGTGAGGGCTTTCAAGTGGGGTCATGACTTCCTTCTGGTAAGGCCTCTGAGGAGATGGCATCTGAGCTGAGCACTGACTAGTAAGAAAGAGTTGAGCACGTGGGATGGAAAGAGGGGACAGCCCGCATGGTGTTCTAGGCAAAGAAAACGCTTTATACAAAAGCCTCAAGGTGGCAGAGAACTGAGCTTGTCTGAGGAACCAAGAATACGTCAATGTGACCATTGCAGAGAGAGGAAGGCAGAGTGTGACAGTGACACAGAAAACGAGGCTGATGAGGTAGGCAGACACCAGACAAAGATGACATCTCCCAGGTTCCCTTGAAGTGAGATGTGATCTTGTGACTAACTTCTAGCCCACGACATATAAGCAAATGTGTTCCTGGCTCTTTAAGAAATCTCCCTGAAAGTGGTAAGGAATGTGGAACATCTCTTCTTCCCTTCCTCCTTCCTGAGTGAATGGGGACAACATGGCTGGAGCTCAAGCGGCCATCTTGAGTCAGGAGATGATTGGAAGATGATGATGTTGACTGCTTAGCTTCAGGAGCTCAAAGGAGAAATTCTGGTTTAGAGATGAAAATTTGAGAGAGGTCAAGCTGTGGTTGGTTGTTGAAATCTTGGCAGGCACTTGATGGCCTAGGGGGAAAATATGGAATGAGCAAAAAGATGGCCTAAGGATGAAACTTGGGAGAAAACCAACGCTTACAGAACATAGAGCTGGCCATGGGGTCCGGGATAGCAGATAGGACTCCAGTTAAAGTTTCCAGGCTCCACAGGTCCTGCTGCGGAAGCTCCAGTATCTCCCTCTGGCACTCTGTTATCTGCAACTGACAATACTCTCAGGGGTCTACTTGTCCCCAGGGGCCAGGTCCTGAGGTTAACCATGGGGTGAGAGAGGACTGGAGGCTTGTATTCTAATCCATCCACAAATCTCATGGCCAGAGGGACACTATCGTAGCTGGTACAGCACATTCCTCTCCCGGAATGTCTTTAAGGATTTTGCAAATTATCCACCTGCTCCCCTAAGCTCAGAACAATGGATGCGTGGTTGCCCTGCATTTGAGCAGCTAAGTGTCCCCAGATGTGACCCCAGAGGAAGAAGGTCAGTTGTTCTCCATTTTAGAAAGGAAGGAAGGAGATAAGGAAGGAAGGAAGGAAGGAAGGAAGGAAACTAGGAAGGAAGGAGGGAAGAGGAAAGTATAAAAGATGGACAGAAATAAAGACAGACAGACTACCCTGCTACACCTGAAAAGCGTGGCCTGGTGAGCAGGAGGAAATCCAGGAGAGCGAAGCCATGTGCGTGCCAACGTGCTGAGAGCGGCAGGTAAGGTGAGGCTGGAAAGTGGAGTTGATGCTGAGGGCCGGCTATCTGTTTCCCCTCAAAATTCGCATGTTGAAATCCTACCCCACAACGTGACAGTATCAGGAGGTCAGGGCTTGGGGAGTGCTGTGTGAATGGGATTAGTGCCCTTATAAAGGAGGCCCGGAAAGCTCCCTGTCCCCATCCGCCACGTGAGGGTGCTGTGAGAAGATGGCCATCTCTGAACCAGGAGAGGACACTCACTGCACACCGGCACCTTGATCGCAGACTGCCAGCCTCCAGAACTGTGAGACATAAATTTCTGTTGTTCATAAGTCACCCGGTCTATGGTATTGTTACAGTCACCTGAGCTGACAGACACGCCTGGACTTACCAACATGGAGGTCTGTCCTCCCGGGGGAACACTTCAGGGTCAGATTGTGCACTGGAATGGGTGAGGGGAAGCAGGGTCAGGGGCTGTCTCTGGGGGCACTGTGGGGTAGTGTGGACACCCAGGGCTCTAACACCAGGCCGGAGGCTGGATGGAAGCCTGGCCCTGGCATTACCACCTCATGAAATGAACTGATGAGTCCAGGCACATAACAGGAATGGAGGATATTGTCATTTCCTTCCTTCCCCTTTTTTCTCCTAGAGGTGCCCGCGGGCAGTTCACGTTCTCTGAGCCTTGGTTCCTGCTTCTGAAATGAAATGACCACCTCGGGGCACCTGGGTGGCCCAGCTGGTTCAGCGACCGGCTCTTGATTTTGGCTTAGGTCATGATCTCACCATTCACGAGTTCAAGCCCCACATTGGGTTTTGTGCTGATAGAGCAGAGCCTGCTTGGGGCTTTCTGTCTCCTTCTCTCTCTGCCTCTCCCGTGCTCTCTCAAAAATAAATCAACTTAAAAAGAAAGACAGAAAGAAATGCCCAGCTCCATTGCCTCTCTTCCTCTAGCAGGTTAGTCTAGAAATATTCTCATGGGTATGGCAGACAGAGCCAGAGCCACACATATAGAGAGGGGGGGAGGGAGAGAAAGAGGGAGGGTGAGAGAGACAAGCTCAGATTCATAAGCACTGTTTGAGCTTTTGCTGGCATCTCATTTGCTGACACCCCATTGGCCAAAGCAAGTCACATGACCAGTCCACACAGAGTGGGCAGGCATTGCAGAGTCACAGGGCAAAAGGCAGGGATCCAGGGCAAGATGAAGAATGGGGGCCACTTTTCAGTCTACAATGGCAAGCAACCCAGGGCTGGGGGTGCACTGCTAAAAGCTGAGTAAAATATTAGAACGTCCCATGAATCTCTGTCTTCCCTCCCGTTTCCCAGAACATGTGACACCTGACAATTTGGGGAAACTGAGCTGGAGTGCCAGGAGAGGAGCAGCTCAGGTAGCTGGGAAGAAGACTGTCAGCTAAGATTAAGTTTAGCTGCCAGGGGCAGAAAATCCCAAATAGCAGTGGGCTAAATGAGGTAAAGACGTATTTCTCATGTAAACCAAGCCCAGAAAGAAGCAGCTCATGGCTGGTATGGCAGCACCACAATGGTCAGGGACACGAGCCTTCCTACACAGTTGATCCACTTCCTGAACACAACTTTCACCTCATGGTCCAAAGGGGCCATTTAAGGTTCTACCATCACATCTATAATATTCCAGCAACGGGAAGAAGTAAGGGCTGAAAAAGCAAGTACTCCCTTCCTTTAAGGACAGTTCCTAGAGGCTGTGCACACAAACTGACTCTATCCTGTTGCAAACACTGTGGCCATTCAACCCTTCTGACATAGTAATGGCATTTTTAACTGGTGATATACCTGGTCGGCTGAAAAGTACATTGCCCGGGCTTCTGCAGTTAGATGTGGTGATGTGACTGACTTCCAAACAATAGTGTGAGTAGAAATGATATTTACAGCTACTAATTGTGACCAGAAAGGGAACAAGGATGACCTTTCTTTCTCCTTTCTCTCTTTCCCACTGGCTGGGATGTGGATGGGATGGCAGGAGCTGGAGCAGCCATGTTATGTGATGAGATGAAGGTCTTATATTGAGAATGATAGAGCAGCAAAATAGAAGGGTCATAGACCATCTACTAGGCCTTTATATGAAAAATAAATACAGCAGCACCTGGGCGGCTTTGTTGGTTGAGGTTCTGACTCTTGATTTTGGCTCAGGTCATGATCCCAGGATCGTAGGATCCCCACGCTGGGCTCCACACTGAGTGTGGAGCCTGCTTAAGATTCTTCCTGTCTCCCTCTGCCCCTCTTCCTGGCTCACACTTGCTCACTCTTTCTGTCCCTAAAATGAATTTTTAAAAAACACATACAAAAAAAAATTTCTCCATTAGTTAGGTAACTGCCATTTTGAGTCTCTGTTTTAGTAGTAAAACAATATCCCATCTAGTATACAAAAGTCAGCTCTTTTCTTTTCTTTTCTTTTTTTTAATGTTTATTTATTTTGAGAGAGAGCGAGAGTGCGTGCACATGCACACGAGCTGGGAGGGACAGAGAAAGAGAGAGACAGAGAGAGGATCCCAGGCAGGCTCCACTCTGTCAGTGCAGAGCCTGATGTTGGGCTCAAACCCACGAACCGTGAGGTCATGACCTGAGCTGAAATCAAAAGTCTGATGTTTAACCGACTGAGCCATCCAGGCGCCCCTACTCAGTTCTTACCATAAGGCTGCACTGTGTCCAGGGAGCTTGGGAAATGAGGTCTTTCTTCTGGGCAGCTGTGTGCCCATGTAATAGTTAGGGATGTGTTACTGGGAAAGAGCAGGTACCGAGGAAAACCATTAGTCCCAGATGCTGGAAGAATAATGGCAACAGTCACAGTGTGTCTATCTATTGGGAGCCAGGCACCGTGCTGGCCACTTTGACTCCATGTCTTTCTGGAATCCTCACAGCTGTCCTGAGGACAGGTATTAGAGTCCTGGTTTTATTTTATTTTTTTAGTGTTTTTATTTATTTAGTTTTGAGACAGAGAGAGACAGAGAGAGAGAGAGGGTGCACTTAGTGCACACACTAAAGGGGGAGAGACAAAGAGAGAGGGAGAGAGAGATAGAAAGAGAGAATCCCAAGCGGGCTCCACACTGTCAGTGCAGAGCCCCATGAGGGGCTCGATCCCACAAACCTTGAGATCGTGGCCTGAGCCGAAATCAAAAGTCGAATGCTATTGTTTAACCGTGCTGATGTTTAACTGACTGAGCCACCCAGGCACCCCTAGAGCCCTGGGTTTAGAAGTGGGAAGATTGAGGCCCAAGAAGTTAAGTGACCTGACCAAGGTCACACAGCTCTTAGGGGTAGAACTGGGATTCAGACAAAGTTCTGTCTAGGCTGGACTAGACTGGAGTGCCCAAGCCTGTGTTTCTTCAAGTTTCTTCAGCAGCTTCACACAAGAACTCATTAGAAAAGCAATCACACACTCTGGGGCTCTGGCCAGCAACCTGTGTCTGAAAAAGCCCAGGGGGTGTGGATGCACACTCAAGTCTGAGAGCTCCTTCTCCAAGCCAAGCCTGGAAACAGGGCTCACCGCCCTCACCTCCTCTCTCCCCAGACACACCCAGCCACCAGGAGAGATCTAACCCTGAGCAGATCCAAGCTGCAGTTCCCCTGCCATCCCCACCCATGGAACTTAGCCTCGAAGGCAGCGTCTCCACCAAGAGGGGAAATGACTCTGCCTTCTCCCTACGAGATTCCGCTTCCTGAAGGGGGTGGGCGGAGAGAGGTCTAGCCGTGGTGTCGGGCCCTGGATGCAGCGATGTAGTTTTGGGGTGGAAGGGGGAGGTTCGCACAATCTTGGAGTCAAAGCTTCCGGGCATCTGACACTTCCTGTTGAACACACAGGATCACCCTCTCTCTCTGTCTCTGTTCCTCCTCGTCCCGGGGCACTGTTGGCCAGGGCGCGGTTGGTTTTCAGTGGGAAGTTGAGGGGTCGGCGGGGGCTGGGAGTCTATGGCATAGGCTCCAGGGAGTGGAGCAGGACGTGACAGTGATGGTGATGATAATGACTGTCGTGTCTATAACGTATTTACTCTGAGCCAGGCCGTTTTCTGAGCTCTCTGTATGTTATTAATTCATTTACTCTTACAACCCTTTGAGTGAGGCACTATTATTATCCCCATGTTGGACGAAGAAACTGAGAGATTAAGCAACATGTCCACTGTCACACAGCTGGTAAGTGCTGGGAGCCGAGCCGTCTGAACTCAGATGATGTGGCTACATGTCCACGCTCTTAGCTGCTGAGCTCTTCAACCTCCAGATAATAGTGAAGATGTTTATGGGGCATTTTATATTCTAGGCACTGTTGCAAGTGCTTTGCATATAAAAAAGTGGGACGCTCTTACCATTGCGACAACGGAGATATTTCCAGCAGACATTTGGCGTTGGTGGATTAAACATTTGTGGTTTGGGTTATTTTTTATGACTCGTATGTGTGTGTGTGTGTGTGTGTGTGTGTGTGCATCTTACCAGAAGTGGGAAAGGCGAGGCCAGAGATTGTTGCTCTTCCCGTGGTGTCATGTTCTAAAATGAACCTGCACATCACACTTGTGGTTCCCGGGGAAAAATAAACCAATCCCCGCTACCAGTCAAAACAACAATATTTGTACAGCTCCGGTAATAAACCACTGGAACCCACCCTCCTTCTGGCTGGCTGGCAGCGCCTGGCCCTCGGCTCCCTCTACTCACAGGATGCCTGCGGCCTTCTTTCCATGAAGCTCCTGTTCTTGGGCTCACAGCAGCTTGGGTTCAGGGCTTGCTTCCTCTGGGAAGCCTTCCTGGATTACCTCCACTCTGGGCGGGACTCTGCTCCTGGGCCAGAGCTTTCTATGTCTCTTTTTCTCCTCCCCTTAGTTCAATTCTTCCCTTTTTCTTCCTTCCTTTCCCTTATCTCCCCTTCTCTTCCTTCCCCTTCCCTCCCTTTCTTTGGCATCCCTTTCTAGCCCTGCCTATTCCTGCTTCTCTGCCTGGGCTCTTGGGGTTCTTCCACGTGGTCTACCTTCCCTCCTCCTCACCTGTTAACGGGGACCAGCTCAGGTCATTTTGCCTTGATCCAGCCTTTCCTGATGCCCCCAGGTCTGACTGCGTCACCTCTTCCTCTGTCCATGCCTCTCCACCATCTTAATCAGCCCCACAAGCGCAAGCATTTGACTCTCTCTCCACTTGTTTGGCATTCATTTAAATATGTATTGCAAGCCCACCATGTGCATGGCTTACTTCCTCCTTTACCTGGAAAACTTGTATTCATGCTTCGAAGCTCACCCAGAAACGACCTCTTCCTGCCTTGAGCCCCTTTCCTGCCGCTGGGCAGGTGTCCCCTCTGCTCCCCTCTCTCCTGCATATTTTAAGTGTGGTTAACACATACGTGGTGATGGGGCCCTGCCCGCTCTGCTCTTACCCTTCCTACGTACTCTGCCAGCTTCTGTGCTACATGTGCTGGGGAGTAAGCACCTCCCTACACAGCAGCCCTCAAGCGGCGAGAAATGGGATTGGGGGGTCCTATACCTCAGCTTCCTTGCCCCTCAGGACAGGCAGCCAGGAGGCATGCTCCACCCAGGCTTTATGGAGCCCTCTGCTGCCCCTCAACTCCCCGCTGCTTTCCTTTTCTTCCCCTGGTTTACCTCTTGACTGGGGCTTTTTGGAGCCACTTCCTAAATAAACTGCTTGCAGGCAAATCCTGTCCCGTGATCAGCTGCCGGGGAACTCAGCTAAAGAAAGTAAATCATCCAGAACTTAACTCTGTGCTGGGTACTTTCTAAGTTCTGAATTTGCATGAAGTAATTTCATCTCTACCACAGCCTTCCTCATGAGGCAGATGTTGCTGTTATTATCACATTGCTATTATTTGCATTTCACATATGAGGAAACTGAGGCACGGGGAGCTCAGGGAGAGCAAACAACTGTCCTGCTTTTCCTGGGACTAAAGGATGTCCATGGAAGTGGCACCTGCCCAGGACAGTCTCTGGAGAACTGGGACCAGTTGGCCACCCCAAGGCAAAGTGACTTGCCCAAGGATATGGGGGGGGGGGGCGGGGAGTTGGCAACATAGGATTGAAGCCAGGCGAGTGCTCCTGGGGACAAGCTCCGGACCAATCATATAGCATGAGCTGTGCTGCTGCTGCTCCGTAGGCCTTTTGGAGACACCTCCCCTACCAGAGGGTAGTGTTGGCACTTTGTACTTTTCCTGTGTCTCTAAGTTTTGCACTGAGGAGTTGTTTCTTTTTGGAGTTAGATGCTGGGGATAATAAGAAAACACATGGGTGAGACCAGCCCACCCCCACCGCCCTACCCAGGGAGCACCTAGTCCGATGGGGGAGACATGGAGCTTCCAGTGTGATGCGGAGTTTCCTGTGGGGACAGGGTCTGTCCCTTCCTCCCTGACTTCTCTGCAGTTTCCAGAACGTGGTTGGGGGAAGGCATTGCTCTCTTCCTTCATTCTGCCTTCCCCAGCCAGGCAGAGGCAGGCAAGGGTGACTGACCGAGTATACCCGGTGCCTGAACTGGGAGCCTCTCCTGGATCAGGGAGGCCGGGTTGATTCCTCTGTGATTTTAATGCAGTGTTCTGAGCCTCCAGACCCCCGCTGGGCTGGGGTTCGGCTCAGGGAGTGGGGGCTTGGGGGACTGATGAACTGCGTGCTTGGATCAGCGGGGTCTTTGCAGGAAGCAGGCTGCATTTCCCGAGGGCTCCTTGCAGAGAGTGTAATGAAGGGAGGGTGAGGGCAAGTCCAGGTGACGGTGCAGCTCCTAGGACTGGGCCCCATGGGGAGTCATTACCACCCCTGGTCCTGAAAGGGCAGGGCGGGGGCGGCCTCTCACTAGAACGCAGTCAGTATTGCTACTCTGGGAAAAGGGCCAACAGGACAGGCACTGTGCCCCTTGGGCAAGAACAGCACTGCCAAAACCGGGGCCTGCTGGGAGAGGGGGCAAACACCCCGACTTCTCTCCCCTCCTCCTCTCCCACCACTTTCCCTCACAGGCCTCATCATATCAGAAGCCAAAGCCCACAGGAGCCTGGGTGACTTAGCCCACAGGGGTCAAACCCCGTCCCCCCCACCCCCGGGGAGGTTCAGGGGTTCAGAGAAAGTCTGAGAGTGGATGGGGAGAAGGAGCCAAGACAGATTATCAAGGAGCGCTGCGGAAGGCACACACCCACCCCCCAGGGAAGCTTCCTGACCCACGAGGTCGGCCAGTGGGCGGACTGGGAGCCACGCCTCCAACACACACACTAACCCTCTCACTTTACAGTCTGTCTTTGGCAAATTTATTTCCTCCATTCCCACCTCACTTCCTGCCCCTCCCCAGCCCACTGGAGGCCAAGGGGTAGGCGGGTCTAAGAGGTCTTCTGAAAGGAAGGGGTGCAGAAGGGCTCCAGGAGCTGCCTGATGAAAGAGGGTGGGGTCAGGGAGAGCTTCAGTCCAAGAAGAAGAGAAAGGGAGGGGAACAAATATTTCTGAGCCCTGTGATGTACCAGATCTAACGCGGTGCTTTCTCATTCATTACTCACTCCCCTGCATTCATCAAAACATTCCTGAGCATGCTATCAGCATTTCCATTTTAGGCTCAGAGAGGTTAGGTGACTTCTCAAATGTTGCACAGCAAGCAGGAAATTGGTAGCGTCAGGGTATACATTCTCTGAATCCAGGGAAGAATAAATGAGACAAAATGTGGAAAGGTTGGAATGTGGGCAAAGGTTGAACAGGATCCCAATCCCAGGATCCTGAACCCTGTCTAGTTCAGACAGGGGCAGGGAGCTCAGTCAGATTTTGCCCAGACAAAATCTGAGGGAATAGAGGCAGTAAGATGCAGACTCTCTGAAGCCAGCCTCCTCTTTTACAGATGAGGAAACTGAGGCATAGTGGCTGGTGGGGAGTGAGTCTGAATGGTTTTGCTTTTACGCTTCTATAGAACATGCTGGTGGGGTGGGGGGAGCGTCCCTGGCTCCCCACAAGAGCCGTAACTGAGGTGGGAGGTGTCCAGTTCTGGCTGCCCTTCCTGCCTTCGAGCCTTCGGCTGCCATGGGTCCCTGAGGGATTGGGAGAGGTTTTGTGATTGGAGTGGGGGTGGGCTAGGAATCTTGGGCAAAGACCCTAGGGATGGGCTAAGGGGCAGGGGGATTGCTGTCTCCTTGGATTCAAGGAACTGGAGATGGGTTTTGGTCAGCAAAAGGCAAGGGGGCAGGACATAGCAGAGTGTATAGCACAGTATTGGGGGGAGAAGGAGGGAGGGTCAGAGGGGCCAGGGCCCAGGGTCCAGCATGGAGAGTGTATGGGGGGTGGGGGTGAGAGGCCCAGTGACCAGCTGTGTGGGTGGTTTGGGGTGAGCAGAGGGGGGTGATCAGGGGGTCGATTTCAGGCCAGTGTTCTCTGGGCCTGGAGCCCAGGGGTGGGTTCCTAGTGAAGTAAGGGTAGAGGGAACTGGGGATGGGGGGAGTCTCAGTGTAGCTATTGCCCAGACTATGGGGGTCCTCTGGCTCCTACTGAGTCAAGTCCTTCTCTGAGCCAGCTCCTAAAATGAGTGGACACCCCTCCCCAGCCAGGCCTCTGGCATTGGAGGGACCGTGAGGGAAGGACCTTGGAATTTGTGTGTGTGTGTCTGTGTGTGTGTGTGTGTGTGTGTGTGTGTGAGAGAGAGAGAGAGACAGAGAGAGACAGACAGACAGAGAGAAAGAGAGACAGAGACAGAGAGAGGAGAGACAGAAACAGGGAGAGATTTCCTTGGATCCAAATGCTTATGATGGCCCAGGAGATGGGTGGGGTCAAGAACTGCCCTCCCTGAAATGTGGTCAATAGAACAATCCAGACAAAATCTGAGGGAATAGAGGCAGTAAGATGCAGACTCTCTGAAGCCAGCCTCCTCTTTTACAGATGAGGAAACTGAGGCATAGAAAGGGGGAGTGGCTGGTCAAGATCACACAGGGCTTAAAGGAAGTCTCCCTTACCTCTCACTCTCACCCACCAGGACGGGTGGCTACCTTTGCTCAGCATCCACTGAAAATCTCATTTCCCCCCCTCTTGAAACAGCATTAAAAAGAACAGCTCTTTTTCCCAGCACTGAGGGGAGAAATAAATAACTTAGTACAAGCAGAAAGCTTACAACAGTGCCTGCACATAATAAGCACCCAATAAATGTTAGGAAATAATGATGACGACCGTGATGATGACGTGGTGATGAAGGGTGTCACTGTTTTAGAAGGAAGCACCATGTGACAGTGAGTCTGATCCTGCCCTGGCTGTGCTGAAGCCACAGAACCGGACAGCCTGTCCAAGGGAGAAGGCAGGGCAGCCGCTGGTGTGAGGGGTCCGCCTGCCCTTCAGCGTTGTGGCAGCAGCTGTGGCCGGTCCCCTGGCCCTGCATTTGCACGCTCGACCTGCACTTCCTGGTCTCTGCCAGGAGGTTCCCCTGGGACCCATGCGTGTGCAGACCCCTCACCCCGGCCAGCAATGTGATGGTATTAGCCTGGGAGCCCCCGAAAGGGCAGGGCTCAGTCCTGCATCACCACTTGCTCAGTCAGGCCTGCCTGGCCGGCCCCGAGCCCCGAGACGGGTCAGCAGAGGCCCTGCCCTCCACGTAGCCGCCAGCCTGCGCAGTGCCGGCGTCCTGCCTTGTCCACAGGCGCCTGCCGTGGAACGCCACCAGCTGAGTGGCGCATCATGCTCCGGTCTGATGTACGCCCTGCTGGGATGTTACGCAGTCATTTGATCCCGGGAGATCAGCCCTGCTCTTATCTCCATCTGCAGAGGAAGAAAGCTGTGCAGGGAGATGTTAAGTGATTTGCACAAGTCACAGAGATGGTGAGCCAGGTAGGCTGCCTCCAAGCTCCACGCCCTCAGCAGCTATGCTGTGCTGCTCTGAGGGGCCCCCTGGCCCCCGCCTTCAGGGCCTCGGTGGCCTGGCCTAGGTGGTGTGAGTGAATGAGTGACTTGCTTCCTCGCCCGCCCACTTTCTCATGCCACTGTCATTCCCACCTCCCCTCCCTCTCCTCTGAAAGACCTCGCTGCCCATCCTTAGGCCATAGTTTCCGAAGAGGTGGACACAAAATGAGCGGCAGGCAGAAGTTTAGGAGAGGAGAAGATCAGAAAGGAAGACTGGTAGGAAAGCTCTGTTTACAGGGAGGGGACATTGGAAAGAGAATGACCTTGACTGTAGGCAAGGGTTCTTGTTTTATAAGGTTCTGGTCAGCTCTCCCTTCCCTTCCCCCTCGTTCCTTCTCAGGTTCTACCCTCACTGGCTCGACAACTCTAGGTGCTGGGTTGTCCATTCCTGATCGGCTCGATCCATTGTATGAGGGTGGTCTTTGGCTATACCGTTCCTTGTGGGTCATGGGCTTTATGGCCCACTACTTATTTTTAGCCAGGTCTTTTGTCAAATTCCTGAGGGAACCTGAAGGGGAGTAGGTGGTGTCTATTACATTCTTAAGAGGGAACTTGCGCCCAAGGGGGGTTGCTGTGGTCAGACGCTCCCAGCATTGCTCTGAACTACGTGTTTTTCCCCACCCAGGGACCTCGGGTCCTAACCTTTCCCTCTCTGCCTGCTGAATCCTATCTTTTCCCATCATATTACCCCTCTCACTTCCTGGATTGGTGCTTCAGGGTTGCAGCGACTCCTCTCATTGGCCATGGAGCAGACATCTGCAGGCAATTGGCCAATCAGAAGCCTTCCTCTGCCCCATGGGCAGCACCACAGGCTGGTGCTCTCTGGGGCAGGCACTGTGAACATGGGTAGGGGTGTGCATGGGGTAGATGGCTTGATGGAGGTGAGAGGGACTCTAGGAGGCCAGGCAGGGGGAGAAAGGGGCTCAACGCGAGGCAGTGTGGGAACCATGGAAACCAACCCAGCCCTCTGGCCTCTCTGTCTCGCCCAGGTTTGAGTTCTGGGTCCTCTCTCTGGAGTGTGCAAAGTACAAGGATGCCAGTTCTAGGCCTCCAGCAATCTCTTCCTCACCTCCGTTTTCCTCTGCCTGCCCTGTGGGCCTTAGGAAGAGGGCACAGACCCTGTTGTTCACTCGCTGGTATTTGTTCCTGGGTCTGGCCTTGGTCCACTTAGGGCCAGGCCGGATGGCGCAAGTTGGATGGTGTAACAACCCTTCCTTCTCCCTTGGCCAAAAGGCTGCCCTTGATCCAATTTTAGGAGGGCTCTGAGGCTCCACAGGGAGGGGCCACATGGAGCCCCCTGGGTCCCTGTGCCACTACCTGCAATGTGGTGGAGGGAAGCCAAGTCACAGGTATCCACCGAGGTGGAGAACCCAGCTGCCATTGGTGACCCTCAGGTCCAGCTGGTACTGCCAGGGGCTCCTGGCTGGGCTTGGGGACCTGAGTGTGGTAGGGGCTATACGGCCTTAGTAGCAGCCCTAAGTGAGAGACAGAAATGCTCAGGGTGAGACTCTGCAAAAAGAAGGAATCTCTGCAAACCCTACCTGGCCTAGCAAACTGTGATTGCCGTCTTCAAACACAGCGGGGCAGGGTGAGGCAGGAGGAGCCCACTGGCCTGCCCCTGGCTTTTCCCTGGTGTGAGGGAGACACAGAGCAAGGATTCAGCAGCCAGACTGGGGCCAGCTGCCTATTAGCTGTATCAACCCTGACCGTTGGGAGTTTACCTGGAAGGTCTCTGGACGTGAAGGGGGCCTTGAACTTCAGCCCTTAATCCATTCCTTCTACCAGTCCTGGGCAAACTCACCTGGGAAAGGAGTGGATTCTGTGTATGTTCCAGTCTCAGACGCTGCCTTTGTCTCTGGGTACGTAGGTCAGTTAGAATTAGTTGTGGTTGTGAGTGACAGAAAACCCCAAATAAAACTGTAGTAAATGAGATCGACATTTATTTTTCACTCACACAAATGAAGTCTGAAGGTATTCGGTCCAGATTGTTATGGAAGCTCTTCAACCATCAGGAACCCAGGCTCTTCCTGTCTTACTGTGTCACCGATCTCAAACATGGCTTCTACCTCATGGTGCAACATGGTTGCCAGAGTTCCAGCCACTATATCAGTATTGCAGCCAGCTAGAAAAAGGAAGTAGTGAAGAGGAGCACACTACCTGCCACAAAAAGTCAGTCATAAGTCCCACAGGATTCTTCTCCGTGTATTCAATTGGGCTGAATTTAACCATATAGCTGCAGATAGCCTCAAGGGAAGATAAAAAAAGTAGTCTTTAGTCTGGGTGGTTATGTGCCAAACTTAAAGCCAGGGCTCTTGTTACTGAGGAAGATGGAACGCATACGGGAGTATAACTAGTTGCCCTTTCCACAACATGAGACCTGAGTAGAGGGTTCTGGATGCTGCATGATTCTCACAGGCCCCTCTGGACAGCAGCCTGACTGTGGCAAACGGGGTTCTGCCTCCCCATCGGGGCTCTGCCTCCAGCTTTGGGGCTTGAAGTTCTCTTTGGAGCTGTGGTGGTAGCAGGAATATGATCTCCCTGGGGTCTCCAGCAGGGAGAGGATGAGTTTGATGATCAAGGCCAGCCACGCCATCCCAAAGAGGATCCATAGGGACACTGTATTCTTGTACCACAGCGGGTACCTCCGGGAGGGGTCCATCCCTGGCGGGGAGAGGCAAAGTCAGAGGAAAGAGGTCTGGCAAAGTCAAGGCCACATTCCCAAACAGAAACAGCCACACATGGCTTGATGTATATGAGCAGAATATGGGAAGTTCAAACTGGTCTGAGATCGCTAGCCTTGTGGTCACTGCTATAGGATGCTAGGAAGCCTCCCTGGATTGCCACTCTGAGTTGAGTTTGGAAGCTACATTTCCTCTTTGTCCTTCTGATGGACTCTGTGCTCTATCCCAGTGCTTCAAAGTGGGGTCCCTGGACCAGCAGCATCAGCATCACCTGAGAGTTTGGTAGAAGTGTAAATGGTCGGGTCCCCCTCCAGACCTACTGAATGCAAGCCCTGGGGTGGGCCCAGCAATCTGTTTTAACAAGCCTCCCAAAAGATTCTGATGCCCGCTCTGTTGTTTGCCTGTCTCTGTGTTTGGTTTCCTCATATCTGAACAGAGGCAACTTGCCAAGAGCTTTGGGGACAACAGGTGGAACCACTGGAGTTTGTATCCTGCCCCAGTTCTCCCTGGCTGTGTGACCTTCCTCTGTCTGAATATCCCTCACCTGTGAATGAGGAGAATACTTTCTTCCCAAGCCCTTGGCTTTTGGGATGAAGTCCTAAGGCCCTTATCTACTCCCCCAGCCTTGATTTACATACCTTTTCCCTGCTGAGTGCTGTGCTTGTCACTCTGGGCTTTCTCTTGTTCTCCCATCTATCTCCAGTCCTGCCCCAGGGCCTTTATATTTGCTGTCCTTCCAGCTCAGAATGCTCTTCATTTCCACTTCCTCATGGCCTAGTGAACGTCCCCTAATCCAGCAGATAGACCTCAGCCCATGTGCTTCTGCTGGGTTAAGTTACTTATTCTCTCTGGGATCCCCACACCGGCACCCCAAACATAATCAGGACTGGGTGAGTAATGGCAGAGGGAAGGGACAGATGGAGGTCATTGGAGGGCTTAGATAAGTCATTTCAAGAGCATACTCCATAACTCAATTCTTCCTTCTTTCCTAGGGGTCTGTCTTGTCACCCTCATCAAATCGGGATTGTTCAAGGGCGAGGTCTGTCCTCTTATTCTCTCAACATCTTTTTCTGTCTTCGTGTTCTGTCCCACCCATCCCTCTGTCTCCTGGCCCCAAGACAACCTCTATTCCCTGTCATTCAGGCCTGGGTCCCTTTCCTGGGCCCCAGCTCGGGAATGAGCCTGCAGCCCTGGACCCCACCTCACTGCCTGGCAGGAGCCGGGATTGGATTAGGCTGATTGAGTTATGGGGCCAAGATTCCGCTGGCAGTCCCAAATGAGATCAGCGGTGAGCCAGCTCTCGGCCCCTGCCACCCACCAGTTCGGCTTGCTCCTGGCAGTGGAGGGGAGGGGGTGTCCTTCTCTCATTTTATTTCATTTTTTTAGCCGAAATCATAAGTGGCGGGTGATCTGGCAGCTGGCAAGGCGCTCAACTGCGTTGCAAATGCAATTGGGGGAAGTGGGGGATGAGGCCAGGGAGGAGCAGGAGGCTGGGACCGGGGTGCTGCTCTGGCCATGGCCTTCGGGAAAAGAGGAGCAGCTATGAAGACAACACCCGCGGGGCTGCTGTGACAGGGACAATGGGCGCCCTGAGACCAGGTGGTGGACCTCAGCATTCCCATCCAAGAAAAGGGTTTGACCTTGTCCTTGGAGGACAAAGAAGGTGGAGAGACATGGGTGGGAGCAGTCTTTGGGGGGGCCTCATGGGTTTGAACCACGTCTCCTCAGTCAGGATGTTCGGTGGAAGGGGACTGACTCTGGGAGGACTTGGCCCCATCCTCCAGCCTTTCTGGCCCTGCCACTCCCCACAGGGTGGCTGGCAGGAAGCAGGGACCCTGATCAGCCCTCCTTTCTCCAGTAGAGACTGCTGCGTGGATGTCGCAGGCCCTCCCTTGATGCTGGCGGAGGCCTTTCCTGCCATTCCCAGGGTGTCTGTGTCTGGACCTGTATCTGCCCTGCCTCGGAGGAATGTGGAGCCTCAGGACATCCTTACAAAGATTCCTCGTGTAGGCTTCTCCAGGCAGGATTCCAGGGGAGCCTGCTGTCAGCTCTTCCCACCCAGGACCAAACTTTGGGGGACCTGGTGATCAGTAGGCACCAGGAGACTGTTGTTGAGAGCCTTGTTCCCACGTTTCCTCCCCTCTCCTTGCACTGGACACCCTCAGAGAACCAGGTCTTCTGGGTTCAGGACTACCATTGGGGCAAATCCCGAGTTTCACGCCCTGAGCCCTGGTGGTGCAGGACCCATCACATCACATAGCCCTGGGTTGAGGTTGCTATGGCTGAGCCCCTGGTGGCCCCGATACAGGGTGGAAGAGGGAGAGCTCAGAGTGGAGAAGGAGGCAGGGCTCAGCCACAGAGTAGCCCTCACCAGCCTACCCATGGATTTGGGACTCCATCCTAAGACTATGGGAAAACACTGAAGGTTTTCGCAGGACCTAGGCAGGTGACGTGATAGCACTTGTAATTTTTTAAAGGTCCTAAAAGCCAAGGCGGGGACAGAGATACAGGCCTC
Organism: Neofelis nebulosa; assembly: GCF_028018385.1. Lineage (NCBI taxonomy): Eukaryota > Metazoa > Chordata > Mammalia > Carnivora > Felidae > Neofelis > Neofelis nebulosa. The sequence continues at coordinate 41,171,262 of NC_080787.1, forward strand.
ACAAATCTATGGGTGCCATTCCATGTGCTTTATGTGAATGGCAACACTTTAGGGTTGTGTAGTGCCCAACCTACATAACCAGCCATGTACAACAGGCCTGGCTGGACTAAGAAGATGGCAGTGGGAACAGAGAGGAGAGGACAGATCCAAGAATCATTCTCTGATCTGTGACAGGGACAGATGTGGCCCTTGGAGCCGCTGGGCTAAGCTCTCCTCAGACCTGTCTCACCACTTTGAAGGTAGGTGTGGGAGTGTACCCAGTTGGAAGAAACCTTCTCAAAAATTTCTTTTCAGAGCAACAGCCTCCCTCCAGGATTGAAGATATTGGGAAGGGACAGCATGAGGCCCCTGACACAGGATGCTTCTTCTTAAGGAAAGAGAGGTTCAGGGAAGGGGAGGACACTGAACACAGGTGAGAAGGCACGGAGGGGGTCTCAGCCATCACCTAGCCCTGACCGCTCATTTTATATATAGGAACACTGAGGCCCCAGAGGGGGTGCGTGACGGGGTCTGGAAAGAGTATGAGTCTGGGAGTCAGCCGATCAGAATTCTAGCTAGCTGTGCAATCTCGGGCAAATGGCTTGGCCTCTCTGAGCTTCAGCTTTCTCCTCAGTAAAATGGGGGTGACAGTTGTCACTCTAGGTGGCTTGAGGTGCTAGCTAGCTGTTTGTTACTTTGGTAAGACTTCATTTCAATATCGCAGGCTGGGTTCTGTCTCCATAGATGTGAAGAAGGACAGGGCCTTCTCCCTAATTTAGGGCCAGGGGTCCTTGAGACCAGTGTGGTGGTGGTGCCAGGGGCCACTGCTCATGTGGTGAACCTTCAGGGGAGGGCAGCACAGGGGGATAATGAGGCTGAGCTGAGGTCCCAGCCACCCCTGCGGCCCCACAGAATGTCCCTCCACTGCCACCTGCTGGGTACCTGCCTCAGCTTTATCATGCAAGGCCAGTGGCTTCTGGGACCCCTGTCTTGCCCACACTGGGTAGTGATGGCTGATTAAACCTCATGTTGGGCCTTCTGGACCACGCAGCCCTTCTTTACTGGCACTCAGAGTTCATTTGCCAACGGGGGTCGGGGGAGGCTGGGTTTTCCTGAGTCTCCCAGACTCTCCAGCCTGGTCCCTGTGGCCTGTGGTGTGGAACATACGGCCCTCAGCCCAGGGACAGTGGGAAGCTTGGCGTTTCATGAGGTGGGGTGAAGTGGGGAGGAGAGACCCTGGGACAAGGAAGGACCAGGGAGGGCGGGTCAGGGACTCTCTTAATTTGGTGAGCTCTCATAACAACAGTTGAGCCTGTGGACATTTTCAGCGCTTGCCAAGAGAACCAGGGCCGTGACTTATAGCCAGCCCCAAGCGCTGGGTTCAAATTCCAGTTGTCACTTTTTACCTGGGTGACTTTAGTCCCATCACACAACAAAGCAGGTTGAACCTTCCCAGGACGGTGTCCTCTGGACTCTGGGCCTCCGAGCGCCGCACCCCCCCCCCCCACCCCGCCCTGCAGGACCTGGCGCACGACAGGTGCCAGCCAATGGAGCAGGCGAGTGGAGGCCAGGCAGCTGAGTGCCCAGCCGCCCTCCTGCTGCCTGCAGGGATCTCTCACCGATCACGTAGTCGCCGAAGCCCACGGTGCTGAGGGTGATGAAGGCGAAGTAGAAGCTCTCTACATAGCTCCAGCCCTCCATGTGGCAGAAGAGCAGTGGGGGCAGCAGCAGGAAGAGCAGGAGGCCCGAGAGGAGGGCACCGGAGCCCGCCAGCCACCGAGCCTTGGCCGGGTCCTGTGGGTGCATGCAGTTCCCAGGCCCCATGTGGCTTCTTCCCAGTGCTTGGGGAACAGACAGCCTCGGGGGATCCTGAGCAGGAGACAGGGATACGCTCCCTCCCGGCAAGAAGGGGCTGTTGGGGCCCCTCCACCTCGTCTGTGTTCTCCAGGTTCCTGGGCAAGACCTTGGCTGGCTGATACCCTTCCAGTTGGCCAGCTGCTACCCCGTGCTCTCTACTGATGCCCCTTTATCACTAATGACCTCCATTCTGGGCAGCGGCCTCCAGTCCCACCACATCCCCACTAGTAACCGTGATTCCCAGAGGTAACCCCTGCTCCCTCCAGTGACCCGCCCCCCTGGGCCTCCTGATTCCCACTACCCCACTCATCCTAGAAGTAACCCAGCCCCCCCTCACTCCCACAGCCCATGCACCTGCCAGGCGCCCCCCAGGCTGCGGGCACAGTGATGCACTCCCTGCTGCATGAGATGCCCCAGTCGGTTGAGCACCACGAGGTTGAGCGGGATCCCCACAAGAGCAAAGAAGATGCAGAAGAGGCGGGCGGCCATCGTATGGGGGCTCAGGTTGCCGTAGCCTGAGGCAAGACAGAGGCACATCAGGGGACCTTTCCATCCCCAGGGATCCTCATTCCTAACCCCCTCCAGCTGGCATTTACCGGATGCCTTCCTTTCCCAAGCCAGGACTGCAGGGGTCCCTATACCTTCACTCCCTCAGAACACCCTCTACTCCAGCTGGGGACTCCGCTCTGTATTTTACAGCTCCAGGAGGCTCGGCAGTGTGTGTGAGCTCAAACCCACAAAGGGTAAGACTCCGTTCTCTCCCTCATTTCCCCCTTTCTGGGTGGACATGGGAGAGGGGCATGGAAGGGCATGGAGCCTCTAGGTGCTGCATCTCCGGGATCAGCTGCACCGTTTGAGCCAGGGCCCTGCGGCCTCCAGGCTCCTGTCTCTGGGCACGGCCCCCAAGCCAATGCAGCATCCCCGGCAGGCAGTCTTGCCTGGGGCTCCCACTGCCCGGCCTGGCCAGGCCTTCCTCAGAGCCACCTGCAGTCTGAGGCTGGGCCTACTCAGGCCCTTCCCATCCTCTCTCCTTTCTCAGGCATCATGCCTACTTTGCAGTCGGCTGTCACCATCTCTCCTGCTCCTTCTTCAGCCTTCAAAGGCCTCCCTCCCCCCCCCCCCCCCATATGCCTCTTGTACATCTGATTCTGCCTTGATGCCTGATTTGCAGAATGCCCTAACACACCCGGGCTCCCTCCCAAACCCCTCAGGAGCGAGGGGCCGTGGATGGGCAATCAGGTGACCTGATGGAGGGCCAGGTGGAGGTTGGCTATCTTCTCTGTCATGAAGATAAGGGATGGGGGAGGCTAGGGGACGATGAGGCATTCCTCCACAGATTCAGTTAGCCTGGACATCCTTTCCTCTTTCATTCTCCTCCGTTTCTGTCCCCCCACTTTTTGGTCACCCCCCCCCACATTCCTGTCTTGTGCTAAATGCAAGCCTGACTATATCGTCTCCCAGATTATGACCCATCATTATTCCTTTGGAAGGAAGGTCCAAAGTCTCACCCAGCCCATCTCTGAGCCCATCTGGTCCCCTACTTTCCCAGTTCTGGCCACACTCCTGCCCTGCTGAATCCCCAGGCCCCCTCCTGCCTCTGTGCCTTTGAACATGACTCTGCCTCTACCAAGAGCATGCTTCCCTCCTTGCCTGCCTATAAATGGCAGCCCCAGTGCAGCAGCTCCCCCAGCACTTGGCCATCTTTGAGGGTAACCCACTGTATAAGAATGATCTGTTCCAAGTCTGCCATCCTCGAGAGTCATGAGCCCCTCAAAGCAGGGGGTCATAATCAGCTTTATATTCTCAGCAACTGGCACAGGATCTGATACCTAATTAGGTGCTCACCAAATGTGTGTTGAATGAGTTTAAGAATGAATGAATGAATGGGAAATGCGGGAATGAATGTGTAAATAGATGAATGGATGCCTTGCACCCTGTCCCCCTGCCCAGACTGGTCAGCACTCCCACATACTCCACGCTCACTTGTACTGGATTGAAATTGGTGGTTTACACTGACCCTCGCCTTACTGAGGGGTCTCAGAGGGGATGGTCCCAAGAGAGGCCAAAGCATGCACTAATTTAGAGCATGGGCTTTGGAATCAGAAGTGCTTCCTGGGTTTGGATCCCAGCCCTGCCCCTTGAAGGCTGTGGGACCTTGGGGAAGTGGCTTGGCCTCTCTGAGCTTCTGTTTCCCTGTCTGTGAGATGGAGATGTTGACATCTACCTCACAGTGTTTGCATGCGGGACAAAAGGAGGCAATGGCAGTGTGCCATAGATGGGAATGTGAGCCCTCAAGCCTGTAATAGACAGAAGGTGTGGAAGGAATGTTTGCCGCATGAATGAATGGATGAATGATTGAACTCCACTCCACCAGCTTGTGGTCTGAGGACCTCAGCAACCTCTTCTAGAGCCTCATCCATTCTTCACCTAATTGGCTTTTACAGGTTCATTTAGAGGAGGGAACTGTATTGGCATCCAGGGATGCCTGACTCCTCACTGACCCCTCCTCTTCTAACTGTGGGTCCTCCCAGTGCTATCCTCTGTCCCTCGGGGTCTTTTCTAACCTGTGGAATGGTAGCACTTAGATTCCAAGTCTGGGAGGACCCCCGTGAAGCTTTTCCCTTTCTCAGGCTGACATTAAGTGAGTTTTTCTTCTCCCCATCATTCTCAGCCAGCCCTAGCTCAGCGCCGTCGGTGGATATCAGTGAAGCCCTCATTTGCCTGCTCAATTCTCGGTGACCATGACTCCATCTAAGCCACCTCTCCCTTCAGCAGGTCTCCTGTCACCTCTTTCACTTTGCTAGTCGACCCCTAGGACATCCCAGGAAAGCCTTGTGTGGTTGGGCTGCCTTGTACCTCCTCTGAAGTCAGCCTTCATTTCCAACCCTTTCCAATCACCTGGTCCTCTTTACTGTTCCCCAAGCCCATCAGCAACACTCCTAGCTCAGGGCCTTTGCACTTGCTTCCCCAGATACTTACACAGCTTTCTACCTTATTCCGTTCATGTCTCTGCGTCAGTGTTACCATTACAGCAAGGCTTTCAAAGGCCACTTTATATACAATAGTTCCCCATCACTATGAGACTCCCTTCCCTGGCGTTATTTCTCTCTACGCACCTCCCACCACCTGAATATTGCCTATGTATCTGTTTGCTTGTTGGGTGTCCTCTTGCACTAGAACATCAGCTCCCCCAAGGGCAGGGACTTGCCAGTTTTGCTCACCATTGTCTCACTAGAATTTTCTGGCTCCCCCAGCTACTAAGTCTATTTGTTGAATGAATGGATGGCTAGAGGAGTGAACAAATGAACAAGCCATGGATGGAGTTCATAGATGATGGACAATTTGGGGGGGGGGGCGCGCTCAGGCCTGTCCAGCTGGTCTAGAGGTGTTCATGGGCCTGTCAGACATTATTTCATTTTGGGGCTTGGAAAGTACAACCCTTACAGGGTACTAGACCCAGGATGACAGGGACGCCAAGGAGGCAGTCCTCTCCTGTGCCCCTCAGGGTATCCCTTCCTTCCTTCATGGAGTGTTCCACGTGTACCCCATCTTCCTTTCCCTTCCTCTCCTCCTCTCTCTGCATGCCCTCTGCGCACACGCGTGTGTGCGTGCATGTGTGTGTGTGTGTGTGTGTGGTCAGAATCACCAGCTCATGAACTTCCCCCCTGTTCACCCTAGAATGGCTCTCTCCTTCCTGTTGCTTAGAATTTCCACTGTATTTGTAAACCTTCTAAAGTCAGGCACTATTGGAAAGAGCAAGGTAATCCCCCAGCTGGGTTTCAAACCCCATAGCTGCTTACTTTCTTTGGGGAAAGGGCAACTTCTGTGTGCCTCAGTTTCCTCCTCCGTGACATGAAAATAATAAGCCCTATTTTGGAAGTTGGACCATACAGACAAAATGAAATCTCAATTGTAGAAGTGCCCCTCACGGTGCCTAGTACAAGTAGACCACGTGTGCAGGGAGGGCTGGGCTCCCCCTTCCTCTGCCCTCCTTCCCTTCAGAGCTGTCTCAGATAGCTTTAGGGCAGAACCGAGTAAAGACAAAGGGACGGGCTGCCAAACTCGGAATTCAATGGACCAAGGGTGTAGGAGGTATGGGCTTTAGAGATTACAGACCCCCCACACAGCTAGGATGCCTCCCCACAGTGACTCTGCATCAAACATCCCCCCTGCCCTGGAAATCACTAAGGGCTGGAGGGGATGGGTGTTTTGGGAATTTGAGTGCCCACTGTATGCTGGCCCTGTAGACCCAGGAGGTATAAAGGTGAATAAATACCATCCTGGCTAGTTCTTCCATGGCCACAGGGTCCATGGAGTCTCAGGGGCCTCCCAAGCATGCTTGCCTCAAGGTGGAGGACTACCCAAGCCCCTGTGTAGCCCTGAGACCCGCTTCCAAGAAGTATTGGTTGATTTAAAGCTAAGCAGAGTCCGCTGGGAGCTCCTGCCTGGCTCCCCTGTGGGTGGGGACAGAGACTGGGACACTGGTTGCCTGGGAGAGGATCCTGGCTGGCCGAGAGCTGGTAGAGGTCGCCCTGGCCAGCAGTGGTGTCCGCCTGCCACCTGGTGGTAACTCCAGGGTCATGCAGGAGCGGGGCCTCCGCCAGAGAAGGGGGATGGGGCTCTGGACTTGAGTTATTTCCTGGGTTTCAGAGCTGGAGGGACCTAGGCTGCTCTCCTCCTTCCCCTTCCAACAGCCCCCAGGCACCCTCCCAGGGCTGGTTCCACCTTCACTCTCCTGAAGGCTGGGCTAAGGAAAAGGGAGGGAGATCTGGTCCCAGGGCTCTCTGTGTGAGGGAGGAAGGGGGCTTGGAGAGAATGGCGATGGGGTGCGAGGGGTGCCTTAGTGAGCTGGGGAGAGGCGTCCAGGAATGGCCACCTTTCCCCAACACTGAGAACAGGGGATGGAAAGGGTCTTTTTGGATTTCTGCCCCTCTTTCCTTCCCAATTTTCCCTTGCCCTCCACATCCCCAGTGTTGGGTGGGCTTGGCCCAGGGGACCAGGAGACTTAGAGAGCTGAAACACATCTTACTGCTACACGGGGGCTCTCTATGTCCTGAAAGGTTGTGTGGGGCAGAAATCCCCCAAGAGCAGCCCTACTCAAATGTCGTGTTGCACACAAATCTCTTGGAGACCTCAGTAAAATGCAGAACTGGATTCAGCAAATCCCAGGTCGGCCCCAGATTCTGCCCACAGATGGTGGCCACACTGCTGGGCCTGAGTGCACTTGGAGTCTAGTGGCCTAGTAACTCTTCCAAAAGGCACCAGTCCCCTGACCCCTGTCTTTCGGGGGGCGGGGTCACACTCCCCACCCCACTCTGGCCCCATCCTGCTCTTACCAATCGTGGTGACCGTGGACACAGAAAAGAAGAAGGAGCCCACGAGCTCCCAGCGCCCCATGCTGGTGGTGTTGCCAAGGACGATGTCCCCACTTTGGTACGCTTGGACGATGCCCTGGGGGAGAGGCTGCAGTGACCACCATGGTCTGTGGGGCAACTGGGCCCCTGCACTCAAACACATACACATGTGTGCATGAATACACATGCATGGGGGTGCATACACACACACACACACACACACACTCATGGACAATCGTCACAACCACTCTTTGATCTCAGCCCTTCCAGGGGAAGCAGGCTCTTTTCCTGTCCAATCAGGGCCTCCCCAGGGGCAGGGACCATGGAGAGAGCTCCTTTCCTTCTCTACCCCAGAGCCCAGGTCAGCTCAGGATGTCTCACCAGCTGGAAGAACACCATTTCTCCCCCTTCTCTTGTTCCCTCCCATTCTTGCAACAGACACTGGCCAGGCAGGACATGGGGTGTCAGTCCTCAGTGGGTCAGAGACAGATTTAACCAATACAGCACAGTCAGCGCAGCTTTGGGCATTAAGGCAGTACGGCCACATGGTCCTGGACAAGATACCCAACTTCTCTGTGCCTCAGTTTCCTTATCTGCAAAATGGGAATAGTAATAGCACCTGCTTCATAGAATTGCTTGTGAAGGTACAGTGAGGTGTTTGGTATAGACTTAGAACAGTACGTGGGATGTAGTAAGTGGCAGTGGTTGCCATCATCAACATTATTACCAATATAATGCTGTAGGAATACTGAGAGGAAGGATGTTTATTCTGACGGGGGTAGAAGCAGAAGCTGCACGGAGGGGGTGATGTTTTAGTTGGGCTTTCTTTGAGGGTCTAAAAGGACTGCTCCTGGTAGAAGGGACATTTAGGTAGATGGGACAGCAGGAGCAAAGCCTGGGAGACAGGACTGTGCCTGGGATCTAGTACAGGGAGACGGAGAGGCAGCTGGGAGCCAGGCCACACTTGGCTCTGCCATGCCAGGGATGGAACAGCAGGCCTCTTCCAAGGTCACTGAGCAAAGAGGAGGCAAGAGCGGGTCTGTGTGTTCCCTGGAAGCTGGCAGCATAGGTGTTAGCACACCAGAAGAGGAGAGACTCTTGACGGGTGAGTGATGGAGAGGGCCTGGCCTGCATCCAGCACAGAGTGGGCCAGGAGGAACAGAGAGGAGACACTCAGAAACCTAGGACTCTGGTCCTATTTGGTGTGGGTAGTCAGGGAAGCATCGAAACCCCTGTAAGGGTGTGGGGATGCGGGCTGGATGACAGACTTTTAGAATAGGTGGAAGGGCCCAGCTGGGAGGAGGAGGGTTGTTGCTTTGGGGGGATCTGAGGAAGTTGCACACACGTGTCTACCCTCGGGGGGGATCTGGGTTGGAGACACCACATTCTTATTTTGGGGATGGTGAAAGCCACAGGATGGTTGAAGAAGGGGTAAAGTGCAGGAGGAGGGGCACCTGGGTGGCTCATTCAGTTAAGTGTCTGACTTCAGCTCAGGTCATGATCTCACAGTTTGTGGGTTTGAGCCCCACATCGGGCTCTGAGCTGATAGAGTAGAGACCGTTGGGCATTTTCTCTCTCCCTCCCTCTCTGCCTCCCCCCCCCCCCCCCCCCCCGTCTCTCTGTCTCTCTCTCTCTCAAAAAGAAATAAAGAAGCACTTAAAAAAAAGTGCAGGGGCAGCTGAAGGGGGTTATGGGGGAAGTGTACAGAAATGAAAGCCCTGTGAGGAAAGGTGGGAAACACCCACATACACACATCTGCACTGAGATCCATCTTGGCGGTTAACAGGCCCATAACATCTCTGAGCCTCAGTTTCTTCATCTCGCAAATGGGGATGATAAAATGGTACCTACCTGTGAGGTAGGTGAGGAGGAAAGGAGTTAATACAAGTTAATAGTCTAGGAACAAGGCTCCACACACAGTAAGTGCTACACAGAAGCATTTACCATTATCACTGCCATCACTGTCCTCTTCCCTGGGCCTAGGCTGCCGGGAATTGAAATTCTCCACCTTTGCAAAGGGGGTGTCACCCAGCCTCCAGGACCAGGCAGCCCGCGGGGTTTGTAAAAGTTTAGAGGTGGGGCGGTGGAGGTGCTACATGAGGTCCTTAGCGGAGACCGTCCTTCCCTGCCCAGTTCTAGGCCCTACACCATCAGCCCAGTCCAAGGGCTCAGGACTCTACCACTGCCCCAGTGCCATGTCACTTCCCACCCAGGGACATTTCCCTGCTACCTTCTGGGGACTGGCTTTGGGTTGGCGACCCTGCACTCAGGCCCTGCCCTCCTCGATGGAGGCGGCACCGGGACTGCGGGACGCAGACTCGGGGCTAGGGGCACAGCAGCCTGTCTGCCGATCAAGCATCCGCCAAATCCCGCAGGTCCCAGTCCTGTGCGGCCCCGCCCCGAGTCGGACACCTCCACCCAGCTGCGATGACCCGCCCCTAAGAGCCTCCTCAGCCTTTCCCTTCCCCGCGCCCCTCTGGGTCCCCACCCCCCCAGAGCAGTCTCCGTGCTCCGAGACCTCTGCACCTCCCCTCCGCGTCTAGCCCCTGAGTCGGAAGACAGGACTAAAACGGGTTCAGCCGAAGAGCGCCCCTGTGCCTGCCCCCGCTAGTTCCCGATCGGGTCTGCGCCCTGGGAGCTCCGAGCTCCCCTCCACTCACCCGCTGGGACGAGCGCGCCCTGTACCCTTTGCCCCCAAGACTCCAACCGTGCCCTCAGTCTTGCTCCTCCTCTGACACTGCTCCTCGCCCCCAGTTCTCCTGTTTCCACTCTCTCTGGAAGGGGTCGGGCGTGCCCTTTCGTCCTTCGCCCGCGGGGCGACCCCGACGCAGCGCCGCGCGGTCCTAGTGGGACCCTTGCCCCGCCACCTCCCAGGCCTGTCCAGCGCGCCCTGCCCCCATTCGGCCCGACCCGGCTAGGCGCGCCCCCTGTCGTCCCGTGCTCAAAGTAGGGTGTTTGCGCCCAGCAACCGACCGGACCGGGCGGGTTGTGCCCACTCCGCCCTGAAGGAGGACAGGGCGTTAAGGTGCGCTTCCCTCCGGCCGCCCCGGAGCCGGGTCCGCGGCCGTCCAGCCCAACCCTCCCATCCCCCGCCCGCTCCAGTCGTCCCGCGTCCATCCCCGCCTCCTCTCTCCCGACCCGGGGCGTGCCCTCCCGCCCCCCGCCCGTGCCTCCGCTCGCCCCTGACCCGGATCAACGAGTCCAGCGCCGGGCCATCCAAACACGTGAAGTTCTGCAGCAGCGCCCATTTCTCGCGCTGGAACCTCGCGCTGGAGTCACGCGCCGCGGGGCTCTCCAGCACCCAGAACACGCCGGTGCCCAGCGCCAGGTAAGCCAGGTAGGCGAGCAGCAGGAGCACGGTGCCCGGCACGGCGCAGTGTGGAGCCCTGTCGTCGGGCGCCGCCGGGGCTCGGGGTCTGCACAGAGCCAGAGAGGCAGGGAGGCCTGGGCCTGGAGCCATGGCCTAGGGCAGAGGCGTAAGGAAGGGGCTAGGAGCTCGGTGGGTGCCCTCCCCAGCCAGCGCCTGCCTGTGCCCAGTTTTCTCAGTTTTCTCCTGTGCCCAGGAGGCTTGCGGGAGAATGGGACAGCCCTGCCCCACCCTGCACCGGGATCCAATCCCAGGGACAAAACGAGCCCCAAGCTGTGGGCACCTGGCCCCGCCTAGAATGTGTGTGGAGTGCTCACCCCCCAGGCCTAGCTCAGGGGAAGGGGAGGGGTGCTGGGAGACCGCAGGCTCTGAGGTGGAAGGGGCCCAGAGCCCCCCAGCGTGTCCTACTGTAGCAAACAGTGGGAGGGACTCCTGGAGACCGCACTCAAGGGGGAAGAGAAAGTGGAAGCCAAGTTTATTGTCTTAGGGCTCCAGCCTAAGCTCTTGGACCCTGGGACCCTTGCCTCCTGTCAAGTCCTTCCTGGATCTCTTGCAACACCACCCTTTCTTTTCCCAAAGATGAGGGACCCCAGCTGATCAACACTTGTCTATGAACTTGGGAGGTGAGAGGATTCTTGACCAGTGGGCTTGTCCATTTCCTGCTTCTGAAGAAGCCCGGTAACTTCCTTCCTGGAGGAGGAAGGGTCCAGGGCATATAAAGAGTCCCTCAGGGGTCTTCAGTTTCCCAGACCTCTTCTCCATATGAAGAAGTCCTGGGTGTAACCTGGGTCTCTCTTGATGCTGTAGATCCTTCCCTATGTGTCCCATCTGGAGCCTTCTCTGCTTCACAGCCTTGCCTCAGTCGAGTCTGGAGCCACCCAGCCACTTACCGGCCTGCCTTGATGGCAGAGCTTTGAAGTCCTTGATGAAGTTGGGCTGTGGATGGACTGGTCTAAATCTCTCCTCTCCTTCTGGCCAGAGACGTCACAGTCTGGCAGGAGAAGGGCCGGGGTTGCAGAGAATGTTCCTAAAGGAGGCCAGGCCTCCACAGAGCTCGTCTCTGGGTGTGTTTGGAAAGGCTCTTAAGACAGGCACCCAGAGGGGGTGATGAGGTCAAGGGGTGCCCTGGGGAGTCAGGGGAGGCCACACTCAGGAAGGTATGGGATACACAAGAGCTCCTAAGCCTTGTTCACTGACAGTTCTAGACCTCTAGGCAAGGGGAACTGGCAGGCTTTGAGAGGCAGCTGCCAGATTCCTGAGGGTAGATATCCTGTTTGCATGAAGATGCTCCAAAAGTCCCTCCCCAGCCCTCCTCTCTCCTTGACCCTCCCCACCAGCCACCCCTATGGGCTCTTGTCAGGCCTGCTCTGCCCCATTGTAGCATTTTGGGCACTGGGTAGGGGCCTATCTGCTTATTTAGTGCTTCTAGTGGACTAAACGCACATGGAGAGCAGGATATTTCACTGTGTGTCCCCAGAACCTGGCCCTCTGCCTGACACACAGTGGGGGCCTGACAAATGCCCCTCGTGCACATATCAAATGAAGTGAAAATAAAGTCAACCTATGTTTACTGTACTGCATAAAGTCTCCTGGGTTGGGGGGAATGTGGGGAGGGCATGATGGAGATTTGGCTACGGTGATCCATGTCTGGATTCAACTTTTCCAGGTCACATTTGGGGGAGGGGCTTTGGGACAACAGCGTGCATCTCACTCCACACACGTCTCTCATCCTGTCCTACATCTCCTTTCAGTTACTTGCTTGAATATTCCTGTCTCCTTTACTCTCTGGAGAGATCCTGAGATCAGCCCTGGCTGGGAAGGGGAGAGGGAGGATCTTGAACAGGAAGTCTAGAAGGCATATAGAAGTCTAGAAGGGGTAGGGGAAGCAGGAGGGGCTCCTGGGGTTGCTGGAGGCCTCATGCAGAGATGGGGGTCTTCTGAGTTCTGGGGACCCTTTCCATCTCGGGGGCTCCCCCTTCCTTGAGGCCAAGTCCCCTGCTGAGCAGCCAGAGCTGGGAGCACCTGTGCAGAAGCAGAGGACCCAGTGGGAGGACCAGAGCCAGCCAGGCCAGGCCCAGGAGGATCCAGATGGCTGCCAGGCTCCGGTACACCGAGATGTAATGCTTGCTGGGGTCTGTACCTGGCAGGGAAGGGACATGATAAATGCCCGGGATCTGAGGGCACAGCCACACCCCCTCCCAGGTTTCATAGGGGTCTTCACCAGCCTCCCCATAACAAGGATCTGCAGTGGAGGGAAAGGGTGATGGGTCCCAGGCCACAGACGTCTAAGGATGTTGTGAGAATCCTCAGAAGCCTTACAAATTATTTGTCTCCCCCAAACAACCAGGGACTATTTCCCCATTCCCTAACCCTCATGGCCCCCACTCGGAGAAGTGTGACTGCCTTGTTCTCACCGACAACATAGTCCCCGAAGCCAATGGTGCTGAGAGTGATGAAGGCAAAGTAGAAGCCTTCACCGAAGCTCCAGCCCTCCACGTGGCTGAAGACCATTGGCGGGAAGATGAGAATGACCAGCGTCCCCAGGGTCAGGAACAGAGCCAGGCCCAGGATCTGCAGCAGCTGGGAGTGAGAGAGTCTGTCTCTGAGTCCACTTGGAAGGCCCCAGGATTGGGCAGGGGGAGTGCGCAAATCTGGGAGTGCAGCTGGGCCGTAGCTATGTCCCTTCCTTGCCCTGCACACCTTTGGGGTGGTGTTTGTATTCTGTGTGTGTGCTTTGCCCAGGCCAGGGGAATATCTAGTCAGAGGGATTTCATTAGTGGGTCAGTTTGGAATTTGGAGACTCCTTTGGGTCTGAGGATCATGCTTGGATAGACCTGTCAGAGACTCAGAGCTGGGACAGAGGACAGCCACTGAACTGCCCCAGATTCTTCTGCACCCCAGCCCTCCTTAGTGTGCTGGCTTTGCAAAGGGCTAGCCAAGCGGGTGGGCGATGGGGCTGTGCTGGGTGGCCCAAAGTTTACTTTCAACCGCAGGAAGGGGTGCTGGAGTTCTGTCATGGCCACAGAGATGTGCTGTCCAGATTCCCTTTCAAAGGAGACCTTGTTGATCAGCAGTCAGCCAGCGGCCTCTGGCTCCTGTCTTCTTTGAGGCGTATGTCAGCTACAGAGAACCGCCGGGCCCACGGGCACACCCTTCCCAAGAAGGCCACCCTGTGTCTGATTGAGGCCAGGGTATATAGCCCTGGCTGATTCAGCACCCTGTGGGACAACTCCCATGGCCACACACGCGGGAGAGCTCCTCGAGGGGCTGGCCAAGTCTTTGTCCAGCCTGATCACAATTCAACTTCTCCCTCTGCCCCGCCCTTTCTTCCATGACTTTCTACCCCTAAGACCCTGCCTGCCAAACCACGTCTCAGTATCAGTTTCTGTTTTCACCCCGCCACAGGGCCATAATGAAGAGGGGGCCCTACCTGGGAGCGCCTGGGCTGCTCCTCCCACCTCTCGAGGGCGGCCAGGTGGGCGTGCAGGCCTGCACCCAGGTGGTTGAGGAAGACCACGTTGAGCGGGATGCCCACCAGGGCATAGAAGACACAGAAGACCTGGCCTGCCTCCGTGCTGGGCGCCAGGTTGCCGTATCCTGCGGGGGGAGGGGAGGAGTGTGCAAATATGGGAAAGAGAGAGTTCAGAGCTGCCTCCCCCACAGACTCTAGGTAGTCATCTTCCATCACCTCCTGGAGGAGAGGAGAAGCTCCTCTCTTCCCAAGAACATTCTCCCCAGCCCCTGCTAGAATGATCTCTATTTGTAAGAATCCTGCTTGTCTTTGAAAGGCCCATCTCCAATGGCACTGCCTCTAGGAAGCCCTCCTGACTGCCACCCTCCTCCTGCCTACGTGGAGTGATTCCTCATAGTGCTTTGTGTCATTCCTGTCTAGTTTTTCCCTGGGGGAGGTGAGGGAACACAGCAGATGCTATTGGTGTTCTGTCCCCTCAGAACAGCTGGGGCATCACATGCAGCCTGGGGGACAGTTCCTGTCCACCCAGATGGCTCTCTACTCCAAGTCCCTGCATCTCTCTGTACCTGAGAACATGCGTAGTCTATGGGCAGGTTCAAAATACTAGAGTTAACACATCCGGGGTCAGTTCTCAACCATCGAGGGCAGGAGTTGGTAGATAAATAGCCTCATTTCCTCCCCCCTCACAGGCAATGTTCGGAGGCTGGGCTCTGCCTGTGCTCTCAGAGGGCCCCCGTGGGAGCAAGGCCAGTTGTCCTAACTGGGACCCTGTTCACCCATGCAAACGTTGCTGCCCTTTCTCCTCTCTTGTTTTACCTCCCCACTTCTCTACTTGTGCTTCCTGGAATCATCTCCTAAATAAACCACAGTCCTGGTCTCAGCATCTGCTCTCAGCAACCGCAACCAAAACAGGGACTTTGGGGAAGCCCTTCCCCACCCAGACACTTTACCTATGGTGGTGACAACCGTGCCCGCAAAGAAGAAACTGCTGCCGAAGTCCCAGTTGCTGGGGTTGGTGGAGTTGCCTTTGGGGTTCACACCCTTCACCCAGGCTTCCATGATCACCTGTTGGGGGGGGGGTTGGTGTGGGTGGGAGAAAGAGGCAGCTGATGGCCCCTGCTGGTGGCCAAGCTCTCTGCTGTCATCTCACTTAATGATATTCTTAGATGGTCTTGTTTCCATTTTGTGGAAATGTAGGCTCTGTCCAAGTAGCTAAATGCCTTGCCCAAGTCCACTGCTTGTTCCACGGACCAGGGCTGACTGAGGTGTGGGCTGTAAACATGGGCTGGTGGAGGGGAACGGGTGTAAGGAGGCAGAGGAGGGTGCTTAATGAGTGGTCCAGGTGGGAGGTGCTGTCTGTGGCCAAGAGGGTGAGACGTAGATGTGTTGTGAGGACAATAGGAAGATTCCAGGTCGGATGTTCCCGGAAGAGCTTACTGGGGAACGTAGATTTGGGGGGCCACAGGGAAGCCATGGGGCTGCCCTCCCGCAGGGCTGATGGTGGGGATAGAGAACCCCGTTCTGGGTATTCCCGGGGAGTGGGCAGCCTTGCTCTTTGCTGCCCCCTCATGAGGCCCAGCCCATGCCTACAAGAGAAATTCCATCAGACACCAGGGCAAAGGTCGTGTATGTAGTGGTGTTTCTGTGTGGTGTGTTGTACGCATGCATGTGCATGTGTGTTGAGTGTGTGTTTACGGAATCTGAACCCTGGAAGGCTCAAGCGTAAGCCCCTCTGTCCCGAGGCCCAGCCCTCTTGGAGATGGTTAGTGATCCCTCCCCAGTTCCCTCCCCTGTGACCATGCCTTGTCCCAGGCAACAGCACAGTCTTGCCACTTGATAGAGCCCCCAAAGCTGGAAGAGGGCAGTGGGGGAGGGGGCCACTCTGGCCTCCAGTTCCTGTGGGAACCTTTTCCCCACTGGCTGGGTGTGTGTGCTCCTGGCCAGGGTGGGGGTGGCCCTGGTAGGCTGGGCCAGTCTGGGAGTCCTTACACAGGCTGTCTGCTTTTCTTCACTTTGGCAGAACTGGTCTCTTCACATGTGGACTTTGGTCTCCCTCCCGTTCCCACACACCCAGAGAGGCCAGGATGGAACATTCCGGAACACGCTCACTCCCTGGAGACCCTCACCCTTGGGAGCAGCTCTTGCTCTAGGCCCAGCTGTCTCCCACAGCCAACCTGAAGCACTCCATCCTGCTGAGGAGGGGCCTTGATTCAGCGAGGGTACTGAATGTGGGGCCCCCAGTGTGACCCTCCATTTTTCTGTAAGAATCCACACATGTAGAAAAAGCCAGACACGAATCCTGTGAACCGGGGCAAGGCCTTTTTCCTGTGGAGGCGTCTCTAACACTGCTTCTGGTACTGTTAATGGCTTTTTCCTCTTGTGAATTTTACAAGTAATGTGTGCTCTTCTGGAATCCTATTCCTGTCAGCCAGGCATCCCCTGGCAAGTGAGGGTCCCTCCCAAGGAGACTGAGGACGGAGGTGTCTTGGCTCCCCTGGGGAGGCCAGAGCCAGGGTGTTGTTATTCAGTGGCTGGGGCTGCAGTCAAGCCTATTTTTTAGGCTTGTTTTTTAGCTCTGTTTACAGAGCTAGTTAGATCCCAGCCACCAATCCTTCCTGCACCCTCAGGCTCCTGGGTTTTGCGTCTAGTCCTAGGCTGAGGGAGGAGGAGGTGCCATGGGCTCCAGGGCCCACGAGGGTCTTGGGAGGCGCCAGAGCCCTGCTCAGTCTTAACAGGGGTGCTATGGTGCCAGCCCTGTACTGCTGGAGAGCAAGGAGGCCTCGTTTCCTGGAAGAAAGGGCCTGGACTGGTCTCTCACATCTCTGGAAAGTTCTCTCTGACCACCCCACCCAACTATCATCCTCTAGGTCAGCTGTTCTCCATCTTGAGGGCATGGGCATGGCCTGGAGGGCTTGTTAACAATAGGCTGCTGGTCCTGCCCCCAGAGCTCCTGATTTGGAGCGCCTGGGGTGGGGTGCGATGTTGGCATTTCTAAAGGACTCCCTGGTGATGCTGATGCAGCCGGTCCAGGGGCCGCACTTTGAGGACTGCTGCTCTAGGCTGTATCCTGCCCACCCCAAGGCCTTACACTTATGCTAATTCGTATGGTGAAGAGCAGCCAGCTGAGGGGTGAGTTCTGTCCCCAGTATTTAAGCCTGCAGTCTTGCCCACACTCCCCCTCTCTGTGGCCCGGTTTCCACCTACCAACTGGAGACAGTGATAGCCATAGGTCATTATGAGGAAACACGTATAAAATTCTTGGCTCCAGAGGATGGATCATGACCGGTCTAACCCCAGCATGATGACCCTGTTCCCCACTGTTTTAGGCACCTTGTAAATGCTCACTAAGTGCCAATTATCACTATGATGACTCTGCACTTGGCTTGTTCCTTTGTGGTGGCTGTTGTCTTTCACTGGGCTCCCTGGTCTCCAAGGCATTCACAACACCCCAGTTTTGCCATGCTTCTTGGAGAGAGGGTACTGGGGCTCCAGAGTTTGTGCAGAGAAGTAGGAGGGGCCCAGACATAGGGGGATATGCTCTGCCCCAGAGAGAGCTCCCTATGGATGCCTTGCTGGTGTAGCCATCATCCTGCTCATCCTGCTCACTGGGCCGGAGAAGACCAGCATGGCAGCTGCTCCTGACCGTAATTTGTGTGTCCCACCCACAGCCCTCGAGTGTGGTCAGCAGAGGGAAGTGAGGGAGGTGAGACAGAAAGATTAGCAGCCCCGGGGTTGGGGTAGGGGAAGTATGGCACATGGGAGAAGGAAATTTGCACAGTGTTGCTAACACTGACACACAGTTCACATTTATGCAGCAAGTGGCTGCTTAAAAAGTGCTTTTGATCCACTGTAAATGTCTGCAGCACCTCTGAGATCATTCGGCTCACCTTTTAGATGAGGAAATTTGGGATCAGTGAGTTTGAGTGACCCGCTCAGTGTCACACAGCAATCTGGTTCTAGACCTGGGGCCAGAATCCAGCCCTAGGTCTCCCTAGGTCTCTGTTCCCGCTCTACACTGCTTCCAAACAAGCATTAACCACCCCTCCCTGGACTGATCGCCCTGGATCTGCCATGAGAACCCCCACTCTGCCCACCATCCCACACCAGCACCTCCCTCTCACCTGCACAAACTGCTCCAGGGCCCGCTGGTCCAGGCACGTGTAGTTCTCCAGGAAGCGCAGCTTCTCAAACTGGAACTGGTCCCTGGACTGAGCCTCCGCCTGCTTCTCCAGCAGCTGGAAGACAATGGCACCAAGCAGCAGGTAGCAGACATAGGCCAGCAGCAGGGGCAGCACCCGGCCACCCCAGCAGCTGCAGAGCCTGGCTTGGGGCATGGTGTGGCCGGGAATCTGCCGGGGCTACGGGGCTGCCTCTGGGAGGAGAGGGGGGAAGCGCCCGGGGACCCGTGCCCAGCCTCCTGCCTGCCTCGCCCTCCTCGTCCTCCTCGGCACAGGTGTCTGGAGGCCGGGGAGTCTGTTTGAACAGTGCGGCTCAGCGTGGCTGCACTAAGTGCCTCCAGCGCAAACAGGCCAGCCACCCCCCACCAGCCTTTTGGACCCTGGAGAGCACAGGTCGGTGGCATGGACCCCTCAAAGAGACCTACTGGGTCCTCCTGCGGTCGTCTTGTCTTACCCTCTGCCTACAAGTTGGATGGGTGTTTCTGGACCAAATCAGATGCTTTCCCCTTCATTCTGCCCAGGCCTGAGTGGGTGCCCTCCACAGCCTCAGCTTTTCACCTGTGATGGATGGCTTCGGGTCCCCACGCTGGGAAGGAATCAGGATGGGTGTGAAAATGCCTTGTGCTCAGTTGCCTTGGCTACAGAATGGGGCTGGGAGGATGCCCTGCCTATTGAGGGCCCTGAAGATAATAAACTGGGTAACAAATCAGGGCAAAGCAAATAGAGAACAGCCTTGACCAAGAACAGGAATAGGGTTGATGCTCCCAACAAGTTGTATGCATTTGCTTCATAGCTTTTGCTGAAAGTTTTTTTTTGTTTGTTTTTTGTTTGTTTTTTGTTTTTTGGCTTGAAATCCTTATCAGGTTTCCTCCAATACAATATTGGTGAGATGTATGTGTGAGTAAAAAAGAAGCTAAAATTATATCCTGGCCTGAGATGTTAACAGTGGCTTCGCTCTGGGGAGTGGAATAGAGGGTGTTTTCCTGTCTTTCTCTTCTTTGCTTGTGTGTGAATTTGCAATAGCTTTATTGAGATATAATTCACATACCATTTCATTCACACATTTAAAGTATACGGTTGAAGGGTTTTTAGTATTTTCAGAATCATGCAGCTATCTCCACAATCTTTTCTAGAACATTTTCATCAGTTCTGAAAGAAACCCCTGAGCATCCAGTCTGCCCCCTCAGCCTCTGGCAAAACCATTAATCTGCTTTCTGTCTCTGGATTTCTCTATACTGGACATGTCATAGAGATTCAGTCTGACCGTTTGTGGCCTTTTGTGTCTGGCCTCTGTGTAATGTATTTAAGGTTTATCCATGTTGTGGCATTTGTCAGTAGTTTATTTTTTTTTAAATGTTTTTTTTTGAGAGAGGAAAAGAGAGAGAGAGAGAGAGGGAGAGAGAGAGAACAAGTAAGCGAGGGGCAGAGAGAGAGGGAGACCCAGAATCCGAAGCAGGCTCCAGGCTCTGAGCTGTCAGCACAGAGCCCGACATGGGGCTCGAACTCACAAACCACGAGATCATGACCTGAGCCGAAGTCTTGCTGCTTAACCAACTGAGCCACCCAGGTGCCTCTACTTTATTCTTGTTTATGGCTGAATCATATTTCATTGCGTGGGTATACCAACATTTTATTTATCCGTTCATCAGTTGATAGATACTCAGGTTGTTTCCACTTTTTGGCTATCAGGAATAATGCTACTACAAATATTCACTTACATGCTTTGGTGAGGATGTATGTTTTCATGTCTCTGGGAGTGGAGTTGTTGATCACGTGGTCATTCTATGTTTAATTTTTTGAGGAGCTGCCTGGCTGTTTTCCAAAGGGGCTGCACCATTGTACGTTCGCACCTGCAGTGTGTGTGTCTTCCAAGTTCTCTGCTCACGTTTTCTGTGACGGGCTGTGGCCGCAGACAACACGAGCTGCCTGTCTACATCCTCTCCCTCCTTCCCAGCTAGCAGAGCCCAAACCGTGTGCTTGTGAGCCCCAGGCAACGGAGCGTGATCGGTCTAACCCATCATGATAGTCCTGCTCCCTGTGCTCTGGGCCGGGTTCCCGGGAGCAGCCCCGAGAGGGGGATTTGTGTGTGAGCAGCGGGGTAAGCGAAGAGCGATACGGATGTGGGGCAAGCAGGGTCAAACAGGAGACCATAGTCTCAGCTCAGCCTGGTTCGTGGAGAGCCCTGGTGGGTGATGCACACCATTAGTCCCAGGTGGAGGCAGGGGAGCTGGGCTTTCACAGTCCCACACCAGCCAGTCGTTGAGCCATCTCTGGCACACAGCTGGCAAATGGCTCCGGTAACCTGGGGATGGTCCACTGGAGTCCCAAGTGATCGGTAGGCCAGGCCATTGGAAACAGAACCACATTAAAGAGGGCACAGAAATGGGGAGGAGATCAGAGGATGGACAGCATCACTCACACCCACTTTCCCGTCTCTCTTGCAGCTCGGGTGGCCCTGTGACCCAGTTCTGGCCAACTGGGTGTGTGCAGAGCCGGTTGTGGATGTGTGGGGCCAGGCTGTGCTGTCCCCGCAAAGGGCTCAGCTGTGGCTGGGCCCACCGTTCCCCCTCTGTGTGCCCTGAATGCACAGATGGCTGGCCTCATTGAGGGAAAGGTCAAGAGGGTTGCAAAGACGCTCAACTGATTCTTTTTTTTTTTTTTTGATGTTTATTTTTTATTTTTGAAAGAGAGAAAGAGAGAGAGGCAGATGAGCAGGGGAGGGGTAGAGAGAGATAAGGAGACAGAGAATCCCAAGCAGGCTCCAGGCTCTGGGGCTGTCAGTACAGAGCCCGACGCGGGGCTCGAACTCATAGACTGTGAGATCATGACCTGAACCAAAGTCGGACGCTCAACTGACTGAGCCACTCGGGCGCCACTGATGCTCAGCTGATTCTTGCACACACCTCTCTCTAGATTTCAAAAATGTTGGGAACATAAACCCCATTTGTTTAAGCCACTGTTAGGTATTCTGTTACTTCCCAATAGCTACACAAATTTTTGTCGTTGTTTTAATTGTTCAAGGCTTATTTGAGTTGGAAGAAATAGCAACACACTCCAGTTATCTGAAGTAATTGAAATAATTTGTGAAGGGAAGCCAGGAGCCGCCAGTCTTCTGGAGCAACTGGGCCTGTGTCCTCACTCTTGGCCATTAACAGGCTCTGTTCCCTCTCCTCGCGGGGTGCACCCCTCCACTCGCCCCAGTCAGCCGGCCATTCCCTCCCTGTGCTCTGTCCTGTCTCTCTGCCTCGGATTCTGCTCCAGGCCGCCCTGCGGGCATCCCGTCAGCATCAGCTGCTGCCCTTCTCTTCTTTCTCTTGTACTTCTTGTCTCCAAGGTGAGGCTGGTGTCAAGAGCACCTTTTCACGCGGGCCACTTCACAGGTGTCTGGACGGCCTTGAGTCAAGCAATACCTTCAGCTGCTCTGCCCCAGCCAGGGGGTGGGGGCATCACCTGTACAGGTGTCACTTGGAAGGGGGTATGGGGAGGCAGATACCGTGGCCTCTGTGTCCAGGACAGGCCATGATGGTTTCAGTAATGAGAGAGAGAGAGAGATTATAGAAAATAAAAGCCAGGGGGAGATTTTTTTTCCATTTTACCTCTTCAAGTATGTGAATGATCAAGAGAGTGGTAGTGTCATAGGATTTTTAACCTGCTCTAAGGCCAGAACTAGAACAACAAATAACAGGGGGTGGAGGTGTAGGCAGGATGTGGAGGCCACCCCTGGGGAACATCCCGGCACCGTAACCAGTGCCGAAGGCAGCCAAGGTGTCTCTGCTCCGAAGCACCTCATCCATCCCATGGTTGAGGGGGGCCCTGCCTGGGTGTGGCAGCTGCCTTCTCTGCAGTCCTGCTGGTTCTGGGTTCCCTGAAGTCACCTGTGGATCTCGAGCTACCCCTTACAAGGCTCTTCTATACCCAGAGCTTTCCCAGACAGCACCGTGGCTGGGATGTGGGATTGTCTCGGAGGAGGAAGGAAGCATCAAGACTCCCCAGACTCACGCCTGACCGGTTTTTCTTTATGGTCTGGAGAGATGGGACCACACAGGTTGACTACCATCATATCATCACAGACTTGCTACTTCCTGGCTTTAAGCTTGGGTTTGTAGTTACACCTGCAGGGCCGCGTAATAATCAAATCCTATTTTATTGCCCTAGAGAAGCTCAATGTGTGAAGAGTTCTCTTGTGTATCATTTAGAAAGCTCGTCCGTTGACATCTGGGGGAATCTCAGGCAGGTCTTAGTAACTTCTTCAGCCCAAGTATCCTCCACGGGTCTGGACATTGTCCACAGGCAATGGTGGTGGTTCCAAGGTGGAAGGAAATCAAGGGAAGATTATGGACTGTCTGTATGGGAGAAAGGGGTGGGCGCTGGGGGCCAGAGCTCTGTCTCTGACATGTTGAGGTGGAAGGAGGGCTGGGTTAGCCCTTAACTGGAGCCCCCCGCCCAGGTCCTGGCAGGTTCTCTAGGGTCAAGACACTGCCTTCACTTATGGCCTACCTATTGAGAACCTCCTGTGTGCCTGTTGTCCTCCCCCTGTCCTCGCTGCTCACTCTCCCCTCTGAGGCTCCTTCCTCAGCTCTCCTCTGGTTGTGCCCCTTGTCTCCTGTTCTCACGTTCACTTTTCATGGACCCCCAAAGACTTGACTAGAGTTTAGGATGAGTCCTTCTCAGGAGCACTTCCATTTTAGTGTGTGTGTGTGTGTGTGTGTGGCGGTGTACTTATGAAAACCCCAAGCCCACAGAGCCAGAGAGTGGTAACATAATGGTGGAATTGGTGGGTGAGGGTCAAGTCACAAGGTCATCCTGCACCACAGAGGCAGCCCTCTTTCTCTCCACCTTGACTCATTCAATACATGCCAGTGGAACCCTCTGTGCTGGGGCCTATTGTAGTGACTGCAGTTGGCTGTGGCCTCATTTGGTCAGGTTTAGGAGAGAATCTGCTTGACTGTGGGGACCTCCCCTGCCCATCAAACACTCCATCTCCCACCCCACGGGGGCACTGCTCCGCTGTGAGTGACTGATGGACACAGGGCATGATTTATAATCCCTTTTAGGGAATTATTGCTGCTAATGGGCAGAGCCAATTTGTGCTTCCAAGTGGGGAGGGCAAAATCAATTAATGGAGAGTCTAACATGGCCAGGCCTGATGGCAGAGTGTGGCCTGACATCCGGCAAGTGATAAGGGACTTTCTGAGGCTGAACTAATAAGGAGATTGGAGGAAAAAGAAGAAAAACAAAACCCCTCTCAGATCAATTTCGTGTACAATGGGGAGAGAATGCAGAGTAAACAGAGCAGCTGGGCACGGGCCTCTTTCCATCTGGATGAGCCCTGAGATAAGGAAAAGGACAGGTTGCCACCCCACCAACCAACATCGGTATTCGCTTAGGGAGTCACTCAATAGACACATATCCGCACAAATGAAAAAGGGCACGTTCCAAACCGGAACCAAAGGGAGAAGATAAGGCCCACCTGCCCCGGGTACATCCCTTGCAGGGAAAAGGGCAAGTGGAAAAAAGGAGCCGTGGTTTCAGACCCTGCTGCCCTGAGCCCCAATGATTGGCAGCACCACGGACCCAAGCGACAAGTTCTGCATATGGTCGTCTGGGCTCCTGGACGTGTCCCCACAGTGAAGCGTGCGGGAGGGCATCCTGTGTGGAGGCAGGGGTGGCACGGGTTTGTATAGGTCTCTGTCCTCGTGGCCAGAGAGGAGTGTGACCTCAACTGTGTGGCCAGAAGAGAGGAGGGAGAAGGCTGAGGGGTGATTTGAGGGAAAGGCTTTAAACAAACAAACACACCTGGTATTGACCTTGTTCAGATTTTCCATTGTTTTTTCTGTTGTTGTTGTTGTTGTTTTTTGAGCAGTAGGATTCGTTTCTCACATGAACTCTTTCCCTGCACTCCAGGATGGGCACTGTGAAGAGAAGGGCTCTGGTTGAAGTGGGGGATGGGGCTCCCACTTTGAGGGCTTGGATACAAGAGTCCCCCCCACCCCCGACTCATGATTCTGAAATAGATGCCCTCGCTTAAATCGGATTTACCTCAGAATGGACTCTGAGGCAAAATTTAGGTGTGAGTAGTTCATGTGGGAAGTGGTCCCAGGAACCCATCCCAAGAGAGTGGGGAGGAGAGACAGGGGAGGGGGGCAGTCAATACAAGGTGAGTTTTTGAACAGGCATCTGCCGTGGGCACCTGGGTCTCAGCCCCGCCAGGACCTCTGGGAGGCTGTGTGGGGCACACCTCAGAGTTGTCCTGGGGGGGGGCAAGGAAGCTGGGGGTGTTTGTCCACCAGCGCCTGCCCCTCATTAGTTGAGGATTTGCTCCAGGAGAGCTTAACTCTTGTGCTGCTGGCCTGCCCTGCCAATGGACCCAGAGTGTTCCTATGGAGGAAGAGGACCTTCGGGTAGAGACAGACGGATACTTGAGACAGGAAGCTGTTGGTGTGGATGACAACTGTTCACCAAAGCTACGTGGGACCTCCAGGTGGGTTGGGGGACATGGGCAGGACACAGCCAGTGTCTGTCAGACTCTTTGTTCTATAACTAAGTCATTAGTAGTTTTCTGTGTCATTGTGGTTTGTAAATCCTGCAGGGAAAGAGCTCATCTGTGGAGGTTAATGAAGGAATCGTTCAGCTTGTCAGACAAATACCTTTGGGAGACAATAGGAGTGGGAAGATCATGCCTCTCTCTTGTGATGGCCACTAAATTTGAAAAAGGCAAGGGGATTGCTAAAGGATCCATTAGACACCCTTTATTAAAGAAGCCCTTATGCCTCCTTATGTGTGCAGACTATGGAAAAACCCAGAGCTGCAAGATGCACTGGGGCAAAAGCAGCAATAAACTTGGGAACACATGGACCAGGATGTAGATGTGGGGTGTTGATCAGGATACAGTCCATCTTGGCCCCAGGGAGGAGCAGAGCCTTCCCAGGGCCTGGGAGATGAAGTGAACAGAGAAACTGAGAGTGTAGAAAAGGCCAGGGCTGCTGCTGAGTGTGTGGGATCCTGGCAAACATTTTTTGTGAGCTCCTGTCTATATAAGCAATTTGATTAAAACTGCACCAAATTCATGAGTTCATCTGAGGTGTAATAATGGTTACTGGTGAAGATTTAGAATGTTGTAGACAACAGGTACTCGTGGATTTGTTTGTTGTCCATTCAGTACGTGCGAAGACTCTTTGTCCTATGTCTGGTACTTTTCCTATGTGAGAGTCACTTAAGTCAGCAGGTCAGCACCATTCTGGTGGTCCAGTCCAGAGCGATGTCATGAAGGAAATGCTGCACCGGTCGGTGCATTGATCCTGCATTGATCGTCACACCTGGAACTGGGAGTGCAGGGGGGAGGGGGCTGGTCTGGGGAAGGGCTGCCTTCTCAAGCCGAGGAGTTGAGGCAAGTGAGAGGGAGGGATCCCTAACCAGCTTTCTGTTTGCTCCTTGCTCTGAGTTCCCCCTCAATGCGCATAAAATGGGCTCAGCCCTGCTTACTGGCAGTTGGCCATAGAAACCCAAATAAAGCAGTTGATCCTAAAAAAGCTTGCTGCCTCCCTCCTTGTCCTGACAGAAGCATCCGGGGCCACGTAGCCAGAAGCCATTTTCCACACAGGAGAAGGAACCTGTGTTAAAGGAAATGCTATTTCCTCCTCCCACATTTTACCCATACATTGTCAACTTCCAACATTCACGGCCAACATCTCCTCTGCCTTATCACCCCGGCAGACCCGTGGACACATGTCTTGAAATACTCTCTCCCCCCATATTCTTAGATGACTCACATCCCCCAAGTCTCCTATTTGCTGTACTCCATGTTCCTATTCGACCTCTCAGCCCCACGCCTCTTCATGTCATTGAATCCCTGGCCCACCATTCTAGCTGTAAACCTGCCTCTCCCCACTTCCTCTCTGTGCCATGCCCCGGCTCTCACACTCTTATCCACCTTGACAGTGAGCCCAGGCCCATCCTATCCCACCCCAACTCCATCTTAGCTCAGATTCCCTTGTTTATTTCTTTTTTGTCCATCTCCCCAATTAGAATGTAAGTTCTTTTTTTTAAAAAAATTTTTAATGTTTATTTATTTTTCAGAGAAAGAGAGACAGAGTGTGAGCAAGGGAGGGACAGAGAGACAGGGAGACACAGAATCTGAAGCAGGCTCCAGGCTCTGAGCTGTCAGCACAGAGACAGATGCGGGGCTCAAACTCATGAACCACAAGATCAGGACTTGAGCCCAAGATGGACTCCCAACTGACTGAGCCACCCAGGCACCCCTAGAATGAGATGATTGGCACTTTCTCTGTCTTGGTCACCTCGGAGTCACCAGAACTTAGCACAGTGGATGGTACATCCTTGTTAAAAGAATGACCAGATGGATGAGGCATGTTTACATTTAAGGAATTACAAGGGGAATATTTCTGCCTATACATATATTTTAAAAGTTTATTTATTTTGAAACAGAGAGGGGAAGGGGCAGAGAGAGAGGGAGAGAGAGAATTCTGTGCTGTCAGCGCAGAGCCCACGGGGCTCGATCTCAGGATCTCACGAACCTTGAGATCATGACCTGAGCCAAAATCAAGAGTCAGACGCTTAGCAGACTGAGTCACCCACGTACCTGAGTCACCCATGCACCCCTTGCCTGTATTTTAAACATACACCCATTGCATTAAAAAACAGTCCCTGTCTACTTATTCAATCATCTGTTTCTATTTGTTTCTATTTCTATCAATTGGTTTTTCTCCTACAAACCATGTTTTCCTGCTTCTTTGCATCCTTGGTAACTTCTACTGGGTGCCCCTTCTATATTGTTAGGTGTTAGATTCTTTTTTTATTCCTTTAAATGTTTTTGAGCTCTGTTTGGAAACTCACTGAAAGCAGTTTGACTCTTTTGATGCTTACTTTTTAGATTTTGTTAGGTGGGACTGGAATAGCTTTGATCTCTGGCTAATTTGGTGCCACTTCCAAATGGCACCAAATACCATACATAAATACCTTATGTGTTTTCTGTTCAGTGACTTTTTTTGTGAGAAGGTTTCTCCACTGTGGCTGTTGGGAGTACTCCCAACCCTGTGTTATTTCTGGAAAATTTCTACTAGCTCCTTTCTGGTGGTTCTTTCTCCAGCCTTGAGTGATTTCCTCACCCACGTGCCTCGCCCAGCAGTTGGCTGAAGACTTGAGAGAACCCTCTGGAGATCTCCGCAGTGTGTCCGCACTCTCCGTCTGCAGCTCACTCACCTCTTGTACTTGGCCTTGCCAATGGAAGCCCCCTTGGCCTCCCTGGACTATAGGCTCCAATTCCTTAACTAGGGAAACCACTGGGCGCCACCTGGTGCCCGCTTCCAGGACTGCAACCTAAGTACTGTTGAGGAGCTGTAAGTTGGGGCAATCATAGGGCTCACCTCACTTGTTTCCCTTCTCTTGGGGGTTAGTGTCCTGTACTGCCTTTTCCCAGTGTTTTATTGTCTTATACATTTTGTCTAATTTTCAGTTATTTAAAGCAGGAGGGTAAATCATGTCCCTGTTGCTCTATCATGGCCGTAAGTGGTGGTCCTACTTTTTCATATACAGTGTTCTCTCAAGTGCCCTTTCAGTAGGCAGCGTGGATGGAAAGAGTGAACTCTGAGAAATTCTGCATCTAATCATATATCATCCCTGGGTTTCAATATCTGTATCTGTTAGCTATGGCTACAGTTAATGCTTCATGACAAATCACCCCAAGGCTTAGTGGCTTATGACAACAAACATTTATTCTCATGATTTTGGGTCTTTGGATCAGCCAGGGTTCAGCTGGCCTGGGCTGGACTTGATGGGACGGCTCTGCTCCAGGCTACAGGTTCGTTGGCCTTGGCTCCAGGCTGTAGGCTGGGCTCAGATCTGCTCTCTGTATGTTCTGGGATCTAGGCTGAAGGGGCACACCTATCCAGGGCATGTTCTTCTCAAGGCAGATCCCTGGAGTGTGAGAGGAGAGCCCGAGCCTGCCTGCTCATGTCAAGCCTCCGCTTGTATCATGTCTGCTAACATCCCATTGACCAAGGCAAGTCACAGAGCCAAGCCCAAATTTAAGGGGTAGGAAAGAATACCCTGCCGCCATGAGGCTGTGGCAAAGCTTTGGATGTATAATTCTATTTCAGGGGGCAAAGTCTCAAGACTGGTTATTCAATCTACCACAGTTTCTGTATCTGCTTCCTAAAAATCCCTTGTAGCAGGATCTGAGCAAGCCACATTCTAAACTGTCCTCCTAACATCTCCTGTCAAGTGAATAGCAAAGCAAATTGAATTCTAGTAGGGACTGGGCTGGAGTCACCGGCCAGGCTGCTTTCCAGAAGATGTTTTGGAAAGCTCTACAGTTTGGCCTGGAGTGAACTCATATGCCCCACTGAGCTCAGGATTGCTGGAGAGTCTTTTCAGAGCATTGCATCCATTTCTCCCATTTTAAAGGCCAGTGAACTTTGTGGAAGATGCACTGTGGTCAAGCATGTGTCCACATCAAAGGCCCAGCTTCCATTGGGAAGGGACATTTGGGGGGGGGTGTCCCTCTCCAGTTGCTGTACACACTTGGTATACAGCTCTCTCGGCAAGACACCATGGCCCAGCTGTCTGTTTTTCTCTCTTCTTCATTTCCTCTCCTGCCTTCAGTGATTGCTGCAGGAGGTGGGTTCACACCCTGCATGGGCCCACACCACACATCTCTGTCAATAAGGCCTTTGGATCCAGGAGATAAGTTCTCAGCAGGAGATCTAAAGTCAATAGACTCTAACCAGCTCTAGAGGGCCGAGGGCACTAAGGTGTGCCAGGCACACTGAGGCTGTCTCCAAAGACTCTGGCCAACTCCATGCTGCCTCAGGGCTCTTGAGTCTGGGTGTCTGTGTTACACGTGTGCCCTGGGCACTCAGGGAGGCTTCTAGGATCTGGCTGTAAGGGCTCTGTTTTGGTCTTCCTGGGTTCTACAGACTTTATTGAGGACTTACTATGTGCCACAGGACTGTGAGGGCCAGGGAGGCTGGACCCTGCCCGATGGGCCTCAGTCACAGAGCCAGAGTAAAGGCATGGGCCAGATGCCAGCCCAAGAAGTCTGGGTTCTGTCTCTGCCACTCATTAACTGAAAGGGTATTTTACTCAGTGCCAACTTGTGCTGGGGACATAGTGATGAGCAAGACATGTAGGTCCTTGTTGTCATGGAGCTTTTAGTCTTGGGGGAGGGGTTGCAGGCCATAAAAAAATAAGCAAATAAAGAGAGATGATATGTCAGGCGGTGATGAGGAAAATAAAACAGAGAAATGGGATAGAGAGTAACTAGGGGGTGGCTCTAGTTGGGCGGTCAGGGAAAGCCCCCGAGGAGGGGACATTTGCCACTAACAAGCCCTTAGAAGCCAGCCCCTCCCCTTTGCTTCAGGGTTTCTAATATTATCAGTGAGGGTGTGGATTGGAGGGGCTGTATGGCCTGCCTGGCTTTGAAATGGGACCATCTACCTTCTCTCGCATGATCCTTTTACCCAGTCCTGGGCAGGGAGGACAGCAAGCCAATTCAATGTATTTTCTCTCTGCTCTCTTTCCAGGGCGGCAGGTCCTGTATTCATAGGACAGAGATAGCAGGAATGGTAGACAAACACTTTTACTCAGCTTCATTTCAGATGTCCATCCTCTCCCCATTCCACACCTCTGCCCACCTACTGCTGGCTTGGGACCTTGCTGCCCCTGCCCTCTGAGGGCCTCCTGAGGGCTGGCCCACCCTCCCCTGGGTCTGTATCATGCAGCCAGGCCCCAGAGTGCTGCAAGGGCTCACTGAGGCAAGCCCCTGGCAGCTCTGTTTTCCCGGTGGGAGCGGGAAGTTTGGGCCCAAGTCATGCAGAGCCCCAAGAGGCTGGGTGAGGGTGTGAGGCCCAAGGTGCCCACACCGCGCCTCTCAAGCTCTCTGCAGAGCTCCTGGGAGCCATCCACAGCTCCTAGGGTGCAACGATGTCCTTGGACCCTGCAGGGTGGGTGACTCTTTAGAAATACGGCTGATTCAGGCACTGCCTATGGGTCATCTGGGCCATGAGGGCGGTGGCAGAAGGTTTGGTTTGGGAGATCAGGACTGGCCATCAAGATGCTTTGCACTCCACTGCTTTGTCTTTGGCTCCAACGTCCTGTCTGGCTTGCCCCAGCCATTCCTGGGCTCCTAAACCAGGGGGTAGGGCAGAGAGCGGGCTGGTAGGTAGCTAAAAATAACAGATGATCATTTCTCCCGTATTCTACCAGCATGAGCCTCCCCTGCCACTGCATTATGATGGTACTATTTCATAATCTCCAAGGTTTAAAATCGGCCACTACAAGAGTGAGCAGAAGCCCTTATATGACCACTAGCACCCCGGCATTGCCTGGTCCGGCCAACAGCCCCAGTACCCACAGCAAGGATGGTGCCAGA
Organism: Neofelis nebulosa; assembly: GCF_028018385.1. Lineage (NCBI taxonomy): Eukaryota > Metazoa > Chordata > Mammalia > Carnivora > Felidae > Neofelis > Neofelis nebulosa. Next base: position 41,201,857 of record NC_080787.1, read on the forward strand.
AGCCCTGGCCCCAGCCTCACTGGCAGCCTCCAGGACACCATCCTTAAGGAAACACAGCCCCCTCTATGGGAACCCAAATCACTAGTTGCTCCCAGCAGCCCGCAGATCACATCTGAAGCCAGGGCGAGTGAGAAGAGATGCCTTCCTTCATCTGTACTCCATTCTTGCTGCCACAGTGGACGGCCGGATGCTTACTGGAAACCTGAAAGGAGACAGGATGTCTTGGTTAGGCTGTGCGTGGGGGCACTGATTTGTCCCTGATTGAAGCGCATGGGGAGGCGGCGGCAGGCCACTCCCCTTGGGTCTCAGTGCCCCGACTCCTGGGGGTTGCATTTATTCCCCCAGCAATGAAGGACGCAGCCTCCTTTGCCGTCTCCCTGAGCCAGGACCAACAGTCATTGTCCAGCCCCACTGACATCCCTACCAAATTCTCCAAGAGATTCTCTTTTTGGTCCTTCTATTCATTATATTCTGCCTGACCACCATGGCCCATCCTGTCACCTCCCATGGCTGGACAGGGAGGGAGAAGGGCCCCTGAGGACTAGCCAGCATGGTCCCCAACCTGTGGTGCGACTGGGCAAATCGTGTTGGTTCTCTGGGCCTTACTTTCCAAATACCCAGGTGGACGGAGCAGATGAGGTATCTGGTAGAAGAAAGGTGGCTGGCAGGGCTCCTGGCTTCTCCGAGTGTGCTCCGTGGATCAGCAGCATTGGCATCTCCAGGGAGCTTGTTAAGAAGTGCCGAATCTAAGACCCCACCTGGACTTCCAGGACCAGAATCTGCACTTTAACAAAACCCCTAGATTTACTGGCACGTTAACGTGTGAGAAGAAATGGTATGAGTGACATAGTTAATGTGCTTAAAGTCTGGCTCTCATAATTAGAGCAGAAGGGCTGGGGAACACTGTTTAAGACACCTGCAGGGGGCAGAGAGATTGAGGAGTGGGGTGGCCACGGCCATCTGCGTGTGGGCACGGGGACCTGGCAGCGGGTGGGGAGTGTGGGCATGGTCTGCCTGACGTCGCTGAGGGAGAACCAGTAAATCTCTGTGCTGCACTGAATGTGGGAGGTGGCAGCGAGGGAGAGGTTGAGAATGATTCAAGGCTACGAGCCCTTGGTCCTTCAGATCTAACTCTGAGTGCAAGACCCCAGGCTGTTTAATTAAGTGAAGATGGTCCTTACTTTTCAGACATTCCTAGCTGTTCTAGATGAATCTTAGAGCGGGAAGGAAGGACACCAGGCACACCGGTGCATGTGAAGGGGATGTGTTCCAGTCACTCTGGACCCACGGTTCCCAGCTCTGCTGAGCACTGGGAACCCCTGGGGGTGGGGGGACCTTTAGAAATCGCAGGCCACTCCCAGGACAGATTAAATCAGAATTTTGCGGTGGTGGTAGGGGACCAGGTGACACCAATGAAGAGCAGGGCTGAAACCCACTGCTTTGTGGGCTCTCTGTTCCAAGGACGGTGAGGGCAGGTCCTGGGGACCAGCAGGCATGGGGCCACTGAGCATGTCCTGGCTCCGGTGTTTCCCCTGCACCGCTGATGCGCAGCCTGGGCCAGGATGGGTTAGCACTGCCAGTGGTGAGGAGGAGAGGGTCTGAGCTGGCTCCCGCCCTGGACTGTCACTGCATTCCACATATGCTTGCCTGCAGTGGTGACCGGGGCAGGGGCGGGGCTGAGAAGGAGCGCCACAGAGCAGGGCTGAGTGCCACGCAGACCCAGACCTCAACCCCACAGAAAAGGTGCCATTTCTTTACTTGACGAACCCCAGTGAAGCAATGGAGCTGTCAGTCTGTACTGGGATTTTGTGACTGTAGGTTCCCAGACTGGAGGGTACGGCTACAGAGAAACCATTGAAAGGAAATCACTCCTCACCCTGTTGGGCCAGTTCCCACCAGAGGCCAGTTTCCCCGCTAACAGCTCCCTGGCACTTGGCCGTTTATGAGGGACCTTTATGGACATTATCTCAGGAGAGGCTGGCCACCTTGACGAAGGGGGAATCTGAACGTGGCAGATGTGTGAAGGCGGGGGCAGTGACCTGCCTAAGGCCCACAGCGCTGAGTCAAGGAGGCCCGCGTTTAGGCCTCCTCCCTCCCAGTTCTGGGGCCTTTCCATTTTCCTGGGATGGATCCTGCCCGGTGGGGAGCTGGAGGGTTTCTCGCAGTGGGGACAGCGGAGTCCAGGCTGGCAGGGGCCTCTGAGGCACTCCGCAGAGGCTCTGCCTGGCCCCGGCTGGAGAAGAGGGCAAGGGGGTCACACCAAGGTTCCTGTCCAGATGGAGACACTTCCAAACTCAGGGATTAAGGAAGGTTTTATTAAAAAGCACTCTAGAAAGGGGTTAACCTCATTTTCTCAGATTTTAAAGCCATCCTTGGCAGTTGGAAACAGCAGATTTGACACTGTGGATGACGAACGCCCCATATGGGGGATATATACCTGTCCACACGTGCCCCTGGCAGGGATTTAAACGTTCCACAGCTTTTCCATGAATCCTAAATCAACTAGATTCATCCTGGCCATTGGTGAAGTGTGTGAGGCGGCGGGCGAGGCTTACGTTAAATCACCCTCTCTGGGCTCCTGCTCTTAGGCTGATAGTCACAAATTCCCCATAATGAGCACTCCTGAAGAAGCCCAGACAGACAGCGCCACTAAATTAAGAGCAGAGGGAGCCCAGGGCAGGGGAGAGGGAAGTGTTTGCTTTGGCTGGGGAAGGTGCCTGGGGCCCGGCCTGCATGTTTGCCTGACAGGGAGGCCTGATAAGTGGGCTGTGTGGAAAGTGCTGCGTGGTGGGGCCTGGCCATCTGCCGCACGTTGGGGGAGGCCGCACCTGCTGGCCCTCTGGCCCTGACCTGGTGGAACCCTTGTCACCCTTCTTCAGCTTTCTTTGCAGCCACACAACCACTAAGAACCCAAGAATATTTTTTCTCCCCTTGAGAATAAAAATTGAACCCTTGAACTTTTGTTTTGATGAATTACTTCCAGGCTGCTATTTGTTTGGAGAACAAAGCTCCCAGCTGCAGGGCGGGTAGAGGCCAAGAGACAAACACCCGACCGACCACAGAGTGACTTTTCAAGACAGCATGGCCAACTGGAGAGAGCACAGAAAAGCTGGGTTATCCTAGCTCTGCCATTTGTTAGCTGGGCAAGTTATTCAGCCTCTGTGTGCCTCAGTTTCCCCTCCTGTCAAAAGGGGGATCAGACTCTTGGCTGTGTACACTCAGAGCACCCCACCTTTCAGTACAGTTTTCTATACCATCTGGGCAATGGCATTAGCAGGAGGACGCCATCTTGACACAGACCTTGGGTTTATGCCTCTTCTTGTCAGAGAGGGTTGGAAATAGTGTCTTTATGTGGGCAAAACCTGGGTAAACACAACCGAACAACGTTGCTGACGTGTAGACTTCTTAAAGGGATGGATGATGGCTGATTTCAATGCATTTGTTCCAGGGGAGGGTTTCTTCCTCCACATATGTTCTGGACGCCATGCCCTCTCCTTCCTGCAAGAGTTTCCCCTGCAGGCTTGGCCCTCTTTTCCCTACCATCAGCCTCCTTTCTTCTCCCGGACCATTCCTCTCAGCAGGTTAGTGCGTCTTCACAACCACTGCCTCCCTTCAGCCCCAGCCTCTCGACTGCCCCTCCTCCCAGCCAAGCCCTTGGGTCAGCTGTCCCCACTCACTATCTCTACTTTTGCTCCTTCTTTTCTTTCCTCAACCACCGCAATGGCCCCTTTATTCTCCCAGGTCCCCGTCCACAGGGCACTTGTCCAGGGCCATCATGACATGCAAAGTGGCCACCAGGCAGCATCCCATTCTTGCTTAGCCTTCCAGCAGCCCTGGGCTCTACCACCCCTCTCCCCTGGACCACGTTCCCCTGCAGGCCTGCCTGAGGCCACACTCGCTCCCCTGCTGTCTCTTCTCTCGCCCCGGCTGAGCCTTCTCAGTAGCTTTGGTGAGATCTTCCTGCTTACCCCCAAATGTCAGAGTGCCCCAAGGGTCTGCGTAAGCGATTAGAATAACCCTATTTACTCTCCTCAACAGGGATTCCACCCAGTGCATTCAGACCTTGCTGCTGAGCTCCAGACTCGTGTTCAGGGGCCTACTTATCTCCTCTGAGATCTCAAAGGGCTACTGAAACTTGAATGGGCCAGCCGGAAATCTGAATTCCCCTAGCAACTTCCCTCTGGTGTCCACTCCGCCCTGCCTTCCTGCTGATGGCATCCCCATCCTGTTAGCTGCTCAGAACAGGTGCCCATGAGCCCTTCTGGCTCTCTTTGCCCTCACGACTCACGTCCGATCTGCCACTAGGTCCAGGCTACCCTCACCCCTTGCCTGGACCTCCCCAGGAGCCAGATGACTGTGCTAATCCCGGGCCTCTACAACCTCTGCTGTGTACAACGGCCAGAGTTAGCTTGCCAAAGTTTCGGTCAGACCACATTGCACCATGGCTTAAATTCTTCAGTGAGTTTCCCACTACATCAGGAATAGAAGCCAAGCCCCTTACCCTCGCCCACAAGGCCTGTTCATTTGGCTCCTGTTCTCGAGCTGAGCCCTTAAGTGACTCTGGCCTCCTTCCCACCCTGTGACCAAGCAAAGCTCCCTCCAGGGCTGTTCACTTTCTACTCCTTCCGCTTGGAATGCTCACAGGACACTGCATGGACACTCCATTCTCACTATTCAGCTACTAGTTCAAGGTTCCCCTCCCCAGGGAGCCCCCGCCCCCGCCCCAGTTAATGGCAGTCTTCCCTGTGGCTCTCTACCACATTATAGATTTTAGCTATTTCATAGCGCTTACCAGCACCTCAAATGGTCTCTATTTGTGGGTGTGTTCTCTGTCTCTCCCCCACCTCCAGAACGCCATGGAAGGCCATCCTTTACTTGGGATGTTCCATCCCCGTGTGCAGAACCCCTAGTGTCTCAGCTGCAGACAGTTGGCCATGAAACTGACTGTGGGCTTCCTGCAGCAGGTGTCAGTCATTATAGGATCTGAGTCTGCCATTTCATCCACCAAGGCGTTGACATGGGAAAGCAACACTCAACCTGCCTGGTAGCCTTTGGCTTACTGGGATGAGGCTAAATGCGAGGGGCCAGCGTTAGGGGTCTTGGGTCTTATCGCTGTGGGTCTCTGGGGGAGAAGGAGGCAGGAGAAGAGAAGGCCTGTCCATAGCAGGGGGCAGCTTCCAGGAGGAAGATGGGGGAGGTGGGTGACAAAGGCCAGGAAGGGCCTTCTCTGCTTCTTCCTGTTGTCTGGAACACCACAAGTATTCCTTCTGTAACTGTTAAAGGGGTCCTCAGGCCTGAGCTTTCAAGTGGTGTTTACGTCTACAACTCATTGGCAAGAACCATGCTCCAATAGGAGAGTGATATTTCTAGCTAGGAATTCAAGTTACCAAACCATCACTCAGCCCCTTCCTGTATGGAGAAGGCTGAACAAAGGAGAGATGGCTTTGGGGACACAGAAGAAAGGGAGCTGAAGATCCGGAGGAGGGAGGGAAGCTTTGCCAAGCAAGGCGAGAGCACCTGGGCCCGCCACCCCCTTGGGTCTGTCTTGATGTTCGTGATGCTGTCTTCTGGAGCTTTTTTCCAGGAGGAAGCAGAGGCCAGGCACATGTGAAGGGACCACAAGTTCAGTCCTGTGGTTTCAGGAATATTCAGGAAGCTCACTTCTCACTCTGGCCTTCCCCCTTACCTCCCTCAAGGGTTGGTGAGCAGAGCTGGGTGACCTGTGACCCTGGAGGAGGAGGAAGGTGCACTTACATTTCTTCTGCAGAATGCTCTGTCTGGCCTTGATGAATGCCAGGATGTCAGAGTCAGTCTGGCTGTCCCCAGTGAGAGGGATAGATGATGCTGGCTTCTCAGGGATGCTGAGGACAAGCACATGTCACACATCACTGCACCTTACATTTGAACTCCATGCTTACCTTTCCGAAGTGCTTTCCATGTTCAGTAACTGGATCTCACCCAGGAGGCTGCCTGGCAGTCTGCCTCCTGACCCTTCCACCCAAGTCTGTGCAGGAGCCACAGTGACCCTTTCATCACATCCTCCTCCTCTGGCTTAACCCTGTTGGTGGATTCTCCTCACTCTCAGAGTGAAATTCAGACTCTTTTCATGTGTGATCTGGGCCCTGGGCTACTACTCCACTCCAGCTACCCTGCCCTTCTTTCTTTTAAAAACAATTTTTTTTTTAATGTTTGTTTGAGAGAGAGGGAGAGACACAGTGCAAATGGGGGAGGGGTAGAGAGAGAGGGAGACACAGAACATGAAGCAGGCTCCAGGCTCTGAGCTGTCAGCACAGCCCAACGGGGGGCTCAAACTCACAAACAGTGAGATCGTGACCTGAGCCAAAGTCAGATGTTTAACTGACTAAGTCACCCAGGCGCCTCAGTCCTGCCCTTCTTTCTGTTATTCTCTCTCTCTCTCTTTTTTTAATATGAAATTTATTGTCAAATTGGTTTCCATACAACACCCAGTGCTCATCCCAACAGGTGCCCTCCTCAATGCCCATCACCCACTTTCCCCTCCCTCCCACCCCCCATCAACCCTCAGTTTATTCTCAGTGTTTAAGAGTCGCTTAATGGTTTGCCTCCCTCCCTCTCTAACTTTTTTTTTCCCCTTCCCCTCCCCCGTGGTCTTCTGTTAAGTTTCTCAGGATCCACATAAGAGTGAAAACACGGTATCTTTCTCTGTATGACTTATTTCACTTAGTATAACACTCTCCAGTTCCATTCACATTGCTACAAAGGGCCATATTTCATTCTTTCTCATTGCCACGTAGTACTCCATTGTGTATATAAACCACAACTTCTTTATCCATTCGGCAGTTGATGGACATTTAGGCTCTTTCCATAATTTGGCTATTGTTGAAAGTGCTGCTACAAACATTGGGGTACAAGTGCCCCTATGCATCAGCACTCCTGTATCCCTTGGGTAAATTCCTAGCAGTGCTATTGCTGGGTCATAGGGTAGATCTATTTTTAACTTTTGGAGGAACCTCCACACTGTTTTCCAGAGCGGCTGTACCAGTGTTATTCTCTTACTCAATGGCTTTGCTTTGGCGGTCTCCTTTCCCCAGCCTGCTCTCCCCCCGAGACCTTTGCATGGTTGAATATGCTTTGTCTCTGCATCTTCCCCATCTCTGGTGCAGCCCCCACCCCTCGCCTTCCCTAAACCAACCCCATTCCACCTGAGGTGTCACTGTCTCCTTCAGCACCCAACTTAGATGGCACATCCTTTAGGACGTCTACCCAGTGCATCCCTACCCCCCCCCACCACCACCACCACCATGGCTTAGCTAGTTCCTGGGGCAGATAAGTATTCTCCCTTCTCTCTGTAAAAACAGTTAGCTGAGTAAGTTGCCATGGCTGGAAAAAGAATACTACATTTCCCAGCCTCCTTTGCTGCTATGTGTGGTCAGGTGACCAGGTCCCAGCCAATGAGATTTATAAGAAGTGTGGGATTTCCAAAAAATCCTTTTAAAAAAGTAAGAATGTATGTGCCTTTATCCCTCCTCTTTTTCCATTTAATAACCAGCCTGCCCCCACAAGAAAATTCTAAGCAGTGCCCTCCTGGCTTGCAAGCCTCATCCTCATACAGCAGGTGATAGTATACACTCTGTCAGAAGCCAGTGAGGACTGTCCACAATAAGGGGCTGTTCCCCATCACAAGTAGTTGTGTTGGCATCCAGCTGCAGTCAGTGACAAGGGCTCCCGTGGGGCTGCACGGAGTTGTTCCTTCTGTCTGGGCTCGGGAAGGGGCATGGCTGGACCTCACCCCTTAGACTGCTTGGGGGGAGAGTAGGGTCTGCCAGGTGAAGAAGGGTGCTCAGGTGTTCTAGTCAGAAGGCATAAAGGGCACTGCTGAGGAGAGGCCTTGACAGCTTTGTTCGGTCTGGAGTGAACGACTCACAAGGCCGAGGCTAGCTGGGCTTGTCAACTCTCTGCCCTTCCCGGCCTGGGGACCCTGTGGCAGGGCTATGTTGGAATGGCCAGTGGGCTGGCTCTTCTTTCCTTCAATGGCACTGGGTATATCTATTTACACAGACACTTGGAGCAATTCTGCCCGCGCAGGGCAGCAGAGGTCCCTGGGAGAAAACTTCTCTGCCTTGGGACTTGGTATCTGTGAGAGACTCCAGGGTATTCCTGGGGTGTCAGGGTGGAGGCCAGCCCTGGGCTGTGTCTGTGCAGCCATTGGACACGGGGCTCCTCAGGATGTGGGAGAAGAGCACTGGCAATTTTGACCCATTCCACTCACGGCAGGGTCTGTCACAGGCATCAGAGGGAGACGACAGACCTGTCTTCCAGGGAGGCGCTGGTGCTGCTGGGCTCCCGGCTGTGCGGAATGGGACAAGGCGAGGGCAAGATTTTCCTGGCGTTCACATCACTGCAAAAGGAAAATGACAAAAGGAAGAGGTATGAGAGGAGGTTTCCAGAAGAGAAATTTAGGTTTGTATTTAGAAGCCATAGGGACTGAATGTTTGTGTCCCCCAAATCCATACGTTGAAGCCCAAGCACCCAATGTGATGGTATTTGGAGGTGACGCCTTTGGGAGGTAATGAGGTTTTGAGGAGGTCCTGAGGGTGGGGCCCCCATGATGGTACTGGTACCCTCACAAGAAGAGGAAGAGAGATCAGAGCTCCATCTCTCTCTCTACCATGTGAGGACACGGCAAGAACATGGCCATCTGCAAGCCAGCAAGAGGGTCCTTACCAGCCACAGAACACCCTAGTCGGGGTGGTGTGATGAGATAACAGGGATTTGTTTCTCACAGTTCTGGAGGCTGGGAGTCTGGGATCAGGGTGCGGCATGGTCACGTTCTCACGAGGGTCCTCTTCTGGCAGACTGCCAAATTCTCATTGTGTGCTCACAGGACAGAAAAAGAGTGAGCTAGCTCTCTGGCCTCTTCTTACGAAGGCACTAATCCCATCAATGAGGGCTCTACCCTTGTGACTTAAAGAGGCACCTCCAAATACCATCGTATCTGGGATTAGGTTTCAACACATGAATTTTTGGAGGATGCGTTCAGGACATTCTGTCCCTGCCCCCCATCCCTTCACCCCCAACAAATTCACGTCCTTCTCACACGTGAAACACGTTCCATCCAAGCAGCCCCCAAAGGCTTAACTCATCTTGGTATCGACTCTAAAGTCCAAAGTCTCATGTAAATCAGAGACAGGTGAGACTGGAAGTCGAATCACCCTGAGGTGGAATTTCTCACTGGCTGTGAACATGTGAGAGCAGACAAGTTATGTGTTTCCAAACTACAATGGTGGACAGGCATAGGTTAGACATTCCCATTCCACAAGGGAGAGAGAGGAAAGGAGGGAGGGAGGGAGAAAAGGAAGGGAGGGAGGGAAGGAGGGAGGAAGGAAGGAAGGAAGGAAGGAAGAAAGGAAGGAAGGAAGGAAGGGGTGATGGGTCCCAGGCAAGTTCGAAACCTAGCAATGCAAACTCTGTGAGAACTTAAGGCTTGAGAATAATCCTCTCGGGTCCAATGTTCTGCCTTCTGGATTCACTGGGGTGACAGTCCCGTCTTCTGGACCCACTGGGTAAAGGTCCTGCTGGGCTCTGCTGGGCAGGGGTCGTGCCCTCATGGTTCTGCTGGGAGGCCCTGCCCCCACAGCTTTTGAGGGGGCAGTGCCCACTCCCACTTTTGAAACGGAAGAGGCAGCCAGGATGGTCTCTCATTTGCCTTCAGGGTCACTCTTCCCTTAACTTGGAAGAATAGTGCACATTCATAGCAGAAGACCTGTGCATTTAATCCTCTCAATTGTCTCATTATCCTCATTATATAGATGAGGAAATGGAAGCTCAGGGAGGTTAAAGAAATTCTAAAAGTTACCGGCTGGCTAGTGGCAGAATATGAATCTAACCCATGACTCTGTGAGGCATCAGAATCTGTTTCTCAGCCATGATCCTTTACTAACTGGACCCGGCTCTGTGGGGTTCTGAGGAAGCACATGCTGGGGATGCATGGCTCACTCCTGGCCACACCGACTGAACAGCCCCTGGTTCCAAATGATAAGTCAGACCCAACAGGTGTCTGACCCACTCAGGCAGGTGCGGTTTGGCCCATTTAACTAGCTTGCCTAATGTGTGCACCTTGCCTTGGATTCCTGGTTGCAAACAGCGGAACCCAACAGTGCTCCTTGGGAGGTGAAGAGGCTGGCCACCAAAGGTGTCCCAAGATGCCAGTGGCATGATGGGATTCTCTCCCTGGTCTGGGATGGTCCTGCATAGACACCATATCCAACCTGAGAGGCCTCAAAATTCCTCTGGCTGGAACTCTCCTTTACAGATGGGGGCACTCGGGCTGAGAGGTGGGCTAGGGTTAGACAGGGCCACTGGCTTTGCCTAGCCTGCACCATCAGTCCGAGGCACTCCACAGGCCCTGCAAACTGCTGCCCCACCCATGGGTACAGCCCCTTCCCCAGCTCCGGCCTTCAGCCCTTTCCCATCTCAGTCCTCCCTGGGCCTGCCTCCAAAGGTTCGAAACTGTGGGTCAAACAAACAGGGAAGGAAATCAGAGCCTGGGAATCCCTCCCACCCCCATGCCTGTTTCCCTGCATCCCAGACTGCACTGGCGGTGGGGAGAGACGGGGATCTGTGCTGTCTGGTCAGAGAAACTGTAGAACCAGAGGCAGCCATGAGGTGGCAGAGGCTCTGCGTGCTTTTCTTTGGAGAAAGTGGCCAGTGATCCGGGCTCCTTCTGAACGGTTCCTGGTGCAGGCCTCCGGAAGGGGAGAGACGGCTTTCCGTTTCGTAGGTGCTTCGACTACACCAGGTCAAAGTCAGTTTGGAAGTTGTAGCCAGTCTTGCCAGATCAGGTCACTGGCACTCAAATGGCTCATTAACTCAATGGATTCCCAACGGATTCCCAGTAGATCCTTGCTTAAGATTCCAGGGAACATCCAGGTACAAACTGTTGAGGGCTGGTAGCATGTGGAAGAGGGGCAGAGGTGGGCAATGGACAGGGCAGAAAGGGGTCAGGATCATACTGTGGAAAGATGGGGGTATCCAGGACCCCCTGCAGAGGCCCAGTCACCCAGCCTGCTACCTCGACCATTCAAGAGGGTGGCATAATGTGAAGGCTTGGGGCTCCTGAGGGAGAGGACTCCTCCAGTCCCGAAGCTGCTCGAGGGCCCCCGGATGCCGCAGCTAAGTTTCTGGACCCTTAGGATCACACTGCAAGTTATTTTTGTTTTCTTCCCTGACCAACCAGCCTCTGACACTGCATTCGTTTCTCATATTGACATTCCTTCCGGAGACAGAACACACCAGCCATCAGAATTAACTACCTCTTTCCTAATAAGGATTAATAAGTGGTAGTAATAACAAGCCTCCTGGGTTGCCAATCAGAGTGTTGTGCATTTAGTGTGATCGGCCTGCAGGCACGGGGCATCCCTGGGGAAGTGATGAGGTCAAGTTTCTTTCGGAACCCGAGGAGCAGAGGACTGCCCACCAGGCCTGCAGTGAGTCCATGGACAGCAGCCTCTCTGGAGCTCGGGTGGAAACTGCCTGCTGGACTCTCACGCTCTCGCCCCAGCAGCTGCTCAATGGCACTGGTGCATTTATCTGCATGGAACGATAGTGTCAGAGGGACCTCGGTGCATCTTATAGATGAGATGAGGAGATCCCCAAGGGGGAGCTGCCTTGCTTGCTCAAGGTCCTGCTGATTTGAAGAAGTACAAGCAGGATTTCTCTCAGACATCCTTTGTGAAAGTCTACACCGAAGGGACTCCTTGCAGGTGACCAGCGGTCTCATCTGATGCACACCTCTGAAATTACGGGTTGCAGCTTCAGGGCTAAGGGTGTCTTGGCAGGCACATCCAGGGATCATCTTCAATTGGAACACCTAAGGAATATCCAGGGATGCCAAGGCCCTACTACTGGAAGGGGGGCATGATTCTTATAGTGGTTCCCCAAGAAGATTCTAGGAAGCCCTGCCCAGTGGCTGATTCTTAGACTTCTTCCATGGCGGGCACTCTCTCACAGAAGCTGGGAGGTAAAGGCTGGTGGCAGGGGGACAAATGGACAAGCAATACAGAGAGGCAGACTTGGCTGATGGAGACCAAGGGAGAAGGGGAAAGCAGCCTAGACAGGAAGGCAAAAAGAAAAAAAGAGGGAGAAGGGGAATGTAGGGTGGGGATACAGGTGGGCAGGGAGAGAAAGTGCAAGAAAGGGATGGAGAAGAATGCAGTGCAGGAGTGAAGCAGAGAGGGGAGAGGAGGTGGGGAGAGCAGGGGGGAGGGAGGTGGGAAGAACGGAGCCTGGAGTTCAGGACTACTGGGTAATCTTCGTGTTGCCAACCACAGAGTTAAACAACCCCTTTCCCTTTCTGTGCCTGCTAGTTAAACGAGGGGTTGAATTCAGGGTTTCTCGACAGAAATGGTGAAGGCAGACGGCAGGGAGTTCTGGTTTTCTAGTCAGAGGTTGGCTTTGTGAGCAAGTGTACATTTGCCTTTTGAAAATCCTGGCCCCTTGGGCAGATCAGGCCGTGGGCACACAAAGAGGGGAGAGCCCAAGGAGGAGGACCTGGCATTTCGCAGAACCTAAAGAAAGCACGGTTGAATGAAATAGCACAGCATATGGGCTGGAAACTGCCGCCTCCTGCGAGTGCCCCTCAAGGGCAGTCATTGATGTGAGGAGTGAGCAGGGTGGCTGGACGCCGACAGGCCTGGGTTCCAATCCTGCCTTACCACTGACTGACTAGCTGGGCGACCCTGAGCAAGTGAACTGAGCTCTCAGAGCCCGGGTGTTCTCATCTGTAAAATGGGGACAATGATAGTATGTATGTGGCACATTTGCTCAGTGCCTGGCCTACAGGGTTCCTGGAAACGACAGGATATTATTCCTGTGAGAGAAGAAAGCTAATGCTGTCTCCTCAGAGAACTTAAGGACATCAACGACTAATCCTGCACTGCTGGAGGTTTGCAGAGAATGTCTGAGGAACCATGACCCGGGCACAGGGTCTCCTCCCCACCTCACCCCTGCTAGAGCCTGTGAACTCTTTTCTGTCAGCATTAGAAAGCATGTGGCAGTGATTTCCTTGTCAAAGGTGGAGCCCCCAGACCGCTCCCTTTCCAGTCAATAACAGGGACCTTTCCTCTCACCTATTGGAAACTTTCTGCCTACAATTTTTGGTATCTGAACTGCAGTGTGGGAGGGAATTTAGGGGTGCCAACCACTCACAGTTGAGGTGTCTTAGCAAATTCTGTTCAGGATATTTGGTTATTTCTGCTGAGATTTAGAGGTCAAACCAGAGCACTGGCTGCCACCAGAGATGACAGGGCTTGATATTCCAAGGCCTACCTGGGCCATCTCCCCAAAGACCCTCCTGTGAGCAGTCATCAAAGGGGCCTGGGGTAGAGTTCTGCGAACAAGATTTTGAGAAAAGCTTCCATGGGTGAACTTTACTTTGAAATTCAGAGTTGTGAATTTCATTTGGCAGGCATGGTCTATTTCTACTGTATAGCCCTTGGAGTGTGTGTATTGGGCCTTCACACACACACACACACACACACACACACACACACACACTTCATTGTCTTTGAAACAAAAGAAAACTTAGAGATGGAGCTTCCTACTTGCTAGGCAGGGTATTTCTACCAGTAAGGAACTATGCAAGAGATCTAGAAAAGAGGCTGGGGAAATAACAAGGGGTTCTGAGCCTCATCACTGGGACGAGAGCTTGATGTTGTGTGGGATACATGACAGACTCAGGACTGAGCCAGAGCATTAACCAGGGAAAGCCCTGTCCTCTTGGATGGGCCAATGTTTTTCAAACATGCTCTGTGGAATCCAGAAGTTTCAGGGGAAGGAGACAGCTATACAGGGGTTGCAAACTCAAGTGCTCCAGAGTTTGGCAGGTACCCAAGTGAATGCAGAGAGGGCCAGTATAGGACACTAATGCTAAGCTGTCTGTATTGCTGTAGAGCAAGTCTATCTATGCTGCCTTTTTAAAGGATATTAAATTAATGGGCAGGTTTTTGGAGAAGTTTTAGGTTTACAGAGAATTGAGCAGATGGTGCAGACTTCCCATATAGCCCCCCTCTCCCATCTTGTAGTTTCCTGTATTATTAACGTCTTGTATGAGTGTTGGACATCTGTTACAACTGATGAACCAATATAGATACAATGTTATTAACTCAAGGCCACAGTTTGTTTACCAGGGGGTTCACTCTTTCTGTTGTACAGTTCTACAGATTTTAACAAATGCATAATATCATATTCCCATATGTTTTGCTGCCTTAAAAATCTCTAGTGTTCCCCCATTCATCCTTTCCACCTCTCCCCTCTCACCCTGACAATTACTAGTTCTTTTACTGTCTCCATAGTTTTGCCCTTTCCAGAATGTCACATTGGAATTGCACATTAGGTAGCCTTTTCAGATTGCTTCTTTCACTTAGTAATACACATTTAAGTTCCCTTTATGTGGTTTCCTGGCTCAATAGCCATGAAGTAATGTAATAATGTGTGTCAACCATACTTGAAAACAACAACAAAAGAATAGTTTTAGGCTTACAGAAAATCTGCAAAGATAGTACAAAGAGTTACCATGTACTTCACACCCACTTGCCCTTATTATACAATCTTACACTGGTATGGTACATTTGTCACAACTAGTGAAACAATGCTGATACTTATCACACTAATGAAATAATGCTGATAATTATCATTAATTAAAGTCCATACTTTATTTGCGCTTTCTTAATTTTTACCTAGTGTGTTTTTTTGGACCTAGGATCCCATCCAGGCTAGCATATTACATTTTGCTGTCATGCCTCCTTAGGCTCCCCTTGCCTGTGACAGTGTCTTACATTTTTCTTGTTTTCGATGACCTTGACAGTTTTGAGGAGGACTGGTTGGGTATTCTGCAGCGTGTCCCCCAGTCGAGACTTACATGATGTTTTCCTCATGACTGGACTGGGGCGATGGGATTTCGAGAGGACCACAGAGGTAAAATGCCATTCTCATAACATCATATTAGGGGTAATGTCTGGCATAACGCCCCTCCCACCCCAGTCAAATAGAGTGAAAGCTCTATTTCACATTTTCCAACCTAAGAGCTCAGCTCCTATTCAATCCCAGTCACAGGACTGCTCCTTGGTGGCAGAGGCCGACACCCCATGCAAGCTGCCCTGGCCTCTGTCCTGACAGCAGACCTCTCTGGGGGACAGAGGATGGCCGAGGCATGCGTCACTGGCTCTACCCCCTGGGTTGTGTGGTTGCAAAGAGATAATAACGTGGGTGGCATGAGAAGGAAGCTGCCTTCAGAAGGTGGTGTGGGGGAAGTGGAGTCCCTGCTGGACCATGCCGGCATTCAGGGAAACTGGCTCCTGGTTGTCCTCATGTGCAGGCCATCCTCCTGGGAGGCCGCCCACCTCTCTCCTGAATCTGTGCGAGGACAGTCTTTTAGCAGAGCTCCTTTGTATCCTGACTGGCCTACCACCAATATCCCCCTCCTTTCCAGATCCCCCAACTCTCTCCCAAACTCTCCCTTCCACCTACTTCCAACCCCTTCTTCCTACTCAGGGGGCAGGACCAGGGCTCGTACAATGAAAGCACTTGTCTCTTGTCACCATGGCAGTAGGTCTGCTGGCTGCCAGGTCAGGGGAAAAGGACTGAGGAGGTGTGCTCAACAGGCTTTGGTCACACTCCTGGAACCACTGGCTTGAGTATCTGCAGCTAGTTTAACAGTACGAGCGATTCACCATGGCGAATCAGGCAGCCTCTAGAGACCCCTACGCAGGGGAGCAAGAACAGGTTGAGGAGAGGCAGGGAAACTTTTCTTCAGCCTCACTCCTTACCTTTGGTTACAGAGAAGCTGAGACCTTTCACGCTGGGACTCAGGTGTCTGGGGAAAGGGCTTCATGTGATTGAGGGAATTCACTGCTGGAGAATTTACCTGTTGGCCCAAGGAGTTTCACAGTATTAGCTTGAATCTGATGACATGGGAAAATGTCTTTGATGTATTTCTTAAGGTGATAAAGCTAGTTCTATAAGTTTCTATATACAACATGTGCGGGGGAAACAATTAATCTAGACATTGTGATCACTATACTGATGGGCATCAAAATATTATCTCTGGGTGGCAGGATTATGGGTAATGTCTGATTTATTCTTTGCCCTTTTCTGTGCTAAGCCTTCCACTTTGAGCCTGTATTATTTACTTGTAGTCAGGAAAAAGTGTTTAACATGCAATCTGACCATTCTCCAGAAGTCCTCTCTGGTTTTGCTTCCCCTTGTCCCAAAGAGATGCTCACAGAGGCAGGAGAAATCCACTGAGCACCTCCTGTAGAGGAACGGCTCCACCATGGTGCCCTGGCAACCTTGCATGTCTCCACACGGGGCTGTAGAGCAAGGCCTCAACTGTGGCTTCTCTGAATCTTGGCAGAATGCCCCGTGATTCTCCCAGAACCTGACAGCATAGCAGGCTCCTGAGCAGCTGCTACAAGGCTATTTCCCACTTGCCTTCCTATCTCCCTGGGGGGTGGTCATGGGACCGTTTCTCATCACCTCCCATGTTCTGATGAGGTTTAAGGCTTTCTGCCTTGCTCCACTCAGCGTACAGTGCAGGCTATAAAACTGCCTAACGGCAACATAGAATTAACTCCTCAGCAACAGGGTGTCCCATCAGCCCTACTGCAGTCATCTGGTCCATTGTGTTTCAGTGACACCCTGTGGGGCAGAGGATACACTGAGCTGACATCTTTGGCTACTCCGGCTTTTGCTGCCTATGTGAACAAAATACGCTGTCTGAATCCATCAGCCTTGCCCGGACACTTCCTGAGTCACACGGGATCACCCTCACCATCTGTTCAGTGGCTAACCTCCCTTGGGCACCAGCAGTGGCTGATGGCCTCGCCACGAAGGGGTCTTAGCTGGAGAACAGACAGGACCCAGGGGTGCTGCGAACGTGGATGGGAATCAATGACGTTTGTATTTTTCCTAACTTCTACCTGAAATCTAGCATGTCTTTCAATGATACAATGTAGGCAACAAACCATAGTAGTATATGTAACGTCAGTGACTTCATCACCGGTTAGAAATCACAAGATATTTTCATATCATATTACACTGTGGCAGAAATACTGAAATACTGTGTTCATCACTACTTTGAAATTATGTTAAAAATTAATAAATGTATCTTATTAATACATTCGTAAAGTGGTATACATGTTTTTATACCATAACTTTGTTTTAAAAATATTTTGACAACTTTATTTCAGTCTAACTGGTTTTCTTTGTCATCTTGTATATTAAGTTTTATCCAAATATTCTTCTCTATTGTGTGGTAACATGGCTACTTGGCTGTGTGTCTTTGACCAAATAACTTCTCAGGCTCTCAGTTTCCTTGTCCTTGAAATGAAGGGGTCAGCTGTTAGATGATCTCTGAGAGATCTGCCAGCCACCTCCGTTATACCAGAGCTGAGGACTTACAGGAGGACAACTGGAACTGGGCGTTTGTATTAACGCTTCCTAACTTGTTATCTTGGCCTTCATAATATTATAGGGAGCTTCCAGGAATCTGTCTAGCAAATATGCAAACATTTATCTACAAACAGGCTTCCAGTGCAAAACTAGACACAACCTAAACACTAAACGATCAAAGATTAAGTGGATTAAAATAAATTCATATGATGGAACAGTGACAGCCATTAGAATGATGTAGAACAAGAACATGGAAGAGCAGTCATGCTGTGCCGTGAAGTCCCAGAACAAAAGGTGTTTGTGATACTTGAAGACCAGTATGATTCTATTTTTATAAAAACATATGGAGGGGCGCCTTGGTGGCTCAGTCTGTTAAGCGTCTGACTCTTGATTTCAGCTCAGGTCATGATCTCATGGTTCGTGGGATCCAGCCCTGCGTTGGGCTCTGTGCTGACAGCATGGAGCCTGCTTGGGATTCTCTCTCTCTCTCTCTCTCTCTCTCTCTGCCCCTTCCCAGACTCAAGGTAAATAAATTAACTTAAAAAAAAAAACATATGGAAATATATGCATAGGAGAAAAAAGTAATATAATCCAACATGATAATATTGGTTATCCTTAAATGGTGGGGTTATGGTGATTTTTATCTCTTTGTGCTTTTCTCTATTTTCCAAAATTTCTATAACTTCCACATAAATTATAGAAATATATGTTTACATATACACATGTATGTATAAACACATACATACATACAATAAAACCTTGGATTGAGAGTAACTTGTTCTGCTAGGGTTCCACAAGCCTAGCAAACATTCCTAATAAATTTTAACTTGACAAGCGGTGTCTTGTAATACATGTAGTACGTAAGCCGAATGTCACATGATCACAACTGAGCCAGTGGTTCTTGAAATTTGCTTTGATATACGAGTGCTTTTGGATTACAAGCATGTTTCCAGAATGAATTTTGCTCGCAAACCAAGGCTTTCCTGCATATGACTGTAATAAAAAACAGCCAACACTGTCAATATGGTGTCGAGGGGGAACATTACACAAAGTGACAGTGGCAGGTCCACCGGTTTGGGCTCGCTTTCCATGGCCCACCTTTCTATGTGGCAGGCACCAGGGCACAGGGACAGTGGGCCCCTGACCATGTGCACTCCTCCTTACTAAGATGAGCACCTGTCTCCTAAGCCAAGGCTGAGAGCACATGGGCCTGCCTCCGACAGCCCCTCCCCAGCGGCCCTAACATTCCCCAGGCCATAGGAGTGGGGCAGGCTCTGGGGCGGTGGGGGGGGGGGCGCTGCTAATACCTGCAGGCTGGTGGCTTCCTCGGCCCACCAGGCTTCAAACTCCTTCTGCAACTTCACCTTGGCTTTGTCCATGAGCAGCTGCAAGTGCTCGATCTCCACCTTCAGGGCCTTCAGGCGTGTGAACATCATTTTATACCTACAGTGGAATCAGGGAAGAGCCTTGACAGTCACTGGCGGGAGGAAGGGCCGCCCACGGAGTGTTGCTGCAGGGCCTGAGCCTGAGGATCTGGCGGTGCCGCTCTGGTGCCAGGAGCCGGGACCCAGAGGAGCCCACGGAGGCCGGGGCCCAGGGCCAGGGCTTGAGTCCATCAGAGAGAAGCACAGCCAGGTGTTTTTGTCCAGCGGGCCCACGGGCTCTGTGTATGAGATGAATACCCCCTCCTTCCAGAAGGATATCTACCATTACTGAGCACTTACTAAGGGGCAGGCATTCCTCTAGGCACTTGACATATAAACGCATTCAGACCTCGTCTTGGGCCCATGAAGAAGATGCTCCACTTTACAGATTTGGAACCTGAGACAAGGAGAGGTTACATAACTTGCTCTGTGGCAGGGGGCTAATAAACAGAGGGGCCAGGATTTGAATCCAGGCCATCTGGCTCTGGAAACCACAGTCTCAACCACCACACTCTTGCGCTGGTTCACCTTCACGCTGAAGTGCGAAAGTTACAATACATTCGTCACTGCGTATATAAGTTTGGGGCATGTGACAACGAATCAGAAGTTGTCCAACAGGAAATAGCCCAACTGCCAACACATCTTGGTTCCCGAGATGACCCTGAGGCAGGAAATGTGGACCAAGGGAGCAACACAGAGTGGAGTAAAGCCATCAGGAGAGTGGGTTGGGAAGAAACTGGGAAAAATAAACAGAGTGAGGGAGAAAGAGGATAACCCAGGGGCAAATCCACACTGGCAGGTGTGGGAGGGCAGCACAAGGCTTTCGGGAGGGAGGATGCTGGCAGGACACACAGTGCAGTCATGAGGAGTAGTCTGGGGGCTCAGAGTGGGGCTTTGTCCTCCCCAAGTCTCGGGTGGCAGGGATGTGTCGGGGGTGGGGAGGCCAGAGTGACCGGGTGGCATGTCATAATGACACCATAGGCTCCTCGAGGGCTGGGAAGGTGCCTTGTTTGCTCTCCCCAGGGCCTCCCCATGGCAGGGAGGAGAGAGCAAACATCTGTCGAACGTGTAAATGAATGCATGAACTACAACGTTGGACTGGAGTGTTGCATGACATTCTGTGGCCATGCTAAGTATCAGTGGCGGCCACGCGTCTGTTTATGCTGGAGGTTCCTTCCTCTGTTAGTGAGATCATTTTGGTACCCTAAATGGCTGCAAGAGGGTGTGATGTTCTCAGGACGCCCCGCAGATAAGGAGCCTCAGGAGGAAAGAGGGGTAGATCGGCCTGTGGAAGACCTCCGTGGTCATACTTCCTGACTCCCCTAGATGGCAGCAGCAGATAAGACTAGTGAGCTGCATGCAGTCTGGGACCTCAGGCTGGTCAAGGTGCCAAGTCAACCTCTCTACTGGCTCCAGGGCCCAGCTAGGCTTTCTGCTCCCGATTCCAACCTCATCCTGCCTGTGGTTTCTGCATCCCACATCTGTCTGCTCAAAGGCAGCACTCCCTCCAGCTATTTGAGGACTCAACTACTGGACCCACTTCCCAGAGCAGCTCCAGACCTGGGCTGGGGAGTGGCCACTCTGCCTGGCCCTGGGCGGCACATGGGTCGTCCCCGAGAGCTTTAGGAGGCTGGGGTCAGGGTGTGTGGGGGTGAAAAAGTGGGTACCTTATCTTTTCTTCCTCCAGTTGTGATCGAAGCTTTTCTTCCAGCAAGTCTGGCATAGAAGGCATGGCTACGTTTTCTGAGATGCCTGTGGAAGAGAGATGCCAATGGGTTACTCCAACAAGGAAGAAATGTAAAAGGAGGAGTGTGATATTTAGGGCAGAGGACAAAGTAAAGTGCATCTCAAGGTGAAAGTACCTCTGTGAGTACTTTCTGGGGCCTTTGGATGGGAGTCTGCTGCAGCCCCCTCCTTTCAGTGGCAATATCTGCTTGGCGAAAGCCTCGGAAGAGAGGTTTCCATGACTATTTCAGCTGTCCCTCCCACAGTCCAACATCTGTCACTGGAAGACAATTGGGCCTTATATTGCTACTAATCCTTTTACTGTTGAGTTCACTTGTTTCCTCTTGAATCCCCAGGGAAGATGCAAAATAGCATTTTCCCATCCTCTGCTAGAGAGCCCCTCAGAAACCAAGAAGACATCACTAAATTGTCTCACATCTGTCACATCTGTCTTCACACCAATTGAGGTGCTGAGGATCTCATAGCCTCAAATCATGTCCCCTGTGTTGGATTTCCCTCCAAAGCCGAGGTTCCCAAGCCTGATTCGCCCAAGCAGTGCTGACATGCAGCCAGAGCTGAGAACAGGCTCGGATGCCCTGCCCATGAGCCGGGGCAACAGGACCCTACCAAGGCCTTGGTGACGGTTGTGTTCCTATGCATGCCGACCACTGCTACAGAGTTGCCCGCTCTGGCTAGTGTGCTCCTCTGGAGCCCGGCCTCTTCTAGCCTGGTGGGTGGGGTCTGTTCACCCTCCCAGGGGTCTCTGTGGCTGCTCTGTACTTCTCTGCTTCTTACTCCACGTAGGGGAGAATCTATTTTGGGCTGGGTGCTTTCTGGACATGATCGGACTGAATCCTTCTAATTTTTTTTAAATGTTTATTTTTGAGAGACAGAGAGAGTGCGAGCGGGAGAGGGGCAGAGAGAAAGACTCACACACACAGTCTGAAGCAGGCTCCAGGCTCTGAGCTGTCAGCACAGAGCCTGACGCGGGGCTCGAAACCACGAACCGTGAGATCATGACCCCGAGCCAAAGTCAGACGCTCAATCCACTGAGCCACCCAGGCACTCCAGACTGAAACCTTCTAGTACTCATTTGAAGCATTATTGCTCCCATTTTGCAGAGAGAAGGGCACAGAGGTTCAAAGAGGTTGACTTGGCCAGGCTAACTTCAGGAACCTGGATCCAAATCCGGTTTTGTTTGTTTGGAAGGGCCGTGGATTCAGAAATTCCTTCTGTTAACATTTCTGACAGATGGTCATCTGCTTTCTGCCCAAATACTTCCGGTGGTGGGGAGCTCACCGCTTTGCACGGTAACCCATTTCATTGTGTGCAGCACTGTTTCCTCTTACTTTGAGCTGAGACCTGCCCCTCTAACTTCTTTTTCCCCCTACTTTGGATCTTTGGAGCAGCATAGCATGTCTCCCTTCTTAATTTGATGGTTCTTTAGAGATTTTAACAACAACAGCAACAACAACAACAACATTACGTAAAAACCATGTGTCGGGAGCTTTATTCACAGGCGGACTCTGCCCAGTTCCCTCACCTAAGGACTCAGTGACACGGTTGCTTTCTAACTATTCTTAAGGATCACAGTCTAAATATGGACATAATACTCTAGATAGGTCTGAAAGGGACATGGTACAGAATGGCCCTCCAAGCTGTTAAAAATGTACATTCTATATTTCTATAGCAGGTAAATTACTAACAGTGACCATTTATTGAATGCCTGCTTTATGCTAAGTGCTGCCAAGTTCTCTCCGGCACTGGGCTGGTGCCCTGCTCACCTTATTATGAATTCTCAACATAACCAGGAGGGTCTTACCGTCTCATTTCAGTTAGATTCTGAGGCTCAGAGAGGGCTGTGAGTAACCCAAAGTCACACAGCTACTAAGAAGCAGAGATGGGATCTGAACTCAAATTTTTCTGGTTCTCAAGAGCTGAATGCTTACATCAGGCAGCCTCCCCAGCGCCGTTTTTGTTCTTCAGCAGCTCTGTCATTGTCATGGCCATGTCAGTTTGTCACCGGCCTCTATTAAGCTTGTGGTTAAAGACTCACATTTTTTGTGAGTAGTTGTCAAAACACCTCCTATTTCAGCGTGACTGTCCTTTTGATCCTAAACGCAACACTTCCCATCTATTGGGGGGTTAGCCTTCTGAGAGGTCCTCATTCCGCCGTGCCTTTATTCTTTCCCTTTTGGCTGCCTTTTATGTCACTATCTAACTCCTTGATAAATATGCTAAGCAGGTCAGGAGTCTGTCCTTTATCTTCCAGGCACCTGATACCCCCTCTCCCTTGTGTCAGGTGACAACTGTCTCTTGTAAACCCACCGGACAAGGGTCTTACTCCATCACCTAAACACAGGAGATGCAGATACCATTAGGCTCGCCAACTGAAGACGACCTATCACCGCCTGCTGGTGCAGTGCCCTCCAGCCCTGAGGAGCTGGCTGCCTGTTCGCGCGTTGGCCACGCTCCCCCAGGCAGAGGCCCGGAAGCCCCTGGAGGGTGGGGATTGGTCCCTCTGTTCTTTGTATCTCCCCTGTGCTTTGTTTAGGCTCCGCCTGTAGCACACACTCAATGCCATACGTGTGTACTGGCCCTTGCCCTCTGAAAAACGTCAGATGTGATCAACTGAAGATAGTATCTTCCCATCACACTGTTAACGGTAGGACTTGAAATGGACACAATGTTTTGTCGTCTCGTAACAGCTTCAGAAATGAGCAAACATATCTTCCAGCCTGTCGAGAAAGAAGAGCTGTGGATCTTCTTCCTCCTTTCAACACTTTTTGGCTCCACACCAAGGAAACCCCTGAGAAAATCCGTGAAGACCCTCCTCTATAGTGGCGGGCTGGGCAGCCTTCAGCTGCACTCCATGAGAGGTCTCTGGAGGCGGGTGAAGGCAGGGCTACTGGATCCACCCAGGGGCGTCTCACCCAGCCTGGTGGAGGCCAAGAGGACTTGATCTCCCATATAAAGGCTATGGCTGCCCTGGCATGAATGCAGAGCCCATCTGCAGGAGAGGGCTCTCGCCTCGCCCCGTTGCTGGCTGTTTTTTCCCTGGGCATGTTGCAGACTCCTGTGGCAGATCAGTGGCAGGTGCCTTGGAGGTGTGTGGGTGTCCAGGAGCCTGGGGCAAGGACACCATTACTCTGAAAGCAGCTGACACAAAGATGGGAGACGATGTCAGCTACCGTTTGCGGGGCAAGCACTTGGTTCTATTCTCTGTGCTGCTTCATTTATTTCTGTCATTCTAGCTAGCAGATATTATCACCTGTGTTTTTCAGACAAGGAGACCAAGGCTTGTGTGACCAGGTAGCTTGCACAATGCCATAAAGCTACCAGATAGAAAAGGCAGCTTCGAATCCATGGCCGGTCATTCATTCGCTGATGGAACAAATGAGCTTTCCCCATTCAGGGGGCAGTCTTCTGGGGAAGGTGGACATTAAACCAACCCAAAATTGAGTTGATATAATGCCAGGGGCTGAAGGGCACCTTGAGGAGAGAAAGCTGGATAAAGAGGTGGAGGGCTGCTATGTTAGGTAGAGTGGCCGGGAAGATGTCTCTGAGGAGGCAGCAGAGACCTGAATGAAGGGAGGGAACGAGCATGCAGAAATCAGGACAGAGAGTACAGCGGTGAGTGCCAAGGGCCTGAGGTACATCTGCAGGGTACTTCTGAGGAAGAGCGAGAAGGTCAGTGTGTCTGGCCAAGTTGGTAAGGCGGAGTGGTGGGAGCTGAGGCCAGATGGTGTAGGACCTTGTGGGCCATGCTAAGGACCTTAGCTTTGAGAGAGACAGAGCCTGGAGCCTTTTGAGGAGAGAAATAGCTTGATCTATTCCTTTGATAGCTAAGTTCAGCAGTGTTTTGCTGATGGAGACAAAGCTGTTCCCAACTAAAGAATGGCTCATGTGAGTTGGCGCCAGGATGCTGTAAGCCTATTGAAAGGATGTGGGAAAGAAGGCTGGGGCAAGGGACCCCAGGGCAGCCAGAACGAGGGCACAACATATCCCCAGGACACAAACTGTCCATGTTGTCATGGCAACCAGTGGGCTCTTGCCAAAGGTGATGCCTGCTTAGTGAAATGCATTGTAACCCCACCAGGAGACAGCCCCTGGCTGCTTCTGATGCTTCCTGAGGTTGGGCTTATCAGTCTTCCCCGAAGAGAAAGGGGTGCTGGGAACTGAAAGCAAAGGGAACAAAAGCGGCTGAACAAGAACAGAGGAAGAGGGAGTAACTGAAGGCCATTCGGGCTTTGTAGGTCTCTGTGCCCACTGGGACTGTGGCCAGGGACAGAGCCTCCAGTCACCTGACAGGAGGCCCAGGGGGCCCTCCTTTCAAGCACAGGATTCTGGCTGAGACAGGAGCACAGGGGGTCACAGCCTGGAGTGGCCTCTGAGGTGACACTGTGAATTGGCTCGAGCAGCCGGTTCCAAAGCAATACAAAGGCGAGAAAGAAGGGTTTTATTCCAGCAGCCGTAGATCTGAATGTCACACGAGCAGGAAGCCCTGAGTGGTCAGATAGTATCTGAAACTTCAAACGGGGTACCCACAGTCCCAGGCTGACTCTACCTCTGAAGTGGCAGTGTGTTCAGGGGTTAGCAGTCCCAGGGCAAGGGGGGCTCTTGCTGGGAAGGCTGGCCTCCTGTGGGCCCCTCCTGCCTGACAGGATTTGGGGGCACTGAAAAGATCATTGTAACTCCTCTTCCTGCTTCCCTATACCCTCCTCTCAAACACACACACACACACACACACACACACACACACACACACACACACCAAAACTCCTATTTGTTATTTAGTGTCTGAAATGCTCAGACTTTCATTTCTTTGGTTCAGTGACTCTCTACTGGGTGTACAGCCGGTCAAAGCACAGAGGCAACCGGGCCCTGCTCTAGACTGACTTAGAATTTTCCAGTAGGTTCCTTGGTAACTCTGATCTGTTCAGCCCTTGTTAAGAAACACTGCTCAAGATTTTGAGCCCAGGTTCAATACAAGTACTCCATGCAGGAGTTACAAGGAATGAAGACTCTGCAGAGGTTTGGATAGGATGGTATATGGGGCTAGCGTGTCCCTTTGTCCCTGTCCACCTTCCAGACTTTTGGGAGCCATAGTGGGGAAAGGGACCCAGGGGTTTGCAGCAAGGAAAACACACTCTTTGTAGGCCTGGGGCTGCCTGAACTTGGCCCTTGTAGGAGGTAGGCAAAATCTGAGTAAAGATATCCACCACCAGGCTGCTCCATGGATCAGGGATTTCCTGTGCCTTATCTTATATAATCATCATAACCCCCACTACAGATGGGGGAAACTGAGCTCTGCCAGGGGAACGAATCTGCCCAGGATCGCACTGTTAGTAAGCAGAGCTGGGGTCAGGACTCAGTTCTGTCTCACTTCAAAGCTGGCGCTTTTTTCCTCTGGAAGTGAGTCTGATAATGAAGGAAGCCATGGGGTAGATCATTGAAGTCGGTATTGACTTGTCCTTGGTATTTGAAGGCACTGCCCTTTTCCATGAATGCCTTTCAGATCTGGGGCTGGGGCCGAGAGAAAGCCTCAGCTGCTCCTCGAGTGCTGGCCTGTGAAGACTGCCCTTTACTAACTGAAACCATGGCCCGCAGACTGTTCCCACTTGGTATTTGCAGCTCGCCTGCTGGCTTGTGAGGAGTCTGCGCCTTTCCCAAGTTTAGCCGCCGGAATACCCAGAGCCAGCTTGCTTGTCTCCTTGGTTTTGTCCTAGGAGTCCTAAGGAAGGAAATACTGAAATCTCCAACCAGGCACCAGCGCCAAAAGGGCCCCTGTGGGCCTCTGAAGGCTTCCATAGAGCAAAGGCTACGGGGCCCAACATGGCAGCTGCTGGTCCAGTGCCCTACGTGGGAGGAAGCCATGAGTTATACAGCCATGGCAGACAATACCTCAGGGCCAGGGAGACATTCCAGCCTGGCCTCCTCGGCTATCCAATAATGATTCACTTGTTGAACACCGACTCTGGGCCTTTGGGGGCTAAACTATCTCATAGAATCACTCAGCCTCACCTGTTTGAGAGGTCAAAGGGTCTATTCTTATGGAGACTGATGGTGTCAGGGGCTCAATTACCACAATGGTCAGCAGCTCAGAGGCAAAGATCCTGGCTTTCCAATCAGACCATTTCCTGTTTAATGGCTCAAATTTATTGTCGGTCGGAGCAATCACACACTGACAGGTGCTCAGTGCCACCATCCATCTTGGTGTTGGTTTTTTAACACCTTCCCTGCCCGTGGCGGGTCAGACTTAAGGGTGTGATGAATGCCCTGCAGACACATGGCTGTGACTGATAATCTCTGGGGTGCACTCACACCCAACAGCCACAGGCCCACAGGCACTGCAGCCATCTTCCCCCCAGGGAGCCGCCATGCTTTGTACAATCAGTACTCGTTGGTATGCCTTTTTGGGGGTGCCTGGGTGGCTCAGTCGGGTGAGCATCTGACTCTTGCTTTTGGCTCAGTTCGTGATCTCATGGGTTCGTGAGTTTAAGGCTGCATTGGGCTCTGCGCTCAGGATGTGGAGCCTGCTTGGGATTCTCTCTCTCTCCCTCTCTCTCTGCCCCTCCCCCACTCACATACTCGTATGCTCTCTTTCTCTATCTCAAAATAAATAGGCAATAAAAACAAAAAAGAGAACTGCTTGGTATGCTTTTTTAGAGCAAAACGCAATCCCAGGCACCCCCATAGAAGGCTGTCTGCCGTCTCCTCCCACCAGAGTAACCTCCCCTGTTCTACTTTGGGATTCTCTGCCCAAGATCATGCCCCTGGATGGTGGCCTCTCCTTTGTCATTTGCTGCCTCTCTCCCCCCGTGTTCCTTGTGGAGGATGTGGACTGCACAGAGGGTCAGCGTGCTCCAGGGTCCATGTGGACTCACAAGCATACCCCAGGAGCATACTGCAGACACAGGAAAAGACATTTCTAGTGCCATTCCTCGCTTCAGCTCAGCACAGGCTCCCTTCCATGGTCACTTCTGTTCAAATAGGAACTCTCCTCTCTCTCTGCGGTCCTTTCTGCTGGAGCCCCAGATCCATCTTTGGTTTGCCGTCAGCGTTCTCTGGTGCAGCCACTCAGAGCCTCGCTCGGTGGCCCTTCTTCCGAGGTTTCCAGATGCTGCTCCTGCCGGCTCTCCAGCCCACTGAGGCTCCCTCACTCCTCAGCCAACTCACATTTCTGAACACAGGACTTCTCTCAAAGCCCGAGTCCCTTGGTGAGTCTGCTGTCTGCCACTCCGGCCTCACTGACTGGTGGTGACCAGAGGCTTCATTCTGAGTGGCTTTTCAGAAGGAAATTAGCAAGAACCTTAGCAAACCTAAAACCCAGTTCCATGTTTGTCACACTGGAACCAGCCAGTCTGGAGTGTTCTCAGGACACTTATGACCTCTCAGGAGGGCAGTTTTTCTCATGCTGGTAAAAGGGAGCATGGGCCTTCCTCCTATAAAAACCCCTAATGATGATGGTTAGTGGCATTTGGTCAATCCTCTTGATTGGCTTATGAGAGACATTTCAGAACTTTTAGGAATTGAATTGAGGATCCTTAATAAAACTGTCTCCTGCCACTTTTGGAAAACTTATCTGCTACTAGCCAATTTGTAAATCAATCTGTTTGTTTCAAAAAAATTTATTACATACTAGAGTCAAAAGTGACTTCTGAGACAGACCACGCAGTAGAGCTGGCATATTTTCAAACACGATGGTAAGTGCTTGCTAGACAACCAAAATACCCCACATCAAGAAAAGGGCCAAGGCACCTGGGTGGCTCAGTCGGTTAAGCATCTGACTTTGGCTCAGGTCGTGATCTCACGGTTCGTGGGTTCAAGCTCCACGTCAGACTCTCTGTTGTCAGCATGGAGCCTGCTTCAGATCCTCTGTCCCCCTCTCTCCCCCCTCCCCCACTCACATGTGCTCTCTCTCTCAAAAATAAATGCACATTAAAAAAGAAAGAAAGAAAGTGGCCAAAAGAAATGTTTGAAGACAATTTCTTTAAAGAAAGCTCGCGGTTTGTGTTAAGCCTGCCTTATAGTCTTCACTGGGGGTGATGTGTGTGGAAGACCTTCCCCTTCCCTCAAAGGTCATGAGGAGGTTTGAAGACCACTCAGAAAGCTTGGTAAGAATCCTTAGGAATCTGTGCATGTGTGTGTGTGGGGGGGGGGGGGGTGGGGTGGTGTCGTGTGTGGGTGTTGTGTGCGCACGCATGTGTGTATGTGCACGCAGCAGACAGAAATCTGATTCCCACCAGAGAACTCTCCAGCAGGGCCCAGGCTGGTGTGCCAGGAGCAAGGCCAGAGAGTTGCTGCTGTGCTCCCGTGGAAACAATGTGGGGTATAAGCTTGGAACAGAGTCCAGTTAAGGCCACCTTAGATCAGTGCTGTGCTGGTAAATGTTTAACAAGTTCGCTGGGAGAAAAAAAAAAAGTCCTACAGTGTCGCAGCACTTGTGAATTTTTGTGGTGCAGCTACTCCCATCATGGCTGATTTCAGGCTACCAGCGTGATACTCCTTCATGTGGATTTGGGAAGAGATGCACACGGTGAGCTCTCGTGAGCCACTTCGAGCTGGCTCCAGCACGTCACTTACACCCTTCAGCACACACTTAAAACTCACATCCTTTTTAGTGGGGCCACCCAGAGGGGTGATGGCATACGTAGAAAGAACCTGGCGGTGGACTACAGGATGCATAGGGGCTGAGCCCTGCACCTATCTCTTTTGCTCCCCCAAGTTCCCCCTCCACCATCTACTCTTCTGCCACTCCCCGCCTCCACCGTCCCCCCCCACCCTGTGGCTGCTGCTGGAACAATGGGATTCCTACCCCTTGCCTTCTGGCTGGGCTCAGACAATGGTGAGCATGGACAAGTGACTGGAAGGGTCAGAGGAGAGAGAGGTTGAGGTATTTATTCCCTCAGATGTTGCTGCAGGTGCCATGAGCTGGATGCATTGCTTGACTGAAGGTCATAGCTCCTATCAGAAGGACTGAGCCTTTCTGCACAGCCCTTTCTGTCTTCAGGTTCTAGGAAGTGCTCACTCTTCTTGCTCCCTCAGGTCTAGGGGCAGCAATGCTTCCTACCCTGCTGTTGTTACAACCTTTGCGTTTCTCTGCACTCTGCTAACACCTTTGCCAATAGGCTTTTCTTCAACGGTCTTTCTAATACCTGACTTGATTATTAACTTGAATAATCTGCTTCGTGTTTGGATCCTGACCCATAAAGGCTCAAAGTGGGTAAGGAATTGTCCAAATAAGGTAGCTTGCGTCAGGTCAAAGGACCTCCAGGGACCCATAAAAGTACCCCAACTGAGGAAGAGCCAGCTTGGAACATCTGTCAGGCCCAGAGAGCACAAAGCCACGTTACAAAGTACCAGTCAAGTGAGATCTTTACCAACTGCCTTTCCTCCTTCTCTCTAACTCCCTCTTAGAGTCTTGGGAAATCGAGCTTAGCAGGCTGAGGGAGGAAGTGACTTAAAGAAGGGGCTGAGTGCATTCCCTTTCCCCCTGGCTGTTGGTCTTAGCTGGGGAAAAGGAGAGAAGTCTTAGCTTTGAGTGAAATTTGAACTGTTGATGTGGTAGTTACAGTATAAAATGACTAATGTTTTTTGGTTCTTGTTTGTTTTGTTTGTAATTAACAATGAGTGAGCAACTGAGTTACTGGGCTGTCCAACTTCCATCCAGCACGGAGGCAGAACTGTCCCTACCAAGGGGACTGAAAGAGATGGTGGAAGAACAACAAGAGGTGGTCTTATGAGTGCCTCCCCTGCATTGCTCAGCATGTCAGGCACACTGACTGGTCTTTAGCTATTAAGCCCCTCCTAGAGGATACAAGTGCCTGGAGAAGGAAATGAGAAGTGGTAAATTCTCTGTTCTCATCTTTAAGCAAAACGATCCCGACACAAACAGTAGTGAGGAAATTAAGGTTAATCAGAATCGAATCTGGATTTGTGTTTTACTACCACTTCTATCACAGGGATTCCACTGAACAATAAATTTTGTTTGATCTCTGATTCCCTGGAATCTAAGCCTTCATCGAGTTCTGGAAGTTATTATAAACCATTTCAAAAAAGTTCAGAGAGTGATACAAATAACACCCACGTATCACATCTGTATTTGGAAAAATCTAGATAGTGTGCCACAGTTGTCCCGGTGTGTGTGTGTGTGTGTGTGTTTGAATGAGAACATTGCGATGTCAGGGGAGTGGTGAGTGCCTCCTTAGGGCCCTCTCCAATCCACTACCACCCCCCCTACCCCAAAGATAACACTGTCCTGTTGGTGCTGCACACCTTCCCTTCCTGTTGCACACTCTCACCCTGCATTTCTAATGTCCCTTAAAATTACTTCATTACTTAGCTACTTCTTGACCTAAGAGGAGGTTGCAAAGATGTTCTGTTTGTAAGTATTTGTTGGCCTATGTATCTGTACATATGTTTTATGCATTTTTCTGTTCTTATGCCATCTTTTTAAAGTTTAATTGGCTATTGAGAGAGAGAGAGACAGAGAAACAGAGAGGGAGTGAGAGAGGGAGGTGAAGAGACAGAGGGAGAAAGAGAGAAATCCCAAGCAGGCTCTGAGCTGTCAGAGCAGAGCCTGACTCAGGGCTCCAACTCATGAACCGTGAGCTCATAACTTGAGCTGAGATCAAGAGTTGGATGCTTAACCGACTGAGCTACCCAGGTGCTTCTCTACTTATGTTATCTTTCACCATAACACAAGGTTCCCATTCCTCTCCCCTGATACACAATGATGACCATTTTGGAATTTACATGAATGGTATCATTCCACATATACCCTTCTGCAATTGTCTTTCTTGCAATCATCGTGTTTTTGGGATTTATTCACATTGCTACATGGAGTTCTAGTTTATTCATTTTTAATTCTCTATGGTGTTCCATTATATGAATATGAATTATATGAATATATCATATGGATATATCATACAATATGAATATATCACAGCTATAGCTCATTTCTTTACCTGCCTACTAGGGAACCTTTGGGTTATCTTCTGTTTTTATTTTTGTTTATTTGTTTGGCTGTTTGCTATGATAAGAACAATGCTGGTTTCCTGTTGATAGGTCTTCCTCAAACTCATCATCAACTTCTTTGGGGAAATGAGCTTTTGGGGCAATGAGTCTTATCTAGCTCCATTATGTAACAGAATTGTTCCTGGGGAACACTAAGACCTTCCCTGGGCTGGACTCACCAAGCACAAGTGGTGATTTTTATCACTTGTAAGGGGCCAGCCACAATACATTTTAGCCTAGCAGATGACATCAAGAGGCTAGAATTTTGTCTTCTATTTATTTGACTGTTTATATGTTCATATATTTTATACGTTTATTATGTTTTATATATATATATATACAACATATATATATATATATATACAACATATATATATATATATACACACAACATATATATAACAAACATATATATATGTTTAACATATATATGTATATATGTATATGTATATATATGTATATATATATATAACATATATATATATAACAAACATATACAACATATATATACATATGTTGTATATGTTTGTTATATATTCTATGTTTGTATATTATTGTCTATGTTTGTTTGTGTCCCCCCCAAATTCATATGTTGAAATCAAATCCCCAGTGTGATGGTATTTGGAGGTGAGGCCTTTGGAAGGTAATTAGGTCACAGGGTAGAATCCTCATGAAGGGGATTAGTGCCCTTATAAGAAGAGGTCAGAGAGCTAGCTTACTCCTTTTCTCCTGTGTGAGAACACAATGAGAAGCTGCAAGTCTGTGATCCAGAGGAAGATCCAGAACCATCTGGTCCTCACCAGAACCATCATGCTGTCACCCTAATCTCCAGTGTCCAGCCTCTGGAACTGTGAAAAAATTAATTTCTGTTGTTTATCACTCAGCCAGTCTATGGTACTTTTGTTCTGGCAGCCCCAGCTGACTAAGACATTGGTCAAATGCCTAATGCATTCAAAGTAGCATACATGGTTCCTGCACATTTGCATGATGAATAAAATGGCCCTGGCAACTGGATCATCCTTCATCACTGCTCAGTGGGAGAGACAGAGACTGTATCTTTGCAAGGTTGAGTGATTAATGCTGCCTGTGAGCACAAGTGGGTAGAGAGACGTGAATGCAGAAATGTGGTGACCTCCACCAGTTAGGCCAACTGGTGCTGTTGGCCCAGAGCTGTGTAGGTTCTGTGGCAGGGGGCTGTGTCTGCTGCCTGGGTGTCTGGTTGTGTGGCTCCTGGCACTCAGACTCAGGGGCCATGATGATCTGCTGAGCATCTATGTGGTCCTTGGCTCCATCACTTACATGCCTCACTTAGGTACTCACACCCTGGGGAGTAGATGTTCTTCTCTCATGGACAGGGAAATGAAATTCAGGAAGGTAAATGGACCAAGGTCACGTGACTAGCAAATGGTAGAGGCATGATTCAAGCAGGGCCCTCCTGATTCCAAGGTGAGTGTTCTTTTTACTAAACCACAACTGCAGTTCAAGGCTGATGCCCATAGCCTCCTTCTGTTCTCCAGAATCGCTAGCAAGGCAGTCTGGAACTACCCAGAGGGAGTAGAGCCTTGGCAATTGGGAACTTGGCAGGGAAATGGTGTGGGGACTCCTCACTCCCAGCCTCCATCTTGAGTTTGGGAATCTGGCCACGTTTGGCTTCATGTCATAGAAGCTGGCCCTATATTCACAAGCAACTGTGGATGGAATCGACTCAGTAAATGGTGAGACTTTACCACTGGTCTTACAGAGCCACCTGAGTTCTTCTGGAACCAACTGAGATGCCATCTCAGCTTTGGGGGCAGCTGCTTCCTTTACATTCTGCCTTCCTCCAGTGGTCACATTTTGATCATTCCTTTCTGAGAAGATGAAGTCACCTCTAATCCAAGCCCTCATGCATCCCCTCACCAAGGCTAATGTTTCCGGCACGTCTTAAGGAAGTCTGTAATCACAAAGAGGTAAAATCGTGGCACCTGAGGGCTGAGGTGTGTTAGATTCATTTGTTCATTCAACAGGCAACCAGTGAATGCCGGCTCCGCTTCAGGATGTGCTGGGCACAGGATGTCACTTGTTTCCAACTGCCTCATTTTATAGATGTTGGAACTCAGGCACAGAGCAAACGTCTATGGAGGACTCACTATGCACCAATCACCATGCTCGGTGCTGGAGAAATCAAGATCCTCTGTCAAGGAGTGGAAATGGATGAAAGACTGACTAATGATCACACAGTGTGATAAGTCCTCTCCTAGAGGTATAAGCAGAGTCCTGTGGGAGTCCAGAGGAAACGGAGGTAGCTCTGGGGAGGGAAGCTGGGAATCTGCCTCTGGAAATGTCTTAAACAGGGTCATAAGGTCTGAAAGAAGATGTGTTACAAAACTGCAGATCATTTTCTTCAAACAAAGGCTTAATGGCAAAAAGAGAAACAGAAGTTGCCTCGGTTGAATCAGGGTGGGCAAAAATCCTGGGGCCTTGCCGCTGGCACTCCCTAAGAACACCTGGGCCCCAGAGCACCCACTGTGAAAGCTGCTGAGGTAGATAATGCAGGAAGGTCCCCTCCAGTTCTGTCTCAGTCAGTGGCTCCTCTCCACAGCCTGCACTTCCTGGTTGCACATACTGTCTGGGTCAGACTAGGTGCTCAGTGAAGTCTGATCAATAAAGAGATGATGCTCCGGCCTTTTGCTTTCTCTCAGGCTTGTCATCCCCAGCAGCAGAATTCCACAAAGCATTTCAAGATTCAGTCTTCAAAAAACAGTTTTACACCAAAGGGGAGAAAGTGACAATGGCAGAGGCCTCTGGAAAGCAGCAGGCCACTGCAGGAATTCTGCTTGGGAGAAGAGAACTCGGCAGCGGACTCTAAGCTAGAACAAGGCAGTAGACTAGGCAGCCTGTGGCCTCAGTGCCTCTCCCAACCCTCCTCAAGGCCCCTGCTGGGCACTGAGAGCTGTCCCTGCCCCACTCTCAGGGTCAGGTAGTGCATACCACCCAGTGGCAATCAAGGGCCCATGTGATACTGCAGCCACAATAGACTGTGCTCAGGGGCTTTTGTTCAAAGGATCTCTGCTGCTTGGGTGGGGAGAGGGATGGGGCCAGGGAGAGGAGGCGAGGACTACTATTCAAGAGGCTAGTATCTGGTGGTGGGGGGGGATCTCAGATGCCACTTGGAACCTGCCAATGTCATATTCATGGATTTTTATTTATTAATGATTATTATTTCTATCATCTGTGACAGTATATGAAAAACGTGCCTACAAATAGAGGCAATGGAATGTTCCGGTAGGTCAAGGGATAAATGGAGAGAAAGGTGTGGTGTCAGCCAACACGGATAGCTTGTGTTGGGCGTATCTGTGAGCTCCTCAAGGGCAGCGATGTCCCCACCTCCATCTACCACAGGTAAGATAATTGACTGACCACCTACCCACAAGGGCCCAGGCCAGTCTGCATGGCTTGTGATCAGCGTGCAGCTCCCCAGGGCAGCGCTGTATCTAAGTGGGCAATGTCTGCAGCAGATTTCCTCAGAGACAGCCGGAAGTACTGGAGGCCCTTCCTGAACTTGGGCTGGAAGCGTGCGTCCCCACAGGGCCAGTCCAGTGCAGGGCAAGGTGGGCAAGGGGATGGGGCTGGGGCGGTACAGATTATTTACTCCTAGGTCAGTTAAAAATGCTGAGGAATTGGAATGAATGTCTGCCTGGGGCTTCCTTTTCCTTAAAGGCCTCTTTGACCAAAACTTCCTTGTTCAAAAATATTCAGTGGCTCAACTGCCTGTAAGATAAATGCTCAGATTCAAGGCTCTCAGTGAACTGGCCCAACTCACCATTTTAGATTTTCCCTTGACTACTTCAAATCACTCCCTGACAAAGTCCTCTCCCTCCACCCTCCACACACAAAACAAACACATACCACACACACACACACACACACACACACACACACATCGCTCCCTCCCCCCCCCATTTCACATACATCCCACACTCAAACCCTACATACACCACCTCCTACACACACACCACATACACACACACACCCCACATCCCACACCCCCCACACATACCCCCACATCCCCACCGCCCACATATACCACACACACACATACCCACACACACACCCCACATACACCACCTCCTACAACACACACCAAATATATATACCCCATACACACACACACACACACACACACACACACACACACATCACACATCAGCCCCCACATACACCCCCCCACGCATACCACATACTCATACCACACACACAATATACACAAACCTCCACATACACCCCCTCCCCCACACACACCCTCCACAGAACAACTACCTCCGCACTCTTCTCTTGAGTTCTCTGAGGTTCTGAATCCTGCCCATTCCTCATGGTTCAGCCCAGGCCCGTGGCCTTGGTGACAACTGCCAGGGTCCACTTCCTCTGCTGAGTCCCCAAAGCTCTCATGGCCTGTCCCTCACCTGACGCATTTCACCTACTGGTAGTGCCACATGTCTTTCAAATTTTTTTTTTTTTTTTAATTTATTTTTGGGACAGAGAGAGACAGAGCATGAACGGGGGAGGGGCAGAGAGAGAGGGAGACACAGAATCGGAAACAGGCTCCAGGCTCCGAGCCATCAGCCCAGAGCCTGACGCGGGGCTCGAACTCACGGACCGTGAGATCGTGACCTGGCTGAAGTCGGACGCTTAACCGACTGCGCCACCCAGGCGCCCCATCAAATTTTAATCACAGGCATTTGGTAGAGTTTCGATGGCGAGCAGAACGAGAGCCTGGCACTGACCCAATATTGCTCAAGAGAGACACTTCAGAGAGAAGCCACAGCCCATGTTGCTGGGGCTGGCTTCGCCTGGTTTTATTCCTGCTCTGTGCAACCATCAGAGAGCAGAGTACCTGGAGCAGATTATCTCGGCCGCTCACATAAACGTTTTCAATGAGTTATGCTTTAATGTCAGGCCTCCTGCTCTAACAGAGGGTCGATATAAGAATCATCTGCTTGAACAACATTTCGGTATCTTTTGTAAAACTGCAGTTGAAGAATATCGTTCACCGTGTCACTCAGTGTCCTTTAATAAGGGTCTGCACAATAAATTCTGGTTTGTGTTTAGTTCCAAAAGAAATTCTATTTCTGCAGATAAATTAGTCCGCTTCCTGTTGTTGGAAAATGAAACCTATGTGGCTCTGGGTGCTTCTCGTTTTGCTCAGTGGCTAGATAAGACAGGGTCAAATTTATTGCCTCTGTATAGTAATAGGCTCAGCTGTGGGGTCCAAAAGCACTTACTCCTTCTACTTCTTTTAAATGGACTGATTTTATTTTATGCTCAGATGTCTCATTATACTTTTGCAAGATGTGTGAGTCTGGAAGTCATCTGGGGAGGTATTGATTTGGCCTATTTATTGCCCATGCTGGCTGCTAGGGGTACAAAGATTCATTTGACTGCACCCAGCTTTCCAGGAGCTCACATTTCAGTGTGGAGAATATAGCTATGGAAATACACATTCTAAGACAAGGTGTGTGAGGCTGGGGGACAAACAAGGCTTGGGGAGAAGGGGCCAGGCAAGGCTTCATGGAGGAGGCCAAGGTTGAATTGGTTTGGGGTACAGAGAATAGGATAATATATGTATCTAAATCTGAAATTAGATAAAGAGTTACCTTTTCATGTATTTCCCCTTTACACTGGCTGGAGTAGAAACCCTTTGAAGGCAGGCATCAGATCTTGGTCCCTCTGTGAACTCCACCATGCCCTGAACAGGGCAGAGGGCAGTGCAGCGTGGGGGTTACAGTATATGCTCTGGACACACGTGTGCATTTGTGTCCCTTAGCTGAGCAAAGTAAGGCAGGTTCACTTATCCCCTTTGGGATTTAACTGTAAGGTGAGGGTAATAGCAGTATCTCCCTCATGGGGATTTTAGGAGCATTAAAGAAGAGACTACATGCAGAGAGCTTAGACCCATGCCGGGCACAGGCTAAGTTCTAAAGAAATGTTTGCCGACCAGCCTCATCTGCATTACCAACAATAGTATACCATTCAGGGTGGCAAGTACAATAAAGAGGGAAAACTGCACATAACTAAATTCTGCAAAGCACTCTCAACTAGCTGAATCTAGTTCAATTAATATCATTTCCAAATGATGCCCAATTAAAAATAGCACTGGGTGGCTCAGTCAGTTAATCGTCTGATTCTTGAATTGGGCTCAGGTCATAATCTCACGGTTTGTGGGTTCGAGCCCCACATTGGCCTCTCCGTGGACAGTGCAGAGCCTGCTTGGGATTTCTCTGTCCCTCTCTCTCTGCCCCTCCCCAACTCACGCTTTCTCTCTGTCTCTCTCTCAAAATAAATAAATGTAAAAAAAAAAAGCTTTTATTATTTATTATTTTATTTATTTTTAAATTTTTTAATGTTTATTTATTTTTAGAGACAGAGAGAGAGAGAGACAGAGCACGAGCAGGAGAAGACAAAGGGAGACACAGACTCTGAAGCGGGCTCCAGGCTCTGAGATGTCAGCACACAGCCCTACGTGGGGCTCAAACTCACAAACTGTGAGATCGTGACCTGAGCTGAAGTCAGACACTTAACCCACTGAGCCACCCAGGTGCCCCCCCAAAAAAAAACTTTTAAAAAATAGCATTGTTTTCTTGTTTCCTGAAGTGGTGTGAGCAGTAGGCCCTCCTTTAAGTCGGGAGGAACATTTATTTGTTGATCATATTCACAGAACTGGTCACTGCCGTTTCTCTTAAAGGACCCAAGCTCTGGCTGTTGTTACATCAAGAGGCCCCCTCGGCCAATGCCTCCCTTGCCCCACGTCTGTCTTCCCTGTTTTCCCTGTCCACTCACTTTCAAAAGGACCAGGGTTCATCAAGTAGGCAGTAAACGAAGAGAGAACCAGGATCTAGATATTCAGTGAGGAAGAGGAGGAGAAGTCCTCCTAAGAGCACACACACACATGCACAGAACTGGCCTCTCAATGGGCGTTCATCTGTATGCCCCTGCTGTGGTGGTAAACGTTGAACAACTAGCTCTCTGGGGGAAAAGTGCCCCAATTTACAATAACGTTTGTCAATTTCCATGGCATAAACAGTCCCAGTAGGCTGATTTCAAGCTGCCAGTGTGATGTCACTGCATGTGAAACTGGGAAGAGATGCACAGTAGCACACCCTAAGACAACAGTTCCATGATATAGACACGGTAGTGCTAAATAACCTCAAGGGCAGAGATAATAGTAAAATGTAGTAAATGACAGATGGTCCCCGACCTATGATGGCTCGACGTAGGATTTGTTGGCTTTAGGATGGTGCACGAGTGACACCCATTCAGGAGGAACCATACTTCGGGTGCCCCAGCTCCTGCCCGGCCACGTGAACAGGGACAACCATTCTGCACCCACACAACCGTTCTGTTTTTCCCTTTCAGCACAGACTTCAATCAATTACACGGGATACT
This sequence comes from Neofelis nebulosa, assembly GCF_028018385.1. Taxonomy (NCBI): domain Eukaryota; kingdom Metazoa; phylum Chordata; class Mammalia; order Carnivora; family Felidae; genus Neofelis; species Neofelis nebulosa. The sequence goes on from NC_080787.1 coordinate 41,240,874, forward strand.
CAACACTTCATTATAAAATGGGCTTTGGGTTAGATGATTTTGCCCAACTGTAGGCTAATGTAAGTGTTCTGAGCACGTTTAAAGTAGGCTAAGCTGGGGCGCCTGGGTGGCTCAGTCGGTTGAGCGGCCGGCTTCGGCTCAGGTCATGATCTCACAGTCTGTGAGTGCGAGCCCCGAGTCGGGCTCTGTGCTGACAGCTTAGAGCCTGGAGCCTGTTTCAGATTCTGTGTCTCCCTCTCTCTGACCCTCCCCCGTTCATGCTCTGTCTCTCTCTGTCTCAAAAATAAACAAACGTTAAAAAAAAATTAAAAAAAATAAATAAAAAAATAAAGTAGGCTAAGCTAAGCTAGGTGTTTGATAGGTTAGGTGTATTAAATGCATTTTTGACTTGACGATATTTTCAACTGATGACGGGGTTATCAGGATGTAACTCCACTGTAGGTCAGGGAAGATCTGTAGTTAGGAAGTGATCAGTTTTGAGTATTTGTTGACTTTGTTTTTTAATATAACTTATTTAATTGTAAGTTTCTATAATTTAATTTTTTTAAATTATTTATTTTGAGAGAGAAAGAGAAAGAACGAGCTGGGGAGGAACAGAGAGAGAGGGGGACAAAGGATCTGAAGCAGGCTCTGTGTTGACAACAGAGAGCCCAATGTGGGGCTTGAACTCACGAACTGTGAGGTCATGACCTCAGCCAAAGTTGGACGCTCAACCGACTGAGCCACCCAGACGCCCTCTATCATTTAATTTTTAACACCAGCTGTGTTTTACCAGGGATCCCCAAATTTCCAAAATGGTAACGGTCACTCATCTGATGGGTATGGAGCTGGTTCTAGCACACCACTGAATCTGGCTTCCCTCCACCAATCTACAGTCTTCCACATGGCACCTTTCACGTCACCATTAAATCCTTGCTCCTCTGAGATATGAGATTGCCTTTATACGAATTTTCTTGGACATACACCTCCTCTTACATACACAGACCTATTCTTACGCAAAATACGTGAGAAAACCTCTCCTGCTCAGCCTAGCTCTTGACCCCCTCTCGCCTCCCCACCCCAGAACAACCAACCAACCTGACCTATGCTTTCATAGAAATCTAGGAATATGGAGGCACAAGAAAGAAACAATGCCAAAGGGAATACTTAAAATGGAGGGAGAGGGAAAGTAGAGAGAAGTAGACAAAGGAAGGAGAACAGAGAGGGGGAGGGCAAGAGCAGATGTAGTCACTGCCCCGTTCCTCCAATGGAAGCCTCAACTCAAGAACACCAGGAAACCAAAGACACTGAGCTGTTTTGATTCTCACCAGAGCGGAGCTGTGGGTCCTCGCCCTTGGCCCCGACACTAGCCTGAAGGGTGAGGGTTAAGCAGGAAACGGCTTTATAAACAATCTGTCGCAATGAGAGGTTTCTCTCCATGAGAAGAATTCTGGCACGTGGTCACTGGGGACACGTGAGCGCGGGTGGTTCTGAAGCAAGCTCTGTCAGACAAGCTCCTGAGAAGTTTGGACTGAAAACATGGCATTTAACCTCAAAATGGCAGCTGGGAGATGTTAACACTTCTTCTCTAATTGGGATAGTATGCTTTTAAAATAAATAGGTATTTCAAATGCTCTTAATTAGACTTCCATCCAAAGTGCTTTCTCTTTGAAGTCTGCTGATTACTTCAGGCAAAGCTGGGCCCTGTTGAACCTGACACCTGCTGTAATTCAGAAGAAGGCTCCCAGAGAGATGAGCAGAGGAATTAAGGAGAAGCCTGTGGTTAAAGACGTGCAGTCATTTCCCAAAGGCCCAGGCCTGTCTGGGGCTGGGAGGGGTGGGGGCCCAGAGAGGATAGAGCACCTCTGCCCTGAAAGCCCCAATTATTTGACTGGTATTTTCCAGTCATTGTTTTTAGTTGCTCGGCATCGTGCAGACTGGAGAAAGGGCCAGATGGCAGCCCTGAGATGTGGGGCCCAGCGACACTCCTCAGGGATGACTCCCCATCCGGTGACCTACCCGTGAGGCCTGAAGGTCACCTTGGCACCGCTTCCCAATAGAGGTCCCCATGCCCTTCCCTAGCCCAGCCAGGGAGCCCTGGATGCTTGCTGGAGGAGGCGCTCAGCTCTGACTCCCTGCCTGCATCTCTGGCAAAGGGAGGCCCAGACCTCCCAGCGCCGAGGCCAACAGTGGGAAGTTCAAGCTCTAGTCAGTGTGCCTCAGGCTTCCTTATTCTGTGTTTCTGATGTAACCATTGGCTATTTGATGAGATCATTATTATTACTGAAACTAAACAACTCACTTCCTAACAGTCCAAATTCCTGGGGTCCAATGGGTCATCTTTATGACACTGGGGCGCTCTTCCATCTGCCCTTTAGAGGTCATGGATTTCTCGAACTGTAGGAAATTCAAAGGGCCAGGCTATGTGAAGGGGAACCCTTTGCTTGGAATACATGATTTGCTTATTTAATCAGAGCTCTGTAAGTGTTTGGTCCCAGGCCCACTGCAGAGGAAACAACGTGGCCCTGCCCGGGATACCTGCTCCCCCAGCCTTTCTGGGAGCTGAACTTTCCTCCCAAGTGACTTCCTTGGGTCACATATCAAAGGAGGCATTTGCTGAAGCTGTCTACTGCTTAAAAGGTGCCAAGGTCCTCTTACACTATCACTGTGTTCGTCAGTGTTTACATTATTACTGTATTAAGTGGGCCCATCACTGCTGGCAGTGAAGAGCATGGGGGCTGAGAGCCCCAGGTGTGGACTTGGAGACTTGGGTTCAAATCCTTTTCAACACTTCCTAGCCATGTGACCTTGGGCAAGTCACTGGATCTCCTTCATCTAGAAAATGCACTGACTTCTTAGGACTATCGTGAAGGAGAAAGGAGACCATGCACAAATGGCAGTGCACAGGGGTGGTTCAGAAAACAGTAGCTATTTTCACCACCAATTGTTGCTGTTAGGATTAGTTAGTAGTAACTCTGGAAAGCTCAGAGTAGAGCCCTGAGGAGCTGGGACACAGAGTGAACTTAGGTTAGGGTGTGGGGTGGAAGGGTTAGGGGGATGAGGCAGCAGCTGAGAAGGTGGGGTGCCAGGTCCTGACAGCTGAGAGCAGCCACACAGGATGGGGTAACTGGTCCTAGAGAGGAGGGGCATCCAAAGGAAGCTGCACTAACTGCAAACCTTGCCTTGCTTAACCTTCTTGAGGGTTCCAGATGGATTATCTTTGAGCTGGGTCTAGGTTTCCAAGACCCTACAGCTTGTATTACCTTCACTTTCTTCCCACAGACTTCACGTTGTACCCACCTAGAGCTACTTGCTGCATATGGCGCTGGGTGATTTCTTCTTTCAAGTGACCTGTCAAAGACACAAAGGAAAACCACTGGTGAGTTTCCTACAGGCTGCAGGAAGACTTTGCCTCAGAACCATGTTGCAAGCAAAAATTAAATAGATAGATAGAGCAAGGAAGACAAGGGTGGACATGGCTTCAAGAAGACCCCTTCCTTTGATGCACTGGATGGTGTTGGAAGAACAGACTGCCATGCTGGGGCCTTGGCTCATCATTGCAAATATGCATTTCACCTTTGGGTTCAATGATCTTTGTCACTCATAACCTTTTTGGGCCCTATTCTCTTCAGTATTTCTGTCTATTATTAATGAAGGGGGAGGCAGGACTTGATCTTTTAATAATTTATAGGGACACTTTTAAATCTACTTTTTTATAAACATTGGGGTACAAGTGCCCCTATGCATCAGCACTCCTGTATCCCTTGGGTAAATTCCTAACAGTTCTATTGCTGGGTCATAGGGTAGATCTATTTTTAATTTTTTGAGGAACCTCCACACCGTTTTCCAGAGTGGCAGCACCAGTCCATCAACTGATGAATGGATAAAGAAGTTGTGGTTTATATATATAATGGAATACTACTTGGCAATGAGAAAGAATGAAATATGGCCTTTTGTAGCAACGTGGATAGAACTGGAGAGTATTATGCTAAGTGAAATAAGTCATACAGAGAAAGATACTGTATGTTTTCACTGTTATGTGGATCCTGGAAACTTAACAGAAGACCATGGGGGAGGGGAAGGGGAAAAAAAAGTTAGAGAGGGAGGGAGGCAAACCATAAGAGACTCTTAAAAACTGAGAATAAACTGAGGGTTGACGGGGGGTGGGAGGGAGGGGAAAGTGGGTGATGGGCATTGAGGAGGGCATCTGTTGGGATGAGCACTGGGTGTTGTATGGAAACCAATTTGACAATAAATTTCATTAAAAAAATAAATCTACTTTTTTTCTTTGATGCTGTATGAAATTGTGTCAGGTAAAAAAGATGGTGTATTTAGTGGATGATAACCTTAATAGGAACACAGCAATTGATCATTGGGTATGAGACATATGTTATTCCACATTGCATTATTAAAGGTATAGTGTGTAGTTGAAGAGACGTGATAGTGGTATACTCTGCATATGTACTTTGTAGTGGTCAGACCACATTTGGTATTTGTCCTAGGGGCTACTCTTCATAAAGAATGTTAGAAAATATTTACAGAAAATTCTGTTTAGGATGGTGAAGGATCTAAAACCATGGCATATGAGAAATACTCAAGGCCATCTGAGATGTTTAGATCGAGAAGAAAAGACTTGGAGGGAGAGGAGGATCAGAGATCATGACTGTCTTTGAGAATCTGGACACTGGGGCACCTGGGTGGCTCAGCTGGTTGAGTGTCCGACTCTTGATTTTGGCTAAGGTCATGATCTCAAGAACCATGAGATTGAGTCCCACTTGAGGCTCTGTATTGACAGCACAAAGCCTGCTTAGGATTCTCTCCCTCTCTGCTCCTCCCCTGCTCTCTCTCTCTCTCTTCCTCTCAAAATAAAAAAAAAATAAACTTAAAAAAAAATCTGAATTGTCATTTGGACAACAAAACAGATTTATTTTTGTCCTACTCTTGAGGGGAGAAGTCAAGTTGAATAAAAACAGACTAGGGGCTCAATAAAGTTCACCATGAAGTTCACAATGAAGACTGTCTCAATGTGGATTAAGTTGTCTCAAACTGGACTACATTCCCTGGCAGAGCAGTGGGTCCCTTCCTGACAGTGCTCTAGCAGAGGCTAGGTGACAATCTATGGGGCATTAAAGCAAGAACTCTTGCCCTGGGTAGGAGTTGGGGCAAAGTGACCTCCAGGGTTCCTCCATGTCTACTGCAATTCTATGACTTCGTGCTGGAAAGAGGGGTGAAGCATCCGCCTGGGAGTTTGTTTATATCCAACGGCTCAGCACACTTGTTAAAATGTCAGTGCTGTCTGCATTACATGTCCCATTTGGGAGATATGATCAGGCCACTGTGGACTCTGAGAAGGCCTGGGAACTTCACTGCTCCCTTGTCTAATGTATTCCTTTCTTCATGTAGAATATATTCAATACCTCAAAGTTTTCAAAAGATGAGTAGATGATGAAGCAGTCACAGGAGACCCCATCACTCATTGGAAGATTAAGGGCACTTCTAGAATGTTATGACTGGGAGGGACAGCAGAGGTCATTCACTTCAACGTCGCACCAAATTCAGGAATCCCTTCTACTTGTATGACTTGTATGTATCCAGGCTGTCCCACTGATTAAATTGTATAGAAGGAATTACTGACGTGATATTGACACCTGCATCCTTCTACCTTCCAGATTTGGATGTGGTCAGCTCTCTGGGACAGCATAGAGGAGGGGTCCTCTCTCACTGGCAGTGAGGAACTGAGGAGGCCATGATTTCTCCACTTGGACTTGTCCTCTCTACGTTCAATGTCATCAGTTCCTTCAGCTCCTCTTGGAGACCACTGTCTCCAGGTGTGTCATAGAGCAAGTCTGTGCCTTGGTTTCCATGTGTCCCCAATGGAGAGGATTGTGCCCAGATAGGAAGCCAAGGATTGGGCATAAGCAGTGATTGCACCCTAATTCCAAGTGGGAGAGGGTAAGAATTTAGGGAATGTGTTGAGCGGGAGGTGGAGAAGTGCAAATATGGCTCTAGGGTGAGAACCAGACCAGCCTGGTGCCAGCAGGAAAATGACCTGAAACCCAGGCCAGCCACAGCCACAGATGGGATCTTGTCCCCCACTCTGAGCAACATGATATTTACTGTCCACATCAGCAGGGGAGAGGAGTTGGGAGCACAGGGGTGGTGCTGGGCTGAGACATAGCACATGCATTCCTCAAATAAAAGGAGGCACAACTGTGACAAATACAACATACCACTTAAAAACAGCTCTCGACTTGGAGTAGGTCATTAAGGGCCTTCTCATGCTGCTGTGGTGCCCGGACTCTGGCCTGGGTATCTGGCGCAGGTGACTTACTCCATGAGTGCCTTCCGTGCCTGGCTACCTCCTTCCTGGGGAGACTGGACAGTGTCTTGCTGCTTTGGAGGACACACTGGGTCGCATTCCTCCTTGAGAAACTACCTCCCCAATGAGACTCCTGCCATCTTGTCTCCTTGACCACGGGCCTACCCAATGACATGCCTTCTCAACGACATGCTCCTAACCTCACGCCTCACCCCTGTAGGTGCTCAGCCTCCTATGTCACGACTTCCCCTGCTCCCATTGGAATGACGGGCTCCCTTCCCCAAACCCGGGGGAAGCTATTTTGCAATGACAGGGTTAAGGATCTTCCATAGCTTCCAGCCTGGGAACAGTTGCTCATGTAAATAAAGAGGAGGATTTGCCACTGAGGACTGTCAGTTCTGTAACCTCCACAAACAGAAATGTCTACTCCCAGAACAATGAGCCATCCCCTTGATAATGCTACATATTGATAAAGGTAGGTTTTAAATGTATGTAGCGATGCTCAATTTGGGTGGAATGGTTAACATCACCTACCACATGGCGATTTTTGTTTTTGAGATCTTCCCAAACAAGCTTCTAAAAATAGCCTTATGGCTGATACCTAATTGCATTTTCTAACAGAGTCATTCTTCATGTGAAGATAACAGTCTCTGGAATCGGCTGGATCTTGCATTTCCGCAGGTTTTGGCAAAAGAAGGAGTTGAGGGGGATTGCAGAATTCACTCAGCATGCAGCTTGCTGTCATTAGCATGGTGATAAATTTGCTGGTTTTGGCCTGGGTTCCTGGACACATCTTCATGCCGAAGTATGGAAAAGAGATGAAACAGAAACAGAGAGCTCCCAGCCTGAGGCAGGAGATGGTCAGGGAGGAAGCTGGGGCGGCAGTGGTGGGGGGCAGGGGGGCGGTGGGAGGAGAAGGAGGGAAGGCTCCGCTTGTAGGAACATGGTGGTAATTAGTAATCTTGTCTCCAATAATTTACAACAGATGCCACAAACACCTTCTCTCCCTTTCTGGTTCATTGATCGCCAGAGTGGGGATGTTAGCAGGGGGGTGGTGGGGTACCTGGAGCCTGCAACGACCCATGGGGAGCTCCAGAGAAGACACATGACCTTAGAAACCACCACGTGCAGGGCAGCATGGTGTATGGTTTTTCTGTACCAAGTAGTTCATATGAAAAGTATTAGCATCATGCAGAAGCAACACTTTTTTTTTGTTTTTTTACAGTGATCGTCTTTTGGATAGAACCATTTTCCTTAAAATTCACATTTTATTTTGCATGCTGGTTAGTTTGAACTTGGTCGCCAAGTGAAAGCTGTGTAGCTGGTCCAGAGCAGAGCTCTTCACTTCTGACTTTCCCAGTATGGCCGTCTGCAGGCTGCTCGTGCAGTTTCTGTGATGCAGTGCTTTACTGAGGATGCTGACATCACTATCAAACAGTAAATATTTATCGCTCACGCACTATATTAAGCACTAAGCACTAAGTGCTGTGGAATACACAAGCTAGTTAAGAAGTCTCTTCTAGTTCAAGGAAGCCAGCACGAGGGGCACCTGGGTGGCTCAGTCGGGTAAGTGTCCGACTTTGGCCCAGGCATGATCTCATGGTCCGTGGGTTTGAGCCCCGCGTGGTGCTCTGTGCTGACAGCTTGGAGCCTGGAGCCTACTTCGGATTCTCATGGCAGATCTTGCTCTTCCCTCATGGATGGTTTGCTTTCCCGCTGAGCCTGGGTCTGGCTCTTCAGCATAGCACTTTGCACAGCTATCTCCAGTCACTGGGAGTTGGACTCCAGATGAAGCAAACCTCTTTGCCATTTTGGTTAAACTGAAGATAATTACAATCTTGTAGGTACATAGAGTTAGGTTCAAAGCCCAACTCTGCTACTTCTAGTAGGAAGTAGGTTCCTGTTACATCTCTAAGCCTCAATTTTATCATTTGAAAAATGGGTTGTAATAGAACAACTGGGATAATATGTGTTTTACCATATCTCAAGACTCTCGGGAGGATGAAGGGATAACGTATCAACCTATGTGACATGCCAGACTAGTTTTAGGGACGAAGGCACTTTCAGACATATGGAAAGGATACTATATTCATAAGATGCCAGCCTGAAGGGCAAGTGGCAAAATGTCAAATCAATGGTAGACGTAAATTTAGAGGAGGAAAGGCAGGTTAGTGGCATTAGGAAAGGCATCATCACCACAGGTGAGCCTTGGGTGTATCCTTAAGGGGGCAGAGGTGTTAAGGTGGGGATGGGAAAGGATTGCAGGCAAAGAGAACCGTGGGGGCAACAGGGAGGAGAAGGCCAGGCATAACTCATTTGGGGCAGGGATTTGGAAGGGAGGGTTTGAGTGGAGAAGTAGGGCTGGGCGGGGGGAGGCTACTGGCAGGATCCTCGGTCATTATTTTTTTTAATGTTTATTTATTTTGAGAGAGAGAGAAAGAGAGAGAGAGAGAGAGAGTGAGCAAGCACAAGTGGGGGAGAGGTAGAGAGAAGTGGGGAGAGAGAATCCCAAGTAGGCTCTGTGCTGTCAGTGCAGAGCCCAGTGCGGGGCTCAAACTCACAAACCCTGAGATCATGATCTGAGCTGAAATCAGGAGTTAGGTACTTAACCGACTGAGCCACCCAGGAGCCCCATTAGGGGCTCTGGACCTAAGTAAAAATCTGTTCTTCTACTTGACTATACTACTATATAACATCTGGGTAAAAACAAAACAAACTTCAGTAGCAGGATTGGGGTGAGGGGAGAATACACAGAATTATGTTTCCTGCCTGAGGGGCCTTTTTGAGGGGGAAGGTCTAGTTAGTGCGTCTGAATTCAGAGTGTTGATTTCAGCTGTGGCGTGGGATGCTGGTTTCTTTGTACTCTAACACAGGGGACTGTGATTACCAAAAGGTTAGATTCCCTAAAGACTGTTTGTAAGGCTATTTGTAAAATTAATGGGCCTAGCACAAATTATGTGTTTAATCCTTAGATGAATTTCCAACAAACAGGACTATGTATATCCTTTGAAGCCTTCAAATCAAGTGCAGGCATCTCCTCCTTGCTAATATCTATTTCATCAGGTTGTATCTAAACTTGTTTGTATAATTTGAAAATCGACTGAGGCATAGCAATGGGGAATAAAATCAAACAGGAGACTAATAAGACTTTGCTAGATTAGATTTCAAGAGAGATCTCTGAAGACCAGAAGTGGGCCAGAAATGCAAAATGGTAAGTGGAGTCTGGGCTTTTAGCTGGCAGGGCTCCAGGTTTGGAAGCAGGAAGATGACTAAAAGGGCAAGACACAGACTGAAGCTGCAGGGTGGGGTGAGGGACCCCTGCCCCCACACCTGTGGCTGCAAGGAGACGGAGGAAAACAGAGTGCTCCTAGGTGCTGCCTAGGGCTGTGGTTCCCTTCCTACTGCAAGCCCATGGATGAAGAAAGGAACACATTCAGCCTCTCTCCGTTGCTACACCAAGCTGCCCACTGACGCTCTGACCAGATGGGCCACATCCCAGTATCCCTGTGGAGCAGTGACTCCGAATTGTCTTCCAGACTCGGCAGGGGGAGGGGGCTGGAGGGTCTGTGAGACAGAGAGGGATGAGCACAAAGGGAGAGAAAGAGAAAGAAATCAAATGTGTTTCATTAAAAATGGACCTGCCCACAAAAATGCCAAAATGTATGAATAAATCTAATGCTAAAAATGATAGTAAAATTAATAGCTGGAACATGAATTCATTACAGATGAAAGTAATTTTCTGGAGAGACAGATACAGACATTTATTAATGCACACCCACAAAGGGCTGAATTAGTCTTACTCTTTAGATTACAGCATATTATCTTGTCAGTATGAGCAAAGCCCTACATGTACGTATGTACGTATGTAAGTATGTGTAGGTATGCACATGTGTGTGTATACATACGTGTGTACATGTGTGTTTATCTCCGTGCCTTATGCCCCGTCCCTAATTCCGATCCCCCTATGCCTCTAATAGGTGGCCATTACAATTTGTGTTCAAGTTTTCTGTGCAATTTTTAAGCTATGAAAGTAATATTGTGCTACAGATCTCATTCTCTTTCCTACTGATTTATCGGTACTGTGTTTTTGACATCCACCCACGTTGCTGTATGCGCATCTAGTCCTCAGTTTCTAACTACTACGTACATTGCAGAGTGTACTCCAACCTTTTAACTTCCCTTCCCCGAGGGGAGAACAATGAGATTGCCTCCCACTCCCACTAACACAAACGGTGCTGTGATGGCCACGCTGGAACACGGAATCTTGCACGTCTGCAAGAGAACGCCCTGCCGGCTTTCAGCTGATCTGTATTAATTTGAGGTGCTGCCTCCATAATGATGGTGCCACTCAGCACTTCCAAGACAGACTTCAAAATAAGTATGTTGAGCATACTCCAGGAGACTGATGACAGCTTAAGTTTTCTTTAAAAAAGAATAAGAAATCATACAACAAATAGGTATGAATAAGAATAGGTGCAGTGGAAAGACGTTTTGAGATGAAAGATAGAGTCATGACATAAACAACCAAAAACAATAGAGGGAGCAAGGGGATAAACCCCAAGCAGGACAATTTTAAAGGTGAATTCGTGATTGGAAAGATAATATGGAAAAAGACACCCCAAACCCACCCCAAACATGGAATGGAGAGCAAGACAGGAAATGGGAAAAGGGAGTTAAAAGTCCCAGAGGGGAGACGGACAGGCATCACCAGGTGTCTGAGGAGAGTTCTAGAAGGAGGGAAGGGGGCACGGTAAAGGGGCAGCATTGAAGGAGACCCCAGGTGTGTTTTTTCCAGAACTGAAGAAAGACGTGAGCCAGAGGGTTGCAGGTGCACTCTGAACACGGAGCAGTGCAAATGAAGACAGACCTGCCCTGGACACATCACAGTGCAAGTGCTGACCTTTGGGGAAGAAGAGCCACTGTTCCCAGCTGCCGGTGGACCTGTGGCAGAACTCCTTAGACAACAGCCCACGTCTCAACCACAGCAAGGGGTGATGGGGACAATGGAGGGAAGTAAACTGTCAACCTGAATTTTACACACAGTCCAACGTTCATTCCTTGATGAGGGCACACCAAAGACATTTTCTGTCATAAGAGGATTAAGAGCATTTACCACTCACAGATGACTGCTCCCCAAAAGGGAGTCAAGTGAGAGGCAACCAAGCATGGAGTATATGGACTCTGGAGCCAGGTGCCCTAGTTGGCACACCAGCTGGGCTACCTACTGGGCACCGTCGTGCTAGCTACTGAATGGCCGTGTGCTTCAGTTTCCTCCTCTACGAAACAGGGATAGTACTGGTATCTGCTGTGAGGAGTGAATTAGGTCACATACGCAATGTGCTCAGAAGAGTGCCTAGGATATATAAGAACTGTGTAAGTGTAGAAAGTTATTATGATGATCAGCAAGAAGAAAAATTAATACAGAGAAATATGTAGGAGAAAGGAACAGTGATGAACATAAAAAGTACTAAATATATAAGGAAAAATACTTAACCACTGACCATGAAAACTGTGTGTGTGTGTGTGTGTGTGTGTGTGCACGTGCACGCACGCGTGTGTTGTGTGAAAACTGAAACTTTAAGCAACAATAACACGATGGAGATAAGGTGAGAGGATGTTCAATGGGGGAGTTAAAACAAGCTATAGCCCTGGATGTGGGTGGGTGGAGGGTATATCTGGAATAACTACAGGCATTGTTATAGTTACTTTTTAACTCTAGAAGAACAAAAATACATACTATAACAGCCAAATCAATAGAGGATCAAAAAAAAGGCAGCAGGAGGCCTACAGGGAGGGAATGCCAAGATTTTAATAATTCAATAGAGCAGAAAAGGAGAAAAAGCAAGCAAAGAAGACAATGGGGAACAAAGGACGTAAATGATCCTGTTGTCAAACAATGGCAAGAGCCTTACATACATGTGTATATAACTGTGTGCACACATGCGTGTATGTGGCCATATGAGCATGGAGGTCATGTGGACGGACACCCACAAAGCTGTTAGGATGGGTTACCGGAGGGTGGAGAATGAATTGGGTAAGGGAGGTAGGAGCCAACAAGAGGAAAAAAGAAGGGTACGTATGATTTATGATTTATATAAAAGTCTGTGTATATTTATAAAAAGAAATTAAAATTTAAAAACCCACTGCAATTTGCTTCCTTGAGAGGGAACAGGATGTTACTACAGCATGCTGACAACCGTGTTTGGGTCTCTGCTGCACAGTGATGTCATCTGTCATGGGTGCTGACTGAAAATGTTCACAGCCCGGGTCCCAGTGCCAGGACGGGGGGTGATGAGGAATCCCAGCTTACTTGTCAGTCCTCTGTTATCATCCTAGACCACGTACAAGAAAGGTGAGGGCAGAAGATGGACAGTCAGAGGAAGCCCAGCCCTTCCCAAGTCAAGGAAGCCTTTGGCTGCTGCAGTAAACCAAGGGATCTCCACCAGCCTGGGCTGGGGGAGGCCCCTGAGAAGCCCTCAGCCCTCCCTTGGAATAGGGAAGATGGGTCCTTTCCTGGATTCCCCAAAGAGAAAGGTTCAGTGACGGGGCACTGAGTGGGAGGCCATGAATGGTCTAAATGCCGGGCAAATGTTTTTAAGCCTTCTCGTTCCAACATGACATTTCAATTCTCCAGATTTCAAGACTTTTCTTCCCCTTGGTAACATTATTAAGTTGCAGAGAGAGGAAAAACATAGCTCATTCTTAATATCAATAATTTCAAGAAAAACACATGGTAACTTGCCTTGATTTTCCCCACTGGGATTTTCTCAAGAGCACCCCGTCACCTTGGCCCTATCTTGCAAAGGAGGATGTGCCCCATAATTGATGAGCATTTCAGCTTGGGATGAAAACACCAGACAGCAGTCTGGGCTTCAAGACAGCTCCTTTCTTATCACCAGGACAGTACATGATGATCACATTTTGGGGGAATGCTCTCATTTATAAAAAATGACCAAATTATACCATGTCTCGGAGACCTGATTCTTTTCCTATGGGATATTCATTCCAGCTACCCAAGTAATCATAATAATCATAGGAGATTAGCACATTCTGTCTGAAGCTTAGGCATTTGGCTATTATATACACTTAATTAAGCTAAGGAGTTTATTGATATCACTATTCCAGTATGTGATAATATTCCATAAACATATTCAGAGAATTAAGTAAATTAGTGCATTTGTTAAAAGCTCAAATAAATGTGCAAGTAGGTAAGCATAAGGAAAATTTTCAGCTCAGCAACCAGCATGAATTGTTAAATACTAACCATCTCAGGGAGCTGAGGGCTCATGATTGTGTTGGCATCCATTCAAAAGATGTTACTTTAGATGCTTGGAAAGTCTTATCTCAGCAAGGGAAGGATATAACCAGCTTTCAAGACCCGCCCTGGAGGAGTAAGTATAGACCACAATCCTTTTTTCCATTTGAAGACGTGGCTCTGGTTTCTAGGGCTGCTCTCGGGGGCACAGGGAGGGTCCATCATGGCCTCTGGTTTTTATCCTGAAGCTCCAGAGGTAGCACAGGGGACACTCCCAGAGGAACCTGGGCACATTCAGGCTCCTCTGCTCCAGTGTGGGTGGGTCAGGCATAGTCTACTTCTTCCCAGTGCCCCTAGCTCACCCTGGAGGCTAGTTTGTACTAGCCCCTCATGAACCATGGAGGTAGGGGGCAGAGCTCACTTAAAGGGTGTAAAGTAAACCCCAGGCACTAAGATGTTTGATTTGGCAGCGTATCTAGTTTTTAGATGAATTTAAACATAAAAACATTTTACAAATGTGGGACCCCACATACAAAACCTCTGCCTTCTGATCATTACCCTCAAATTCACCATTACTTTCATTAGTAGCTGGGTCTTTCATATTCCTTTATATAGTCAAATATGATTGATTTCTGTAATTGGAACTAAATGACTTTTTAATAAGCTTGCTTGAAATGCTGGTAGTAATAGTCCTCTGTTTTCAGGGCCTGGGATGATTACTACCCTCATCTTTTTATTGTTTTTTTTTGTTTTTTTTTTCTTCTTCCAGAAAATAGCACTAGAACTCTTTTCTCTTTTTTTTTTTAATTAAAAAAAGTTTTTAATGTTTATTTTTGAGAGAGAGGGGTGGGGAAGGGCAGAAAGGAAGGAGATACAGAATGTGAAGCAGGCTCCAGGCTCTGAGCTGTCAGCACAGAGTCCTACATGGGGCTGAAACCCACAAACTGTGAGATCATAACCTGAGTCAAAGTCAGATGCTTAACTGAATGAGCCACCCAGGTGCTCCAGGACTTCTTCTCTTTTTGTTTCTGTTATGGCTACATATTATCGAAGAGGAGAGGGGAAGAAAGAGAGAGGCAAAGACTTGCTGACCATTTTGCAGAGGATGCTTTATGGAAATGACATGGTTCAGGGAGAATATGGTTTCCCCTCCCTGAACGTGAGTTCTGCCTATATGAAATGCTAGTATGTGTGGCTCTATTTCTGTAAGGATTTTCATCCCTGCTGCTCATTTTGGGGGGGAGAAGTGGAGAATAAGGAAATCCAGGGAGTTAGGATCAGAAGAAGGAGGCAAAGCAGATAGCAAAACTGGAAGGGAGGTTTCTGCAATGAAGCCCTGGGAGAGATGAAGCCAGTTGAAGGGGGAAGTACATACAGCCTGAGAAGCACCTTCTTCCTTCATCAGAAGGAGCAGGGTGGAGGGGACTGGGGAGTTGGAACGTGTGTAAGCAGGGCTGATGGCACAGGTTTTGGTGCTGTGTCTCTGGGGAGTCAACTACTCCCAAGTGGTAAGATCAGGCAGTGAACACTCAGAAGAAAAGTAGACAAAGAGACGGAATTGTCATAAAATGCAAAGACAAAAATAACTTACAAGCTTCATGTTGAAACTTTTGGGAAGACAGTTCCTGAAAACATTTCAGCATATTAAGGAATGGTAAGTGGAAGTTAAATATACACAACTCATTATGACAAACTGAAGATGAATTAGATGCTGTTGTATGTTCTTTAGCATCTTCTTGGCTTTAGTGCTTTGTTCTGGTGAATATACAAATATTTGTAGGGCCTGTCAGAGGTTGACTTGCAAACTTAATTTAGTTTTTCATATAAAGGTTTAATACTTAATTGTGGATTTTCTTATCACAGGGATGTTCGGGTCCCTCAGGGCTGGGGATGGATGGACAACTGTACTCTACAAATTAGACAGTGTACGTCCTAGGGCACAGCAATTGTTGAGAACTCTCATTACGGCAGAAGCTGCTTTCCGTTCAGCTCATGGAGTGTGCTGATCATCAGCTGCTTTGGGGGCCTAACAGGGGCTAGGACAGCAGACCTTCACATTCTTTGAACTTAGGGAGATTAGAATTTTCAGAATTAGGAACAGATTCTGCCTCCTACAGAAGAGTCTAGATATTATCATCAAGGCAAACAGCTGTGTTTGAGATAATCTAATCATTTAATGGACCACTTGAAGTCCATATATATAAGGCTAAGTTCCACTCTTCTTGAAGAAGCTCTAAAAACGAGATAACCCAAATGCAGGTGTTTCAGTGTAAGAGTTAGGTGTTCTGTGTTCAGAAACACACACTGGCTGTATTTTTTCTAGCAGAGCTATGTGCCCGTGCATCTTGATAATTTTTTTCCCTAAATCTAGGATTAGATGGTATGATGGTTAATTCTATGGGTCAACTTGGCTGAGGTATGGTGTCCAGATGTTTGGTCAAATACCAGTGTGGATGTTACGTTTACATGTGGTTAACATTTATATCAGCCGATTTTGAATAAAGCAGACTACTACTGCCCGTCATGTGGATGGGCCTTATCCAATTAAGTTGATGTTGTAACTCAACTCTTCCCTGGGTCTCCAGCTATAGACTTAGCCTGCAGAATTTGCACTTGCCATCCTCTACAATTACATGAGTAAATTCCTTAAATGAATCAGTTTTCTCTCTCTCTCTCCCTCTCTCTCTCTCTCTCTCTCTCTCTCCACACACACAAACACACACACACACGCACACACACACACACACACTATTGGCTCTCTGTCTCTGGAGAAGCCTAGTACAGATGGCACGGGTACATGTTCCTGTTCAAGAACTTGTTCTAGTGCTTTTCAAGCAGGACAGACCAGAGTGGCATAAATGTGCAGGTCTAGTCCGGTCTTCACCTTGCACATACACGAAATTTCTCATTTAGGTACTGAAGGGTAATCATCAAAACACGGGAAAGACACTACTGGTATTTAGTGAGCTGCATCTGGTCCTGCACAATAAAGAACTCTCCAACTCAACAGGCCAATGGCATCCCCATTGAGAAAGGAATGGCAAAGAGCTGGTCACTGGGTGCAGCCTACCCAGACTAGCGACTTGCTTGTGTCATTTAAGACTGAATAGCCCAGAGTTTGGGAAAACAAAGTGCTGTGAACTATTTGTCAGTGCTAAGAGTTCAAACAGTGGACTTAGAGTGAATATATAAAGGGGACGTTGGACCTGGAGACCAAAGCAGGCCTTGGAATGCCTGGCTGAGGCCCAGAACCACCGGGTGAAAGCCCTCCAAGAGCTCCACTTCCAGAAGTAGCAGTTAGCTATTCTCCCACAGGCATTTCCATTAGCCCGAGCCTTTGGTAAGTTCTTAGAAAAGTCTGCCTAGCCTAGTCAAATGTGGCAGCCAGGGAAGCAGAATCCCTGGGGCTGGAGCAGTGGCTGCAAGCAATGCCACCATCAATGGACAGCAGGCCCAGCATATGGCAGCCTCTGCAGTGTGGACAAAGATGAGGAAGCCAGGGAAGATGAGGGATCCTAGGCATGTACAGATGACAGAGCATCTAAGAGGCCGTCCTTGGGGATCCTCTCAGGATCAGTCTGGGGACTTATTTTGAGATGAATGGACTAATTTTTATCAGGAAAGCCAGTAGGGACTTCAGCCATAATAATCTGGGAATAAAAACAGAGAACCAGCCGTGTTTGGCTGTCACTGGCTGGTGAGACCAAGGATACACATGTGAGACTCACTGGGAGGATCTTCCTCTGATGCTGTCCCCAGTCCAAGAACAAGAATGGAGGGCCTTTAGGGGCACGTGAGAGGTAAGAAGGCCTTGCAACTGGAAAAGGAAAGCATCTTTCAAACATAGCCTGGATGAGTCTATTCCTAACTCATGCCAATCCGAACTCCCAAATTTCTCAAGAAATGAGATCTGGTTAAATTTGTTCTTTTTTGCCCTTCTTAAAAAATATCAAATGGGGTGTCTGGGTAGCTCAGTTGGTTAAGCGTCCAACTCTTGGTTTTCCTTCAGGTCATAACCTCACGGTTGTAGGACTGAATCCCACATGCTCAGCATGGAGCCTGCTTGGGATTCTCTCTCTTCTTCTCCCTATGCCCCTCCCAGTCCTCACTCTCTTTCTCAAAAAAAAAAAGTTAAAAAAATATCCAAAAGCTAATATTTTGCAGACGGCTTTATGCTGGCCACGCTGGCCAAGCTTCGTGGGGTCCAAAACAAACATACCTGATCTACATTTGGTCAGCATTGGAAGGCCCTAGAAGGCCAAGGAATTAACAGAGGAATCCAAGGATTGTTCCTTATCCCAGAAGGCCTCAACTTGAAATAGTTCTTGCTTTGCAGAACTTGTGTGAGTGTGGCAAGGAGGGGGAGCAGGGCTGTGGGGAAGAAGCTTATGAATCCACTCAGGTTCCTATAAAAGGATTTTGATGCTGATCTGTCACTGGAAACAGATCTGACTCCTTCTTCATGGTGATGAATATTTATAATCTTTTCTCCTCATAGTCCAGGGTGTCAATGAAGAGTGAATACATGTGACATGCAGTTTTTGGTGAGAACTTCACTCTCGGCC
Source organism: Neofelis nebulosa (assembly GCF_028018385.1). Taxonomy (NCBI): domain Eukaryota; kingdom Metazoa; phylum Chordata; class Mammalia; order Carnivora; family Felidae; genus Neofelis; species Neofelis nebulosa. Next base: position 41,258,992 of record NC_080787.1, read on the forward strand.
TTAGAATGCTGTCTGTTGCAGACGATATGCTTGAGGTAATAATTTTCTGTACCACAGAATTGCAAAGATCTGTTTTCTGCAGAATTACGTGTTAGCAGACTGGTGTGAATGATCCTTTGGGGGCTGTTATTTTAACAAGGAGGGGGCGTTTCCTGGAATTGGTAGTTTTTACCTGGATCTCAGGAAATCATCAACTGTGCTAATACAATAGATGAATGATGGGTGAGTTAAGATCTTGCATATACAGCAAGAAAGTGACAGCTACAGATACAAACAGAGCACCCCTGATTCCTATCAGTGTGACATTGTCAATACTGATGGTGACATCTAGGAAGCTCTCAAAGGGGCCTCAGGGCTTCCTGCAGTTTCCCAACCCACTTCAACCCTCTCAGATTCAGCCTGCATAACCCCACTCACAGTGTTCTCCATATTCCCTGTGCCATTTCAGTTGTGGTGACACCCTATCTTAATGTGGCATCTTCCAGGACAAGGAGCTTATTTGGGAAGTGATCCCTGGACAAACTGATAAGAAGATGGGGAAGTGAGACAGGGAGAGAAAGCAGCCAGTAAGGGGGGCAATGGCAACCCAGCAGTCACTGTGGCCAAAGTCCAGTTCAATGGCACTGGGCACCTCTGGGGACAGTGGAGGACAACACCTCCAAGTTGTACCCCCTTGGGGTGAGGGAGGTGGGGTGTATATACACCAACTTCCAATAGACATCAGTTGAGGACTCCTGGGGCAGGGAGAGGTGTTAATTCCCTGCAACTAGCCCACTCTACATGGTAGTGTACACACGTATAGTACTCAAGGGTGAGGCTCTGACAGCATCTGCCCTATCCTGTATTTCTTGTTCTTCAGCCTCCTTGTCTGAGAAAGATCAGTACCTCCTACGGCTAATGTAGTCTCTTAAACATAGAGCTTAATTCTCTGGCAACCAAGCCAGCACAGAGAGAGAGAGGCAGAAGAAATTAAATATTCCAGCCAGTCTGCTGCCTGATTTCTTATAGGCCTGGCTAGTATTATGGGGGCTAGATTTTCTGACCTAGCAGATAGGAATGCCTGTAGCAGCTACTAGTTTTCTACTGACCATATTTTAATAGAAAACAGACTGCCAGAACCTTGGCTCCCATTCTGCATGCTGGGGTGAGTTACTATATCTCTCTTGCTGCCTCTGTTTCCCTTTTCGGGGGACACCTTGGAAATGAAGCTCTGACAACAGAAGCTCCTTAACGCTTTTCCTGGGAGATCAGCTTTCACGTGATACAGTGGAAGGAAGGCAGTGACATGCTGCCATCGGGGTAAATGCCACTTCCCCAGCAGAGGTGGTCTCCATCTGGGGGCATGAGGAACTCGAGCCATTTCGAGGACTCACCTTAGAACAACACAAACAATGCACCCTCCTCGGCCTGGGTCCCTGGGCCTGTTTTACTCACTCTGTGCTATGCCCGATAGAAACTGGCAGCTATGTAGGAAGTCAGGGAAAGACATGTCTGGCTGCAGGGTGGGTAGGGGGCAGGGCTCCATGAAATGCTGCTATGTGCAGAACTACTAAAAAATAAGCAAACTGCCTTTAAGTGAGACAGAGACCAAAAAATCTCCTGACACGTGTTTAAGAAACCCATAGAATTTGCTGGGTTGAGCATACAAGGAAAAATTGTTTTTAGATGATTATCTCTGATAAGATGTCTCCCAATCTTTCACAGGACACTCATTTGTGGTCACCTGCTACTCCACCAACAGAGCCAGGCTGAGAAGCCCTCACCGTGTGGTATTTTATGGGGCTCGACACAGTAACCCCAGGGCTCAACCATAGGAGTCTTCCTTGTCCTACTTCTCAGCTGTTCTATAAGCACCCCAAACCTTATAAGGCTGGGACTCTTCGGATTTGGGATTTGTGTGCCCCCCCCCCCACAGCCTCGAACTTCACAGATGGATGACCATTGTCAAATAAATAAATCACAGGACCTAGAGTTTCCACTGATATTCCTGATCAGAGAAGTCCTCAGTGTCCTACTCTTTCACTTCTAATGCCAAACTGCCCAAACTCAGGAAAAACTGTGGTAAAGACTGTTACTCTGTTCAGCCTGAATAGTTCACCAACCCTGTATCCTCAACCCACACACAATCGCCTCAGGCACCCTTTCTCTAGAAATTAAAAAAAATAACTCTGTTTTCTGCATGATCCATTTCAAAATTATAGCTGAGGTACACTGTTTATATTGCCTCCTGTCTTCTTTCTTTGGTGGACTCATACTTTTATTTTATTATTATTTGTTTATTTTTATTATTTATTTTTAATGTTTATTTATTTTTGAGAGAGAGAGAGAGACAGAGTGTGGGTGGGGGAGGGGCAGAGAGAGAGGGAGACACGGAATACAAAGCAGGTTCCAGGCTCTGAGCTGTCAGCACAGAGCCCAACGCGGGGCTCAAACTCATGAACTGTGAGATCATGACCTGAACAGAAGTTCAGGACATTTAACCGAGTCACCCAGGTGGCTTTATTTTTAGAAAAAGCATGCACATGTGTGTGAGCCAGGGAGAGGCAGAGAAAGAGGAAGACAGAGAATCCCAAGCAGGCCCCACACTGTCAGTGCAGAGCCCGACACAGGGCTGAGTCTCACAAACTATGAAATCATGACCTGAGCTAAAATCAACAGTTGGATGCTTAACCCACTGAGCCACCCTGGTGCCCCGTATTTTTTAATTTTATTTTTATATTAAATTAATATAGTGTAAAATTGACTTGGGTGTGTGTGTATGTGTGTGTGTGTGTGTATTACTGGGCCGTTCTATGAGATTTAACACATATACAGATTTGCGTAACCATTATCTCAATCAAGATTCCCCCAAGTTCTGTGCTCCCCAAAGTCCCCTCATCCTGCCCTGTTGGAGTCATACCCTCCTCCACCCCTGCTTGCCATCACTATAGTTTTGTCTTTCTCAGAATGTCATATAAGTGGAGTAAGAGACTATAAAGCTTTATGAGACTGGCTTCTTTTACTCCTTACAATGCCTCTGTGGTTTTGTGTGTGGTTATATGTGTCAGCAATTTGTTCTTTTTATTGCCCAGTAGTATTCCGTTCTATGTACACAGTTTATCCATTCACTTGTTGACGGACACTTGGGTTATTTCTCATTGTTGGCCATTAAGAAGAGAACTGCTATAAACATCTATAAGCTTTTGGGTTAACATAAATTTTCATTTCTCTAGGCTAAATACTGGGTTGTACGATAGGTCTATGCTTAACTTTATAAGAAACTGCCAATTGTTTTCCCAAGTGTCTGTACCATTTTGCATCCTCACTAGTAATATCTGGGTTCCAGATGCTCCACACCCTTGCTAGCATTTGGTACTGTCAGTTTAGAAAAAAAAATTGTTTAAGCTATTTTAATAGGGATGTAGTGATAGCTCAGCATTGATTTTTTTTTTAAATCTTTTTCTTTTCATTTTTTTTTTCTTCAAGAGAGCGTGAGTCAGTGAGGGGCAGAGTGGGGGAGAGGGAATCTTAAGCAGGCTCCATGCTTAGTGCAGAGCCTGACGTGGGACTCGATCTCACGACTGAACGATCATGACCTGGGCCAAAATCAAGAGTCAGATGCTTAACCGACTGAGCCACCCAGGCGCCCCAGCATTGTTTTAAATTACATTTCTCTACTGGCTAATCATGTGGAACATCTTTGTATGTGCTCTCTTGCCATTTGTATGTGCTCTTGAGTGAAGTGTCTGTTCACCAGAAACTTGGACCCCCCCCCCCGCCATTACCCCTTCTTTTTTTTTTTTTAAATAAGTGAGCTGTTTGTTTTCTAAGTATTGACTTTGGCGAGTTTATATTTATTTATTTATTTATTTATTTATTTATTTATTTATTATATGCTGCATCCAAGTTCTTTGTCAGAGATGGTATCTGAAAATATTTTCTTCCAGTCTGCCACTTGTTTTTTCATTCTCCTAATAACGTCTTTCACGGAGCAAAAGTTTTAATGGTGCCAAGTGCAATTTATCGCTGGTTTTCTTCAGTGGACTGTACTTTTGGTGTGGTACCCAAGAATCCTGGCCACGAAGAACTCCCCTAATGTTTTCTTCCAAAATTTTATTGTTTTACATTTTACACTTGGATCTCTCATCTATTTTGACTTAAATTTTGTATATGGTATAAGAACAGGCTTTTGTTGTGCATGCAGATGTCCGACTACTAATATCAGGTGTTAAAAAGATGATTCTTCCCTGTTATGTTAGCACCTTTATTGAAAGTCAATGGACCATCAGCGTGTGGGGTCAGTTTCTGCATGTCCAACTTTTTGCCAATGTCAAAACTGTCTTGATCACAGCAGCTTCTAGTAAGTCTTAAAATTGGGTGGTGCGAGTCCTCCAGCATTATTCTTTTATAAAATTGTTCTGACAGTTCTAATTCCATTGCCTTTTCATATACATTTTGGAATCACCATCTCTATAACTACAAACAGTTCTGTTTGGGTTTGATCAGAATTATATTAAATCTAATGATCAGTTAGAGAGACCTGACATCTTTTCTATATTGATTCTTATAATTTATGCACACAGCATGTCTCCTTTACTTGGGTCCTTTTTTATTCCTTTCATTAGAGTTTGGTAGCTTTTGGCATGGAAATCTTCCATATGCTTTATTAGGTTTATACCTATTTCTTTATTTTTGAACTACTTTAAATTATGTATTAATTGGCATATATGTTATATAACTATCTGATACATAAAAGTATAAAATGATAAATATTTAGTTTTGATTGTCAATTGTTCATTATTAGTATGTAAAGTCTGATTAACTTTTGTGTATGGACCTTATATCATGGAACCTTGCTAAACTCCTTTATTGCTTCTAGGAATTCTTATAGATTCTTGGAATTCTCTGAATAGACAAATATATCATGTGTAAATAGGGACAGTTTCGTTACTTCTTTTCAAATTCTCTGCCTCTAAAATTTTTTTTTGAAAATGTTCATTTATTTTTGAGAGTGAGATAGCATGAATTGGGGAGGCGCAGAGAGAGAGAGAGAGACAGAGACAGAGACAGAGACAGAGACAGAGAATCCAAAGCAGGGTCTGCGCTGTCAGTGCAAACCCGATGTGGGGCTCACAACTCACGAATTGGGAGATCACGACCTGAGCCACCAAGGTGCCCCTCTGTGCCTTTTATATATTGCACTGGCTAGAACTTCTGGCATTGTGTTAAACAGGAGTAGTAAGAGTTAATAATTTCAATTGTTGCCTATTTTAGAGAGGAAAGCATTAAGTCATCCACCATCCAGTAAGTGTGATGTTAGCTGTGAGTTTTTAATAGCTGCCCTTCATCAGGTTGAGGAAGCTCCCTTCTACTTCTAGTTCACTAGAGTTTTTGTTGTGAATGAATGTGAAATTTTACCAAATATTTTTCTGCTTCAATTGGTATGATCATGTGTTTTCTTCCTTACCCTGTTAATATGGTCACTTGTATTGGCTGATTTTTGAATACTGACCCAGAATTGTTTTCCTGAGGTAAACCTCATTTAGCTGTGGTGCTTTTTTTTTTTGATCATGCTTATCTATATTTTTGTACTTTTACTATATATGTATATACATAATATAAAATACTGTTCTGTATATTTTAAATGACATATACATAATATACTGCATATATTCTACAACTGGCCATTCTGTTCATCTTTTTTTTTTTAATATGAAATTTACTGTCAAATTGGTTTCCATACAACACCCAGTGCTCATCCCAACAGGTGCCCTCCTCAATGCCCATCACCCACTTTCCCCTCCCTCCCACCACCCATCAACCCTCAGTTTATTCTCAGTATTTAAGAGTCTCTTATGGTTTGCCTCTCTCCCTAACTTTTTTTTTCCCCTTCCCCTCCTCCATGGTCTTCTGTTAAGTTTCTCAGGATGCACATAAGAGTGAAAACATATGGTATCTGTCTCTCTGCCTGACTTATGTCACTTAGCATAATACTCTCCAGTTACATCCACGTTGCTACAAGTGGCCAGATTTCATTCTTTCTCATTGCAAGTAGTATTCAACTGTATATATAAACCACAATTTCTTTATCCATTCATCAGATGATAGACATTTAGGCTCTTTCCATAATTTGGCTATTGTTGAGAGTGCTGCTATAAACATTGGAGTACAAGTGTCCCTATGCATCAGCACTCCGGTATCCCTTGGGTAAATTCTTAGCAGTGCTATTGCTGGGTCATAGGGTAGATCTATTTTCGATTTTTTGAGGAACTTTCACACTGTTTTCCAGAGCGACTGGTGCATTATTCTTTTTATATATTGCTGGATTCAATATGCTAGCCATTTGTTTGGTTTTTTTTCTAATAGGCTCCATGCCCAGCACAGAGCCTAATATGGGGCTTGAACTCATGACCCTGAGATCAAGACCTGAGCTGAGATCAAGAGTCGGATGCTTAACTGACTGACCCACCCAGGTGCCTCAATATGCTAGTATTTTTAATGTATTTTTATAGAGGATATTAGTCTATAGTTTTCTTGTGAGGTCTTCATTTGATTTGGTATCAAGATAATACTATCCTGTCCTCATAAAATGTGTTGGGAATGTTCCTTCTTGTTTTTTTGGAAAAGATAGTATGGAATTGGTATTATTTATTTTTGTAAATGTTGGGCAGAATTCTAGAGCGAAACTACCTGGGCTAGGAAATTTCTATTTTTGGAATACTTTCAACTATGAATTCAATTTTTAAAATAGATATAGTAGCATTTAGGTTACCTAATTCTCCTTGAGTCAGTTTTAGTAGTTTGTGTCTTTCAAAAAATTTGTCCAATTTATCTAATTGTAAAATTTGTCCATCTTATCTAAATTGTAAAATTTGTATAGATTGTTTGCAACAGTCCCTTATCCTTTCAATGAATGTAATGATATCCCTCTTTCATTCTTGTTATTGGCTATATGTGTATTTATTTCTTTGTCAATCTAGCTAGATGTTTATCAACGTTATTGATGTTTTCAAAGAACCAGTTTTAGTTTCATTGGTTTTAATTGTTTTTCTCTTTTCATTGATTTTTGGTCTTATCTTTATTATTTCCTTCCTTTTGCTTTTGAATTATTTTGCTCTTTCTAGTTTCTTAAAGTGGTAGCTAAGGTGGTTGATTTAGAGCTTTTTTTTTTTTGATGGGGGGGGCCAATATATGTGTTCAATGCTATAAATTTCCTCCTAACTACTGCTGCAACTGCAACCCACAGATTTTGATTTGGTTTATTTTCATTTTCCATCGGTTGAAAATGTTTCCAGTTTCTCTTGAGACTTTCTTTCTGATTCATAGGGGTTTTGGGGAAAATGTATTGTTTAATTTCCAAGTTTCCAGAAATTTTCCATTAGGTTTCTACTATTGCCTTCAAGTTTAGTTCCATTATTGTAAGGGAACATATGTCATAGTTTTTTCAATTGTTTTAAATTTGTTAATGTTTGTTTTATAATCTAGACTATGGTCTGTCTTGGTGAATGCTTCATGCACACCTGAAAACAATGTATGTTCTACTATTTATAGAGTATTCTGTAAATGCCAATTACATCTGGTTGGTTGATCTAGCTGTTCAGTTCTTCTATATCCCTGTTAATTTTAAGTTTATTTGTTCTATTGATTACTGAGAGAAGAGTATTGATATCTCCAGCTATAACTGTGAATTTGTCCAATTCTCCCTTCAGTTTTTGCTTCCTGTATTTTGAAGTTCTGTTTTTAACACATACACATTCAGGACTGCTAGGACTTCTTGGTGGATTGGCCCTTTTATCCTATGTCATGTTCCTCTTTATATTGGTAATTAATTCTAAGTAATTTCCTTGCTTTGTACTATACTCTGTCTGAATTTAATAGAGCCATGCAAGATTTCTTTTGATTCGTGTTTGCATCCTTTATTTATATCATTATATTTAAGTTTAGAGTGCTTGCAAATAGCATGTGCTTGGATCTTTTTTTTTTAAATCAATTTTGCCAGATTCTCCCTTTTAATTGGTATGTTTGGACTGTTTATATTCAATGTAACTATTGGTGTGTTTATATTTAGGTATACCATTGTCTTACTCGTTTTCTGTTTGTTCTCTCTGTTATTCATTTTCTCTTCCCTTTCCCATCTTCTTTTAATTTATTTGAGTGTTTTTAGAATTCCATCTTAATTAATTAATTCAATTTTTAATTATACTTCTTTTCATAGTTTTTTAAGTGACTAGTTAGGGGTTACACTTAGGGGTTACACTATATACCCTTCACTTTTCAGAGTATACTTAGAATTAATACTTAACCAGTTCAAGGGGCATGTAGAAACCTTATCAACTGCAAGGAGCAGTGAATCTCTGCTATGCTAAAGGCTTTATGCAAATAAAAGGGGTGGGGCAGTGCAGTGATCAAACAAGCCTGGAAAATGATGGGTTAAACAAAACAGTTGTATGGGGGAGACTTCCCAGAGAGACCTTGACTAAATTAAAGCACACTATGGCTCTTTAAAGGCAAAGGTAGGCTATTTAGCATCTCTCAAACTTTCTGATCAGAGAACCCCTTGTTCATGGATTTTTCCCAGGACTATGCTTTATGGAAGGCTGCCTTCTATGTGGTACATGCCCCACATTTTAAAAACTGAATTGGCATAAGGTAAGTCTTACCCTTTTCGTTTGTTATTCCTCCACATATTTGAGGACAGCATATTTCTCCTTTTTCCCCCCACATTAACTACTCTCTTTGGCATACAGGTTTGCCATTTATCCCCATGAGCTCCCACTTGTGGGCATGTTCATTAACAACCTTCAGGAATGGGGTGTCCAGAATGAACCTGCCATGTCGGAGGCAACCCAATCAAGGTAATCCAATGTGTGAGAATGTCACTACTGCCATGTTTTGGACACTGCCTCTCTTTATGTGCTCAGGATCACATTGTGTTGGCAGCCATCTCATGATCCTGCTGATTCACATAAAGCTAGCAGCCAATTGAGATCCCTGGCCCTTCTACACAGGGAGCTGTTTCTCCTGATACTCCTGATACTTCTAGTTTTGCCATTTTCTTTTTGTTTGTGTGTTTAAAATAGCTTTATTGAGATATAATTCACATAGCATAAAATTCACCCACTTAAAGTGTACAATCCAATAGGTTTTGGTATATTCACAGCTGTGCAACAATTGCCACAATTAATTTTAGAACATTTCCATGATGCCCAGAAGAAACGCTCTGCCCTTTAGTTATTACTTCTTGGTCTCCCCCAACCCTCTGGAGCTAGGCTACCATTAATCTACTTTCTGTCTTTATAGATTTGCCTATTTTGGACATGTCATATAAATAGAATCATGTGTGGTCTTTTGTGACTGGCATCTTTCACTGAGCATAATGTTTTCCAGGCTCATCCACATAGTAGCATGTGTCACTAATTCATGCTTTTAAAAATAATATTCCATTGTATGGATAGAGCATAATTTGTTTATATACTGATCAACTGATGGACATTTGGGTTGTTTCCACCTTTCAGCTATTGGGAAGAATGGTGCTATGAACATTTGTGCACAAGTTTTTGTGTGAACATATGTTTTCAATTCCTTTGGGTATATACCTGGGAATGGAATTTCTGGGTCATGTGGCACTTATGTTTACCTTTTTGAGGAACTGCAAGACTGTTTTCCAAAGCGACTGCTCCATTTTACATTTCCACCAGCAGTATACCAGAGTTCCAATTCCTCTACATCCTCTCCAACACTTGACTTTTTGGAGAAAAACTGTCGTAGGGGATGTGATATGGTATCTCATTGTGGTTTTGATTTGCTTTTCTCTGATGACTAATGATATTGAGTATCTTCTGATCTACCTATTGGTCACTTATGGATCATCTTTAGAGAAATGTTTATTCAAATCCATTGCTCAGAGTTATTTGACTCTTTATTGTTGAGTTAAGGTATTCCTTTTCCATTTTGGATAACATACCCTTATCAGATATATTATTTGCAAATATTTTCTCCCATTTTGTACATTGTCTTTTCACTTTCTTGATGGTATCCTTTCAAGCACAAAAGTTTTGAATGCTGGTTGAAGTCCAGTTTATCTGGTTTCTCTTTTTCTGCTTATGTTTTTCATGTCATATCCCCCAAACCATTGCCAAATCCAGGGTCGTGGAGATTTATCCCTATGTTTTCTTTTAAGTATTTTGTAATTTTAGTTCTTTGATCCATTATGAGCTAATTTTTCAATATGGTGTGAGGTAGAGTTCTAACTTAATTCTTTGGAATTCACTTGTGCCAGTGCCATTTGTTGAAAAGACTCTCTCCCCCCCCGCCCCCCAATTAATGGTCTCAACATCCTTGTTGAAAATCAATTGAGTTTCATGGGTTTATTTCTGGACTTTTAATTCTATTCCATTGGTCTATATGTCTATCTTTATGGCAGTACCACACTGCCCTGATCACTGTTGCATTGTAGTAAGTTTTGAAATTGGGAAATGTGAGTTCTCCCAACTTTGTTTTTCTTTTTAAAGATTGTTTTGGCTAACTTCATCCCTTGCATTCCCTTTGAATTTTAGGATGAGCTTGTCATTTCTACAAAGAAGCCAGCTGGGATTCTAATAGGGATTGAATTGTTTCTGAAGATCAGTCCAGCGAGTATTAACCATTTTAACAGTATTAAGTCTTCTGATTCATAAATACAGGCTACCTTTCCATTTATTTAAATCTTTAATTTCTTTCAACAATGTTTTTTAGTCTTCAGAGTATAGGTTTTGTAGGGTTTTTTTGTTAAATTTATTCCCAAGTATTTTATTCTGGTTGATGCATTAGTTTCTTTTTTTTTTTTTTTCAGTTGTCCATTGCAAAGTGTATAGAAATACAATTTGAATTTTGTACATAATCTTGTACCCTGTAGCCTTAATGAACTCTATTAGTTCTAATAGTCTTGTTATTTATTTATTTATTTCTCTATTTATTTATTTATTTATTTATTTATTTATTTATTTTTAGTGAATGTTTTACAATTTTCTATATATAAGACATTTTATCTATGAATAAAGATAGTTTTCCTTCTTCCTTTCCAATCCGGATAACTTTTAGGACTTTGACTTCATAATACTAAGAGCAGAACTTTACATTTATTTCTATCACATTTAATTTTGTTTGTTTTAACCATTGTTCAGTTCTTTTAATTTGGATAGTCTTCCAACACATTTTATTTGCAATTCATCTATTTATCCCCAGCAGTTGGCACAGTGTCTAGTGTTTTGCATTAAATAAATGTTTGCAAGATTAAGATTATGGTGTGATTCTGCAGTTTTGGCAAGCATGTCTTTTCTGTGTTTTTTATTGCTACAAATGTTAAATAATAGGGGTGCCATTAAAATTTCTGGGGTCCCAGGATATCAACATGGTGGTAGTGGCACCAGAACCTGCCCTTTCACAGTACACAGAAGCCACACCAGAAGTAGGAGATAGCAGCCTCAAGAAACAATGGAGACATCTGCATTGGCCTTGTGGGCATGAAGTCCAGAGGAGAAAGGTAAGGCATTCTCACTTGACTTGGGCAGCAAATGGCACCAAAGAGGCCAGAGCAGGAGAAGAGGAAACAGCTGCCATGATATGGGTGGGGGGAGAAGTTTTTGTGATGTGCCAATGTGAAATGCTTTCTATGGGCCCTTAAAATTAATGAAGAGAATATTCTCAGGGGTCTGGGGACCCCAGAATAAGAAGTAAGGGTAAGAGCCAAATATGAGTCATTTCATTTCAGGCTGCTGTGGTGTGGGAAAACTTGAGCTACACGAGCAAAAGTCTCTCTGTCACCAATTATTTCTTTGATTCTTCCTTCCCTTCAAAATGCTAACCTAATTTTCTTCTTTCCCTTAACATTAATCCCCTAAACGGCCTGCTCTGCTTCTTCAAATCCCATGCAGTCCATAACACATTACGGCTGGCTTCAGTACCTCCCACCTACTAGATTTGCCTACAGCTCCTCAGATTCCACTCTCCTATCACAATCAATTGATGCGCTGGTTTTTTTTTGAAAATATTTTTTTCTCTCTGTTCAGATTAGATAATTTCTATTTTTCTCCCTTTAAGTTCACTAACTCCTCCCTCTGTCTTCTCCATTCTTCTCTTGAGTCCATTGGCTATTTTATTTTTCAGTCCTGGAATTTCCATTTGGTTATTTTTATGTTTTCTATATTTTTATCGAGACTTTCTTTCAGTTTGTTTCCGCGGGGTCTTCCTTAATTCCTGAAGTATGTAGCTGCTTAAAGTCTTTTAATTCCAACAGTGTCAAGTTGGGGGCTGGTTTCCATTAATTGTCTTTTCTTCTTTGAGTTGAAATTTTTTTGGTTTTTACCTATGCCAAGGAATTTTCAATATTATCCTTAACATTTTCAGGGTCTTGTTTAAATTCTAAGAAGACTACTAGTCTTTGGTTGTTTATTTGTTTTAGCAGACAATCAGCCTGGTTAGGGTCAGGTCACCAATTCCAATGTCTTCTTTGGGCTGTGGTTCCAGTGTCAGCAGTGTTTTTGAAAGCCCATTTGGCCCATGTATGTGCCACTCAGTGGCCAGTATAGGACCTGGGTATGGGTCTACCTTATGGCAGGATTGGCAGAGCCTTTGATATGTTCTTCAGAATCATGCACCATCAGCTTGAAAGTAAGGGGCTTGTGTAAACAACTTAATGGAATCCCTGTCTTGATCTCCTTCCTCTCTGGGATCTGCCTGACACAGTATGACTCCTTGAGGCCCACTCCTGGACTCCTCAATTCTGCCATGCAATTCTCATGATTATGTCTACACTTGGGACCAAGTGGTGGGAGGATGGAGAGAGGAAAAAGCAATGGGGAGTCTTTTCATTTTTTGGTACCACAGCTCCTGTGTTCAAAGCAAAGGAGTCTCTCTCCACCAGAATTTTAGGCTTCTGTTTGTCTGCTTCTGCTGTCACTGCCACCAGAGGATTTTCTGGGGGTGACAACTTGATGGTACTTTGGATTCTGGTCTGCTTCCCTAAGTTGCTTTCTACCACTTATTTTTCAGAGTTCTTAGCTAGCTGCTCCATGCATTCTGTCCATGGTTTACAGTTGCTTCCAGTGGGAAAGACAAGACAGAGTGTGGTTATTCCACCTTCCCCAGAACTGGAACCTCACACTATGTTTTATTCTAGGCAAGTGTTCATCTCACTGGCCAGTTGAACAGTTAGGTCTGAAAAGTCTCAGCTATAACATTTGCTTCATTTCCCTTTCTCATCATATGGGCAGACTCAATCTTCCTCTTTCACCCAGTTCATTAGCCAAGTCTATTTATATTGTACTTAATTCTTTATCACTCCTCAGACATTTGTGCCTCCATGATCCTTGGACCTACCCACTAGGCCAATTCTCAAACACAGAATCTTTCCATTACCTCTCCCACCTCTGGAGCACTATAGATCTGTCTCACATCAAATTCACATTACAGAAATTCTAATAGCCTGAATTGGGTGATGTACACAATACTTACTATATTCATCTGATGTCTTTGTCATTCTAAATTGTGTAATCTTAAGCCATTTTCATTAAACTCAGGAACAAGATCAGAGAGGGTGTTAGTGCTAGCTAATAGTGATTCAGAGGCTCTAATGAATACAATAAGACAATAAAATACTAAGTGCAAATACTGGAAAACAATTTTTCTTTTGTGATAAATGTGATTGCATTTCTGGAAGACTCAAGAAACTATAGCAAGAAAAAGCCCATTAATATTAAAATGAGAATTTGGTAAGATGATTAGGTATAGGAAAATATTTTTTAAAAATAGATTTTTCTACCCCAGGAAATAGAAGAATACTCCATTCACAAAAGCAACAAAGAATATAATATACTTAGGAAGAAATCCTCCTCCTTGGACTCTTATTCCAAGGACTGGCAAACTGGGGCTGGAAGGCCAATCTGTCCTGAGGTCTGTTTTTGTATGGCTTTGGACTGAGAGATAAGAATGATTTTTAGATTTTTATAGGATTGTGAAGAAGAAGAAGAAGAAGAAGAAGAAGAAGAAGAAGAAGAAGAAGAAACAAAGACCATGCAAAGCCCACAAAACCTAAAATATTTACTATCTGGTCCCTTACAGGAAGTTTCCATAGAAGTAAAAGCCCCAATGTATAAGGATATACATGCATACTACAGCATATTTTATTCAGCAGAAAAATGGAAATAAAGGAATACCTGTCAACTGGAAAATGATGGAATATATTAAGCTTCAGCCATTCTGTAGAATATTAGGCGGCCATTAAAAGGAATAAAATATAGCCATATATGAAATTTATATATGTGAAATTCAAGATGCAGTAAAAAGTGGGATACAGAGAAATTGTATATGATTATTTTAATCTTTTTTTTGTAAGACAAGCAACCCAATCCCCCATATAAATAAGTGAATGTTAATATAATTATACGAATATGGAGAAAGAATTCTGAATGTTAGATTAAGGGGCATGAACATTTTTTTGTTTGGCAATGGCAGGCCTCAGAGGTTTATGAGTAGGAGTGAGGAGGAGAGAGATGGTCTGGAGCTGTGGTTTAGGGATATGAATCTTTATAATGCAATCTTTACTACTTATTGCCTGGAATTCTAATATAAAGGTGACCAACTTCCTATTGGTAGAAGACTGCCAAATCTGCTCTTTGTCTCACCACCAAACCTTCCCCCAGTGAACTTCTTCTTTAGAATCAGTGTCTGTGGGTTGTTCTTTAGCATTTGAACAGCTTTGTGGCTTTGGCAGCAGTTTGACTCAACCCTGACTATCAACTCCTCCCTCTGCTGCAACCCATCCTCTCCCCTCCAAGTGACAATAGCAGAAAGGTATTGCCATTACTGTCCTGTTGATGACTGCCTGCCGGGGAGGTCCCCATCACTCACTGATTAGTGGCTGTTAGGCCAAAGGCCTCTCCAATTCAGCTCTGCCCCCCTGTGTATATGGTATATATCCTCCTGGATGTTGGATCCTGTTTTGCATATGACATTGCCTCCCTCATGGGACCTAATAAGGCTTTTGTTCTAGTTATCTCTCTGGGGGTGAAGTAAAGCTAAACCCTTCCTGACTCCTCTCCATGACATATTTTCCCCTTTCTCCAAGGGTGTATTTACTTTTGCAGGAATATATCATTTCATAACTTTCAAACATAGACTTGACCTTGCTTTAGGTTATTGGTACAGACAATTAATAAAATTCATGTCTTTGATGTCCCTTTTCTATAAAGTTTACTTGGTACATTACCCATTTCTGTAGTCATTCCTTAACTATGTGCTCTTGTCTTCCAACAGAAGGGAGTACCCAACAAGCCTAGTATTTGCTAATGAGTTGCTAGGTACTGCTACATTCCAATTATTTATTAGGAGGTTTTCTGGACTTCAGCATCATCTCAACATGTGTTTATAAGTTGTTTTGCAAAATACAATTAAATTTTAAAGATATTCAGGCATCATTAAAGATGTCTCCAGTAAAGATTAAATTAATAAAATCAGTCTTTGCCTCATTACAAAGCTTATGTCTTCAGCAGTAAAATCACCAGACTTGTGGTCTGGTAAAAGATTTAACCATCTGTGTGCAGGAGTCATGTACTCACGTAGTAGCCAGTGGCTACAAGACAAATGATCTGAAATTATCATATCCAGTTTTGGTCCATATATGTTTGGTGAGGGCTGTGCAGTGCGACCACGGTTACCCTGGATATCTTCTTTGGGGGCAGTGGTATAGTGAAGCAGGGTAGATAACTCCCACTTATAGACAACTTCCAAAAAAAGAAGAGCAGACAAACCAGTCTTATCCAAGGCAATTTTTAAAAATTAGAGAAAAGCAACTGTCCTAGAGTTCTTCTTCCAAAAATCTTAAGAGAAAATGAAAACCAAGTGGCAGACTGGAAGAAAACATCTGCTACGTACTGAATAGACAAAGGCCCGATATCCAGAGGACACAAAGAACTCCTACAAATCAAAAAGAGCAATTCAAACCAACCAATGGGCAAAAGATGCGAAACACATGAAAAAGCATTCAATCCCACCAGCTGTCAGGGAAAAGCAAATTATGATAATGAAATAGCATTTTTTTGCTCTCCAACTGGCAAAACCTAAAATGACTGATATTATCATGGAATAAGCAAGGGTGCAGGGAATGGGTGCTGTCGCACATGGATGGGAATACAAACTAATGAAACCCTTTTGGGAAGGCAACTGGGGAGTACTCATTAAAATTAAATATACACATCGACTGTTGTTTCCCCCAATTCTACTTCTAGGCATCTAACTCAAAGAAACACTCACATTTGTACACAAAAATGCATGCATTGCTTGTGGCAGGGGGAAAAAAATGAAATGTCTGTTACAAGGAAGTGGTTAAATAGATCATGGTTTATTGATACTTTAAAATGCCTATCAACAGTGGTGAACAGTAGATGCATACTCACTGTGACATGAGAAAAGCAAGGTGCCGAATAACATGTACTTTATGGTCTCATTTATGCAACAAGCAGGGTATCTTCTTATGTGTCTGCTGGCTGGCTGGCTGTGTGTGTGTGTGTGTGTGTATGTATGTATGTATGCATGTATGTATCTATCTATCTGTCTATATATCTCTATCTATCTAAAAATGCACAGAAGTAGGGGAAGAACATGCATCAAATTGTTGAAAGTGGTTACTCCTTTCTGGGAAGGGAGCATAATTGGTACAGGGAGAGGAAATTAAGAGACTCTAACATTTTGATATGTATATTTAAATAATGTTGTGTTTGAAATTCTACAATGAAACTGCATCCAGGGATCACATGTGCAGTTAAAGAGAGGCAGAAATTAAGCATCCAAAACATTTATTTCCTTCCTTCCTTCCTTCCTTCCTTCCTTCCTTCCTTCCTTCCTTCCTTCCTTCCTTCCTTCCAAGTTGCCAGTGCAGAGCCCAACATGGGGCTCAAACCCACGAAACTGTGAGATCAAGACCTGAGCCAAAACCAAGAGTCAGATACTTAACTGACTGAGACACCCAGGTGCCCCAAACTTACAATTTTCTAAACTCCAGATCAGGAGAGAGAGCCTAGGAAGGCAGACCTGTCCTCTCTTGGCTGACTTAGCCCTTTTCCGCTTCCTGCCAACCTCTCGGCCTCCTACCTTTATTATATTGCTGGAAGTAAAGAGACGGGTAAAGGCTTTCTTCACTGGCTCCTTTTCCTTCTTTTTATCATCATCTTGGACTCAGACAGAACACGTGACCTTCCCAGGCACTTACACAGCAGGGTCCTAACACCTACTTAGTTGAGTTGTGAATTCTCCTGCCATCCAAGGGCATTGACCTTGGAGCGCAACAGAAACTGGTTCCAGCCTGGGCTTTACCCTTTGCTAGTGGTGTACTGTTCAGCATATTTAGTAACTTCCCCAGGCCTCGGCTTCTTATCTATATCAACAGGACAAAAATAGTATCTCTACCAAAGTTAGTTATTATTATTATTATTATAGTGAGGACTCCACCTCTTTGATTCTTGCTGGCCCAGAGTCTGTGCTTGGACACACAATGGCTGACCTTGAGCTTCTCTGTTTACTCCCAGTCCTTTCAGGCAACCCCAATCTGTCCAAACATTGACACCAAACTTTGGGGAGTCCTGGTGGTGCTCCCACTCACCCTGCCTGTGGCTGTCTTTTCAGCTTTGCTCAGGCAGCTGCCCAGAGTCCTGCAGTTACCATTTTCCCCACACAGACTGCCGGGGCTGGGCTTTTGTTCATGAGATGCCCGATTAGTGATGTGGTCTGAACTGTGCTTGGGAACATCTCTGCTTTTTAAATGTTGTCCAGCAGCGGACATCTGCCCACTGGAAGGGGAATGTTGAGTCCCTGTGGAGGGGCAGATGTCTCTGCATGGTATCTGATCCCCCCTCCTCTGCAGGTCTGTGCTTTAACGGGCACATCTTGCCGTGGAGCTGCACATGCAGTTGTTGGTCCCCATCAGGTAACTTGTGGTCAGACTGTTAGGGACTGGGGCTGGCCCGCAGGGTTGGGTGACTACATGAAGCCAAAAGCAAACCCAGGCTATCTCCACCCTGAACGGAATGACCATTGTGGGAGAGGGATATTCACACCCTTGTGTGTCCTCTGCTTTTGAAAGCTATTGCTGGTTTTCAGTGGGGAACTCATCAGCATTTTCGGGGTCATTGGCAGTAGACACAGCAAATTCTCTGCTATTTTCAGCTCTTCCCTGTGCAGCCTCATTGACAAAGCCCCTATCCACTTCTACCCCAGCTACAGTGTGATTCCTCCTTTTGAATCAGTATAAGATAATGAAATATGCTTTTCCTCCTTAGAGGTGAAACAACACAGTACCATCTATCTTTCCCTGGTGGATCAGGAAGGTGAACCAGCTCATGCTGCTGTGTCGAAAGACAAGACCGTCTCCTTCCCTTCACAGAGTGTGGAGAGGGCCCTCAGCCTGCCGGGACGACCCACTTACAGACATGCATCTGTTATTCCTCATCCATTAGCTTCCGGGTTTACATAAAAGTTGGTACTTTTCTGCAGGGTTCTTCTGATATCCAGATAACAGTATCTGCTGGCAAAGTTATTTCTGAAATACTTGTACGGAAATTATCATGTCCAGGATGTACATCGCAGCTATGATGAGATTAGATGCATTAGCTGCCTTCTGAAAATCTGAAATGACTCTTCTATGAAGGGAAGAAATTTTATTCTAAGGCATTTCATTAAACCAAATAGGTGTTGGGAAAATTGGCTCTTTGCAAAAGATTCAACTTACAGCCTCAGCTGATGTCATATTCCACAATAAATCCTAATTGAGTTCAGTATGAAAAATAGACAATAAAAACTATAAGAAAATTTAGAAAGCTTTAAACAAATACTTGGGAATGAACAACTCATCGTTATCATTGTTCCAATGACCCTTTCCAAGTACAAAAGCAATGAAGGAAGTCATAAAAGGAAAGATCAGTGGCTTTGACTACATAAAAATAACAAAATAAAACCCTAAATATTATAACACACTTTACAAAGATTAGTCACTGTTTCTGTTGGTAAAACACACGCAAAATGGCACACTGCTTTCTTTAGAAACTGGAAATAAAGGAATTGATATAACCTTATAAGAGTTGGAACTAGCAAAAATCTTTACACAGCTCTCTGTGAGATAAAGCCAAGGGGATACAGGATGTCAATCACTGCACCTGTTCTACCCATCCTCCTTTTAAAAGAGAAACCCCTCCTGTCACACTGCTGCCCAGGTGGCCACTTTCTGAAACACAAGACCTCTTTTCCTCCCTGCCTGCCTGAACCAGGGGCAGGTTTCTGACCTAAAGACAGCACATTCTTAAGCTGGCCAGCAGCTGCTGTCCTTGAGGCCTAGAAAAGATATATTGGGTCACTCCAGTTTTCTTTCTTGTAACTTTGAGCTCAGAAATAAGCAAATAAGTAGCTCATTAACCTTGAGGACAGAGAGTTAAAGGATGCTTTCAGGAATAGCTGGGGCCAGAGCAAACCAAAGGCATGGGCAAGGGGGTCCTAGGCTCAGCAGGATGAGCAGCTTACAAGAGCAAGCATGCACAGAGGGGGCCAGAGGCCCTGAGGGAGGCAGGAGGAAGGGGCCCTGGGCTTTGGAGACACCGTGACTCCTGATGGTCCCCCGGGTCCTGGCTCTGGCTCTCATTTCAGCTTGGGGGGTCTCAGATATCGTCACTGTATATTGATGAGAGTTTTGCATCCTAAGCCTGAGCTAGCTCAACTGGGTTTCTATTTCTGAAAATAGAAAGAGCCAAACTAAATGTGATTATTTCTATGACCTAAAACACTATTCAAAGTGATGTGGGCTTCATCATTGAGAGGCAGGAATGGGAAATCATTTCAGTAAGTAGAAACCTAACGAATGGTATCTTATCGTTTGTGAAGAAAAGGCTATAATGCACAGAAGGGGGCTGGTCATCCTGGAGACCAACTGTAATGGCTGCAGGGATATTTGCTCCTGTGGGCAATGGACACCCTATAAGGCTTTGGCACTGCTGTGAGAACCTATCTTTCAAAGTTCTTTTCTTCGTTGTGATTCTCTTTGTGCTTAGGGATGCCTATTTGCCAACCTTCCAATAACTAATCTATTTTGTTTCTTAAGAGAAGATACCCCAGATGGAGGCAGTTTAAGAGTTCCTATCTAGAGGGGCTCCCGGGTGGCTCAGTTGGTTAAGTTTCTGAGTCTTGATTCAGCTTAGGTCATGATCTCATGGTTTGTAAGATCAAGCCCTGCATTGGGCTCTGTGCTGACAATGCGGAGCCTGCTTGAGATTCTCTCTCTCCTCTCTCTCTCTTCCTCTCCTCTGCTCGTGTGCTCTCTCTCTCTCAAAAATAAATAAATGCATTTAAAGGGAAAAAGAGTTCCTGTCTGTAAAGGAACATCCTCCATGATAAATTTAAAAATTGCTTCTCTGGTTTACAGTGAGTTTGACTGGCATGTTTTTTCCTGAATCCATCCAGACAGAGCCAGATCCTGGACCCTGGTTCATTTACCAAGGTGAGACCACCTTGTCAGGACTCTGGGAAAGCAGCCATCCATCTTTTTTGGCTGTCAGTCCAAACAAATCATGGCTTCCTTCTTATACATGACAATTATTAGTGTCACCTCTTGTCATTTAATACACTCTACAGCCTTCTGACTTGCTCAAATCATTTTTTGTTTGTTTGATCTCCAAACTCTGACAGCAAAGCACTCAATCAATTCCGTGAAGCCATCATACATACTGGTTATGGGCTGTCACTCAGATAACTGCATGTCTTGGAGTTTTAACGCTCCAAATTGTGACAGAAGGGACCTTGAGAACTCAGCTTTGCTCTTTTTGTTTCTAGATGCCAAGAGTTATCTCACAGAGATGCCTATCAATCCTGCTTTGAAAGATTCCTAGGGTCCCTTTCCATTTAATTACTTTTGGACAAATGTTTTTGCACGTGATTAGCAGTATTCGCAATACACCTGAAAACTATTTTTTCCTTTTTTGAGTCTCTTTAAAGATGAATTACAATTTATCGGTCACTGTGCATGACATCACGTCACATACAGTCAGTCTGCTTATAAATGTGTTCCCTTGGCAGAAACCAGTGTCAGGCAGCAGCTGCATTTGCTCACAAAGGATATTTTCTCTAGTAAGTTAAAGTTTTGCACCCCCAAGAAGAAGTCACCAAATATAATGTCAGCTTGCAGAGCTGAGCCCAGTTGGCTGTAGAGAGAAGCAGAGGGCTGTACACAGTCCCCTTCTCCCCACATTCCTTCTCTTGGTCCAGTGTGGCCAGTGCTCCTGGGTAGAAGAAAGGGGTTTATTGTATGGCTCTTCTCATCCTTGAGCGTGTTATTCGCATTTCTGTAACTCAGCGCCTCAACACTTCCTTATGCTTCCATCACGAAGCCTCAAATTAGCAAAAAAATATTTGATGTTTTCTTTTTTTGTTTTTTTTCCCACGAGTGGGGAAGGGGCACAGAGAGAGGGAGACAGAGGATCCAAAGCAGGTTCAGTGCTGACAGCAGAGAACCTTGAATTCAGGAACCGTTGAGACTGTGACCTTGGCCGAAGTCACATGCTTAATGGACTGAGCCACCCAGGTGCCCCCAAAATCTGATGTTTTAGAGAGTGTTTCCCTGTATGTGTTAGGAATTTAACATTTCTTCCAATTTATATCATTTTTTAAAATTAGGATTGTAATTGGTTTTGTTAGAGCTACAGTTATAGAGTTGCATGGGTTTTGAGAGAGCTTCCCAATCTCAATTTTCTTACTATCCCTATTATTTTTTAGAATGTAATTGTGCATTTCTTCCATTATAGCAGAAGCACCCAAAACTTAAAACCAGTTTTTAAATTCCCCATGCACAGCTTTCTGTTTTGTAGGATAAATTACTTTAACTGTTATCTTTTCTCATAGGACCTCCAATTCATTCCTTTACAGATGTCTTTTTGTTTCAACCCACAGACAAATTTCTGAAAAGGTCTGTAATGAACGTGGTTGTTGGGTGCCCTGCATTTCTCCCTTTGGAAAGATAACTCTTCAATTGCTTACAAATTGGGTTCAGTTTATGTGGTTCAGTTCAGGCAGCGGATTAAGCCCCAGCCTGAGGAATGGGCACAGCATCTAGGCCCAGCCAAAGTGTTTCATTCCCCTTGGACAGAGGGATTGCTTTAGAGATGGGCACATGGCTTAAGCCAGGCTAAGCATCCTCCCTTCAGGGACTTTTGCCAGCCTTGTGGGGAAAGATCCCATTTACTGGGATTATGAATTCCACAGACCATGTAAACTGAGAGCTTTCAGAGGTACTTTGTCACTAAATGGGGTGAGGCCTTCAGGGAACTTAGTCAAGTAGCACTGAGAGATGGAAGGAGGGGTAGGGAGAGGAGGAGAAAAAGGAAAAAGAGGAGGAGGAGGAGGAGCAAGAGGAGGGGGAGGAGGAGGATGAGGACGGGGAGGACGAGGACGAGGAGGACGAGGAGGAGGGAGAGAAGGGTACATGTGAAACCAGCTGCACTCCTTCGACTTCTGGGTTACAAAAGACAGTAAATTTCCTTTTATGCTTATAGCCAAACATACTGGCCAATACAAACTGAGCACAGATTAACTGAATTTTTTTGATAAGCGTGTTAAAAAAATCACATGAATACTCGAATGCACAGAGCTTGTTATTTAAA
Source organism: Neofelis nebulosa (assembly GCF_028018385.1). Classification (NCBI taxonomy): domain Eukaryota; kingdom Metazoa; phylum Chordata; class Mammalia; order Carnivora; family Felidae; genus Neofelis; species Neofelis nebulosa. The sequence goes on from NC_080787.1 coordinate 41,281,638, forward strand.
ATAAACATGTGGTGGGGGCACCTGGGTGGCTCAGTCGGTTAAGCATCTGACTCTTGATTTTGGCTCCGGTCATGATCTCACAGTTCCTGAGTTTGAGCCCTGCACTGCGCTCTGCGGAGCCTGCTTAGACATCTCTTTCTCTCCCTCTCTCTGTGCCCCTCTCCTGTTCGCAAGCTCTCTCTCTCAAAATAAATAAATAAACTTAAAAAAATTATAAAATAAACATGCGGTGAATTGTTTAATAAAGCCAAAAATCTACTCTGTAACTTTTTAGTCATTACTTTAGCTGCTTTTTCTGAACCATCTCTCTTCTCATACAGAAAAGGCAGTGTGCATATGGAAATACTGGGCAGAGTGAGTCTTGGCTTCTGCATTTCTTAGCTTTGAGAATATAGTATTTTTCCACTTTATGGTAACACGTTTTTATTTTGTGGTCACTGATGACTCCTATGCCTGCCCTTAATTGGGCTTTCTGTAGTCCTTATTGGTGCGGGTTTTGGTACTTAGGCATAAGTGCTTCGTGACCCCCATTCCTACTAAACCTCATCTAAGTTAATGATTTGAATTCTCTCATGTTTTCTGAAGCATCTCTAAACCCACTCAGTTGGAATTGTACGGAGCCTGAAAATACAATCCTGCTATTCTATTTTCCGAACCATTGAAGATGATGGTTGAAACCCATATGGGACACTGAATCCTACCAGAGCTGCTTCAAGTCCACAGTGTATCTTTCTGCAAACCAGAAAAAATCATCCCTTCCTAAGGGCAGACATAACCCTGGGCTGGTGCATATGGAAATGAGAGCAAGGCTGGGTTTCACCCCACTGGCCCCTACAACTAAGCCCCAATATGTACTAGATGACCCATCATTAATCATGTTACAAAGACCCTTTTAATCTTGTTGGGCTGTGTGTGCATGAGCTAGGAGGTTGTTTGAACCTTTCATTGGGCACACTAGATAAAGGCCAAAGATTCAGGAAAACTGAGTAACAGCTGAGTGAAATTTCAAATGTGGAAGAAAAATTCAAAGTCAGAGAAATCTGAATTTATGGAAATATGAAACTGTATTTAAAGGTTTTTGAGTGGGGAGTGCCTGGGTGACGCAGTTGGTTAACATTTGACTCTTGGTTTTGGCTCAGGTCATGATCTTGGAGTTCATGAGTTTGAGCCCCATGTCAGGGTCTGTGCTAACAGTGAAGAACCTGTTTGGGATTCTCTCTCTCCCTCTCTCTTTGCCCCTCCCCTGCTATCACTTTCTTAAAATAAAAAAATAAATACACTTTAAAAAGTTAAATAAAAGTTTTGAAATTGGACAGAAATGGAATTTAATTCCAACTTGGTCACTTAGCAGGCAACCTCACTGAAACTCCAATTTCTAAAATCCACAAAATAATGATAATTCACTAGAATTTCACAGACTCTAGACTACCTCAATATTAAGACTCATCTTCATTCCAGAAGTTTGTAAAATGTGAAAAAAAAAGGCCAGGTGGGATGGCCAAATGTATCTTGATTTCAGAGGTGTTAAGACTAAAAACTGTGATCTAGAATATACAATATATGGTAATACCCCTGTCCCCCCTATGGGTAATGGCTCTTCTTTGAAAGGATTAAAGGAGATAGCATATGTCATGTTCTCGGCATAGCACAGTCAGTGCTCAATAAAAGGTGGAAGCTGTTGTTGGGGTAGTTGTTAATCGGAGCTAGTGTCAATGAGTAACAAAAGAATACACTTAATTCAGGTCTTCAGAATCTAGCAGAATGACCTGGATGTCATCTTTCCCCTACTCCCAGATAAGATACTAGAAGCCAACATGCACCAATAGGTCTAGAAGTAAACCTCAAGAGAAGATCAAAGCACAGAAAATGCACACAACTGAAAATCTTCCTATTTGTTCTGCTGATGGAGACCCAGATCTGAGGAATGATTTTCCCAATGCCCAAATGTATAAGAGAAATGTTTAAATTTTTTTAAAATGTTTATTTACGCTTAAAAGAGAGAGAGAAAGAGCAGGGGAGGAGCAGAGAGACAGGGAGACACAGAATCTGAAGCAGGCTCCAGGCTCTGAGCTGTCAGCACAGAGCCTGACTTGGGGCTTGAACCCACAAGTTGTGAGATCATGACCTGGGCTGAAGTCAGGTGCTTAACTGACTGAGCCACTCAGGTGCCCTGAGAAATGTTTTTTTTAAGAGTGTTGTTCAAATGGTGGGTTGGGGTCCTTTGAATTTGTAGTACAAGAAAAACCTTCCAGAGTGTTTTGTTAGTTTTCTAGTGTTTGGTTTTCCCCCTTACCTCCCGCTATAGCTACTTCTATTACATTTCCTATGATTTCTGAATTGACTACTGATTGGCTTACTAGTGAAAACCCTTCTGTGGAGCATCTGGTGACATTAGTTTTCATTTAAGCCTGGAGAGGTCAGTAGAGGATGAAGAGGTGCAAAGAGGTGCCAAGAGGTGCCAGTCAAATTCTTTCACCTGCCTCCAAAGCAGCTGGTTCCTAGACTGGTCTAGGAGTGGGACTTATGCCAAAGAACAGCCCTTCAATTGTTTCTTGTTGCCAGAGACAATGCTGCCAATCATAGAACACTGACATAGAAGAACGAATTCCAGAATACTAGTAAGTGAGAAATGGCCTGGTTGATGCCACTGCTTCTAACACAGTCTCATTCTTTCCCCACAGTTTGGGCTCAGTAGCATTTTTAGAGATAGGATGAATGGAAGCAGGGTGTATGTGAATGTTTAAATGCACAGCCCATGTGATGAAAAGCAGTCTAATGCTCTTGTGTATGGGACAGGGAAATACAGTGAAGATAGCTCTCCTACACCAACAAAGACTCTACCTTTTTTCAGGGAGATCTTAAATTGGCTATTTCTTCCATTTCTGATTTCAACTGATTCAACATCAGAATTGATGCAAATGGTGTACAGAGAAGGACAGAAAAGGACTTGTTGGCAAGAGTGTATCTACCTAGTTTGGGGTGGCTTATTATAAGAAAAGGAAATAATATGGAGGTTTTGGTTGACTTATGCCATGTAAAAATTGGATATTATGTGTTTACACCTGAATTGCTAGCCTCCAAGAATTTTGATGATGAAACTTGAGTGGTAGTTCTTGATCACAATGTCAGAGAAAACCAGATTACCCAGGAAGACAACCTAATAGTGACACGTGGGCTGGTCGATCTGTAGTTCACAAATACAGCTTTCATTTCCTCTCTGCAGGCCAATTCCATGTGCACTCCACAGCATCCCATTCCTGCCCTGGGGTCCAGAAGCAGGATGTGGCACAGTTTGGGTGTGGAGCTGAGTCACCATCCCACACATGTGATGGTACATCTGTGCCAAGCTCCCACCTCCTGACTCTTACATTCACTAAGTCTAAGATTCCAGTCACTGGGGACTGAAAACTCCACTTGATTTAATTTCTCCTTAGGAAAAATCCACTTAGAAAGGTCATTAATATCCTGAAATGTTTCCTTCAATACTGCCTTGGAGATTTTAAATTTAAATGTGTGTACAATTTCCACGTTATACTTCCTTAATCTTAACCTTGTCAGAACATGCAGTAATGACCCCATGGTGGGCTACTTTTGGGGTTAAGCACCATGAGAGCTGGTTCAGTAATGAGGCTGAGTCTCAGTGATCTACTCACTGGGGCCCCCTTGGATCAAGAACACATTTGGAAGATGGGTGGCCAGGGGATGGGTCTTAGTCTGCTCTTTGCATAAAGTAAAGTAAGAGTGACACTGGCTTTATTAGGACCACTAAACTACCACTTTATTGGTAGCAGCGAATACTTGAATCTCAACATTGGTATGAGCTCTGCTTGTTATGATCCAGAAAAAAAACAAAGGTCCACTTGCCCAAGGTTTCTGCTAGCATATCTGGACCCTTTGTGTGTCCAGATCATCCTCTCTGAGACATGAATTACAGCCATAGGGCAGCCTCTGACTTCCCTCCTCTTGAGAGGCAAACTGGATCCATGAACATATGATACTGGACCAAAATTATGGAGAATTCAGAATTATTTGTGATAACAACCTGTACTCAGAGTGAAAAATTATATTAGTGTAGGTCATTGGTGTCTTTCATCATGAGTCTATTTCATTAGTGTTGGAATGAACACTTTGGTTTTACTTTGGTTTAGTGAGTTAGATATTTTTCAAGAGCAAAACTTTGTATTACTTTTGGGGGAAGAAGCAGTTTATAAAAGGTCTTTCCCTCTTATCTCTCCAGGGATGAAAACAGACCACTGGGTTCTTTTTTTTTTTTTTTTTTTTTAATTTTTTTTTTCAACGTTTTTTATTTTATTTTTTGGACAGAGAGAGACGGAGCATGAACGGGGGAGGGGCAGAGAGAGAGGGAGACACAGAATTGGAAACAGGCTCCAGGCTCCGAGCCATCAGCCCAGAGCCTGACGCGGGGCTCGAACTCATGGACCGCGAGATTGTGACCTGGCTGAAGTTGGACGCTTAACCGACTGCGCCACCCAGGCGCCCCAGACCACTGGGTTCTTTGAGTCCCACAAGACTGACGAGTTGGCCCTGGATATGCTGAGGCCTGCTCCCCCTCCCTTCCTTTCAGGCCACCCAGCTGGGTGGGCCAGCACAGCCCTGCTTCTGGGACCAGGCTGTGCCCCAGCAGGGTCTGCTTTGCTTGAAATCCTGGCCCTGTTGATGGGGTACTTATCTAGAACCAATTTCCTTATTGTTTTGGCCACTGACCCCTCTGAGAATCAGACAAACTGGGGATATTTTCTCCAGAAAAATGTACGTACCCTTAATGCCAGTTTTTTCATGTAGTTTCAGGCATTTGGGAATCCAGGTCAAGAAAGAAGTGTGTAACCTTTTTTTCTTGCCAGGGATCCTTCTGGCAGTCTGATGAAGCTATGGACCCTCTTTCAGAATGATAATTTTTAGGGTGCATAAAATAAAAAACTTTGGATTTTAAGAGAAATCAGTTATACTGAAATAGTTATCAAAATTTTTAAAATTTTTGTGATACAAAAATATCAATATGATATACTTTTATATAAATGCATGGAATTAAAAGATCTAATGGTGAGTCTAATAACTACCATAATTTTGAAGTACTGATGAGCATAAAAGATATTTTATGATATCTGCCACACTGCAATTCTACTGGTAGTAGGTGTTGCTGGTCCTACTGGGCTTGGCTGCCTATGACATCACTGTCACTGAAGGTATAGCTAAATTGCAGTTAGAGTTTGGTGAAAGCAAAGGCTCATTCCGCCTCATCTCCCTCCCCCATCCTAGGTCCTAGAACTTAGGTTGAGAACTCCTGAGACTCTAGAGATTTTCTGCATGGTGCTGGGCATGGCTCAGGGCCTGGCTGCCTCAGGTTGCAGAGGAGAACATAAGCCTCCTGTTTGGTGACTGAGTGCCCAAGGCCATTGTAATTTTCCATATTCTGTAGGAAAAGCCAAAGGGGACACTCGCGGCAGCTTCTGTCCTCACTTATGGGGGAAGGGAGGTGGAGACAAGAGAGATGCAGGAAGTCAGCTGTGATCAGGGAGGTAACTTCTGCTTTCTCAAGCAGGAGGCAAAGGCACAAGGGGTCCCTCTCCAAAGCTGTCTCAGCCAAGGAGATGGGTCCCTGGGTATCTTCTAGCTTGGGATGAAGGAAATATTTTCCTATCATTTTGATAAAAATACAGGGCACACTTTTATTGAGTTTGCCTCCTGCCATAACCTCATCTTTCCAGGAATTCTCACCTAAGTGGGGAGCCCTGCTGGGCTGCTTGTGCCCTGGAAAGGCACAGAGACTCATTTTCCTTCTCCTCTTCCTACTGGCTTACTGAATGGTGCCGAAAAATGCACACCTGTGCCAAAAACACTAAGTCTAAGCTTGGGGCAAGGGGTGTAAAAGTGTTTCACAGCACTTGAAAATACAAAACATTACTGTAATCTTGCCATTATGACTAGTTGAGCTATTGTTAAGGAACACTAGGGAAAAGCAAAACTTTCTCATTGGGATGCTAGAGCTCAGGCCTGCATGAGGATGAAACATTCAAGTTCAAGATGAAAGAAAACACTTTTCCTGATGGATGGTAGGAGAGATGACAAACTTCCAAGGAAAGGCACTTTCAGAGCGGCTTCCTTGGCAGGGGTCTCTTGAAGCTAGGCTTCATGGTTATTTGGAGGCACATCATGACCTGATTTTCACCAGGAAAATGGTCTGTGAAAGAGGCTTACACAATATCATCTGCTTACCAATTTTACTTCTTGTTTCATTTATACTTTCTCCCAGGGCCTTTGCTTCAGAAAATCTGGAGAGGACAAAAAAAAAAAAAAAAAAAAAAAGAATTTAACTTTTTCTGTTCATTTCAAATTATGCTTTAAAAATAATAGATTCCCGAGAACTCTCTAAAATAATTTAAAATGTTATGGAAAGATATAAAATAGAATTTAAATAAATGATATATATTAGCATTAAAAATAGAGATAAAATTCATATTAATTACTGGTATCATGAATTTTTACTTCTCTATCCACCACGGAATTTTCATTTTCATATTCTGTAATTTATGACTTGCAATTTTGAGTGTTTTATGATGCAAGGGAACCAGAATAAAGCATGGCTGTAAGACTTTTGTATGCTGCTGTGTTCTATTAATCATAGTACCAAGATCCTATAGTTGTAGTCGAGAATGCATACTTACTATAACTTAAATTACATTTTTTTTTTCTGAGTGTAAAGTAATAGATCAGAGGCTGGCAAAACTATAGCTGGTCATGAGACACATCCAGCCTACCGCCTATTTCTGTAAATAAAGTTGTACTGGAACACAGCCACCAGCATTCATTTATATATTGTCTATGGATGACTTCATGTTGCATTGGCAGAGTTGAGTAGATGTGACAAAGACTGTACAGCCTGCAAAGCTAAAAATATTTACTAGCTGGTCCTTTACAGAGAAAGGTTTCTGACTCCTGTTATATGTGATGTTTAATCAGCTTTTGAAAATATGAAAAGAAGAAAAAAATCCCTAATAGCCCCTACCCAGAAATTAGCACATTTTGAGCTCCAGTCAGTTAAAAAAAATATTTTTTAATGCTTATTTATTTTTGAGAGAGAGAGAGAGAGAGAGAGAGACGGTTAGGGGCAGAGAGAGAGAGGGAGACAGAGAATCTGAAGCAGGCTCCAGGATCTGAGCTGTCAGCACAACGCCTGATGTAGGGTTCAAACTCAAGAACCATGAGTTCATGACCTGAGCCGAAATTGGACGCCCAGCCGATTGAACCACACACGTGCCCCTCCACCCAGTCTTTTTTATACTGTTTTGATATAGTTAAGATCATACCATGTATATAATTTTGTGCTTTGGTTATTTTTCACTTAGCAGTATAATATAAGTCCTTCCTCCTGATATTAGAAACTTGTCCATTATCTTTGATGGCTGTCTACTAGTCTACCAGGTGTTTGTGATGTTTTACTTAATGGTTCCTACATATTTTCCAACAAATATGCATGAGATGCTACTGAGAGCCCGACTTTGTGCTGGGGAAGTGGTATAGGACATGGCTGGCCTATGTGAGAAATATGCAGTCTGGTCCCCAGTACATGGTGGACCCTTAAGAAATGTCAGTCTTTCCCTTCTTTTCCTTTCTGCAATGAAATTTAGGGGGGGCAACGGAAAGTCTATGAAACAAATCTGCAATATGTGGCTACAGTAAATCATTATGCTATTGTGGATGACACTGGCCAAGCCAGTGGCGGGGCCTGTCTATGAGTGGAGAGTAGTCAGGAAAGCTTAATGTACAAGGTAGGATTGACCTGGCTTTTATAGATGCTACCCACCATCATGCTACATTAATTGTCAACACTGGGTCAACTTGATTTTAACTATCTCCTCTCTCTTCATTCTCTCCTCACCCCGCAAGTCTTCCTGGATCCTAGGAAATCCCAGATATCATGTTATTTTGTGTGTAAATATTTTGGTTGCATAGGATTTTGTTAGAGGAAGTGGGAAGAAGAGGACATTCAAGGCGGGGAACAATGCAAGCAGAGGCTAGAGTGCCACGGCGGCTCTGTGCTTGATGGAAAAGTATGAATTATGTCACTGCTATTTTCCAAGTCTGGCTGCTTGGCCTGTGACTGCAGACAGGAAGTTTCCACGGAAGGGAACTAAATTGTCTCTCAATGTTAGGTTTCTTGGGACTCTGCCCCAGCTCCCTTGTTATGGTGTTTAGGCTCATCATAGATTATGCATGTGCTCTTTTCAGGTAGGGCCTGTCACCTTCTGGAGAGAAGTGCAGTCCCTTTTGATGCCATTCAGATGGAGTTCGGGTCAGCAAACATTCATAGAAGTCACCGTGCTGGGCCCTGTAGGCTTGCACTGGCCTGTGCCCACTGGGCAGACAGAATCTGAGGTGTGGTCCAGGCTGCTCAGAAGAGGAAGGCTATTTTCATCCTTCAAATTCTGCCAAGTGGAGGGCCTATAATTGTTTGACTGTTGGCTGTGTCCATCCCCAGCTCCTAGGATTCCACAGGGTTTGATAATCCTTCACTGCTCAGTGAGTGATTCCTCTTAGTGCCTGTTCCAGAGTTCACTCACCCATTTAGAAGAGTATCGAGAATAAGGAAGATGCGAGAGGAGGGCTGGGAAGCTGATGAAATCCATGTCAGTTCTGGAGGAAACAGGAGTAGAAAAAGGGGAAGATATCCAGGCAAACAGGCAATCTCCACAGCAGCTGTTCAGAGGAGCCCTGAAGGGCCTGGGATGGAGCCCCCTGGCCTCGACAGTGCCCACATTTGTCCAGGAGGGCATGGGGGGGGGGCTGCTTCGTGCTGTGGTCAACCCACTCCAAAGAGCGGCCCTGTGCCAGGGCTTGGCAGACACTGTGGGGGAAGCCACGAGCTGTTCCAGTCTCTCCCCTGAAGCCCAGCGCAGAGCTAATAAGGACTTTCCCACTGAAGAGGTGTGGGCTGAGGGCTGTCCTGTCTGCATGAGGCCATTTTCCTTCCACTCTGCAGTTGTCACTGCTCCAGGCCACCCCACCCACCCACATGTGTTCCTGATCTCCAGTTGTCAAGACAAACTCTTGACTAAGAAAGCCCAACCCTGAGAAGAAGCGGGGGTGGGGAGAGTACACAAGAGGCAAGAGAGATGAGAAAGGTGACCCCCCATTTCTGCCAAGTTCTTCCTTGCCCACCCGCATCTCCACACCTTCTCAGCCTAAGCCTCCCACAGCCCCACTGCCTCCCTTTCCTCTGGCCCCAGACTAAATGCTGATCAGCAGGAAGAGGAGCTCCCGACTCCCTCCTGACCCCAAAGAGGCACATTCCCATTAATGATGTGGCTCAGGGAACCAGCCTGTGTCCAAGGCAGCTGGAGCTGTGCTGACCTTCCCCAGGGCACGCTGCACCTCTGGACAACATCCTAAGCTCCTGCTCACTGGAGAGGAGGCCTGGCCTATGTCAGGGAGACTGCGCCTTGGGCAGGGCCAGGGAGAAGGCTCGGTGACTCAACCTGTGAGCCCCTGAGGGTCTCCTCCTCCTGGCTGGAGGCATTCCTATCCGGGAGTCGCTGGCTGCACGGTCCATTGTGCAAGGGCAGCATCGCCGGGAGGCTGGCAGGCTGTTCTATTTGCTGTGTAGAAAAATCTCTACCTCGGGGCAAGGCCTGGGCTTGGAAGGGGAAGGAATGCAGTCCTCCGACTGCTCATTCACAAGCCTGGCTTCCCGTGATGCCCAGCCTTCACCAATCCCACAGCAGCCACCATGCGCCTGGCACCGTGCTGGACACTGTCCGCAGCGTACAAACCATTCTCCTTCCTGGCTTCCATGTCAGCCATCAGCCCCCGGCTGCTCCTTCTCTGTCCTCTTCTGCAGCTGTTCCTTAGATGCTGGGAATTGTCAGGGTTTTGTCTTGACCCTCTCCCCACGTTACCTCTTCTCCCAGGGCACTCCACCTCACCAGTGTCTTCTCTTGTCATCCCCACAGACAGCTCCCATATCTACACCCCAGCCTGCTTTATTTCCTGACAAATGCATTCCAGGAACTGATCACCCCCAACGAAAACCCCTCCCCTTCCTCCCACCTTTCCTCATCTCACTGCCGAGTACTGACACTCACCCAAGGGCTCCCAGCCATGGACCTGCACCCCCTGCGCTGCCCCCCGCCACCTCTATAAGCACCTTTACACAATCCCGGAGTCCCACCCATTCCCATCTATTCCCCACAGTATTCCATCCAGCTTCATTCCTACTCTCCCAGCCTCAGAGAAGGAGTGGTCACATCACCATATTACCTCCACAGGCTTGTGTGGTTCCCTGCATTCATGCTACCTGCCTTCCGGTCATTTCCCACATTTAAGCCTGAGTGAGTCTTCTTAAATGCAAGCCTGACCTTGTTATTATTTGTCCGGCTTACAACTCTTCAAGGGCTCCCCAGGGATCTCAGGACAAAATCCAAATTCCTTAACAGCGCTAACTAGGCTCTTCATGGTCAGGTTGGTGTGGACTCCTCCAGAATCTTCTCTCACATCCCCTTGCCTTCCTAGGCTGGTCCAAATGGCCTCAGTTCCATCAAGTGTCACGTGGGCTCACCTCAGGGCTCCTCCCTTTGCTTGGAACGTCTCTCTTCATCTGGCTAGTTTCTGCCTAATCACGCAGATTCGCTGGAGACGTCTCTTCCTCTGGACAGCTTTTGAGGGCCATGCAAGTCTGCAACAATGTCACCCCACATGTTCCACAGCACCTTGAACTTCTGTCATCACAGGTGCACTGGATCAGAATTGCCTGTTTGCTTGTTTTGTTCCCTTTTTCAATATTGTAAGCTCCCCGAGGATAGTGATCACATCTATTTAACACATACTTCTATCTCTGGAGTGTAGAACAGGGCACGTACTTAGTAAGCACTCTAGACCTAGCTGTAAAATACAAGGAGCAGCATGTGAGCAACACGTCACACACAGGCACTGTGTGCAATGTGGAGAGCACTGGGCTGGGGATCAGAGACTAGGACTCGAATGCCCTGCTGGATCTCAAGTTTCTTGTTTGCAAGATTAGGATGAGATGCCTCTCAGGGATGGCTTGATGTGGGAAGTACATGCATACAAACGTCCTTTGTAACTGAATTAGGACCACTGCCTGGCAGTGTAGGCACCCCCCTGTTGCGGGATCGACTGTGAGGTGGGATTGCATATTGGAAGCAGCAACTACAGACAGTAATGATGGGTATCATCTTCTCAGCAAATCAAAGGGTCAGAGAAGGGATCCTTTCAAGTCCATGGTCAAGGACACCTAAGACAGTTGCTAAGTTTCTCATCTTTAGGGGGAATGAAAAGTATCAGGGATGAGGTACAATCTTATGTAACTTCCAAGACCAGCTCCTGGGAGAATTCTATCCTGCCCTTGGTGTGTGTCAGACACACATACATCATTGCTGGGGGAGCAGCTGAGGAGGCCTGGCACCTGGCTCTGCCCCAGGCAGTCAGAACCACAGATAATTTGCTGGGGACCATGGGCAGTAGCTGCTTTAACTTATGGGCTAAGGGGAGGAGCTGGTGTTCATAAGCCACTCGGTCTCCATGAGCCTCCACTGTCTATTGTCTGTCATGTCAGCTGGGCTGGTTTCTTCAGGTCAGTGTGGAAAATATGTCACTGGAGGACAAGGGGTTCCTATGACACCTTTCCTAGTTTTCTTGTCTAGGGCAATTAACTTAATATGTTGATTATTCACAGAGTGAATATCCAACACTCTTCCCTGCCAGAAAGGAAGAATGGGCCTGCATCTACACCATTTCCCTCCTCTGTAGACCTGTCCCTGACATGGTACTTTGGCTGCCTCTGGTACGTTGCCATGAAGATCCACCTTTCATTTCCCTTAGGCTTTAACAAAACAAAACAAAACAAAACAAAACAAAACAAAACAAAAAAACAACAATATTTCTTTTTCTTATTCCATCTTGTTTCCCATCAAGATGGCGGTCCCTTCCCATCTTCATGGAGCTATTCCTTCCCTGAGTCTAGAGAAGCCTGTTGTCTAGCTTCTCCTGCTTCTAGGAAGGAGTTCTTGAGCAGTTTGCTTGCCTGCTAAGACTTCCCAAAGTCCATTTCAAAGTGCATTCTCAAGCCAAAGAAGTATTTTTGAGTACTGTTTTTGTGGCCAGCACCATTTTAAAAACTGTGGGAAGGCTGAGAAGATTCGACTCTAATCTCTGCTCTCAGGGTTCATAATTCTAGCTCAGGAGACAAGGTGTAAATATAAAAAACAAATGGAAAAATAATAAAGGTTAAAATTGAAGTCTAATAGGAACCAGGGAACTCCTATTTGTCATGGATGTTATTTCCAGATGGTGCCATGAGATTTCTCTCCAGCCTGGGTCTAGTTTTCCTATTGGTTCTATTCTGTGCCCGAAGGATCCAACTGAGTGAAGGGGCGCTTTTCTTGGTTGAGTTCACATTATCATTGCCTTTGTTTCCAATTGCAGTTAATCTCCCCATTTATTTCTTCTTTTGTTATTTAATGGAACTCTGTGACTGAGGGATTCAGTTTGTCTCCAAGATCTGCCACAAAAGAAAGTCAGCTGTGTGATGCCTGGGCGCTGGTGTTTGCTGACCATGGGGTCTCCAGCCTCTCTTCATATTATTATATACTATGAGGATGAGTCATGCCTGAAAAATGTTGTGATTTTCAATTGTAGTTGTCCTCCACTGAAAAATCCAGCTTAAGAGTTGGCTCGCACGCTCTAGTTCAGCAAAGGGTAAACATCCTATTAATGTGCCAATGTCTTGTTTCTGTTGTCACAGACAGGCAGCAGAACTGCCCCCTGCAGACCGGGGGCTAGGGCTGAGAGATGCTAGAAATTGCCTGGGAGGACAGCAAAGGGTCTAGGTAAGATGGGGAAGAAAATCTTTCTATGGAGTAACAGGGACGTGTATGTGACAGCTACTGCTCCACTCCTCCTTCAGCTCCAGCTCAACTCGCATTCTGGGTGATGAGGGATCAGAAAGGATCCAACAGTCCCTTCATTTGGGCTCAGAAACTCGCTGCCATGGATTAGAGAGGCTGAGCCGGCACGAGGCTCATACGTGGGGGCAATCAGTCCCAAGCCTTTCTGGACTTTGCCAAGGTGACCTCCCAACATCTGAACCACTGATGGCAGCTGCGTGATGTGGAAAGTGGAGAAGTCCCAGTCAGGCCAGGTCACTGGGTCCTTGTTGCCGGGGGCTACCTGAGAATGAGACTTGCTCAGAGGAAGTCTAGAAGCAGAGTGACTAAAACCCTGTGGCGCATGTCTGCATTCCTAGGATGTGGCCAGCCCTCCTGCAGATGGTCCGCATGGGGCTCCCAGTCAACAGAGGGAATGGCAGCAAATGCACTGGAGGGGATCAGGGTGACTATAGGAAGCAGTCTGCAGGGCGGCATGGAAGTCACCCTCATCAGCACCCGTGGGGCCCTATTTCAATGTCTGCTGTAGGGGCCCTGCTTTATAGTAACTCGTTTTCACAGAAAAACATTTTCTCTCAGTCCTCTGTCTCAAGCAGTTATGAGCATGTAATACCTAGTAATGGAATGCTCTCCATGAATGCAAACAAAAGCTCCAATCCTGGGAAAGGGGTAGATCCTGGGTTACACCTCCCCAGTGCCAAATATTCCTTTAATGATTGTTATTACAGTAACATTAAACAGATGCAGACATTTTTAACATGTGGACTGGTCTCTTGACTTTTCACTTGATTTTAAAAGGACTGATTTAGTGCTGGGAAAAGCCCTTTTCAGAAGCAAGCTTTGTGCGAGTTTCATTAATTCCCTTGCTCTATGGCCACAAGGAAGATGGGACCACCAGGATAACCAGCCCATCCTACGTGACTGGATATGTTCCAGCCCCAAATACAGGCCATATTTAATTTTCTCCTTTCCTTTCTAAATGCATCAGTGTCAGCCCCGTTCTGCTTCATTTTTCTCTCCGGGCTCACCTCACCCAGAGCTTTGATGTCTCCCTCCCCAGACCATCTCCCTGAAGCCTTGCTGTGTCAGTTCTCCCCCTGGTCTGTCTGTCTGTCTGTCTTTGTCTTCACGGGTTTGCTTCCACGGCCTACAATGTTGGCCAATTCTCTCCCACTCTGAAACAAACTTCCCTTCTCCTTAGGTGACTCCCCTTATCCTCCTTCGAATGTTTGTTACCTATCACAAACTTTTTGAACACGTGTTCGCTCATGCTCTATTTGCTCACGCCCAGCCCTCCAACACGTGGTCTTCAGTCACCTGCTTGCTCTGTGCGCTCGGTCCAGCCTCCCCTGCCTCTGTCTCTGTCGCGGCTGACACCACCCACAACACGCTTTATGGAGCCGCCTCCTCTCTCGGCTTTCAGGACAATATATTCTCCCAGTTCTCCCCTGCTTCTCTATCTGCTTCTTCTCAGCCTTCCTCCCCCACCACCTGCTCTCCCTCCTTGCCCTTTAGAGATTTCCTGCTGCTTCTACCCTCTAGGCCCTTATGCCTCCACATGTTTTCCTGAGCTCGGCCACTTCTTAGGCTTCCTCGAAGCATTTACAAGCATATAACTCTCAAACCTGGATCTCATTTTATTTTATTTATTTATTTATTTATTTATTTATGTTTATTTTTTTGAGAGAGAGAGAGAACAAATAGGGGAGGGGCAGAGAGAGAGGGAGACACAGAATCGGAAACAGGCTCCAGGCTCTGAGCTGTCAGCAGAGAGCCCCATGTGGGGCTCAAACCCACGAGCCATGAGATCTTGACCTGAGCTGAAGTCGGACGCTTAACTGACTGAGCTACCCAGGTGCCCCTGGATCTCATTTTAATTCAAAGAATCATTTTTGAAAATTTACTGTGTGCTAAGATCCAGAGTCACGTGACTTAATTTAAAAGTTCACTGTCTAGAACTCCTTCTTCTGAACTCTAGACCCATGCACCTGGCAGTCTTTCTGTTTGCTACAGTTTGAGGATATGCATCTAATTCACAGATTAGGTGAAACAAGTTATATACCATTAAGTTTTTTTTTTTTAAAGGGTCCAGAGGCCAGCTCGACAATATGTCAGCAGATGCTGCTGCCTGCTCTGCTTCCGGCTGGAGAACATACCAGAAGCCTCTGCTGTGCATGTACACTTCCTTTGACTATCAAGTGCAGGACTTCCTCCCTCCCCCCACCGTCCCCAGACCAGCTGGAGGGTCTAGAGTTCTAAGACTATAATTTGATCTACAGACTTTTCTCCTCGTCTTTGGAACAGTATGATATCGACAGAGTCACAGGCAGATGAGAATTAATGTAAGATGTGAGAATGGTATACAAAGTTAGTTCCGTCACTCACAGACCCTGGCCTTGACTTACCCCAACAGTACAGGGATGGTGAGGCTCATGCGTAGGAAAGTCATGGACACAACTCAATGTGAAACTTAATACATGTCTTGCCTCTCTCCCAGAGTTAGGTTGGACAGATTAAGGAGGACAGAGTAGTAGCAAGTTTCTTTGAGGCTCGCCTGGCGAAGCCTCGGGGGACCAGCAGCTCCCTGAGCCAGCCTTACCTCTGCTTCAAAATCTGTTTGTTGTCTTCGATGGTAACGCTGTCAGCGTGGTCCCTCTTGAAGATTTCAAAAGCTTCTTGTCGTCCTAATGACATTTCCTCTCTCATCACTGTTTGGAGACACAGGGAAATGGCCTCAATCACAGCATCAGGATCCCATTAATTTCACTGTCACTTTAGTTAGACCACAAAGCCAGCCCAGGCTCCAAGAGGCTCATGGCAGAGAGGCTCCTGACCAGGCAGGTGGCCCCAGGCTCTTCCAGCTGGCCAGCGACCCACCGAGGAGGCCCTTCCAGGGACACCCTGCACCCTGCAGGGCTGTGCCTGCACATGCATGTGACTTGTAGGGGGTGGAGTTTGGAATGTCGGGTCAGAGGAAATGAAAACCAGAGCACCAAGCCCTGGATTGCTGAGAACATCTGTGAATGCACTTTCTGCCATCATTCAGTGCCACATTTCTCCCCGTTTTCCTGTTATGCCCCGTTTTGGTTTTCTCTTAAATTTCACGTTGAATTTCCAGGCATTTAGTTAAAAGAAGTACAATACAGAAGTACAATATCTTTCAAGATATAGAATCTAGAAAATTCTGCTCTTGGTGTTCATATAACGATGCATCATTGAAGCCCCTAGAGAGGGGCCTCAGCTCTTACTCAGAGGTGAGGTTCTCCATTGCAAGATCCAGGAATAGACGGTGATGGAGGCCCCTAGCCCATATCTAACTCCTGCGTCCTGTGTCACCATCACCACTATGGGCCAGCCCTTCACTGTTAGGCCCTGCTCGGGGGCAAGATTCTGAAAGCCAGAGTCAGAATGGCCAGGGACCTTGGAGTGAGCAGGTGACATTCCTGCACTGCAGCCCTCTTCCTCCTAGCCTCCCAGAGCAAGAGGCAGTGCAGGTATGTGCCTGGGACTCCCTGGGTGACAGCTGAATTCACAGCTGGATTTGGGATGAATCTATGGAGGTTTTTTGTTTGTTTGTTTGTTTGTTTGTTTGATGCCTCTTTTAAAAACATTGGTTCCTGTTCCCCATGTTTTCATCTGCTTAATTCTACGTACCCTTGAAAGCCTGGCTGAGTGTTACCAACCCCACGAAGCTTTCCCTGAGGCCCAGGCAGCAAGAATCCTCTTTCCACTATCTACCTATCAATGTAGCTGTGACACGCACAGCCCAGTAGAAGTTGTCACTTTACATGACAATCCTTTCTGGGGACATGCACATTTCTAGGAGGTACAGATTACATTTTTGCAGATCCCCGGTGCCTTGTTCAATGTCTGGCATTTAGAAGGTGCTCATCATATGTCTGTTAAGTGAATCAGGTCAGGAATGAGCCAGGAGTGACAATGAGCCTTGTTCTAATTGCCACATGAACATGCTCCAGGGTGAGAGGGGTTCGTGATGAGGCCCCTGGTTCTGGAGATGCATTCATATGGGCCACATACCACATCTCCTCTTGCCTGGAAAAACCCTGCTGAGTCTCATCACCCAGCCTCGGGGTGAGGAACGGGACCAGCCCATCTGACACCAATTTAATGATTACTGTTGATAAAAATAGCACCGGGAAGAATGTCTGAACGGTGAGGCACACAAGACACCCCACCCTTTTCCAATCAGAAGCAAATGGGCACGTCTCAGTTTTGTCTCCACATCTGCCCTGCACACTCCAGAATCGAGTGGGCCTGGGAATGGGTTTGTGGGAGACTCGGAGAGAGGAGCCCTCGATGCATGAGAGACATTAACTGGAGGGCACTTTTTATCCAGTGGAGCCCACCAGGAGCCAAGGGACTCACGCCATACCTCTCCCCGGCCCCTGGTCTGTGCCAGTTCTGGCAGTGTATGCTTTTCACTGCAAATTAAACGGGAACGGAGAGGAGAGGGAGTGAGTCTCTCTGGAATGGGGTTGCGGAGGAGGAAAGCTCTGCGGAGACCACATGGGAGCCTGCCTGCGGGATCCCCCAAATTGCCTCCCACGGAGGAGGTGATGAGAAGGCTTCCACCAACTGGCAGTAGCAGGGGGGGAGCGTGGGGCGGAGGGTTGTTCGAAAAGCTGCAGTGAAAGAGATGGGTTCATGGCCTCTTCTCTCCCGGCTCTGCCTTCTTTTGGAGCTGACAGTCCAACTTGACAGCTGGGTGGGTTGACCATGCTGAGGTTTTGCAGTGCTCATAGAACTGTTACAGCAGTAGGTCCTGGATGAACTTAGAACCACGTGCAAACCCCACTGCATCCTCCAAGAGATATGCCGGGGCCTGGGCGGTGGGAGCAGAAAGGACATGGAGCTCAAGAGGAGATAAGCCCAGGTAGGTTGCTTGCCATTACTTTACAGAGCATCTCAAAATTTGAGGCCAACGTCATCTCAGGGTATATATGAGTCACCAGTTTCCAAAGACTTAAAATTCAGGTGATGTACACATTACGACAAAGTTACCCTGGAAGAACCTCAATCTTTTGGTGATTTAAGAGGTGCTTGGGGTCCTGTAGGGTTGTGGGCTTATGGTCAGGAATGCGCTATCAGACTCCCCCACCCCTGCCCCTGCTACAACGGAGAAAGTATTCCGGAACTGGAGTTCTCTGCTGGCGGTGAGCTCAGGTGAGTGGACATTCACTGGACGGCTATCATTCTGGCAGCTAGCATCCTAAATGCCTAAATGTCCGCTCAGGGAGAGGCCAGGGTGCTGTGGCAGAGGATGCCTGTGGTCTGAAGGCGGAGAGGCAACGTGAGGCCTGGACGCCTACCAAAGACTTGTCTCCACCTCGTGTCCCCTCTCAGGATTTAGAGAACAGCTTTCCCAGATGGCAGGATCTGGCCCTGAAGCGCACAATGTACGCGTAAGAAAGAGTGAAGGCAGTTGGAGCACCAGGGTGACTACAAGGTAATGAGATAATAATCCATTTATTTATTCTCTCCACCAGCATTTCTTTATCTAAGGCACTGTGGTAGGTACGTGACACATGTACCACACACTGTGGTTGTGTACGAGATACACACTTGGGCAAGACGGTTAAAGCTTTGATCTTTTCCCTTAAAGAATTCAAAGCCTCGTGAAGGGGAAAGGAACAGGAACAACCACAGCGGAAGCTGCTGCCTGCCACGAGAGAGACATGTGCCCGGCGCTGGGAAACAGCGAAGAGGGTCAGCTCCATCAGGGAGACTCGGAGGGATTCTGAGGGACCGGCAGCACCTGCCAGGTGGGAAAGAGGGGGCAGAAGATCCCAGGTGGAGGGGGCAGAGGAGGAGGGTGCATTAAAAGGGCAACTTCATTGATATGCATGGTTCTGCCACCCAATAGGAATGAATGACCTTTGGGAGAATAAAATGAGTTTCCTACATGCTTTATGCTAACCACTGTATCAAGTGCTTCCTTCCATATTGTTTTAGTTAACCTTCTCCAGGATCCCTGGTCAAATATCATTTTATAGATGAGGAAACTGAGGCTTGGTTAAAGAAATGGTTGTAAAGGGGTAAGGATGGTCCAGCTTTTAGAGAGAGTCAATTCTGCTCTTAGATCAGTTTTTCCAGGGGAAGTCTATCTGAGGGAGGAGGTGGGGGCTGGGTCTCAAAATGAGCTGGTAGGAGTAGGTCTGCTTATGAGATTATACTCTCATTAGTGTTTTCTCTTGTCCAAAACTTGGAATTTTCTTTACAGTATCACTGAAAAAAGAGATTCATGAATTTTGGTTTACTATTTACATAGTTTACTTCATATGTTATTTTTTTAATGTTTATGTATTTATTTTATTTTATTTTGTTTGAGGGAGACAGAGAGAGAGAGAGACTGAGACCAGGAGAGGGGCAGAGAGAGAGAGGGAGAGAGAATGAATCCCAGGCAGGCTCCTTGCTGTCAGCACAGAATCTGACGTGGGGCTCGAACCTATGAATGATGAGATCATGACCTGAGCTGAAATCAAGAGTTGGACGCTTAACCGACTGAGCCACCCAGGTGTCCCTACTTCATATGTTCTATTATTATTTCTAGAATTTGTGCACTTTGTGGGGCAAGGGGTTTTAGGCAGTTTTGTTTTCTGCAGTATTCCTAGCACCTGGGTGTACCTGGCATGTAGGCTGAACTCCAGTTCTTTTGAATGAATGAATGGATGGATGGATAGATGGATGGATGGATGGATGGATGGATGGATGGATGGATGGATGAATGTTTTAGATGCTTAATGTTCTTCCTTCTGGTATAGCATATTGTGATATGATGGGGGAAGTGCATTCACTGCTCTTCCTCCCTCCACCACCATTCTTCTGGGTGGGTATATCCCCTCTACGGTGTGATTTTAGAAATTCAACACCACTGGGGCGCCTGGGTGGCTCAATCGGTTAAGTGTCCGACTTCAGCTCAGGTCACGATCTTGTGGTTTCAGGTTCGAGCCCCACATCAGGCTCTATGCAGCTCGGACCCTGGAGCTGCTTTGGATTCTGTGTCTCCCTCTCTCTCTGCCCCTCCCCTGCTCACGCTCTGTCTTTCTCTGTCTCAAAAATAAATAAACATTTAAAAAAATTATAAAAAAAAGAAATTCAACACCACCTTCTCCCACTACATGTCACTATGCTTCACAGCCCACCCTTAGAGATTCCAACTCCAAGAAGTGTTTATAAAAATGTAAATACTCTTGAAGGCATCCCCATTTTAGGGCTAGCAAAGAAAAACTCCATGACTTGTTGACAATTAGCTAACAGGTCCTGCAAAGATGAGACATAAGATGGTGTCTCAGGCTGGTGCCAAAATGGGGGAAATATGAGCTTGAAAAGGAAGGCGTGATGGCAAAAGATAAATTGTGCCTTCTCCCCAGCTTTGTTTAGTCTGTCAGACTCAGCTGCTCATTGAAGCTTTGGACCTTACAAGTTTCCATTTGCCGTGACCATGTCTAGCTCTTAGTTGTTTCTTTTAGCAAATTTCAATCATAGGTCCCTGTGTCGAATCCCAGAAAATAGGGATGACTCAGAGAAGCCTGCTGGTTTGCTGAGTCACAGGACTGCTTCAGACCCTGAGGAGAGCAAATAAAACATTATGGGGCAGTATAAAATTTCAAACAAAAGAAAGCAAAAACCAACAAACAAACAGACAAAAAAAAAAAAACACACACAACCCTAAAGAAGAGGAGTTTCTCAGTCTCAGTCCCCAAAACACGACATTACAATTCCAGGGTGTGAGTGGGATGGGAAACACTTCCAAGCCCTAAAGGTACAACCTCTTGTGGGTTTTGATACTTATTATGAACAGCACTTAGGTAGAAATGGCAGACAATAAGGCACTCTCAAAATTAGCCTTGGAGTGGGGCTTCTGAAAATGTTAGGCATACAAAATTCTTAGGTACTGGTCCCTCACCCATTTCTTAATATTCTCTCTTTTGCCATCCTGAAACCTGGCTCCTTATTTTGCTAAAGGTTACACATCCGTACTTTTGGAAGCCCTCCCCGCCCCCAACACAGGGTCCCATGGAAACCAAATGGAAAGGAAAAACATCGGAAGTGGAGAGTTTATGCTACTGCCTTTGGGCCTGCTGTCTGATTTCCTTTAGTCTGGAGCACATGGGCCAGAGCTCATTTTCCTGGCTGCCCCAAACAACCTACTGCTGCTTAAGCTATTGCTTAAAAATGGACAAAAGTAAAATGATGGAGAGTTGTGTTATTCATGCTGAAAAATGATTTCCTGGTCAGAGCCAAAAATATATTTTCCTTTGGAAAGACACCTATTCCTGGGGTGCCTCAGTTCCCTCTGACTGAAGAAGGAAGGGGAGAAAAGAAGAACCACCAGGGAATGAGGAAAAGTGAGCAATGGGGTGGATTCTGAGGGGAAGGGGGCTTAGATCACAGTGTTTGGGACTGAAAGCAAAAGAAGGCTCAGAGCTGAGTGGGGGACATTCAAGGCTGAGACAAGGTGGAAGCTGGATGTGGGGGATAATTACACAATCTGTGGCTTGGGAGAGGAAGCTTTCGAAACAGAAGGTGAGGGACCTGGCTTTGAGATAGTGATATGATGAATGCCTACAATATGTAGAACATGGAAATGCATCTAGTAATGAGAAGCAACAGGCAGGGACACAGTGTGGTTTTGTAGAATATCTGATCTAAGGTTCTATACGCATTGAAATTTCTCAGTAAATGTTGATGGAGGTGAAATACACAAAAATATACCCATATAAATAGAAGAGAATTCCATCCTTTGGTGTGTAGAGAAGTTAGAATGAATGGACCAGTATGAGGGAGAGAGATGAAGAATTTTGATGAGAAAAAGGGATAATCTATCAAGGCAGCATGAAACATAAAGGTCAGGAGGGAAATGAAGGAAAGGTCAGTGGTCCAGCACTCTTGGGAATGGTGCCTGGAACAAGGATGTCCCAAGGGCCATTGAAAGGAAATGGTGGCTACAGCCAGAAACTCTGGGGTGAAGAGACAAGTCAGCAGCTTCTAGAATGAAAAGCAAAGGGCCCACTGATACTGGACTGAATAAATTCATGAGATGGGGAGGTGCTAGAAGATCTTTATAAAGAGAAATGGACCATCATCTCCCAGAATCTCCCAGAAAGATTAGAAGGGGCATTTGAGATATTGCCTTTACCTTCCTCCCTGCCATTGTGGGGAAGACACTGTCATTTAGGAAGGAGGAGGTTTCTGGAAGTTATGTGGAAGATGGCGCATATGTAGCCCCTGCGTGGGGGAAGTGGGAACCACCTTCCTTCCTCACCCTCACCGAAGACATTGTCAGACAGCCGAAGTCACTCATCTCCTATAACAGGTGGCTCTCGGATGATTACCCAATCAAATGACAACTGCTGTTACTTTCATCCTTCCTATGCTTCCAGGTAAAAGTAACAGCCCAGTTCTACCACCTTAGGAGTGGACATGCAGGTAACTTTCCCCAGGGAGCCATGTCATGCCCTCGAGTGCCAGAATCACTGAGAGTGGCCGTCTGGGAACAGATGCCAAGAAGCCTGCTGTCCATGTTTCCCCACTGCCTGGGTGATGGAGGTCACCACAGCAAGCAGTTCCATGTGCCATGGCTCTGTTTACATTAAGGGTCAGGAGCAGCTCAGCTACAATTTGAGGGGTTGCTGGGCGGGTACAGCAGGGTATGGAATCTGAGGATGAGGGGAAGACGAAACCACTTAGCCACGGCCAAAGTGACTGCAGATGTGAAGACCAAGAGTAGATCTTTTGGGGTGACCAAGGACACTTGCCCAACCTACTTCCCGCTTTTGACTGACACTTCTGAAATGAGTTGGTGCCCAAGGCCTTAGGGTTAAAGGCCTATGTTCAAACCAGAAGATACCACCTGGGCTAAAGTCCTCAGATGAGGACTTGCCTTGGAGTTTCCTAAATTGCCACATGAAAGCTGTCAAAGGAGAACCTTTAATTAGTAGATTCTTAGGGCTGGCTTGGACCAGGCTGAAGCATGGTAGGCTTGGCAGGGGCTCTAGGGAGTGGAGTAAAGGGAAAATCTGAAGTGGAAAGCCACGGAAACCTTAGGAGACCCACCCAATAGTGGCACCACATCTAAATAAATCAAATGGGTTCCTGACTCCTGGTGCCAGAAATCACACATCCCACCAGCAATCCTCACCGGCCCAGAAGTGCAGACCATGTGGGCTGGGTGGAATTAAGGGGCAGTGTTCGAGGCCGGTTGTGTTTCTCTTTCGTCTTGGTAACCATGTCTGATTCACCCCCCTGCTTCAGCTGCATCCTGGACATTAGCCTGAGGGGGTGCAGAAAGGCCCAGTGTGCCAACCAAGTGGACAGGCTTGGAGGCTCTGAAAGAATGGCAGCTGCTTGAGGGCAGTGGCCCATTTCCAGCAGGAACATAAAGCCTTTAAACAACGGTCCTGAAGATCATCTGCAGAAGACCTTCATTTTCCTAACCCAGCCTCTCTGGGGTTTTTGTTTTGTGAGTGTTCTCATTCAGGACAAAGTGCCCATGTGGGTTGCTTAGAAAAACTCGTGGACAGACACAGGCATGGAGCTTGGAGAACAGCCTGGGTCATGTTGGCATTTCTGTGTTTTGGAGTTAACTCAGGAATCTGGAGGCCAGCAACGTTTCCATTAAATAAGACAGCATGCTGTGGCTCCTGCTGCCAGGCGAAACTGGATCTATGGAGTCTTTTCCATCGATTTCAGTCCATAGATGTGGCAGCCTTGGTGTCCAATTCCATGCCCAATATTTGGGCCAACACTGGAAATCTGGGTAGAAGGACATGTGTGCTCTAGCCCTTTGAGTTAAAGGGCAGTTGACTGAGAGGACCACTGAACAGAAAGGTAGCATTCCTCTTCAGCTTAATAAGAGGCTCCAAATTCTGCAGAATTTGAAAAACACAGGATTCCCTGAGTTTGAGGTGTCCTGACCATTTCCAAAGGCCACGGTTAACAGGGTCCTATTGACTGGCTTCCACCCTGATGAGTTCAGTTCTCATGTCAGTCTGTGATTTGGGGGCAATGGCTAGAGCACTGCTCACATGTCCTATGTCTGAAAAATGAGGCAGGTTTTCTATCTGTGCCTAAATTAGAAATGGATTCTACTGTCATCTCAAATTTATTTTGATATATTCTTAAAAGAGGATTAAAAAGAATCCATTCTAGCCTAGTAGCACCTTCCATGAGATGCATGTATATTTAAATAAGATTCTGTTTCTCTGGCTTGGAAATAAGCAAAAAGTGAAATGAAGTTTGGATATGCTCATATTCATTCCTTGGGGGCAAAAAAAGAAGAGAAAAATTATTTTTTGTGTGTCTTCTATGTGATAGGCACTTTTAATGCTTCATAAATATGAACTCACAGATATTAACTAATCTTCACAACACTGCCATTGGTGGTGATGGTGGAGGAAGGAAGCTAAAGCTTATTGAGAACTTTGTATGTGCTGGAGGGATTACATCGGTTGTCTCTCTTGATTCTCACAGTGACCCTGTCAACTAGGTAGTATTGGGCCCATTCTATGGGTAAGGTAATTGAAAGTGGTTAAAAGTGACCCCAAGACAACAGGTAGCAAAATGGCAAAGCCCTAACTTGATCCCAGGTTTGTCCCACTCCAGAAACCTCCTTCTGCATGCTGTGTTGCTAAGTGAAAATCATTTGCCAAGTGGAAATGATCTCATGAATACCAGCAAACCACTGATGTCAGACCTATGGGCTCAGGAGGTCAAGAGAAAAAGGCAGTTGGGGAGACTCATGACTTGCGATGTGCACTGAAAACCATGAATGCACATGGCAGCTCAGAAGACCTGGAGATGTTCATGAATGGGAAGCTGGGGCAGGCACCAGATAGCCGGGAGGAGCTGCTTTACCCAGAATCCCAGGGGCTGGGTAAGGATCAGAGGTAAAGGGAGGGTTGTAGGGGAGCCTCAGTTCTCTGTCAGGAGGACTTTATTAGTTAGCCAACTAGGTCAGGTTCAGTTAAGTATTTATTTTTACCTAATCTACATGGAGCTTGTACCCTGAAGAGACTCCACAATCCAAGAGTTTATGCACTTAAAATGGCAGTGTTGGACTGAAGCAGGGGGATACTCTAGAGATAAGGGGCAGGGTCCAGGTTCTAAGAGTGTATACTTTGGCAGAGAATAATCTCCCATCCCTAAATGAGCAATAGCCAGGAGAAAGAGGTGAAAAGGATCCAAGAGGCCATTATTTTCCCTTTGACCCCTCTATATCCTGACTGCTTTTTCTCTGGAAAGAATTTCATTGTTTAAATGTAACATTTGTTTATCCACTTAGGCAGTGAGTCAACTGGAGAAGTAGACCATCTGTCAACAAGTACTGAGTATCTGCTCTATTGACAACCCTCTTCTATTGGTGACTGTTACAGATGAATGAAAAAATTATTATTCTTGACCTTATGATAGAAAGCACTGGGGGGGGGGTATGGGAAGGTCAAAGCTTACTTTATAAAGCAGGTGAATACTCATAGACAGTGTGTTGGTGGTAATATGGTGCAGATGGTGTAGATGGTTGCAAGAAAGCGAAAGAAGGGGTGTGGTCAGATTGCTGAGAGCTTTTCAAGAAACATTCCTCCTAAGGCGGTTTTAAAGAAACTGAGGAGCAGGGGCTGGAGAAATGGAGGCTGGTGTTGCTCCCTGCATAGGGAACAGAGAGGAAAGCCATGGTGTGGGGAAGGGCCCACGGTGTTCAGGGACTGGAATGGAGATTGGGAGGATCTTAGGGCTTCCTTTGACTGCAGTGGGAATTGGGGCCCAAGTGACCTCTGGGTCTTGATGTCACACCCTTAACTCGTCCCCTGCATCCCTGGGCAGAGGTGCCTTGAGTTTTTCACAGGCTTGTCAGGCAATTCCCCCTCCCTCAAATGATTGGAGAATATCTGCTTTAGAGGGGAACACTGGGCTATTCTTCTACTACTCTTGTGCTGTGGTTGGAGAAAGGCGATAACATTTAAAGTAGGAAGATGTGGTTTTTTTTTTTAAGTTTATTTATTTTTGACAGATGGAGAGAGTGAGCATTAGTGAGGGAGTGGCAGAGAGAGAGAGAGAGAGACAGACAGACAGACAGAGAGAGAGAGAATCCCAAGCGGGCTCCCCACTGTGAGTGCTGAGCCCGATGCAGAGCTCAAACTCACAAACTGGGGGGATCATGACCTGAGCTGAAGTCAAGAGCTTAGCCGACTGAGCCACCCAGGCACCCAGGAACATGTGGGTTTGAGTGCTGGTTTCACTTACTAGCTGTACGACGTATGCTTCGAGTCTCATGCTTTTCATCTATCAAATGAAGCTAGTAAGAACTCCTGTCTCTTAATGTTACTGTGAAGGGTTACTAAGAGATGGTGGCACTTATGTGTGTCTCCATTTTGGAACTGCTGAATGCCTTTGCAGGGAGCTATCTGCATGACTACTTCATCCACACGCCTCCTCCATCCCTCAGGCCATGAGTTCCAAAAGGCATGTGACTCTGCCTTATGCATTTGCAGCCCCAGCTTCAAGCTCAGTGCCAAATGTAGTATATACTCCAAACAAGCTTTGTCAACTGAATGAATGAGCAAGGATGAGGTATCTCTAGTTAACTTGTTTTTTTCTTAAAAGCATTATTCGTTAAACTGTACATGCATCTCTAATTCAGTTTTATGTATATATTTTACAATAATAAAGCTGAACATGGCAGCTATGAATCATTTATTTAAAAGTTTCTGATGGAATGAATGAATAAATATGGCATATACGACAAAAAGTAAAAGTGTAAAACTGAGTTATTATTGTCATCATAAGTAATAATGAGTCATCTAACAACCTTCCCACCACAAGCTGTTTAGAGCGCAAGAACTACTTGAATACAGGAGGAGAATTCTGAACGTAGTTGCAAGGTGTGGGCTGGCAATGGAGGGAGACGACTGTGGTTTAAACTGTCGGGCAGGTTCCACTGTCCCTGTGCTCTGCTTCTGGACCACCTCAGCCAGACTCATTCCACAGTGACAACCTCATCTCATTGGGGAAATAAACACAACAGGACAAGGGCTTCCTTGTCTTCCCAACACCAAGTCTACCAGTGGACTCACTGCAATCCAGGCGACAGTGGGACCAAGCCATCTTATCAAAGGCCAACCCCTCTGCCAGGCTGTGGTTCCCAAACTCTCCTGGCCTTCTTCCCTTAACCCTTCTCTCTTGCTTGAGCAATCTCCCCCTCTTCCTTGGATTATTTCCAACAGCACAAAACCATATTTTAAAATCCATGTTGACTTGGTTATAGTTAGATGTAGATATATCTGAATTTGTAGACACAAAGTGGAAGGTTAAAACATTCAATGTTCACTGGCCTTGATTTCATTAGTGAAATAAAGGACAAGGTCATCTGTTTATAGGGGATAGCAGAGTAAGAGACACAGGGACATTTAGATACCTAGAAGAAGGAAAAAATACTGTCTTACCAGAATTTTCTTTCTACCCATTAACCTTCAGGTAATCTATTTCTCTGGTCCCTTTTCCTAAAAAATGCCTCATCAGGACTGTCTATCTTTACCGTCTCTATTCCCTCACCTCCCATTGTCTCCTCAATCCAGTCCAATGGAGTTTCATTCTGTCTCCTCCACTGAAACTGCCTTTTAAGCATCATTAGTGACCTAAGCATTGCTAAAACCAGGTATTAGTTTTCTGCTCTTATTTCAGCTGACCTCTCAGCGAATGGTAGGGCAGTCAAGTCACCAACTATTCCACATGCCAGCACCCAGTTCCTAGAACCCCTGCAGGTGGGGAGGTGCCCATGGGTGGTTCTGGCCAGTGTGCTGTGAGCCGCCATGATATGTGTTACCCCCTGGCTGAAGCACTGTAGACTCGCTGTGCAGTTTTCCATGCTCTCCCTCCTCTCACTCTGGGGATCTGTGTCAGCCTGGGTCCCTGGTGATTGTGGAGCAGAGCTTCTGCTCTTCTGACCCACAGTATTCACACAGGTGAACGAGAAATGCATCTTGTTATGAAAAGCTACTGAGAAGGAGTGCTCATTTATTACCAGAGCATAGCCTAGGATATTCCGACCAACTCACACCTCCCTTAGACAGAGGTGACTCCTCCCTTTTGCCTGAAGCACCTCTTTCCTTGGCCTTCTGAGACATCACTCCCTCCTGATTTTTCTCCCACCTTTCTGGCTTCTTCCAACCTCCAGATGTTGTAGTGTAGTAGGGCTCAGTTGTGGGCACTCTTCTCTTCCACCAGGTGATTTCAGTTAGTTTCATGGCTTTAAAATGTATTATACACCAATGGCTCCAAATTTTATATATTTAGCTCTGATCCCTCCATTGAGGGCCAGATTGAGACACTTAACAGCCCACTTGAAATCTCTACTTAAATGTCTAATTGGCATCTCAAACTTAACATGTTCCAAACAGAACCCTTAATTTCATGCTCCATGCCAAAATCTACCCCAAGATGTTTCACCTAATTGTTTCCATATCAATAAATGGTACCACTTGCTCAAGCAAAAAATCGTAGGGCTTGTTCAAGGTTCCTCAGATCTCACAACAGCTCCACCCGCAGATTCTGTCTGAAATCTTTTAAAAGAAAGCCTCAGACCTCTTTGCTTCTCTTTGTCTCCTTTTTTATCCCGACCAAAGTCACTACCATTTTTCACCTGGACTGTCCCTGAACTGCTTTGTCAGTGTCCATCTTGCCCTCCTAGGACACATTCTCCACATAGTGACCTGAGTGATTTTTTAAGAGCATGATGTCACTCCTCTGCTTTCAACTCTCTAGTGGCTTCCCATGGCTCCTGAACAAACACCAAATTCCTCAGCGTGGCAAGCCTCACATCATATGACTACATCTGCCTACATGTCTCCCTCCTCATGCCCCTCCCAGATATCCTTTGCTTACTCTGTCTGAGCCCCCTGGCCTTCCTTCAGTTCCTCATATATGTCAATCATATTCCTACCTCTGGGCCTTTATACTTGCTGTTATTTCTTCTGTCTGGAATGTTCTTTCCCTGAATCTTTATGACTATCAATTTATTATTCAGTTCTCAGCTCACATATCACCTCCTTTGGTCTCCAACCCACCCCAACTGTTTCTCACCTATTATTTTATTTTATATCCTTCATAGCTTTTGTCATCATCAGAAACTACATAAATATGTATTGTATAGATTGAAAACTCCACAAAGGTGTATCTATCTTGTTTATTTCTCCTTCTCCAATGCTAGGAGGGAAGGAAGAGGGAAAGAAGCAAGGAGGGGAGGAAGGAAGGAAGGAAGGAAGGAAGGAAGGAAGGAAGGAAGGAAGCAAAGAAGGAAAGGAAGGAAGGGAGGGAGGGAGGAAGAGAGGAATAAAAGGAAGGAGGGAGGTCAACAGTCCTATTGGAAATAGGTGCCCCTAGGGGTGCCTGTGTGGGTCAGTTAAGCGACTGACTCTTGGTTTCGGCACAGTTCATAAGCTCTCGGCTTCATGGGTTTGAGCCCTGCATTGGGCACTACACTGGCAGCATGGAGGCTGCTTGGGATTCTCTCTCTCTCTCTCTCTCTCTCTCTCTCTCTCTGTCCCTCCCCCACTTGTGCTGTCTCTGTCTCTCAAAATAAATAAGTAAATAAACTTAAAAAAAAAAGGAAATAGGTGTCCCTAATACGTACCAGATTTGTACACCTCTACATCAAGCCCCAACTACTCTCCTATGAGAATCCTGATGCCTGAGTTTCAGCTCTCTCTCCCTTCTGCACCCACAGTTAGAATTTTCAAAGTGCTCTTCTTTCTCAGTAACTAGCCTGGGTTGACTTCCACAGCTCCTTGCGAACCCATCCTCTGATTAACCTCACCACTCACTCTTCCTCTCTCTCTCTTCCTTTGTCTTTCACTTTTTTTGGTTGTTTTGTGTCTGTCTTATGCATATTAAACCTATAAATAATTATTTCTAAAGGGAGCCAAACTAAACTCCACACCTAAATGGTGACTGGGCTTGTGAGAACAGCTCCCCTTCCATTTCCTGGCAAGAGCGTCCATTTCTGAGACACAGAAATGAGAATCTTTGAAGACATCTATCATTATTTCAGAACACTATAGGGTCGGCCAGTATATATCTGCACCTAGCTTTTGTACAACCTCAACAGAGAGAAGTAATTTTCCATTATGAACCATTTATATTAAGCCATTCAGGAGGGTTTCTGAGGAACTTTTCTTTCACAGATGCATTATCTTACAGGAATTCAGAGAGGAATACAGTTCATGCAGAGAGCAAGTCCTAAAGATGTAAGCCACATAGCTTTGCCTGATGAGGTAGGAACATCTAAAAGGTATTATTTTAGTTTTCCTAATTATCAAGGTATAGCTCATCACTTGCAAAAAAAATTGGGAAAGAAAGAATGGCATAAAGGAGAAGGAAAAAAAATAACTCACAATCCCTCTACCTTCCTTCCTTGCAATTTTTTCTATGCTTTGTTTTATTACATAGTTAAGATAATAATGTATATACAATTTTATAGCTTGCTTATTTCACTTAACATTATCTCATAATCCTTTTTTTCTAACTCATTAAATTTTTCATAAATATTACTTTTTGTGGCTAGTAATATTTTCTCATTATAATCTGTTCTCAAGAATTGGAATTTTACATTACATATATATATATTTACATTCTCTATATATGTTATGTAAATACTGCTGCAGTGAGCATTTTGGTGTGTAAATGTTATTCAACATTTAAGTACTTAATTAGTTAGCTAATTAACATAACAAATATTTACTGAGTGCCCACTATATCCCAGTTACTGTTCTGGGAGCTGGTCAACAAAATCTTATTTCCTTGGAGTGATGACATTTTACTGACGGTGACAGACAAGGAAAACAGATAAATACATATTATCAGTTAGCTCTGTGAAGAGAGGTAATGCCAAGTAGGGGGTTGAGACAACCAGCTGATGCGGGACACTGTTTTCCTTAGGGGGTTAGAGGAAGGTCTCTCTGAGGAAGTGGTATTTGCAAAAAGGCACTTTGGATTATTTCTGTAGGCTAGATTCCTAGAGGGTATTTCTGAATTAAAGTTCTTGCTTTCTAGGAATGACAGCAGTTGTCAGCAGTGCCTGGAAGAAACAACTGTTATAAAAATGTACCCTACTGGGGCGCCTGGGTGGCGCAGTCGGTTAAGCGTCCGACTTCAGCCAGGTCACGATCTCACGGTCCGTGAGTTCGAGCCCCGCGTCAGGCTCTGGGCTGATGGCTCGGAGCCTGGAGCCTGTTTCTGATTCTGTGTCTCCCTCTCTCTCTGCCCCTCCCCCGTTCATGCTCTGTCTCTCTCTGTCCCAAAAATAAAATTTAAAAAAAAAAAAAAAAAAAAAAAAAAACGTTGAAAAAAAAAAAATGTACCCTACTCGGGTATGATCTTGAACAAGTTAATTCCTGTATTCCTCAGTTTTCCTGTGTGAGGTGGAAATGATTATACCTGTATGTGTACATGTGTGCACATGTGTGTGTACGTGGTGGAGGGAGGAGGGCTGGGGGTAGCCGTGGGGATGGGATGCTAAGTTTCTTGTATCTCCAGAAGAACTACATTAGGGAGCTAACACATGTCTGTGGAAAGGGAATTATCAGGCTGTGAAATGTATGCAGGACATTCCAGTAGATGGAAACTTCATTGAAAGAGGGTTCTGGAAGGTGTGACATGAACACTTACTGTACCTGGCACGTAGTAAGTGGTCAGTAATGCAAATTAAAGAAAGAACCTAACCCCTTGGGAAGAACTTACTGACACTGGGAAGCTGAAAAGGGAAGGTCTTAGATGACTGGTCACCACAGAGCAGTGCAGTGTGGCTCGTGATCTGTCAATCAGACAAGTTCCTTTTCATCCATAAGCCCGCAAATAGGTGGTATCCTCAGTTTACTCAATCAGAAAATGGGGCTAGTAATATTGACCTCATAGGGCTATTTTGAGAATTGAAAAGGATTGAAATATGGAAAGAACACAACACTGTGCCTTGGTAATAGTAGGCCCTCAATAAATGTGTGTCTCTCTACTTCGTCTTGTAGATGAATTAGGTAGAAAAGGATCTGGGATGGGAAGAGGTAGGACAGTGGGATTTTAAGTAAATTGCATCTCTGCAACCCTGGAACTGGATAGAGTGATTACGCACCTGCAATTGGGTTGTATTCTTTTGAGTTCTCAGATCTATGCTAATAAAAACATTTTGTTGCATGTAAGATAATTAATGTGTGCTGCTACTGATAACAAACTCCAAGGAAGGCGGTTCAAGGCCCTGGTTTATGGCTGATTGTAAGCAAAGTTATCAAAGGCATGTATTTGAGCATCAGACTTAAATGCTCTCCTCATTTAAAATGATCCACTTGATTTGGAAAACAGCTGGAATCACATCCCCTTATTTCCTCCTGGTCCTTCCAGCAGAGTTTCTCCCTCATTTTAAGGTCCCTCCACCTCCACCCTTCAGCCCTCTTCTTTGGCTCACTCCCTCCATCCTATCTTTCTAATCCTGGCAGAGGTTCTCTGTAAGGTGTGCCAGACTGGGCACCAGGCACACCCTGTTAGGGTAATGCTTATATGTACAGGGTAGGACATATTAAACATACCCTCAAGTATCATCCTTCCTTTTCAAAATTCAGTGATGTCCAGGGTTCCTGAGTCTTTTTTTTTTTTTTAATTTTTTAATGTTTATTCATTTTTGAGAGAGAGAGAGACAGAGCACAAGTGGGGGAGGGGCAGAGAAAGAAGAATCTGAAGCAGCCTCCAGGCTCTGAACTGTCAACACAGAGCTCCACATGGGGCTCGAACTCACAAAGCTTGAGATTATGACCTAAGCCAAGGTCGAACGCTTAACTGACTGAGCCACCCAGGTGCCCCCAGGGTTCCTGAGTCTTAAGGCAGCCAGTTGCGGCCACAGATCTGCTCCATCTATTGCTGGGCTCCTAGCTCCTACTGTGCCTGTCTTCCACTCTCATTGCCCCATCTTCACGTGGTAGCAGCACATGAGCAGCTCTTCACTCAGTATTTGTAGTAATAGCTTTGTCTGACTTCTTTCCCCACTGTTTAGTTTTTTTTGTTTTTGTTTTTTTAATCCTGTCTTTTCTATAAGCCAGAAGCTGAACTGGATTGTGGAAAACAACGCCAAGGGCATGGGGCCCTGACTACCACCATCTGCGATAATGGCAGGAAGAGGAGGAAGAAGGAGAGGGCACTAAAAGTTAAGTAGATGAAGTAGTTAGTCCATGAAGAGGAATCTAAATTTAATTTGCTTAAAAACTTCTCAGATTGGCATTCATCTGTGGTAGAAAATGCTCACTGGCAGATGCTTTAGGAGCTGGTTAACTGTTTATGGTTCACGTGGCTGGGGAAAGACTCCTCTCTGTCCAAGCCTAAGAAGGTGTCTGTCTTCACTGGGTTCATTAATGAGCTTTGGGTTGCCTTAGGCAGTAATTTGCTCTCTGGATAAAAAGAATGCAAAGAGTGAACAGACTGAAAGCCCCTCTGGCTGGGCTTCCTCTTCTCACAAACAGCCAGTCTTTGAACTTGTAATTATGAGTCATGGGGCTCCCAGTCTGGCGCAAAAGTGACTCATTTTAAGCAAATTATCAGTTTTTGCCCTGTTACCAAATCCTGTGATCAGCCATCCTGTGTGTGTGTGTGTGTGTGTGTGTGTGTGTGTGTGTGTGTATGTATGTATGTATATATATATATATATATATATATATATATATATATATATATATAAAGGAACAGTTTTATTAAAAGAGCAGGATGTGTGGATGGAGAATGAACTGTACTATGCTTTCCAGACGTATGGACCAAAGTCAAACTCAGGCCCAGCGTAAGCCAAGCAACAAAATAAATAGTAAAAATGGCACAGAAAGCAAACGATCAGGAAAATTCATTTCAGAACAGATGCAAAACCAACTTTTGCAGCCAACAGCATACGATTCCTATAATGCTATGATTCCTGGACATCCTCCCCTGCCTGGCTTCCAATTCACTTGGACCTACTGGAATTGAGGTCAAGGAAGAAATATCTTTCTTTGGATTGATTTAACCCACAATTTTGTTAAAGAGTCAGTGATGATAGATGCTTCTGAGCTGCCCAAAGCTAGTTACTTAGACAGATGGACTGACAGAGCAATCATAGTAAATACATGTGATCTAGCAATGAGTCTGTGGTAGAAGGAGAATTCCAAGGTCTTCTGTTATAGAGCCCTCTCCTGAGGATATCTGCTACATTAATGGACTTTTGTTGAGGAAACATTTGAGATGATCATTACTTCTTTGTCAGTTGCAAGAACAGTAACTGATCTGAAAATATAATTTTTCTTCTCTGATACCTTGGGTATGATTAACACTTACCTAAAACAACACTGAGAAAAGGATTGAGAGTGAACTGGATGGCCATGTAGTCCAAGTGTGTATTTTTATGAAGAATGGTTTGAAATTTCTAATTAATCCTTTTAAATAGCTGCCTATTCATTTATACCACTGTAGAAGATACCACAACCTACATGGGGAACTTGGTTCTGGGTTAAATTGTCTGACCTACTAAGATAAAAACTCTCAACAAAGTGGGTATAGATGGAACATACACTAGCATAATATAGGCTATATATGTCAAGCCCACAGCTAACATCATCCTCAATGGTGAAAAGCTAAAAGCTTTTTCCTTAAGATCAGGAACAAGACAGGGATGTCCACTTTCACCACTTTCATTCAACATAGTATTACAAATCTTAGCCAGAGCAATTAGGCAGGAAAAAGAAATAAAAAGCATCCAAATTAGAAAGGAAGAAGTAAAACTGCCATTATTTATGGAATACATGCTATTATATGTAGAAAATCCTAAAGACTTCACCAAAAACCTGTTAGAACTAATAAACAAATTCAGTAAAATTGCAGAATATAAAATCAATTTACAAAAATCTGTTGTGTTTTTTATACACTAAAACTATCAAAAAGAGAAATTTTAAAAATCCCCTTTAAAATTGCATCAAAAAGAATAAAATACCTAGAAATAAATTTAACTAATGAGGTGAAAGACCTGTACACTGAAAACTATAAGACACTGATGAAAGAAATTAAAGAAGACACAAATAAATGGAAAGATATTCTATGTTCATGGGTTTAAAGAATAATATTGTTAAAATTTCCATACTACCCAAAGCAATCTAAGATTCAATGTAATTCTTATCAAAATTCCAACAGCATTTTTCACAGAAATATAACAAACAATCCTAAAATTTGTGTGGTGCCAGAAAAGATCCTGAAAGGCCAAAGCAATCCTGAGAATGGATAAAACTGAAGGCATCATGCTCCATGATTTCAAACTATACTCCAAAGCTATCATAATCAATAGTATGATATTGGCATAAAAAGAGATACATAGATCAGTGGAACAGAACAGACAGCCCAAACAAACCCACACATATATGGTCAATTAATTTATGACACAGGAGGCAAGAAAAGACAATGGGGAAAAGGACAGTCCCTTCAATAAATGGTGTTGGGAAAACCAGACAGCCATATGCAACAGAATGAAACTGGACTACTATCTTAAACCATACACAAGAATGGACTCAAAGTGGATTAACGATTTAAATGCAAGAACAGAAACCATAAAACTTCTAGAAGAAAATGTAGATAGTAAGCTCCCTGACATTGGTCTTAACAACATGTTTTTCGACCTGACTACAGAAACAATGAAGAGCAGCATCTTTTTGGACTTGACTGAAGAAATAATGCAACCAAAGCAAAAATAAACAAATGGGACTATATAAAACTAAAAATTTTCTGCACAGCAAAGGAAACCATCAACAAAATTTAAAAAGCAACCTACTAAATGGAATAAGATATATGCAAAATCATATATGCAATAAGGGGTTAACATCCAAAATAAAAACTCATACAAGTAAGTAACAAAAAAAATCTGATCAGATAATGGGCAGAGGATCTAAACTGATTTTTTTCCAAAGAAGACATACAGATAGCCAACAGACACATGAAAAGATGTAGAACACATCACTAATCATCAGGGAAATGCAAATCAAAACCACAATGAGATATCAATTCACACTAGTCAGAATGGCTAAAATAAAAAAAAATAACAAGTATTGGCAAAGATGTGAAGAAAAGGGAAACCTCATGGGGTGGGAATGGAAATTGGTGCGGGCACTATGGAAAACAGCATGGGGGTTTCTCAAAATATTAAAAATAGAACTAGCATATGATCCAGCAATTCTACTTCTGGGTATTTATCTGAAGAAAATGAAAACACTAATTCAAAAAGTTATATGCATCCCTAGATTCACTGAAGCATTATTTAAAATAGGCAAAATATGGAAACAACCTAAATGTCCATTTATGGATGAATGGATAAAGACGTGGTGTGTGTGTGTGTGTGTGTGTGTGTGTGTGTGTGTGTATTATGGAATACTTAGTTATAAAAAATAAAATCTTGTTATTTGCAACATGGATGGGCCTTGAGAATATTATGCTAATTGAAATAAGTTAAAGAAAGACAAATCCCAAATGATTCCACTTGTATCTGGAATCTAAAAAACAAAACAAATGAACAAACAAAGAGAAATTGTAGATACAGAGAACAGTTTGTTGGTTGTCAGAGAGGAGGGGAATTGTGGTAGGGGTGGGTCAAAGTGTTAAGGAGTTCAAGAAGTAGTAACTTCCAGTTATAAAATCAGTCATGGGGATATGATGTACAACATGAGATCTGTAGTCATTAACATTGTAGGGCAAAGTTGAAATTTGCTGAGAAAGTAAATATTAAAAGTCCTCATCACAAGAAAAAAAATGAACTACACCTCATTGACAGCCTGTATAGGCACTTACTACCACCACCCCCTCCCAAACCTGGAGCGACCCCACTACGAAGAAAGACTCTAAGACATGATGGGAAATAAATATAAATTTTTTATTATAAAATGCAAAAAAATTGACTTACAAATTTTACATCCTTTCCAAATGACTTTCAATTTAAAACTGCCTTTCTTGTTTTTTGAGTCTATCATCTCTTGTCCCTTACACAGAAACCATGGTTATCAAATGGCTGTTTTTGTATGGTCCCAAACCCCCAGAAAAAATCCATTAGTCAATAACTTAATGTGTTTTCAATATCCACCTTCTATGCTTTCTGCTAATCACTGTGATTAATAAAAATTCCATGAAAGCCAAAACAGGTAAAGGCAGAATATAAGAGTCAGCTATCATCTCTCCATTGGCGGCAATTCCAGGGCTAATTTTTCAGTTCTCATACTCCTTGGCCACTCTGCAGTATCTGAATATTCCTTAACTACTAAAATTTCATTCTCTGGCACCTTGGCACAGGTCCTTCATTATTGTCCTTCTATGATTCTGTTTGTTCTGAGCCTCCTTTACTGTCTAACTATCTAAGAAATATAGTTGACAACAAGGAGGTCAGTGGGGATAGAAAGGAAGTGTTGAATTCAGTACATGCTTCTTATGGAAAACAATGACTAGCTAGCTGTGTGAGTACACATTAGAACTCCTGTGTTGCAAATAATGGAAACCTAAACTTTAAGCTGGCTGAAAAATCCATTTTTGAAAAAATGGATTGTATCATGTAATTGAGAAATGCAAAGGCAATGCCAGTTTCAGGCCCTCTATGAGACAAAGATTCAAAAAGAAAAAGAAAACGATTGATCTAAGGAAATCAATCAAAAAACAGCACAGGCATCTAAAGAGATAGAAAATATGAAAGGCTGAGATGTGGGAGATAGAATAATAAGGTCCAACACATGTCTAATAGGAGTTTCTAATGATGAGAATAGAGAAAATGGAGTAGACTCAATATTTAAAAAGATAATGGCTTTGTATTTTCCAGAAATAGTAAATATGTAAATCCTGGTACTTGGGAAGTAAAATAAATTCTGGGCAAGAAATATAAAAACAAAACTCATTCTCTAGGAATAACATTGATACCCAGAGCACCAAAGACAAGATCTTAAAAGTAGCCAGCGGTTTAAAGGGCATATTATTTATTAAGAAATGATGGTTAGGTTGACGGTATACTTCTCAATAATAACAATGAAAGCAAAAAGACAATAAGATAGTATCTTTAAAACATTAAGAGAAAATATATATCAACTTAGAATTCTATACTCAGCTAAATATACCCTCTCAATAATTGAAAGATCAACTAGAAAAAAAAATGAGTACAAATTTTGAGAATTTGAAATATGGTTAATAAGCTTAATCCAAAGAACAAAAAAAAAATCCTATACCCACAAATAAGAAAGAAAATATACATTCCTTTAAAGCATATGTGGAAAATTGACAAAACCAAACACGTACTAGATCCCAAATCAGGTCTCAACAAGTATAAAAGATGTAGTCATATAAACCATGTTCTTTGACCATAGTGCAATAAAATTAGAAAATAACATAAAGACACCTTTAAAAAGTCCATATGTTTGAACAGTTATAGAACATCTCAAAATTACTTGTGGGTCAAAGAAAAACTAAAAAGGAAAGTAGACACTATTTATAACAGTGTTTTCTTATCAAATCTGGTGGAATGCAGTGAAATAAGTAATTAGTGGCAATTATATAGCTTAAGCGTTATATTATGAAATAAAGAAGACTGTAAGTTAATGAAATAAGCATATACTTTGAGAAGGTAGAGAAACAAAATTAGAATAAATCCCTTACAAGGAGAAAGGATATAATCTACTTGCGTCATTCACCTGTGTAGAGAAATATGCTGCTTATTCTTCACTTTACCCTTATAGAAAGTCCAAATTCTAGCCTTAATTCCAAGCAATCTTTACTCCAGCTACACAAAATTTTCAACAGTATCCAATTGCACTATGTGTTTTCATACTTTTGCAATACTACCTCCTCATTTTGGGAGACCCATTCTCATATGGCAGGCTCCAGCTCGTTCTTTTGATTTCAGTTAAAGTGCTACTTTTCTTCTGGGAAACCTTTCATGACTCTTCCTGGCAGAATTAACTTTATTATTGCATTCTTTACCATTTGTTTCAATATACAAAAAATTTCTGTTATACGAAAGTGAGCATGCACACAGAGTAAGAGTGCTAAACTGGGTGATCAAAGATGAATTTTTGGAAGAGGTCAGCCTGAAGCTAGAATTTACTTAAAGCCCAGCTAGATATTGTTTAAGGCCCAATTTAATAGAAATAGGAGTAACAGTAAATCATAGTTAAGATTTACTGAGCACTTCTCTGTACCAGTTAACAGGTGAAATAAGAGGTATATTCTTCATGTACAGATAACACAGGCATTATGAGTGAGGCCAGTCCTACTGCTGGCTAACCTAAAAACTATCCCCAATCCTCCTAACTTTTGTCTTCCTCTTGCTGTAGACAAGCACTGCTCAATAAAAATATAATGCAAGTCATATACATAATTTTAAGTTTTCTAGTAGAAAACATGAAAATAAACAGGTGAAATTAATTTTGATAATAAATTTTTTAACCAGTAGACTTAAAATATTATCACTTTAATATGTAATCAAGATTTACAAAATTATCGAGATATTTTCCATTTGCTTTTTAAATTAAATCTTTGGAATCCTTTGCATATTTTATACTTATAGCACAGACACTGAGTTCATATTGGAAACACCATCTATATTTATGTTTCATAAAGTTTCCAATTGTTCCAAACAACCTTAAAGATTTTCCAATAACTAAAGTGAGAGTGAAAGTATTGTCCTTTAATATTTGCATCCATATTGACAAAACTGGTCAAGGAAATGTTTATGTGTAATACTAGAAACAATTTATGTGCCTGTTGACATGTGTACTATAATACAATAATATCTTGTGCGATGCAATGATTAAAGTGAAATATAATCCTACCAAAACAATAAAGCTGTCTCTAATAGAAGTGTTTTTTACCACATCCATTGGATAGTTACATTAAATTAAAATAAATAAAACTAGAAATTCAGAGTCTCAGCTGCACTAACCACATTTCAAGTACTCGTACTCACATGAGGTTAATGGCTGTATTGGATAGTGCAGTGATAGAGGCTGGAAAAGCCATATACCCATGTTTACAGCCTTCCTTGCAAAGTAGGATGGCTGTGTGATGTATTTTTGACCAAAGAAAATGTGTGAGAAAGTTTGGAATGATCTTCAGATCCTTGTTTTCTGAAAAAGGGGAAAACTCAAGAAGAGAATTTGCTAGCACTATTCCTTCCTTCTTCTTGTTTTTAACGTGAACATTATGCGATTCCTAGGCTATAGAAGCCATCTTGTCACCATGAGGCAACCCAGAAGGATAAAAAATCAATACACTAAGAATGATGAGGCAATAACTTGAGACCCTGACGATAATCACTGAACTGCTGGACCTACTCTGAGATTCCCTACCATTAAATTTCTTCATAAGAAAACCATGTCAGGGCGCCTGGGTGGTTCAGTCGGTTGACTATCTGACTTTGGCTCAGGTCATGATCTCGTGGTTTGTGAGTTCGAGCCCCGCGTTGGGCTCTGTGTTGACAGCTCAGAGCTTGGAGCCTGCTTTGGATTCTGTGTCTCCCTCTCTCTCTGTCCCTCCCCCATTGTGCTCTTTCTTGGCTTCTCAAAAATAAATAAAAATGTAAAAAAAAGAATTAGAAAAACATGTCTGTCCTTATAACTTAAGTCATTAATAATCAGATATGTCCACTGACTGATGAATGGATAAAGAAGATGTGGAATATATATACAATGGAATACTACTAAGTGATGACAAAGAATGAAATCTTGCTATTTGCAACAACATGGATGGACCTAGAGGGTATTATGCTAAGTGAAACAAGGCAGTCAGAGAAAGACAGAGATCATATTGATTTCACTCGTATGTGGAAGTTGAGAAACTCAACAGATGAACCTAAGGGAAGGGAAGGAAAAATAAGATAAAAATAGAGAGGGAGGCAAACCATTAAGAGATTCTTAAATACAGAGAACAAACTGAGCATTGCTAGAGGGGAGGTGGGTGGGGGGATGGGTTAAATGGGTGATGGGCATTAAGGAGGGCACTTGTTGGGATGAGCGCTGGGTGATGTACGTAAGTGATGAATCACTGGGTTCTACTCCTGAAACCAAGACTACACTGTATGTTAACTAACTTGAACTTAAATTTAAAAAAATAATCAGATAATACTTGTGGCTGAAAGCATTCATACAATGTATATGGTACACTGAGAAAAGAGACAATATGCAGCATGACTAGGATAGAGGTGTATGTTGAAGAATAATAATAATAAGTTGGCAGAGACTGGGCAGAGCCAGATCATGGAGGGCCCAAAAGGTGTATCAACTGAGAAGTCCAGAGTGACATCCCTGTCATTTGGACCTTATCATATTCTGTCTTTTCTATAGTAGTTCGTACATATGTCATTTTTTTTTTTTTTTTGGTTACTAAATTATAAGGGCTGGGAACTTTTACAGAGAAAGTTCAGTAAATATTCGTTAGCTGAATGATTAGCTACAGAGCTAGAGGTATCGAGACTGGGTTTTCAGCATAGATCAAATGTTTAACATTAAAGAAAACCCAACAAAGAAAGCCCTCAGTGCGGAAACCTATTAAGGGTTCCTGTATTAATATGTCAAATAGAAAGTCTTTGGTCTAACTTTTATGTCCCATAAACACCTAAAACAAAAAGGACCACATTAAATTGAATTTTGCCTAACCCTTTCTACTTTCAACTTAATTACTAGGCAGAATCTTTATCCTTCCTCTGACATTTGGCTTCTATTTTCATCTCTTTGAACAGGTAATGCTTAACCTCGTGACATCCTTTCTGTTAGTACTCCTAACTGAGCTC
The DNA here is from genome assembly GCF_028018385.1 of Neofelis nebulosa. Taxonomy (NCBI): domain Eukaryota; kingdom Metazoa; phylum Chordata; class Mammalia; order Carnivora; family Felidae; genus Neofelis; species Neofelis nebulosa. Next base: position 41,323,365 of record NC_080787.1, read on the forward strand.
CCCTATTTTCTCACCTTTATCTCACTCCCATGGTGTGAAACCAGGCCTCCAACTCACTGCTTGAATCATGTGAAAACCTCGATGGGCTAATCTGCCACCAGCCTCATCAACCGCAACCTACAATCCAATCAAATTTTTCTGATACTATTTTTCAAAAAACATGTCATTTTTTTCAGATTTTGTAGAATATTTGGAATGAACTTTTAAAAAGAAAAGAAAAAATAAGAGTAAAATAAGATAGCAATAAGGTAGAGATGGTAATTATATTTTAGTGTGTTTTCCTGAATTTTTTCTATGCAGGTTTAGATCTATGTAACATAATTGAAATATTATAAACAAAACTTTGCATTCATCTTTTTTATTTCTCATTATATCATAAAACATTTCTTGTGTACTTTAAAATTCTTCAAAAGCATTTTAAAAAAATAATTGTATGATACCATTAGATGGCTATTCTGGAACTTATTTAACCATATTTTTATGTCATTATTTCTCTTTTCTGAGTCCCCACAGGGACTGACAACTGTCTTTTGTATTAAATAAAAACTCCCGCTCTTGGATCCTGTCAGGTGCCATCATTCTACATCTGCCTCTACCCTCCAGCTGGTGTTTCATGTTCTGGCCAAATAAATCAGCTCACTCCTTCCCATATACAACTTCCTTCTCTCCTTCTGAGCCATCATTCATTTTCTTCCTCTTACATCTCCAGCAAATCACTGCTCTTCTTAAAATTTATTGTGGGTGTCGTTCCAAAATCTCCCACTATCTCCATTGTATCTCACATATCCTGGTTTATCTAGTGCACATGGTTATTGCTTGTATTTATGTTTCTACCACATGTGCATGGGCTGATAGGGTGGCAGAGACCTGCACACTGGGCCAAGCACAGGAGGATCAGGGCTAGCAGGTCAGGGGCTACTTCTCCTTGACTCCCAGATGCACTTTATGAGGTCTGGTTGCTTTGGAAGGGAAGTATGAGGTAGGACTATACTCATGTTCAGAGCTGAGCAGCAGGGAGTGGTTAATGTTGGCCCGGCTTTGATTAACAAGATAGACTATCAGGCATTTGGATACCATCTGCATTTCCAGTCTAAATGAAAACATATTTATTTTGGCTGCTGAGTATCTGGAGGATGAGGGAACCTCTGAGCATATGGGAGGCTTACCCTCCTTTTGGAAAAAATGATCTCAATTAAATTCAATATCTGCTTTAGATTAGCCAGTGTGTTAAGCATAAACTTGTGCACTAACTTAAGGGCCCCAGTGAAGTTTCCCTACTTTTGCATCTAATGTTTCTTTATCTTACACAGCTATTCTTTTATAATTGAAAATTGTGAGCATCTGGTTACAAGTTGAATCTGAAATGCAAAACAGCCACTAGCCTCCTCCACCTCAGTCTCATCAGGCCATCATTTGGCAGCTTGCCTCAACAGCCTGGATGCCAGCAGGCTGAGGTGGCCAGGCCAGGCCAGGCCAGGTGGAATGTTTACGAGCACCACTCAGTGGAGCAGAGCTTGTGCTAACAAGACCCCAAAGGAGCCCACTGGTCTCCTGATTGTGGGCAATCATTACAGCTTGTTGAATTCAGTGCCATGATACACCTCCGATGGATTAAAGGACCTTCACAAACTGTCCTGTAAAATTGGTCATTTTTTTTATCCTTGTTAATGTACAACAAACTTTGGGTTACTAAAAGCATGACTATCCTAGTTTATGGCAAAAGAAAGCTACACTTAAACCAGGTTTTGTGCTTGTTAGCCACTTGAGCAGAAGGTTGGATGGGAGTTAGCAGCTTTAAGATATATCTGTAAATTTTAATTGGTCAGGACTCCTTCCTAGTAACCGATTACTCTAAATATGTCTGGCATCACCAGATGGCAGTGTATTTCTCATTTCCAGAATAGGCTATAGACTAATTCTGCTGTTTTCGTAGGTGGGCAGGAATGTTATACCCTAGGTATGCATAAGCCTTGAAGGAGGCACCCCTATTATCTGGTTGCTGGCACCACTGGCCATGACGTTATGAAGGGAGGGCAAGGAAGAAGGTCAGATGTTACCATATAGCATGACATAGACATTTCTTTGGCAAATGAAGAATTTTGGATTAGTAATTCTCATCTCTCCAAAAACTGAAGCAATGATTTTGTCATCAAGAGGCAATAAATAGTAGGTAACAGAAACAGTCACCATATGTGAAACTTCTGAATCATCCTTGACTCCTTCTTCCCTTGGCATTGGCATTTAATTGGTTATAAAAACCTTTTGATTTCCTCTCATATGGGTCCCTCCTACCCATCTCTTTTTCATCCCCAATACCACTGTCTGGGTTTAAACCTTCATCCTCTCATGCCTGAATGACTGCATCTCAGACCTTCCACATTTTCTCTCTGACTCTGTTCTTACTCTCTCCTCGTGCTTGTCAGGAGCAGCCTTCTAAAATAAATCTGATAGTTTCCCTATGATGCTTCAGCACTTTCAGAGGTTCCATGGTGTTTATGTTTATATCACCATTTCTAAGTTTTATGGATTTAGCAACTGGGCCCCAACCTAAGCTTCTTCTTCGGCCACTCCCCCCATATGGTACATCTCGTATTCTGACTTGGGTTCCATCAAGTGCTTCAAGTCCTCTCACTGTTTCACGTATCATGTTCTCTTATGCCTCTGTTCTTTTTGCCCATGCTATTCCCTATTCCTCAAATGTTCTTCTCCACCACTTCTATGGGATTTATTTCAAGAGGCAGCAAAGATGTTGCTGTCCCTGAAGTCTGCCCTAGTACCTCCAGGCAGAACGTCCCTCCCTCCTCTCCGTGGCACAGCACTCTCCGTATGTCTCCCTCATCCCTGCCACATTACGTGGTAAGGGCTCCTTTACTTTTATCTACCTCTTTGGCTTCTCTGTGAGCTCCTTGACTTCAGGACGTTGTGCTCCAGGAACTGGCACATATGTATAGTTCTCATTCATGTTTGTTGAATATATAAATATGGTAGTGGGGTAAGTTAGTATGATAAACAGTTTTGTGTGACAATAAGACCAGCTTGTTTGTTTCCTTCATTCCTACCAACAAACACTGGTACCAGAACTCTTTTGGACTTTCTGGAAGAACACAGAGTAATGGTTCCTCAGTTAAAAATCAAAGACAAGAGAGTTGGTATATCCAAAATGGTCGTGTGAGGAGCTCAGAGGGTCCTCTCACCAGCAAAACAACCACAGCTAGTGAAAATTATTTACACACACACACACACACACACACACACACACACACATCCATTTTAAATCTCTGGAAATTATCCTAAGGGCACAGAGCAAATGGAGAAGTATTTATTTGAAAATATCCACTAAATCTTCCTAAGAATAGCAAGAGTTTGTGACATTTGAGCCATGACTCTCTTCCTCCCCATCCTCTTTTGCAGGGTGATGGAAGTTATTCCAGGTGAGAGCAGATAGATATCTAGGGCTCCCTTTCTCTACTTACCCCCCAATTGTAAGGAAGAAGCTCTACCCCAAGAGTAGTGGATCAAGAATACTGGGCCCTGATTGTCTCTGCCCCAGTTTGCTCATAAAATGATGGTGTTCCATGCTGGAAAAGACAAGGTGATGAGGCAAGAGGCAAGCTACTGCTCCTGGCCAGCAGCTTTCTCATAAAGCAAGAATATTGCTTCAAGAGAAACCAGACCACTGATCCCATCCCTAGCTCCAGAGAAGTGGCTCAGAGGCTTGGCTCAGGGGAAGAGGCAGGTGTAACAACAGAGAACTTCTCCCAAGGTAAATGCCTTATTTAGAACAGAAAGTATGGAGAAGGTCAAGTCTAAGGATGCTATTGAAACAATGGAGATTTTGTTGGTAGGTAATGAAAAGGAGACTGGTAGCTCCATGAAGGCAACAAACTAAACAAGCTTAAGTTTACCAGAGATGAGACAGAAGTTTACAGAGAACCAAGGAAAGAGACTGCTCATAAGAACCCTCCTGGGGTTAGAACAAGCCTTGAAGATTGGCTTCAAAGACTACTACAGAGGGGCTGGATTTAATTGCATAAAAATCTGGAGCAATTTATTCCAAGGTATCACTGAAAACAACAGAGAAATCAGCTATTAATTAGTGGAGGCTAACAGCTAGGTGTGATATCAAGAGAGGCAGACAACTTAACAGAGAAATCAGAGAAAGAGGCCACTAAAGAGAGGCCTGCTAAAAGCACCGTCACCCCAGATGACTATGCACATGCCTAGGACTGTCCCCTCTGAGGAGCATCACTAGAGCTTGCATGCGGCAGAGACAGTCCAGCCAAATCACTAAGCAAATAACCAAATAACAACATGCCCTGGGGGAGGGACAGGGATCACTGTCTAGAGTTGCTACAATATATATTATCTAAAATGTCCAATTTTCAACAAAGAATTATGACAAATGCAAAGAAACAGGAAAGTGTGAACCATACACAGGAAAAAAAGTAAGCAACAGAAATTGCCTATTAGAGGGTACATATGTCAGCTTAGTAAATGAAGACTTCAAACCTGCTATTATAAAAAACCAAAGGAAACCATACTTCAAGAATTAAAGGAAGATATAATGTAATGCCCTATGAAATAGAGATAACAATGAAGAGATAGGTATTATTAAAAGAAAAAAAAAAGAACCAAGATGGAAAGTCTGAGGTTGAAAAGCACAAAAACCCAAAATAAAAAATTTACTAGAGGATCTCAACAGTAGATCTGAACTGGCAGAAAAAAGTAATTAACAGATTTGAAGAAAGATCATTAGAGATCATGCAATCTGAAGAACAGAGAGAAAAAAGAATAAAAAAATAATAGAACTTCCGAGAAATATGGACACTGTTAGCACATCAACATACAATAATAGAAATGCTAGGAGAGGAGAGAGAGAAGAGCAGAAAAAAATATTTAAAGAAATAATAATGCTGACAACTCCCCAAATTTGATTTAAAAATATTAACCTACACATCAAAGAAGCTCAGTGAATTCTAAGTGGGATAAATACAAAAGAGATCCACACCCAGCAACATCATAGTTAAAATGCTAAAAGCTGAAGACAGAGAAAATTTTTAAAGCAGTAGGGGAAAAATAACTTGTCATGGACAAGGGAACCCCAGCAAGATTAAGAACTGACTTCTCAGAAATGATGGAGGCCAGAAGGCAATGGGATGATATATTCAAAGTCCTGTAAGGGGAAAAAAAAACCCAACAAAAAAACTCACAACTCAACCACCTGTTAACAAGAACTTAAAGCCAGCAAAACTATTTTTCAAAAATTAAGATGAAATAAAGACATTCTTAGATAAAAACAGAAAGAATTCATTGCTAGCAGATCTGCTTTACAAGAAATACTAAAGGAATTTCTTCAGGCTAAACACAAGTGGCTCCAGACATTAATTTAAATCCACAAGAGAAAACAAAGAGCACCAGGAAAGGTAATTATGTAGATGTTTACAAAAGACAGTATACTGCGTATTTCTTCTTTTAACTGGTTTCAAAAGTAATTGCATGAAACAATATGAATGTAATTGTATTATATGGCTTATAACATATAGAAATTTAATATGATTGACAATAACAGCACAAAAGAGGTGGGTGGGAGTAAAACTGTATGGGAGTAAGGAAATTACCAGGTTATACGAGATTGTAACTTGAATCCACAGGAATGAATTAAGAGAACCAGAAATGGTAAATCAGAAATATAAAACAAAAGTCTATAAATGTATAATTGCTCTCTTTTCTTCTCTCAGTTTCTTTAAAACACACAAATTTATAAAGGAATAATTATAACAATGTATCACTGGTTTGTAATACATAAAGATGTAGTATGTGTATTAATAGTAGCATAAAAAAGGAAGGATGGAATAGAGCTATATAGGATTAACATTTTTTATATCTCATGGAATTAAATAGTATTAATCTGAATTAGATTCTGATAAAGTTAAAATTGTGTGTGTGTGTGTGTGTGTGTGTGTGTGTGTATCTTGTTGAAGTATAGTTGACACACAATGTTACATTTATATCAGGTGCACAACATAGCAGTTCAACAACTGCTTATCCTATACTCACCAGAAGTATAGCTACCATCTGTCACCATACAACACTATTACAATATCATTGACTATACTGCCTATGCTGTATCTTTCATCCTGGTGAATCATTCATTCCATCACCAGAAATGATGATGGTCCTCTTCACCCATTTTGCCCATCCCCCATTTGCCCATTTCCTATGTATTTATGGGTCCATTTCTGCTTTTGTTTTGTTTTGTTTTGTTTTGTTGTTTTTTAGATTCCACATACAAATGAAATCATATGGTATTTGTCTTTCTCTGTCTTATTTCACTTAGCCCAATACCTTCTAGGTTCACCCATGCTGTTGCAAACGGCAAGATCTCATTCTTTTTTTAAAAATGGCTAATATTCCATTATGTATATCTTTATCCATTGATCTATAAATAGACATTTAGATTGCTTCCACAACTTGGCTATTGTAAATAATGCTGCAATAAACATAGGGGTGCAACATACCTATTTGAATTACTATTTTTGTTTTCTTTGAGTAAATACCTAGTAGTGGAATTATTGGATTATATGGTATTTTTATTTTTAAATTTTAGAAGTACTCCACACTATTTTCCACAGTGGCTAAACCAAAATACATTCCACCAGCAGTGCACAAGTGTTGCTTTTTCTTCACATCCTCGCCAACATGTGTTATTTTTTTGTCTTCTTTATTCTAGCCAGTCTGACAGGTGTTAAGTGATACCTCATTGTGGTTTTGGTTTGGATTTCCCTGACGATCAGCGATGTTGAGCATCTTTTCATGTATCTGTTTGCCATCTGTATATCTTCTTTAGAAAGATATCTGTTCAGTTCCTCTATTTTTAATCAGGTTATTTTTATTACTTTGGTGTTGAGCTATATAAGTTCTTTATATATTTTGGATATTAACCCCTTATTAGACATGCCATTTGCAAATATTTTCTCTCATTCAGCAGGTTGCCTTTTCATTTTGTTGATAATTTCCTTCACTGTGCAAAACCTTTTTAGTTTGGCATAGTCTCAAATAGTTTATTTTTGCTTTTTCTTCCCTTGCCTGAGGAAACATATCTAGAAAAATGTTGCCAAGGCTGATGTCAAAGAGTTTACTGCCCATGTTGTCTTCTAGGAATTTTTATGGTTTCAGGTCTCAAGTTTAGGTCTTTCATCCATTTTGAGATTATTTATGTAATATGTCTGTCTATCTATCTTATCTATCTATCCATCTATCTTTTTTTTAGTAAGCTCTAGGCTTAACGTGAGTCTCAAACTCATGACCTCAAGATCAAGAGTCGCAGGCAGAGCTAGGTAGAAGCCCCTGTAAAATATACGTTTTAAACTCAAGCAACCACTGAGAAAATAAATCAAAAATAAATAATAATAAAATGATTAAAGGAATTAAGCTGCAAAACTAGAAAAATATTCACTTAATGCAAAATAAAGCAGTTAAGGAGGAGGAGAGGAACGATGAAGATAGAAAATAAAGAGTAAAATGGCAGATATATATTCAACTACAATGAGAACAGCATTAAATATGAATGAATAAAATAATCCAATGAAAAACTGAAGGTGATCAGATGGATAAAAAACATGATCCAACTATATTCTATAGGAGACACACTTCTAGGGGCACTTGGGTGGCTCAGTCGGTTAAGCATCTGATTCTTGATTTCAGCTCAGGTCATGATCTCATGGTTGTGAGATTGAGCCCCGCATTGGGCTCCATGCTGAGCAGTGGAGCCTGCTTAAGATTCTCTTCCTCCCTGTCCATCTGCCCCTCCCCCCCAAAAAAAGAAGACACATTTCATATGCAAAGATACAAATATGTTGAAAGTAAAAGGACAAAAAGGATATATCACACAAACAGCATCCATAAGAAAGCTAAAGGAGCTATACTAATGTGAGGTAAAATAGACTTTAAACAAAAAAAAATTACTAGAGATAAAGAGGAGCACTCTATAACTATAATAGGGTTAATTAAGCATGAAGACATAATAATTACATGTAAACGCTAACACAGAGCCCCAAGAAAGATGAAGCAAACTGACAGAATTGAAGAGAGAAATAGAAAATTTAACAATACTATTTGAAGATTTCAGTACCCCACACTCAATAATGGACGGAACAAGTACGGAAAAGATCAACAAAGACGTAGAAGACTTGAACTACACTATAAACCAACTAGACCTAACAGATATCTGCAGAATACTCTACCTGACAACAGCAAAATACACATTCTTCTCAAGTGTACACGCAGTATTCTCCATGATAGACCCTAAAACAAGCCTCAATAGCTTTAAAAGGATTGAAATCACACCAAGTGTGTTCTCCAACCACAAACCAATAGCAGAGAAGGACAAAGGGGATCACAGAACAAAGCGTAGGGAAGGACCAGGAGTTGGCATAGCAGGGCCAATAGAGGAGCAGGTAAGGAGGTAGAAGAGGGAACTTCAGGGTTTGAGGTTCACAGTTCAGAGGTCTATGAGCAATTTTATATGGATGAAATATCAATGCAGTAACAGCAGCTTACAGTCTGACAAGTAGCTGAGCTATACAATGTAGGTAAGTAAAACACAAACACCTGTCTGGTAGCTCCTGCCAATTACACAGGAGGTCACAGACTTCTCTGTAGGAGCATTTGGATTGGTCACAGCAGAATATCCAATGATATTCCCTAATGGACTTGTCTTTAAGTACTGCAAACTGGAATCTACCAGATGACTGCTCTGGAGATTACCTAAGGATGATACCTGTGACACCAGGAGAATGGTTAGGAGAAATCTCCTTTCATGATCCCCAGGTGATGTGGAAGATTTTGCATATTCACAGGGTTAGGTTTAGAAAACAACATATTTGGGGGAAGGAGAGAGGAGGAGTATGTCACCTTTTTCACCTACATGGGTAACCATCTACTGACAGATGTTTCCACTATTCCTGTAAGTGAAACGTTTGCAGAGAAGCATTAACTCTGTCCATAAGTACCCTTCCCAGCACACAAAAGGGAGCAACAGGCAGTCACTGTCCATGTTCTTTTATACACTGCCCTATTTAATGTGGGCTCCTTTAAGATCATATTGCTTTAAGATGATCAGATTTTTCCTCTAATGGAACACCACAGAGCTCTTTTTCCCCTTGACCTTTTAATTCATGTTGAATAACAAAACCTAACATTGAGCTGTGATTTGATATTACAACGCCAGGGATGCCAAGCGAAGGCCTTGGGTTTGCCAGAACATTGCAATTCTTGGTCCAGCAAGATCTCAGGATGCAATCTGGAAGTGTTTTAAATGCCGAGAGAAACGTGACACCCCTCTCTTCTGCTTTCATTTCCTTTTCTCCTATCCTTCTTTTCCCTTGGTATCTTTTATAGTCTCCATGTTTCCTCCTTGCAGCAGTCTCTCCAGCACATGGACCAACCTCTTCCCCAGGAAGGCTCTTCTGTGTGCAGAGCCGCTGCGTTTGCTGCTCATCTATTTTTGCTTCCTCCTCTAACTGCCAGAACTTTCTTTCCATTATGTCTTTGTGGGCCACACCCAGCCATCGTATTGCCTTCTTGCCTAGCAATGAGATTGGGCACTCCATGTCTTAGGTTTTACTTATCTGGGGTCATTTTTAGGTCCTCCATTCACAAAGCCACATGTGTTCAGCAAAGTGTACCTGTGATGGCTATCCAGAGGCCCTCAGGTGTCCTGAGTCTGAATGTCTTCAGGAGAGGGTAAAAGTAGTAAACATCCTCTCCCAGCACATCTGGAGACCAGCGCAAGGCAGAAAAGGTTTCAGTGATTCAGGTCATTGTATTTCTCTCAATGGAACTACTTTATCTCCAGGAAAGGTACGTTCTTCCTATCTATGTACCTTGATCTTGATAGAGCTATTTGCTGAGCATCTAAACTGAGGGGATGCACATACGGCCTTTCCAAGCAATGAACAAACCTGAAGAAACTCATAGAAAGTGGAGTAAATTGTGAATACATTGCCCTGTACTTATTCCACTATTTAATAAAGCCATTGACACTGCTGACACACCAAGGACTTCCAACTGTATCACAAAACCAAAGAATCCTAGCACATATGGCACTTAGAATTTATGTCTGACAGCACTGTATCCTAACACAAGCAGCAGTAAGCCCCTCCCTGGACCCTCTTCTCCAATCCTCTACTAACTTGTCTTCTTCCCCTTCACAAGCAAACTCCTGGAAGAGCTGTCAGTGTTCCCTGGCTCCATTTCTTCAACTGTTCACACCTCATTTCACTGGTTGGTTTCTGGTTTCTGTATTCAGCACCTCATTTAAACTGCTATTTCAAGGTCACCTACCACCTCCTCATTGCCACACCCAACAGACTTTTTTTTTAATAGATTTTATTTTTTAGAGCACTTTTAGCCTCACAGAAAAACTGAGCAGAAGGTATAGTAATAGATATTTTCCAAATACCCTCTGCCCCATACATGCATAGCTTCCCCTACCAGATGGTACATTTGTTACAATTGATGAACCTATCATCATATGGACATATCATGATCACCCGAAATCCATTAATTTACCTTGGGGTTTGCTCTTGGTGTTGTACATTCAATGGGTTTGGACAAATGTATAATGACACATATAGACCATTATGGTATCATACATAGTAGTTTCATTATCCCCAATATCATCCGTGTTCTCCTTATTTATACCTCTCTCCATCCAACCTCTGGTAACCACTGATCTTTCACTGCTTCCATAGTTTTGCCTTTTCCAGAAGGTACATAATTATACATGTATAATTACACATTTCCAGAACGTATAGAATTATACATGTAACCTTTCAGAGTGGCTTTTTTCACTTAGCAATCTGCACTTAAGTTTTCTTCATGTATTTTCATAGCTTGATAGTTCACATCATTTTAGCCCTGCATAATATTCCATTATCTGGATTATCTTCTTATTTATCCATTTACCTTCTGAAGGACATCTTGGTTGCTTCCAAGTTTTGGCAAATTATAAATAAAGCTGCTATAAACATCCATGTGTAGGTTTTTTGTGTGGACATAAGTTTTCAACTCTTTTGGGTAAATACCAAGGAGCACAATTGGTGGGTTGTATAAGACAATATTTAGTTTTGTAAGAAACTGCTAAACTGTCTTCCAAAGTGGCTGTACCATCTTGCACTCCCACCAGCAATGAATAAGAGTTCCTGTTGCTTCACATCATCCCAGCATTTAGTGTTGTCAGTATTCTGGATTTTGGTTATTCTAACAGGTATATAGTGTTATCTCATTGTTTTAATTTGCATTTCTCTGAATACAATCTTCTCATATGTTTATTTGCCATCTGTATATCTTCTTTGGTGAGGTGTTTATTAAAGACTTAGGCTCATTTTGTTAATTGGGTTGTTTGTTTTCTTATTAAGTTTTAAGTGTTCTTTGTATATTTTGGATAATAGTCCCATACCAAATGTACCTTTTACAAATAACTTCTCCCAGTTGGGGGCTTTTAAAAATTCTCTTGACAGTGTGTTTCTGAGAGCAGAAGTTTTTAACTTAAAAGTACAGTTCATTAATTCTACCTTCCATAGTTTATTCCTTTGATGTTGTATCTAAAAATCATTGCCAAAATCTAGTCATCCAGATTTCCTCTATGTTATCTTCTAGGAGTTTATAGGTTTTGTTTGTTTGTTTGTTTTACATTTAAATCTGTGATCCACCTTGAGTTATTTTCATGACAGGTGTAAGGTTTGTGTCTAGATTCACTTTTTCACATGCGCATGTCCAATTGTTCTAGCACCATGGCACAAGCATGTTGAACAGACTATCTTTTCCCCAATGTATTGCCTGTGCTCCTTTGTCAAACAACAGTTGACTGTATTTAAGTGGGTTTATTTATGGGTTCTCTGTTCTTTTCCAATTATCTATCTGTCATTTTGCTAATACTACACTGTCTTGATTACTGTAGATTTATAGTAAGTCTTGATGTTGGGTAGCGTCAGTCTTCCAACTTTGTTCTTCTCCTTTAATATTATGTTGGCTATTTTGAGTCTTTTGCCTCTCCAATAAACTTTATTTATCTTATTTTTTTAAATATGGAATTTATTGTCAAGTTGGTTTCCATACTCCAATAAACTTTAGAATTAGCTTTGCCTCTCCATATAAACTTTAGAATTAAAATATAATTTGGGGATTTTGATTGGGATTGCATTCAATGTATAGCTCAGGTTTGGATAACTGACATCTGGACAATATTGAGTATTCCTACCCATGAACATAAATGCCTTTCCATTTATTTAGTTCATTGATTTCTTTCATTGCAATTTTACAGTTTTCTTCATATAGATCTTGTACATATTTTATTAGATTTATAACTAAGTATATCTCTTTTTTGGATGCTAATGTAAGTGGTATTATGTTTTTAATGTCAAATTTCACTTGTTCATTGATGATATATAGGAAAGTGATCGGCTTTTCTTTTTTTTTATTTTTTTATTATTTTTTTTTTATTTTTGGGACAGAGAGAGACAGAGCATGAACGGGGGAGGGGCAGAGAGAGAGGGAGACACAGAATCGGAAACAGGCTCCAGGCTCCGAGCCATCAGCCCAGAGCCTGACGCGGGGCTCGAACTCACGGACCGCGAGATCGTGACCTGGCTGAAGTCGGACGCTTAACCGACTGCGCCACCCAGGCGCCCTGTGATCGGCTTTTCTATGTTAATTTTGTATCCTGCAACAGCGTTATAATCTATTATTAGTTTCAGGAGTTATTTTGTTGATTCTTTTAAAATTTTCTATGTAGACAATCATGTCATCTGTGAACAAAGGGAGGTTTTTGTTTTAAAGTTTTATTTATCCATTTTTTGAGAGAGCGAGAGAGAGGGAGAGAGAGAGTGCACACATGCACGAGCTGGGGAGGGGTAGAGAGAGGGAGAGAATCCTAAGCAGGCTCCACACTGTCAGCACAGAGTCTGACATGGGGCTTGATCTCATGACTGCAAGATCATGACATGAGCCGAAACCAAAAGTCAGCTGCTTAACTGACTGAGCCACCCAGGTGCCCCCAAAGAGAGTTTTATGTCTTCGTTCCCAATTTGTATACTTTTTACTTCCTTATCTTATTGCATTAGCTAGGAATTTCTGTACAATAGAGAAATAGATATCCTTGCCTTGTACCTGACCTTAGTGGGAAAGCATTGATTTTCTCACAATTAAATGTGATGTTGGCTAAAGGTGTTTTATTTTATTTTGTTTGTAGATATTCTTTACTAAGTTGAGGAAGTTTCCCTCTATTCCTAGTTTGCTGAGGGTTTTTATCATGAATGGGTATTATATTTTGTCAAATGCTTTTTGACATCTATTAATATGATAATATAATGATTTTTTTGGCCTGCTGATGGATTGCATTAGTTGGTTTTTGAATGTTGAACTAGCCTTGCATATTTGGAAAAAATCTTACTTGGTTGTGGTGTATTATTCATTTTATATATTGTTGGATTAAATTTGCTAACATTTTGTTGAGGATTTTTTGAAAATTTTTTTAGCTTACTAAAGTATACTTAATATACAAAATATTGCACATATCTAATGTGCTTATTTTGATGAGTTTGGACATACACACACACCTGTGATATTATTACAACAACCGAGGTAATAAACATAACCAACACTTGGGGCGCCTGGGTGGCGCAGTCGGTTGAGCGTCCGACTTCAGCCAGGTCACGATCTCGCAGTCCGTGAGTTCGAGCCCCGCGTCAGGCTCTGGGCTGATGGCTCGGAGCCTGGAGCCTGTTTCCAATTCTGTGTCTCCCTCTCTCTCTGCCCCTCCCCCGTTCATGCTCTGTCTCTCTCTGTCCCAAAAATAAAAAAATAAAAAAAAAAATAAAAAAAAAAATAAAAAAAAACATAACCAACACTTCCAAAAGATTTCTTATGTCCCTTTGCTTTTTTTTATTTTTGTGGGAAGAACACTTAGCATGAAATCTACTCTCTAAAGTTTTCAATCGTACACTATGTTGTCAGCTATAGGCACTATGTTGTACAGATCTCTAGAACTTATTCATCTTATACAAATGTAACTTAAACCCATTGAACAACAATTCCCCACTTCTCCCTCCCCACATGCCCTGGAAACCACCATTCTAGTCTCTGCTTCCATGAGTTTGACTATTTATTACTTCATATAAATGAAATCATGGAGCGTTTGTCCTCCTGTGACTGACTTATTTCACTTAGTATAATGTCTTCCAAATCTATCTATATTGTTGAAAATAGGATTTACTTCTTTTATAGACTAAATAATATTCCATTGTATTTATATGCCACATTTCCTTTATCCATTTTCTGTTAAGAGACATTTGGGTTATTTCCATATCTAGGCTATTATGGATAATAAGCATGGGAGTACAGATACCTCTTTGAGATACTGATCTCAATTCTTTTGGATATATACTCAGAAGTGAATTGATGAATAACACAATTCTACTTTTAGTTTTTTGAGAAACCTCCATACTGTTTTCCATAGTGGCTGTATCATCTCACATTCCTGCCAATAGTACACAAAGTTTACATCCTTGCTAACATTTATCATCCTTTTTCTTTCTGATAATAGCCATTTTAACATATGTGAAGTGATATCTCATTGTGGTTTTGATTTGCATTTCTATGATGATTAGTGATATTGAGCACATCTTCATATACCTGCTGGCCATTTGTATGTCTCCCTTGGAGAAATGCCTATCCAAGTCTTCTGCCCATTTTAAAATCAGGTTATTTATTTATTGCTACTGACCTGCAGAAACTCCTATATATTGTGGAAGCTACCCCCAATCCCCAATGAAATAGTTTGCAAATATTTTCCCTCATTCCACAGGTTGCTTTTCTAGTCAGTTGATTGTTTTGTTTACTGGACAGATGTTTGATAAAAGGGAACACTTCCAAACTCATTTTATGAGGCCAACAGCACTCTGATACCAAAGCCACTCAAAGACAGTACAAGAAAAGAAAATTATAGGCCAATATTCATGGTGAACACACATGCAAAATTCCTGAACAAAATTCTAGCAAATCAAATTCAACAGTACATTAAAATGATCACACATCATGAACAAGGGATATTTATTCCTGAGATGCAAGGATGGTTCAACATATGCAAATAAATGTAATACACCACATTAACAGAATAAAGGATAAAAGTCATATGATCACTTCAATAAATAGAGAGAAAGCATTTGACAAAATTCAACATCTTTATATGGTAAAAATGCTGAACAAATTCCATATATAAGGAATGTATTTCAGCATACTAAAGGTCATATATGACAAGCCCAGAGCTAACAACATATTTAATGGTGAAAAACTGAAATCTTTTCCTCTATGATCAGGAACAAAACAAGGATGCCCACTCTCATCACTTCTATTCAACACAGACTGGAAATCCTAGCGAGAGCAATTAGGCAATAAAGAGAAATAAAAAGAATCCAAATTAGAAAAAAAAGTCAAATTTTCTCTGTTTGCAAGTCATATGATGTAGAAAACTTTAAAGCCTCCACAAAAAAAATCTATTAAAACTAATAAATTCAGTAAAGTTGTTGGGTAGAAAATCAAACTAGAGCAACTAATAACAAATTAAACAAAAAGGAAATTAAGAAAAAAAAAACCATTTTTAACAGTATTTAAAATAATAAAATACTTAGAAATAAATTTCACCAAGGAGTTGAAATGTTTTTACACTGCAAACTATAATACATTGATAAAATAAAATACAAAAAAAAAAAAAAAACAGAAACCGAAAGACATACTCTCTTCATGGATTGGAAGTCTTAATATCATTCAAATGTCCATGCT
This sequence comes from Neofelis nebulosa, assembly GCF_028018385.1. Lineage (NCBI taxonomy): Eukaryota > Metazoa > Chordata > Mammalia > Carnivora > Felidae > Neofelis > Neofelis nebulosa. Next base: position 41,339,205 of record NC_080787.1, read on the forward strand.
ATCCAAAGCAATCTACAGAATCATTGAAATCCCTATCAAAAACAATGGAAGTTTTTATAGAAATAGAAAAAAAAAGTCCTAAAATTCATATGGAACCACAAAAGACCCAAAATATCTAAAGCAATCCTTAGAAAGAGGAGCAAAGCTGGAGGCATTACACATTCTGATTTCAAAATATATTACAAAGCTACAATAACAAAAACAATATGGTACAGGTATAAAAACAAACATATAGACCAATGGAACAAAATAGAAACCAGATATAAACTCATGTATATACAGGCAACTGATCTTTGGGCATCAAGAACACACAATAGGGAAAGAATGAATAATTTCTTCAATAAACAGTGTTAGGAAAATTGAGTAACAACATACAAAAGAAAGAATCTAGGCCCTTGTCTTATGCCATATGTAAAAATTAACTCAAAATGTATTAAAGACTTAAACATAAAATCTGAAACTATAAAACTCTTGGAAGAAAACAGGGAAAAACCTTCATGACATTGATCTTGGCAATGATTTTATAGATATGACACCAAAAGCACAGACAAAACAAAAACAAAAATAGACAAGTATTGAGGATTTTTGCATTGATGTTAATGAGAGATACCATCGTGTATTTTCTTGTAATGCTTTTATCTGTTTTGGTATTAAGGTAATCTTGGCCTCATAGAATGAGTTAAAAAGCATTCCCAGGGTGCCTGGGTGGCTCGGTTGGTTGAGTGTCTTACTTCGGCTCAGGTCATGATGAGGCTCATGAATTCTAGCCCTATGTCAGGCTCTGTGCTGACAGTTCAGAGCCTGGAGCCCGCTTCAGATTCTGTGTCTCCCTCTTTCTCTCTGCCCCTCTCCCGCTCACACTCACTCTCTCTCTCTCTCCTCTCTCTCAAAAATAAACATAAAAAATAATTTAAAAAAACTGTGGAAAACTGGTATAATTCCTTCCTTACATATTTGATGAAATTCCAGTGAACCCACCTGGGTCCATTGTTTTAGAAGGTTATTAATTATTGACTTATTTAATATATATAGGCTTATTCAGATTGTCTATTGTTTCTTCTGTGAGTTTTGGCAGAATGTGTCTTTCAAGGAATTGATCCATTTATTTCATCTAGGTTATCAAATTCATGAGCATAGAGTTGTTCATAGTATTCCTATATTAGCTTTTAATATTCATGGGGTCTATAGTGAGGTCTCCTCTTTCATTACTGATATTAATAATTTGTCCTCTCTCTTTTTTTCTTAGCTGGGCTACAGACTTACTGGGTTTTTGTTTGTTTGTTTGTTTGTTTGTTTTAGTTTAAATTCAAGTTAGTTAAATATACATAGGCTTGGTTTCAGGAGTAGAACCCAGTGATTCGTCTCTTACATATGACACCCAGTGCTCATCCCAAAAAAGTATCTTCCTTAATGCCTATCACCCATTTAACCCATTACCCCACCCATCTCCCTTCCAGCAACCCTCAGTCTGTTCTCTGTATTTAAGAGTCTCTAATGGTTTGCCTCCCTCTGTTTTTATCTTATTTTTCCTTCCCTTCCCCTATGTTCATCTGTTGTGTTTCTCAAATTCCACATGAGTGAAATCATATGATATATATTTGTCTTTCTCTGAATGACTTATTCACTTAGCAAAATAGCCTCTAGTTCCAGCCATGTCATTGCAAATGCAAATATAGACATAGAGATAGAGATAAAGATAGAGATAGAGATAGAGACAGAGAGAGAGATAGAGATAGAGATAGAGATAGGTAGATATATAGGTAGAGACAGAGATAGAGATAGAGATAGAGATAGAGATAGAGATAGAGATAGAGATAGGTAGATATATAGATATAGTACATACCACATCTTCTTTATCCATTCATCAGTTGATAGACCTTTGGGCTCTCTTCATAATACACCCCATAAACATTGGGGTGTATGTGCCCCTTCGAATAAAAGACACATTTTTGTGTCTTTTGGACGAATGTCCTAGTAGTGCAATTGCTGGGTCATAGGGAAGTTCTATTTTTAATTTTTTGAGGAACCTCCATAGTGTTTTCTAGAGTGGCTAACCAGTTTGCATTCCCACTCACAGTACAAGAGGGTTCCTCTTTCCCTGCATCCTCGCCAACATCTGTTGTTTCCTGAGTTGTTAATTTTAGTCATTCTGACAGGTGTGAAGTGGTATCTTATTGTGGTTTTAATTTGTATTTCCCTGATAATGAGTGATGCTGAGCATCTTTTCCTATGTCTATTAGCCATCTGGATGTCTTCATTGGAAAAATGTGTACTTGTGTCTTCTGCCCATTTTTTTCCTATTGGATTATTTGTTTTTGGGTGCTGAGTTTGGTAAGTTCTTTACAGATTTTGGATACTAATCCCTTAACTGATATGTCATTTGCAAATATTTTCTCCCATTCCATTGATTGCCATTTAGTTTTGTTGATTGTTTCCTTTGCTGTGCAGAAGCTTTTTATCATAATGAGGTCCCAATAGTTAATTTTTGCCTTTATTTCCCTTGCCTCCAGAGACATATCAAGGAAGAAGTTGCTGTGGTCTAGGTCAAAGTGGTTGCTGCCTGTTTTCTCCTCTATGATTTTGATGGTTTCCTGTCTCACATTCAGGTCTTTCATCCAGTTTGAATTTATTTTTGTGTATGGTGTTAAGAAAGTGGTCCAGTTTCAAACAGGCTTATTGATTCTATTGATCTTTTCACAGAACCAGCTTTTGGTTTCATTAACTCTATTGATTTCCTGTTTTCAATATCATTGATTACTGTTTTAATTTTTATTATTTCTTTCCTTCTGCTTACTTTGGATAAAATTGCTCTTCCTTTTCTAGTTTACTAATATAGAAGCTTAGATGACTGATTTTAGATCTCTTCTCTTGTCTAATACTGCATTCAATGCTATACATTTTCTTCCAAGCTCTGCTTTTGCTGCATCACAATCTGATGTCATATTTTCATTTCATTTAGTTCAAAGTATTGTTAAATTTCTCTTGAGATTTCTTCTTTGACCCACGTATTATTTAGAAGTGTGTTGTTCAATCTCCAAGTTTTGGGGGGATTTTCCAGTTATCTTTTTGTTACTGATTTCTAGTTTAATTCAACTGTGGTCTGAGAGCAGACACTGTGTGATTTCTATTCTTTTAAATTTGTTAAGGTGTGCTTTATAACCCAGAATGTGTCTATCTTGGTAAATGTTCCATGTGGGCTCAAGAAGAATATGTATTCTGCTGTTCTTGGATGAAGTGGTCTATGGATGTCCAATATGTCCAGTTGAATGAATGTATTGTCAAGTTCAACTGTGTCCTTACTGATTTTCTGCCTGCTGGATTTTCTATTTCTGACACAGAGATGTTAGAATTCCTCAACTACAATAGTGGATTCATCTATTTTTCCTTGTAGTTCTATCCAGTTTTGCCTCATGTACTTTGATCCTCTGTTGTTATATGCAAACACATTAAGGATTGTTACATCTTTTTGGAGAACTGACCCCTTTATCATTATGTGATGCTCTTTTTTATCCTTGGTAACTACCTTTGCTGTGAAGTCTGCTGTGTCTGAAATTAATACAGCTATTCCCACTTTCCTTTGATTAGTGTTAGCATGGCATATCTTTCTCCATTCTTTTACTTTTAAAACCATATGTGTCTTTGTACTTAATGTGAACCTGCTGACAATGTCTTTCTTTAATTGGTGCATTTAAACAACATTCAATTTGATTACTGGTATAGTTGGATTAATATCTCCCATATTTGTTACTGTTTTTTATTTGTTGCCTTTCTTCTTTGTTCCTATTTCTGTTTTCTACTGTCTGCCTTTTAATTGAGCATTGTCTGTCTGTTTTAATTGAGCATTTTACATGATTCCATTTTCTCTCCTTTCTTAGTATATCAACTGTATTTCTTTTTACACATTTTTCAGTAGTTGGCCTAGGTTTCCAATATACATTTACAACGAACCCAAATCCACTTGCAAATAACAATATACCATTTCATCAGTAGTGTAATTTACAATAACAAAATAATCATAATTCCTCCCTCCCCTCCCTTATATCATTGCTGTCATTCTTTTCACTTATACATAAGCATATATATATGTTTATACGCACACATGCACTGACATGTATAAGCACATATATACATACACATATATGAATATATATACATAAACATGCATAATCAAGTACATTGTTGCTATTATTATTTTGAACAAACTGTTATCTGTTAGATCAATTAAGAATAAGACAGGGGCGCCTGGGTGGCTCAGTCAGTTGAATGTCCAACTTTGGCTCAGGTCATGATCTCACAGTTTGTGAGTTGGAGCCCTGCCTCAGGCTCTGTGCTGACTGCTTGAAGACTGGAGCCTGCTTCGGATTCTGTGTCTCCCTCTCTCTCTGACTCTCCCCGGCTCACATTCTGTCTGTCTCTCTCTCTCAAAAATAAACACTAAAAAAAATTAAAGAATAAGAGAAATGAAAGTTTTTCTTTTACATTTATTAATTCCTTCTTCAATGCCCTTTCTTTACGTACATCCAAATTTCTGACCTATATTACTTTCCTTCTTTCTAAAGAACTTCTTTTAATATTTCTTGCAAGGCAATCTATAACAAATTCCCTCAATTTTTGTTTGTCTAAGCAAGTCTTTATTTCTCTTTCAGTTTTGAAGGGTAATTTTGCAAGGCACAGAATTCTAGGTTGGTGGCTTTTTCTCTTTCAAAACTTTAAATGTGTCACTCCACTCTCTTCTTGCTTGCATGTTTTCTGAAGAGAAATTGGATATAATTTTTCTCTTTGTTCCTTTTTAGGTAAGGTATTTTCCCCCCTCTGGATTCTTTCAGGATTTTCTTCTCTATCTTTGATTATAGTTTGAAAATGATATGCCTAGGTGTAGTTTTTCAGGCATTTTCCTACTTGGTATTCTCTAGGCTTCCTGGATCTGTGGTTTGGGGTTTGAAAGTAATTTTGGAGAAATTCTCAGTCATTATTGTTTCAAACATTTCTTCTGTTCCTTTTTTTCTGCTTTTGTATACCCATTACACATATGTGACACCCTTTGTAGCTGTCCTACAGTTCTTGAATATTTTGTTCTATTTTTTCACTTTTTTTCTTTTCAGCTTTAGAGGTTTCTGTTGAGATATCCTCAAACTCAGAGATTCTTCAGTCATATACAGTCTTCTAATAAGCTCATGAAGGGCATTGTTCATTTCTGTTGTACCATTTTTGATCTCTAGCATTTTTTAAATTCTTAGAATTTCCATCAATCTGCTTACATTTCCCACCTTCCCTTGTATGCTGTCTGCTTTAGCCATTAAGATAAAGCCCTCAGGGTATTCATCATTGTTGTTTTAAAGTCCTGGTTTAATAATTCCAACACCCTTGTCATATCATGTCTAGTTTTAATGCTTGCTCTATGTCTCTGAATTGTTTTATGGTGTGGGGTTTTTTTGTTTGATTTTTGGTTTGGGGGATTCTGTGTTTTTTTCATTGCTGTTGTTTTGTTTTGCCTTTTAGTATGTCTTGTAACTTTTTATTGATAGCCAGACATGATGTGCGGAGTAAAATAAATAGCCTTTAGTAATGTGGTGGTAAGGTGCAACAAGAGGGGAAGCATTCTATACGACAATGTTTAGGTCTCAGTCTTTTAATGAGTCTATGCTCCTGGACCATGAGCTTCACACATGCTTCACACATGCTTCTCAGTCTCTCCCCCCAACCTCACCCCCACTTAGGTGGAATAGGATTGCATGGGTGGGCTAGAGTTGGGTATTTCCTTTTTCCCACATAGAAAGCTAGAGGGGACTGCAGTTCCGCATTTACCTTCCCCCAGGTCAGTTAGGGTCTGATAAAACCCCAGCAGGTTAGGCTTACATTAAAGAGTTACTTCCTGGGACGCCTGGGTGGCTCAGTTGGTTGAGCACCTGACTCTTGATTTCGGCTCAGGTCATGATCTCAGAGTGGTGGGATCCAGCCCTGTGTAGGGCACCATGCTCAGCATGGGGTCTGGTTAAGATTCTCTCTCTCTTCCTCTCCCTGTGTCCCTCCCTTGCTCTCTCTCTTTCTTTCAAAAGAGAGAGAGAGAGAGAGAGAGAGAGAGAGAGAGAGAGAGAGAGATTCTCCTAATGGCAGACCTTGTAAAGAAGAACAGAGAGTGCTCTGGCATATTTTTCAATATGTTTCTGTCCTCTTGCCTCTGCCAAAAGCATTACGAGATTTTTCTCCAATATTCACAGTAAGGATACAGTAGAGCTCTTGAAGGTAACACCCACAAAAGTGTGGGGGCCTCCAACAATTTGGTAATTATAGTTCAGGTTTCCTACCTCACTACTGGTTCCTATAAAGATTTGTGCATATGGATCTCTGTTCCAGTAAATCATGCTCTCTGCATTCACCTGTCTCTCCAATTTTGAAGAGTCAGAGTCATGTGACCTCATTTATTTTATGGATCTAAAAAGAACTGTTGATTTTTTAGTTTGCTCAGTTTTTACTTGCCATTAGGAGACAGTGATGACCTGTAAGCTTCTTACGTGCTGGACCGGAACCCCCAATGGTCTCTTTGTGGTCCCCATGTCATCTGATTCCACCAACTCAGCCCGATTCTGTTCTCTTGGTTCCCACGACTCCACAGTGGTGGCCTGTCCTCCCCTCTCCCTGTCTAGGGCTGCTTAGTTTGCACAGCAGACTCCCGCTCTCCTTAAACACTGGTGTTTATTTCTTTCTTCCCCTCTAGCTAGAAACTCTCACATCCCTGGGTGAAAATGTAATTCAGAAACTGTTACTCTTAAAATGACAAATAAGGAATGACCCCAAAAGATTAACTGTTGATGTTTTTGCCTGTACATTATTGGGAAACTAAACATAGCCCCATATTAAAAACAAATGGTTGGTCTCCGTTGTAGAAAGAAATCAAACAGATTTCTAAGACTTTTCCATAATGCAAAGTAAAAAATAAAACAGCTAATAACACTATTACACACACACACACACACACACACACACACACACACACTCTAATGTAACACTCTAGTTTTTAAAAATGTAGCTGCCTGGGCTTTCTTGGTCTTGCTGAAAAATCAAACACTCTAGAGTTTCTCTCCTACAGATGAGCCCTGGCCTGTGTGATTCACACTGCCTCTGATAAATTCATCACTCTCTTTTTGTCTTAATGTAATACCAATACCACAAGATTCTCCAATAATAAAAAAGTTGCACATTTTCTAATCACTTACTGAGCATAAAAATTTCTACTTTCTAGACATTTCCCTAAAAAGAAAAATGAAATAAAATTGATTTGTGTAGAAAAGATGTTAACATTTCCGGAAGTACGTGTGACAAAAATCTCTTAAGAGTGTCGAAGTTCACACAGTCTCCAGTTTAATAAATGTACAGGAAGACTTGCTTTTTGTACTTATTTAGGTGCTTTGAGTTCTCCAGACCCACTGCCGCTTACCTATGGATATGGAGTTTAAGAAGCCAGGTCCTTATGTATGAGGAAGAGACTAAATGTTGTATAACATACTTTCCTCACACTGACAGAACAATGCAATTGATTTTTAGGATATTTATCAAAACATAAATTGGTTAAAATGAAAAATAAAGAGATAAGCTTCAGTTTTTTGCAAATTTACCTTTTCTGAAAAACTCTGTTTACCACCGGTACAAAATAAATGACTCTACTTGATATAAGGTCGAAAACTGAACAGAAATCAGGGTTAAAACACTGGGTGTATTTATCTCTAACTTTGACTTTCAGCTTTATTCTCCCTTCTGCTGAAGAGCTTCACTGATTAATTTGGTAACTTGAGTATTGTAGAAAACTCAGGATACATCCTTTTCAATGAATAATTTTCTTTGTGGAAAATTCATTTGAGTTTTGATGCAGGGCTGTGATTCTGACCATGACAATATCACCCACTTCTGTTCTCTGTTCTTTATTTGGCCTTTGGAAAAACCAATCCTTGGAAATAATAGATGTGTACTTCCAAAGAGGTTTCGTATTATTTCTGTGTGACTCTGAAGAAAAGCTTTTATTTGAAAACAGGTAACGACTGAGTGATATCTTTGATAAGGGAATGTTTAAAGGGGCAGTTATTTTTAAGAGTTTGGGATATTTATAAATCTTTGGTTACATGTAAACTGTGATGTGTGACTAGTAAGTAAAATAATTAATAGATATATTACCTATTTTGCAGTTAACCTATTTATTCTCAAAGCAAATTTCTTTCTTTCTTTAAGAGGTCTCTTTAATTGTAGGCATCTCGTAACTAAGGTAACTGGCACATAATAAGTGCTTAATAAGTTGTTCTTTACTTCATGAATGAAGTACATCTTACAAATGTTACACTTCATCGCACAAAGCTAGACTCTTCATTATCTTCATATTTCCATGGAGATAATCACTGATCACAAAAACATGCTAATAAATGGGCTGGCACTGATAAGTTGCTCCTCTGAAGATTCTGTGGTCACGTGATAGAACAAAATAAATCCTTGATGAGAACTGTGTGTTTTCATGTTGTGGATTATGCACTATGACCTAGCGAGTTTATCTTTTAGATAAGTGGCATCTCTTAAAGAGTAGTTCCAATTCTGACTTGTAGCTGGACTGCCTTGTGGTAGAACTGTTGCCTTGTGGCATAATCACCAGGGAAATCATCCAGGACATCGACCACTCACTTATCCCTGTTTGGATACAGCACAGCTGCTATAGCTTCAGATCATCACAAAATAACTTTAGGATGGTTCTGTTGCTGAAAGTGAAGATAATGCTTCTTTTCTGGCACTTCCCAGTGCCAGGATTTCTTCCCTGAAACTAATTTTGCAACAAGCTAAGAAATAAATCCTGGAAAGAGCTCCAGTTTGGGGTTCATAAGACCCAAGTTGAGGTCTGGGCTTCTCTTTATGAAGTATGTGACCTTGTGCAAGTAAGTCAACCTCTTCTTGCTCCTCTTTGTCCACAAAACAGGTGAGTAGTATAGATGGAAACAATACACACGGTGTTTAGAGGAGGAAGTGACACACAGACACAGATGTATTAAAGATTACTAAATGCTGAACATATGTTAAAGTTGTTTCTTCTTGATCTGCCATTTTAACACACACACACACACACACACACACCCCAAAAGTAACAACAGAAAGGAAAAGAACCAATAATAGAAAGGTTGCAAGTATCTTAATTTTCCAAGTATCATTATTTTAAACAGCTAATCTCCATCAACAGATCTATTTAAAATATGGAGTCCCCACTCACATTATTTTCCTAGGCTCCTGACAATATTCCTTAGTTATTTTTGGTTACAGAGGGTCTGGAATCAGGATTCTAACCTGAATTTCAGAACTACCTTCTCTTTCTTCTTTTCCTGTCCCTTTTCCACCTCCCTGCTCTTTAGGTGGCTGTCACAGCTGACCAAGCCACTGGCTTTATGTGATCTTATATTCTGGACCATGATTGTGAAGGCAGCTCTCGTTCTCTAAGGAGGAAGGGGGAGCCTTACAATCAGGTGGAGGTCTTCATGCTTCTTTGGGGGTAGGCTTTCCTTTAGGGGCCACGATTCAGTTCAGGCACAGCTGTTAGATAAATCACTTCAGGTAAGAGTGCACCATGGGAGTTCTGCCCCGTTCTTGCTGACAACTGCTCTCAGCTCTCACCCTCCACCTGTCTAGCAGGGGTTTCTCTTTGGAGATAGAATAAAACAAACAGTTGGCAAATGTGCTGCCAGAGAATGGAATTCTGTACAGTTCATGAAACTAGCAAACAATCAAATATGCTGTGCTTGCGGCTCACGGTATTTTGATGTGAGAGCATATAGGAACAACAGAGGAACAAAGACACTCAGGCTTCAAACTCCAGCCGATGACAGTTTACACTGCCACAGGATCTGAGTTGCAGGTGGATTCTGAGGAGAAATGAAGGTGGAAGGATCCTAAGGAACCCACATGCTGGGGCCTTATTTTGTCTATCCTTCTGATTTGCTACTAGTTCTATGGAAACCACTTAATCATACCAGCTCCAAACCACTCTTTAAATGAACAAGAAATCATGTTAAGGAGCTATGGGACTCCTGCTTTCCTTTCTGGGGATGAACAAGGTATTTAGTTTCTCCATTTTTTAGCCTAAGGCAAATAATTATTCACTCTTAGAATACAGCATGCAATCTTCAAACATACATATACATGTTGCTTTCATATCTTCCCTGTAAGCTTATCCTATCTTATGCTGCTTGAGGGAAGAATCATATCTAATTGAAGATTTATAGCTCTGACAGCATGACCATGTATTCAATGGCTTATCTACTCATTCATGCAAACATTTCTTGGCTTTACAAATCTTGACTGAAAACCTGCTCTGTGGCAAGGCATTTGGGGAGGCTTTGGGAGGGGTACAGAAATGATGAAGTCAGCCCCCTAAGAAGGAGCTTTTTAAAATCCACTGGGCCCATAAACATATGAAAAAATGCTCAACTTCACTCATAATAAGAGAAAAGCAAATTAGAGCTGCATGAAGATTTCACCTAACAGAGCGGAAAAGTCCCCAAAGTGATAACCCACTGTGTTGGCAAGGCTGTGGGAAAGCAGGCAATCCCAGATATTACTGGCGAGAATGCAAATTAGTACAACTCCCTCAAGAGGGCAATTTGCAAATCTCTATTAAAATTATAAATATATGTAGACTTTGATACAATGAGCCCGCTTGGGGAAATTTATTCTGTGGATATATACATACATGCATACAAAATGGTATAAGGGCAAGTTATTTTTTGCAGCACCATATATAATAGCAAAAGATTATTAGAGAACACATCCATCAGTAAGGGTCTGGTTCTTCATATAATGTAATACTATGAAGCTGACAAGAAGAATGATGTGGAAAAATCTTCAAGATCTATTTTTAAGCGGGAAGAGCAAAATCCAAAGAAGTATATATAGCCTATTATCTTTTGTGTAAAAAAGAAGAAAGATGAGAACATACATTAATATTTGCTCTAGTTTGCATAAAGAAACTCTGGAAGCATACTTAAGGAAGCCATGAAAGTGGTTCGGAGTGGTGGTGTTGTGGGGGGTGGGGCAGGTCCCAGGCAGGAATGAGACCAATTGGGACAGAGGTGGGAGCAAAACTCTTCACCGTATACATCCTTACATTGTTTGGATTTCAGAACCATATGGATGTACGGCCTCTTCAAAAAATAAAATAAGAATGTTTTTACAATTTTTAAAGGAAGACACACACATGTTCCAAGAACATGTACAATACACACTGCTGCCTTATTCTCTAATTAAATTTAAAACTCCTTGAGGGATGAATCACATAAGAGTCTTTTAAACTAATCTCTCAGACAGTTTCTCCCTCTCCGATTTCTGTTATAAACCCTCGCCAGATTAATCTTCCCAAATACCCCTTTAGATAGATTGCCAGAAACGTTTCCTTATGGTCTCTGCGTCAAATTCAAATGTCTCCGTTTGACTTCTGAGGTTCTCCACAAACCCACCCACCCAACTGATGCAGTCAATGACCACTATTAAGACCACCAACAATAACTGTGCCCCCATTAGGCTGAGTTTGCCATCAGCTAACATTAATGTTCTTGAACATTTCCATCCCTGTGCCTTTGCTTGAGCTGTTTCTGTCTGGGCATTCCTTCCACTCTGTCCTCGGTTTATCCTGAGCCTCAGTGTCTTCCAAGGCCGCCCCCTTCCCTAAAGGCTGTGCTTTGAACCCATACTTATCTATCCCTATGTAACCTACATGATACTTACCATCAGTAAGTAACTCTAATTCTGTGGCGAGATTGTTAGGTCCTTAAAGCCAATGGGACCCACACACACGTATGCATACACACTCCCTGGGACCCTTGGCAGGCAGCAATGTCAACCACACACATCTCCAGTTTTCTAGGTCCTACCAAGAAGACGTTGTCCAGGTCACAGCTGTAAGAACTGGCTAGACCTCAACCCAACCTCTACTTGCTGCTTCAGATGGGGGTTTAGGGACCCTAAGCCAAATTCTCTAGGTTCCTATTAACTGTTACTTGCATAACAGGCACCCAGCCTTGGGGCCAAACTGAAATCCAAACATTACTGGTTGTGTCTACTGAACTGGAGGGTGATCCCATGTGGAGACTGTTTGCTTTGGGGCCCCTCAGCACTACCACCATCACCAGCAGATGAGAGAAAGGGGAGGAGGCATATGAGGTAAGAGAGAAGAGGGTAGAACTTCTGTTCCCAATCCCTTTGAGCCCATGTCTGAACGCCACTGAGTGAGAAACAGAAGGTGTGACCCAAAGGGTCCATTTCCATGAGGAATGCCGGGAACCACAATGTACAACTGGGAGCCTGCAAGGGAGCCATCTATTCATGCCAGTGTGACTCTGGGACAGTGAGAAATGGGAAGAATGAAAGCACCTGTCTCTTCTTTTTTCTTTTTTCTTTTTTTTTTTTTTTTTAAGTTTTTACAGCTTTGAGGAGCACTAGAAGTGAGAGCCTGAGCAAGGTAACCTGGTGAGGGCAGGACAAGTGACTTCTCAAGCCATGGATGTCAGGGGGGTACCACTATGAGAGAAAATACCAGTTCTTGAGCAATGTAAGATAACCACAGAGGCTGTCAGAAGTCTCTGGGTGGTGAGGGGATTCTGGATGGAAGTGGGTAGTGACAAGAGCCAGAAACATCTGAATTAGTTCTGCTGGTGTTAGCTCAACCACACCCCAAGTAGGTGACACCTTGAGAACTTCAGCTTATACTTGATATTCATCAAATAGCTCCTCCCACAGGGTGGAGACCATCATCTCACCGACATTGAGCACATCCTCTGTGTGACAGAATTTTAGAGCTAGTGTTAGGAACGGCCAGCAGGTTTCATCCTGAGTGCTGAGTGCTGACTGCCTCCCATCAACTGGTAGTGGCAGCTTGGAGTCCTGCTGAGAAGGATTTTGAAGCCCAGTCTGGCTCTTTGGGAGAGAGTACCGTAGTCCATTAGATATCTGCCTTGGGCTCAGAGTGGGAAGGCACTTTTTTTTGTGGATTTGTCATCCTCGATCCTATATTACAGACAGGGAAACCGAGCCCTAGAGGAGGGAAGTGGCTTGTTCAAGGTCTCCTTACCAAGTTAGAATAAGAACCCAGGTCCCTTCTTTCCCTATCTTGGCTTCTCCGTTACCTTGTAAGGTTTTCTTTTTGTTGTTTTGGGTGGTCCTTCCTTCCTCCCTCCCTCCCTCTCTCCCTTCCTTCCTAGAAAAGGAAAAGTAAGGATAACCCAAATAACAAGTTATCAAAAACCTTGATTTTAGTTAACAGCTTTATCCTTCCACCCCTTCCCTCTGACTCTCTACCTAAGAAATTATGAGTGCGTCATAAAATAGTTCACAGATTTGAGATATTTTTCTCCTTTCTATCTGGCTCTCTGCTAATGCTTTTGGGGGAAAAACTAAATGGAAGTGAATAGGCAAAATATAGGCAGTCTGAAGGAGAGGCAAGTAGGAAAATATTTGGCTAGTACACAGGCTGAGTGAATAATCTAGAGTCAATGGCATCCACAAGCCTTTCTTGTGTGTACCAACGTCCCTTCCCTGCACAACTGTTTTCCTGAAGCTCCTTCCTCCATCTCCACCACGTACAACCCCCACCCAGCTCCACATCTGATTTCTGCAGCTGAGTTTACGAGGAAACAGTGATTTTTTTTAAGATTTCCCACCTGCCACATCACATTATGAGTCATCACACTGGGGTGTACCTTTGGCTGATGTGCCAAGTTTTCTCTGCTAGCATTCATTCTAAAAGGCAGTCTTTCACTCACGATAACAATTCGAAATCCACTGATACAGAGCAGGTTTTAAACTTGTGCATTTCAAGCATCTGAAAGAGATCTAAGGTTTGACCCTAACATTAAGGGCACAGGCACTTAAATGTTTCACTGCTCTTCCGGGCCTTTATCCAGGATTCAAAGGAAAAACTTGAGCACTGTTACTGTAATATCCAGGATATTAGCCCTAAGAGAAAAAGGAAGTGGAAAAAAAGCCTACCGGCATTTCAGGATCAATAAATGCAATGAGACAGGCTCTGATGGAAGACAAGGTATTTAAAAGTGACATTTCTTGGTGACTAGCTGCCCTATTCATTCCAAAAACATTTACTGAGTTCTGACCAAGAGCCAGGAACCAGGGATTAAAAAAATGAATCAGTCATATCCCATGCTCTTCAATTCACTGTGTGGGGGAGGCCCACACGCATGTAAACAGGTGATTTCAGCACAGTGTGACAAACGGTAATGAGGATGAGGGCATGGAGCTGTGGGAATGCTTTCAGAAATGACTTAAAAGGACTTACTGCCGCTACCATTTGTTTTGTGCTCATTATACACCCCTCTACGTGCGCACCTGCGCGTTTCTACTTCATCTCCCTAGTATGTTGTAGGGCCCGCACTTTCAACTTGCTCATTTTGTTTGCAGGGTCTGCTCTACAGCAGATGCTTAATAATTATTTAATTAGATCCATAATTATTTATTGAGCAGCTGGTACCTGGTGTAAGACAAGAAGTAGGGGAGGCTTACTATGATGAACACATTCATTCCCACAGGCAGTGAAAACGGGAAACATGGCATAATGAAGGGTCATAAAAGCAACACAAACAGAAGTGCTGTGGGAATGCAGGGCAGGGGGGAGATCCGTCCGCTCGGATGAACAGGAAGGTATGAGGTGCAGGAATGGACAGGAACCACCGGTAAGAAAGTGGCGGGAGACAGAGTGGCAGAAGAGGCAAACACAGAGAGGCTGATACCATGTGGAGGACCTTGAACTTTATTTTCCCGGCAACACAGAGTCTATGGTTGATTGACTGATGGAAGTGATTAATTTCAGGAGTCCCAGATGTGTGCCAACCTGGCAGGATTACTGGAGTTACTGTGAACCGTGGTGGGACTGTTCCATGCATTAAGTAACATCCCCTCTGCTCCTGGACTGGGCCTTTATATATAAAGGTAATGCCATTCCCTCATTCGCAGACCAGGCCACAGGTGGTCAGCCTGCTGCTGTGGCTGCCATCATTTCTCCCCCTCCTCAATCTGGTGTCTGCCTCTCCCAGGGCCTCTCTTACCAAGACCACACAACATGGACCCCTTTCTCTGGCCTCTTCTCTCCACTCTGACCACATCCTTTATCAGCTGCCCTCTTCCCTAGCAATTCACTGTCACCCCTCACTCCCAGGGCTCTGCCCTTGGCCTGAAGACTTCTCCACTTTGCAGAGAAGGAAATTAATTAATTAATTATTAATAAAAAAATATTATTTAATTAAATTAATTAAACCTTTGTGAGGTTAAGCGACTTGCCCACTGTCGCAAGGAAGGAACTTCCGCTAGAAGTACAGTTGGTGCAAAAGGACCTGCAGTGGTGCCCCCAGGGCTGGACACTCGGTCATTTTCCAGCAGTGACCCTAACACAGTCTCCACATAGTGGGTGGGATTAACCACCTACAGAGCCACTTCAAAGATAGGATATCTCAAAAAATTGAGGAGGAAAGAAAAGCTCTAAGAACTTAATCAAGGTATGATAAAATGTGGAAATACTTACTTGTCTCCTTATCAAAGAGATCACCCCTGACACTTTATCTAAAATCATCGCCCCCATCCTCCTCAACTCTTAGTGCTCTTACTACGTTTGATTTTCTTCAGAGCGCCTATGACATCTCAGCTTACCTGACTGCTAACTGTTGCACTCAGTTGAATAGGAGTCCCTTGAAGACTGGAACCTTGTGTCTTAACCAGACTCAAATCCCCAGCACTCTGAACAGGGCTTGGCACACAGTACATGATGGGTTAATACATCCTATAATTTCCCAATTCTCAAGGGAAGAACTTGAAAAGGCACCACCCACACTGCCCCCTCCCAGTAGGAGATTCTGATCTCATCTGTCGCATTGATAATCAGTTCCCAAAGAACAACTGTCACAAAAGGAGTGGGCTGGCCCCTCAGGTGTGTCAGAGCATAACAGAGGGGCAAGCCACTGCTATCTAGCCTGAACAAGGGAAGGGTATGGACACATTTTTAGAAAGAGTGTGCCAACACAAGAAAGAATGGTAAAAGGAAGAGCTGACACTTATATATAGCTCCTTTCGCCCTGCCCACCATTGCCTGGTGAACACCTGCCGCTCATGCTCATACTTCAGGACTCAACAGAGATGCCCCTTTTCTCAGATGCCTCCCTTGACTCTCTAGGGCTGGGTTAGGTCTTCTTTCTGTGTATCTGAAGCTGACGACTACCCTGCCTATTTACTAAGGGGTGGACTCTAAGAGCTTAGGGACTATAGCCAGTCCCTACATCTTATCTTAATATCTTACTTAGCTATGACTCCCTAAAACCTGACATAGTGCTTGGCACTGAGTAGGCATTTTGTAAATATCTGTTGAATAAGCAAATATCTGTTTAACCATGTACATGTTCTTACTAGAGAGACTGTCCTGACTGGCTATTCCTTAACCAGACACTAGAATTCTGTCTTGCTTGGCAAACCTAAACAATATTGTAAATTCTTGTCAACTGACAGCTCTATCTCTGTGGGTTTAGTTTTATATAAGAGTCGGTCCTCATTAATTTCATAAACTCCAGGAGGAATCATAGATTAAGTTTCTAGAATTGTAGAGCTAACTACCAGACTTTTATGATTTCACCAAGTTAATATCATGTTCTAAAGTCTTGACAGCAGTCATCTGATGTCTGATTCTGATAGTTTTACCTTGCTCCCTGACATCTATTTTAAGTTCATGGCCAATATCTGAAATCTGAGGTTCTTGGCCTTTAATTATCTGAATTTCTCTTGTAGGATTTATTTTTCCTTTCTGAGGCTCAGTTGCTGCTGCTGCTGTTGTTGTTGTTGTGGTTTCCTAAGGAAGGCTACTGACAATTTTCCAAATTGTTTTTCCCCCAAATCACATAAACTGGTGCCTATTGATTACATCTGTTAGTTTAAAAATCTGGGGTGGTCACGGCAGTAGACTTGAGAGAAATCTTATCTGGAACTGAGGTCTGCACAGACTTACATAATTAATATTATCATTAAAAATAATCTTAGATTGTTTCTTGTTGCCAGGATAGAAAATGAACAATACTAACACCTGAGCAAAATTCTCCAAAAGGAAATGTGAAGAACATAAAGGGATATGGGGTGCCTGGGTGGCTCAGTGGGTTAGGTGTCTGACTTTGGCTTGTGGGTTCCAGCCCCGCATCAGGCTCTGTGCTGACAGCTCAGAGCCTGGAGCCTGCTTCAGATTCTATGTCTCCCTCTCTCTGTCCCTCCTCTGCTCATGCTCTTCTCTCTCTCTCTCTCTCAAAAATAAATAAACATTAAAAACATTAAAAAAAAAAAAAAAGAAACGAAAAGTGTGACAAGGGCAGTAATATTTCAGTGCCTTCAAGTAGTGACACTGTTCCGGGATGGAGAATTTCTCCCAGTGGCTGGCTTAATAGAACCAAGAAAATAGCTGCCAGGGAGAACCATATGAGAATAGGATGGAAGGATAAAGTCTTACAAATGAGCAAACCAAACCTTACAAAACTACTTAATATAAACCTAGAGGCACTGCGACTTTATATTGTTATCAGTCATTTCCAAAGGAAAAATTAAGGTCTTCTTTAGTGCAGGATACAGGGTCCAGGGAACGATGAAGAAAACAGAAGGCGGAAAAGACATTCAGAAATGAACTACTGGTGGTGTCACACTGGTGGTGACCCGTGACATTTTTGTTCTTTTTATCCTCTGGCCAAATTTCACTCTTGGATATATGTAAAAGTTCTTCCTAAATTAAATGGAAGTTAAATGTGCATGCTCGAAGGACAAATTTGGCCTGAAGTATCTTTCCAAAGATATTAGTAAAGCAGGAGAAGCGAACATGAGTGTTGGGCCACCAGAGTTCTTGTTTCAGATGAGGAAATGCCAGCACAGGGAGGAAGCATTACATTATGTTCTCCTCTGGAGAGACTCCATCTCTGTTCTCCCTGATGTCAGTGCATTCTCACTAACACTTAACTGTGTCCACAGAAGCATTGTGGGTTCCAAGTAAACCTTCTGATCCCCTGCAGCAGGAGGCTTCTAGACAATGTGAAAGCAGAAAGGCTCGTGAAGACATTCAGTTAGGGAAAACAGAAGCTTTTTTTCAAAGGAGGAGAAGTGAATCATCATATCTTTCTTGATGAGAGAAGTAGGAATGTTAAATGGGGGGAAAAGTATGCGTTCGAGGATGTAAACAAGTGGTTTTTGAGTCTGGTGTCTGTTCCCAATAACTTGCCTGACTTTGCGTGCACAGCAAGTGACTTTGCTGTGTTAGGCTTTGGGTTTGTCATCTGTAACCGAAAATGGTTGCTTGAGAAGGTACATAAGATATCTGTAGCTCTAATATTCTGTGATTTTATGAGACATAAAATTACCTATAAAAGTGTTCTACTGGCAGTTAAAGGCAATGATAAAAGTTATAAAGGGGGAGGAAAGGAAGTTAAAACAATACTTTATCTGAGAAGATTCTCACAACATTCAGGAAGAAAATCCATACTGAATAATAAGAGTAATAGTAAGAATAATTTAAGAATGAAGATGATGTGAGTAATAGTAACAATAACTTATTTAGCAGCTACCGGGCTGCGTGGCTGTGCTGTGCTGCATTTGCCACCCCTAACCCTCACCACAGTCTGCACGCTATGTGTGGTAGATTGTATTTTCCAAAGATGGCCACAGTGCTATCTTCCATCTCACATGGAATTCTGTCCCTTTGCCATCAAGAGATAGAGTCTAGTTTGCTTGTCCTTGAATCTGGATGGACTTGTGACTCATTTGTAACCAACAGAATGAGGAGAATTGATTCTGGATGGCTCCTGGGGCCAAATCATACAAGGCAATGCAGCTTCTGACTTGTTAGCTGGAATTCTCATGCTTGGAGACGTTAATTGCCAAATAAGCAATCTGGCTGCTTATATGCTGGGGGCTGCCATGTCCTGAGAAATCCCACCCAGAGACCACATGAAGAGGTCCTGAGACAATGTGAAGAGAGGCCTGGACAGCTCTCAGCTTCTCCAGCATCCCTTCTCCCCACTGTTCTAGTTCCTCCCACCATCTGAGTGCAAACCACATAAGAAGCCCTAAACCAGGACTACCCAGTCAAGCCCTTACCAAAGTCCTGATCCAGAGAAACCATGATCGCTAATAAAATAATTGTTGCGTGAAGCCACTAAGCTTGGAGTGGCAGCCATTGCCAGCAATAGCTAACCAGTAGGTTTTAGTAATGTTGGTACCTGAAATTGTGGTATTGCTGTAAACAAAAACCTGTAACACATGGCATTGGTTTTGGGTCTAGACAGCAGTAGGAAGCCAGAGAGGACTTGAAGAGTCTGCTAGTGAAAGCCTAAAGAGTTTTTTTTTTTTAATTTTTTAAAATGAAATTTATTGTCAAATTGGTTTCCATACAACACCCAGTGCTCATCCCAACAAGTGCCCTCCTCAATGCTCTTCAAGAGTTTTAAAGAGAGGGTTAGCAGAAGGCTTGAGGAAGTTATTGGTAAGGGGTATCCTGGAAAGTGAGAGAGATACTATTTGAGCAGGAGGAAAAGCGACTCATGTAGTGGGGGAAGTTTTGCAAAATTGTCAACAGCCATAATGTGGTAAATAGAGATTATACCTAATGATTTCAATGATTTAGCTAGGGAGATTTCCAGGAAGAGTGATAAGGGTGATGCCTCGTTTCTTCTAGCTGCCTATATTAAAGTGAGAAAGTAGAAAAACTAAATAAGGAACAAGCTATTCAGGTTTTGAGTAAAATTTGGAAGAATTTGAAAGAATCCAGAAGAGTCTTTTCAGCCAGTAAAGGGTTCTTAGGGAATGGTTTCCTGGAAAAGATGACATCCAGGGTGGGATGGTAAGATCCTTTGTTAAAGCCTCACAAAGATCTAGTGCAGTATCTCTTTGACCCTCTTAGACACACAAAAGTTCTCCTAAGGATTTTTTTAAATGTTTATTTATTTTTGAAAAAGAGAGAGAGAGACAGGGTGTGAGAGGTGGAGGGGGCAGGGAAAGAGGGATAATAGAACTTGAAGCAGGCTCCAGGCTCTGCATGGTCAGCACAGAGACTGACGCAGGGCTTGAACTCACGAACCATGAGATCATAAGTCTCACACTTAACCGACTGAGCCACCCAGGTGTCCCTCTCCTAAGGATTTTAAGAGCATGTCTTACACATTCTTATAGTTAAATAATAGGGCTTCTACTGATTTTAAGGGCATTATCCCATAATAGCCGCACAGGAGCCCAAAGTAGAGAGGGGCTCTTCTTGAAGAGATTCATAGTTTGGGTTTTGTCTAACAGAGTAGATTATAAATTGAAATGCAAGCAGCCCATAAAGGTTTTGAGGAAATTGTATCCGTCTGGGCTAAAGGGCACAGAGATAGTACAAAATATAAAGAAGCCTTTGGATTCCCAACCTTTTGTGTATAGGAAGAAAGATGAGCAGTTGCTCAATTGCAAATACTGTCTTCTTCTTTGGGGGAAAAAGGATGATCCAGAGATTAGAACCAAGGGCAGAGCCAAAGCTATGGAACACAACTCCCAGGCAGTCAAATTTAGATTCTAACGAGGGACCTGAAACTAGGTGCCTGGATAGATTTTATGAAGGGGAGGGGAATACTTTTTTTTTCTTTTTTAAGGCATATCTATTTCACTTATCTGAGTTTGGCACTAAACTTAGCATATCCATTATATATTATATGTGGGGAACAGGCAACTTGTCTCTACTGGTCCTCAGCTGGATAAGTATGGCACTCACAGAGAACTACTCAAGGAAGCACACTCTAGATTTAGAGCCCAGACCTTGAGCCTAATGCTTTCTTCAGGCTCTTGATTTTTATAGGAAATATTATAGCTCAAAGCATAGAAACTGTCACACTTAATGTCTAGATTTCCTTTTCTCCTTGACATATAAACTATTAACTTATCTAAACTATTACCTATGACTGCTTCCTAACTGAAAATAAGCTCCTTTGGAACAGGAGTGAAGCTTAAATTCACCTAGCATGCAGCTCAGGGATTTACATTTATTAGGCATTTATTAAATGCTTGATGATAAAGAAAATAGTGAGGAAAGTCTTGTGCCCTTCCTTCTCCTTCTACAGAACCTAAGGGGATATACTTTGACTTGCTGCAGAATTCTTAGTTCAATCCTGGATGACTCAGAAACTATTTATGCAAGACAATTCTTGTATATTCTGGAATTTTGGAACTGGAAGGGAACTGGGAGATCCAAGAGTTCAACCCCCTCATTTTACAGATGAGGACATTGAGGTTTTATTGGTCAGTGGGATGTGGTTAAGTGACCTGCTGAAGGTCACGTAATTAATGACCGAGCCTAGACTAGAAATTTCTCCTGTCATTCCATTCCTGTATTCAACAAACTTTTCTGAGAACTAGCTATTTGTAAGGCATGTGTTAAGATTCTTTCCTTCTGTTTCCCTTTGATATGCACTAGATGATGTTAAACAGAATCAGGAAGTAGAGAGGCATGCAAGCCAGTCTACTGAATCCCCTTTTAATTCTTCTAGAAAAACTTTGATGGGTGGGGATGTTAAAATATGCCTTTTACATGGTATTGCCTGTGATTTTGTATTATCTAAGCCAGAGCGTTTGTGTACCACCTTACCACAGATCATTAAAATCTAAGTAAATTGACTATTTTCCAAATAGAATATTTTTCTTGCTCAGGTGGCCACCTTCAAATTGTGCTTAATTCAAAGTTTTAAAGCAACGCTTCTTACCAGTGCTTTGGCCTATTCCCTGGCCTTTCCCCAAACCCATCACTGCCTCTCAGCAAGATGAAGTTCGACTTAGAGCTCCTCCTGGCTTGCAGAACCTTCTTTTGATCTTTTTCTACATACAGCTTGGTGAGGTCTTGGCATATTTCATCAACATTTTCTCCACCCTTGGCACCAAACATCTTATTGCACAACTCCCTACATGAGGAATAATCTCTGTTTCCAAGAACAGTAAGAACTTTCTTGATTTCTTAGGAAAATTTCACTAAAGAACCCACTATCTTTTTAATCCTTTAGGATTTTTAAGTGTGGAATGTGGATTCTCCCATCCTTACCACGTTCGTTCTTGTCCAGAGTTTATTACTGACTTGATACATAGCTTAGAATGTAAGAGGGATTATCTGTTGAGTGACTCTGGGTAATCCTGCTTTATCATCACGCACTCAAGAGAATTTAATATTACTTTTAGTATGAGAGTGCACACTCATTCAATTGACTAAGCTCTGGAAACATTGCGTGGTTTTTATCACTTGGATATTTATATATTAAGAAGCAGATACAGCCTCTTCCTTAAGAAGTTTCTAAAAGAAAAGTTTATAGTGAAGCGACAAACTAACAAATTAATACTCAATACCAAATAAGAAAATATTGTGGGTTTTTTAAGGTTAAATAATAATAGGCATTTAGGGAGTGCTAGAGAAGGGGCAGACACTTGAAATAGTATTTTTGTAAAAGAAATATGGAGAATGATATTATTCAAACAACAGCTTATGGTAAACTTGGTAACAAATTGATGTTTTTATGATTCTGAAGTTTGAAAGAAAGTCTAATATTCCGATGTAAAATAATGGGGTATTTTATTTATGAGCAGAAAAACTATGGTGATATTTTCCTGTTCTCAATCCTTGTCCATTTTGTATGAAAAAAAAAATTAAGGTCAATGGTGAGTTACCCAAAAGCAAACAGTTAAAATCTATAAGAAATGACTCTAATGACTTTGTAGACAAAAAAGGATAAGAAAAACTACATGAATATTAGTTTCCAGGATCATTTTTAACCAGCTTCCAAAAATAGTTTTTGCATCAGGGGAGTTTCTCAGGGGAAGTGGAGATTGGGACACCACAGGCCTCAGAACGGCCAAATATATTGACGGAAAGGAAATAAAAGTGGAAACAATGTGTATCTATAGCTCCTACACCCTATGTTGGTGGTCACTTCCAACTAACTAGTCACCAATGACACTCTCAGTAGATAAGACAGCTGCATTCTGAAGCAGCCACAAAATGGACACATTTCCAGAGTCCTGGTTCTTTTAAGACACTAGTGAAGTAATAACTGCAAGGCTCTGTCTGGGCTCTGCTCCCCGTGTCTCTACCCTTAAGTGAAGCCAGAACAGGGAAGACACACAAGATTTAGCAATCTGCAGCAGCAAGACAGAGCAACAACCTCTAGGTCAAGTGGACAAGAAAGCGCTTAGTACAAACAGGGAAGCAGGAATGGGCTCAGTGGGTGGTAAGCAGCATCCTGTACCCCCCAGCCCTAACCCAGACCAAGATGTAAGCTTCCTGACAGCAGGCGAAGTGAACATAATCTCCATACTTTGTATCTCTCCCTTCAGTGGCCACCTTGGTGCCTTCTACCAGCATTCACTGCAGCATACTGCAAGCAACAGTGAATCTCTGCTGTGTTAAAGGTTTTATGCATATAAAAGGGGTGAGACAGTGTAATGATCAAATCTAAAAAATGATGGATTAAACAAAACAGTTGATAGGTAGATTTCCCAGAGAGACCTTGAGTAAATTGATGTACACCATGACTCTTTAAAGGTGTGGGTAGACTATTTAGCATCTCTCAAGCTTTCTGATCAGAGAACTCCTTGTTCATAGCCCCAGGACTATGCTTTGTAGAAGGCTGCCTTCTATGTGGTACATGCTCCACATTTTTAAAAATTTTATTTATTTTTTAAAAGTTTCTTCATTTATTTATTTATTTATTCATTTTAATATTAAATATAATTTATTGTCAAATTGGTTTCCATACAACACCCAGTGCTCATCCCAACTGGTGCCTTCCTCAATGCCCATCACCCTCTTTCCCCTCCCTCCCACCCCCCATCAACCCTCAGTTTATTCTCAGTATTTAAGAG
Source organism: Neofelis nebulosa (assembly GCF_028018385.1). Classification (NCBI taxonomy): domain Eukaryota; kingdom Metazoa; phylum Chordata; class Mammalia; order Carnivora; family Felidae; genus Neofelis; species Neofelis nebulosa. The sequence goes on from NC_080787.1 coordinate 41,363,109, forward strand.
TCTCTTATGGTTTGCCTCCATCACTCTCTGTAACTTTTTTCCCCCTTCCCCTACCCCATGGTCTTCTGTTAAGTTTCTCAAGATCCACATATGAGTGAAAACATATGGTATCTGTCTTTCTCTGCCCGACTTATTTCACTTAGCATAATACCCTCCAGTTCCATCCACATTGCTACAAATGGCCAGA